>NC_090448.1:1188395482-1189031315 GCF_031143425.1 Pleurodeles waltl
CTTCAACTAACCTGGGGACTCTCCCTTTGCACCCTCTTCTGGGTTGGCAGGGGTTCCTGTCCTTCCTGGAACTTCTTTTGACTTGGTCCCCTTCCTTTGCGGGTCTTCAGGTCTAGGAGTCTAGGAGTTGTTCTTTGCAGACTTGGTTGGCTGCTGCAAAATCTCAAAAACGAGGTGTAGTGTGTCCTAAGGAAACTTGCAGTACTTTACTCCTGCTTTTCTGGGGTGTGGTAATTTACTTACCGTTACTGTATTTTTACCCTCCCAGTGATTCTGCACACACTACACTTGTCTAGGGGGGAATTTGTGATTCGCATTCCACTTTTTTAGTATATGGTTTATGTTGCCCTTAGACCTATTTTCTCCCTTTGCATTCTATAGGATTTCCTACTGTTTGCATTGTTCTATGACTATTTATTTGTCTAATTTTGGTGTATTGTGTATAATACCTGCCTCCAGAAGGAGTATTGTCTCTAAGATATTTTTGGTACTGTGTCACCCAAATAAATACCTTTATTTTTGGTAACAGTGAGTATTGTCTTCACTTGTGTATATGTACTGTGTAACTATAAGTGGTATTGCATGAGCTTTGCATGTCTCCTAGTTCAGCCTAAGCTGCTCTGCTATAGCTACCTCTATCAGCCTACACTGCTAGAACACGACTACATTCACTAACAAGGGATAACTGGACCTGGTGTAAGTACCCAAGGTACCCACTACAAACCAGGCCAGCCTCCTACATCATGCCACTACGCGAGCTCCTAGAGTGTGCCCCTCTGGTGGGGGCTATTCAATGGCCTGCAACCAACCCACCAAGGGCAGCAGTCTGGGGGCGTGCACCTGTGGGCATCAGATCCCGATAGGATTGTAGCTGTTCCTGGCAATACGCAGCATCCTTCTGCCAGTCAGATTTACTAGGAGAGCCCTTGTGACCCCATCTCATTGCTACCCTGTGGTTTGCCAAAACGAGCAGCATGCCGGTCTGTTTTCTAATCCCACTCGGGGCATCCTGGATGTACCTCAGGAGAGCAACTACAGGGGTGCGCGGAATTGCTGCCCGTCACAGCGTCTAGTCCATTGAATACGTCTTGCCAGTAGGGACCCTCAGGGCATTCCCGGCAGGGTGCAGAAAGTCCCCCCTCGTGGAGCACTTCTGACAGAGATGGCCGCGTGTGGTACACCCGGTGCAAGAGCCTGAAATGGGTCCGGATCTGCGTACAGCAGTAATGCCCGAGAGAGGTGTGTACAGGCCGTGCTCCCAGCACGTACAGCACCAGGGATGGTCACAGGTCCTGTCGCCTGCAAGCCAGTGTGTGACCCTCTGACCAAACGCCGTGGTGTCTGGGAGGAAAGGAGCGCCTCCGGGGCCTGAAAGACTGGAGGAGAGCCCAGGAAGCGCCCACTTTCATCCTGAATTGCTGCCCTCAGTTGAAGATAGGTGAGTCTATATAGTGGGGTATTAAAAGGTTCTTGCAATGCCATCTCTGGGGCAATACATTTCCCATGCAGATACAGGAAACGCGTGCCATGCAGCTGCATTCTCTGTGGCCTCGTACGCACCCCCGTACCCAAAGTCATGGGTAGCATCGGTTGATCCAACAGAGCCCCAGACGGTGCTTAAAGAGTGCCACGCCCATACTGTACACGCCACACCCATACTGTACACGCCACGCCCATACTGTACACGCCACGCCCATACTATACATGCCACGCCCATACTCTACACGCCATGCCCATACTGTACATGCCACGCCCATACTCTACACGCCACGCCCATACTATACATGCCACGCCCATACTCTACACACCACGCCCATACTATACATGCCACGCCCATACTGTACACGCCATGCCCATACTGTACATGCCACGCCCATACTGTACACACCACGCCCATACTGTACACGCCATGCCCATACTGTACATGCCACGCCCATACTCTACACGCCACGCCCATACTGGACATACCACGCCCATACTGTACATGCCACGCCCATACTGTACACACCACGCCCATACTGTACACGCCATGCCCATACTGTACATGCCACGCCCATACTCTACACGCCACGCCCATACTGGACATACCACCCCCATACTGTACATGCCACACCCACACTGTACACACCACGCCCATACTGCATATGCCATGCCCTTACTGCACACGCCACGCCCATACTGTACACACCACGCCCATACTGTACATGCCACGCCCATACTGTACATGCCACGCCCATACTCTACACGCCACGCCCATACTGGACATACCACGCCCATACTGTACATGCCACGCCCATACTGTACACACCATGCCCATACTGTACATGCCACGCCCATACTATACATGCCACGCCCATACTGTACACGCCATACCCATACTGTACATGCCACGCCCATACTGTACACACCACGCCCATACTGTACACGCCACCCCCATACTGTACACGCCACACCCATACTGTACACGCCACGCCCATACTGTACACGCCACCCCCATACTGTACATGCCACACCCACACTGTACACACCACGCCCATACTGCATATGCCATGCCCATACTGCACACGCCACGCCCATACTGTACACAATACGCCCATACTGTACATGCCACGCCCATACTGTACATGCCACGCCCATACTCTACACGCCACGCCCATACTGGACATACCACGCCCATACTGTACATGCCACGCCCATACTGTACACGCCATGCCCATACTGTACATGCCACGCCCATACTATACATGCCACGCCCATACTGTACACGCCATACCCATACTGTACATGCCACGCCCATACTGTACACACCACGCCCATACTGTACATGCCACGCCCATACTGTACACACCACACCCATACTGTACATGCCACGCCCATACTGTACACGCCATGCCCATACTGTACACCCAACACCCATACTGTACATGCCACGCCCATACTGTACATTCCACGTACATACTGTACATGCAACGCCCATACTGTACATTCCACGTACATACTGTACATGCCACACCCATACTGTACACGCCACGCCCATGCTGTACATGCCACGCACATACTGTACACACCACGCCCATACTATACACGCCACGCCCATACTGTACACGCCACACCCATACTGTACACGCCACGCCCATACTGTACACGCCACACCCATACTGTACACACCACGCCCATACTATACATGCCACGCCCATACTGTACACGCCATGCCCATACTGTACATGCCACGCCCATACTGTACACACCACGCCCATACTGTACATGCCACGCCCATACTCTACACGCCACGCCCATACTGTACATGCCACGCCCATACTGTACATGCCACGCCCATACTCTACACGCCACGCCCATACTGTACACAGCACGCCCATACTGCATATGCCATGCCCATACTGCACACGCCACGCCCATACTGTACACAGCACGCCCATACTGTACATGCCACACCACGCCCATACTGTACATGCCACGCACATACTGTACACGCCACACCCATACTGTACATGCCACGCCCATACTGTACACGCCATGCCCATACTGTACACCCAACACCCATACTGTACATGCCACGCCCATACTGTACATTCCACATACATACTGTACATGCCACGCCCATACTGTACATTCCACGTACATACTGTACATGCCACACCCATACTGTACACGCCACGCCCATACTGTACATGCCACACCCATACTGTACATTCCACGTACATACTGTACATGCCACGCCCATACTGTACATTCCACGTACATACTGTACATGCCACACCCATACTGTACACGCCACGCCCATGCTGTACACGCCACGCCCATACTGTACATGCCACGCACATACTGTACACACCACGCCCATACCGTACATGCCACACCCATACTGTACACACCACACCCATACTGTCCATGCCACCATGTCCACCCTACCCTGCGGTCCCGTGCCGAAGCCTATATAGTCCTTGACAGGTGGCCAGGCCATACCTGGTCGTGCCTCGGGACGGTGTGGGGCAAGTATTGTACTGGGTGCACTCAGAAGTGCAGAAGTTGCACCCGGGCACAGCTGTAGAACAAATCCATAGCAGGTGCCAGAGCCCGCACTGTTTAAAGGGTGGTGTGGGCAGTTCCCATGGCACATGCGGTCGCTGCCCGGTCCAGACCAGGGCTGCCAGAAGCAAACGCAATCTCTTCCTGAGGCAGCGGGTAAGTGACAGCGCAAGCTTTATGAACAGATCCAGGAATTTGGGAAGAACCACCATTTTGTCAATGGCACTCCGGCCCGCAAGTGGTGGCACCAAGGACCTCCAGCAAGCTGTTCTCCTCCAACCAGGGAATCGCTTCAGTGTAATTGGCCACCACAAGACGTCCACCTCCCTACTCAACCAGATCCCCAGGTATCCAACCGACTCCTCTGCCAGCTCGAGCGGAATTCAGCGGTATGTGGCCCAGTTGCATCTGTCAATGGAAACACTAGGAATTTAGCCCAATTCATGTTAACACCTGATAGTTCTCCAAATGGTCTGAACTCTGTATAAGGGGGGTCTGCATTTGTCTGTGGGTTCTAAAGGTAGAGTGCATCGTCCGCATACATCAGCACTAAGGTGGCCGGAAGTGGCCCTCGATGGTGCTGGGGTTGTCTGAGGCGCGCAGCCAATGGCTCCATCGCCACCCAAGCAGAAGTGGAGATAAGGGGGTCCCCGCCGAGTGCCTCTAGAGACAGGAGGAGGTTCAGTGATGGAGCCACTGATGCGCGATCTGGCCGAGGGCTCGTGTATAGCAGCTCAGTTCATCAGTTGACTTTGGGGCTAAGGCCCAGCCGAGCCAGAAGAGGCCATCCTAAGGAATCAAACGCGTTGGTTGCATCCAGGAGTCCTGTGGCCGCCCGGGTAGCAGGGCCCACGCATTATACCACAGCAGAGCATGTCTGCAGGTCATATGAGGATAACCTGGCCCGGCACCCGGCAGAGCTACCGTGGATCACAGGGTACCAGTCTCAAGTACTGAGCAGCAGAGAATGAGCTCCTCGCTTCTTGTGCCCCCTGTGCCACCTGGACGCAGCTTGTCCATCCTCCAGCGCGGCTATGGAGTCGCTTGCCCATGGTTTACGCAGTCGGTTAGCAAACATTTCCCCAGTTTTGTCACTGTCTCCGTCTCGTCGAGCCGCACCTCCTTCCCGAGGTAACATAGCTCACGCTGCAGTGCTTCTTCAAAGGGGCCACGTTCAGCTCGGGAGTCAGCCACGTGTCACCCGTCGCCTAATACTGTCTTTCAGGGTCTCCCAAGTCATGCTCCAGCCGCGTGATGTCTCCATGCAGCCTACGAAGGATTCCGAGCTCCTTAGCCGGGCAGACCCCAATGACCCCCTCAATGCCTCCCAAAGGATCCCAGGGGACTGTACAGTGCCTTTATCAAGTGCTCTATTGTGGGTGAAATAGTCTACAATAGGTGCACGAACCTCACCTCTGAAATCGTGATTGCAAAGGTCACCCACTGGCAGTTGCCGTGTAAATGCTGGCTGGACTCCGCCGGGATGAGCATCTCCAAGAGAACAGGGGCTGCAGTGTGCCATGTGCCGTCCAAGCACCAGCGTCCCAGGGGGGCATTCACATGTCTATGCGGGAGCAGCTGTGCGCGGGGCTGACACATGCTCCTTCCCTAGGGCTGCCGCCCTAGCGCGCCGGAAGTCTACCAGCTCATTCCCAGTAAGAGTCGAGCTCAGCACTGTTGTAGCTGCCAGATGTGGGGATCGCACCTCATTTCCTCGGTCCATCACGGGGCCTAGCACTGCATTGAAGTCCCCAACCACAGAGGGGGCCCAGGCCCAACCTTCCACTAGGTGCCAGGTCTCCGAGAAGAATCCGGACTGTCTGTCTTTGGGCCATAGATTGGCACGAGCCGGAAGGGGCCACCAGACATCATAATGTCCAGACCCGCCGGGTCGCAACGTACTTCTCTGTTGCACCAAGGGAGCAATTATGGATTGATATTGTGACTCCCCAGGCATAGCAGGAGTAGTGTGTGACGTGATTCCCCAATCCATCCCGCTCCATGCATGATCTGGTGGCGGCTGTGGGATGTGTTCTGAACCATGCATATGTCAACTGCATCCCACTTCAAACAGGCTGACACCTGACATATTTTCAGCGTGTTATCTAGGCCACAGATATTCTATGACAGGCATTTCAAAGCATTGCATGTAATGTGTAGGTGCGCAGGATCGCCCATATGGGGTATTAGAGTATGGCTGCCGTGAAGCATGCGCGCGGACCAAGAACGCACCAGGAAGTGGAAGGAAGCAAGCATTAGCTAAGGCCACCATAACAACGAACAGCATGCCAATCCCAAACTAGCCACCCACGTCGACCCCCCAAGTCAGGTCAGACTTGTAGATACCACCCACAAAATATTCCAAACCATCTCTCACGAGCAGGGAGAATACCAACAACCAAGGGCTCATCCCAGGGAGTGGTAGGGAGGCCTTTGTCCCTTGCTCCCAACAGAGGGACTGGTGGCCGGGGAATGCTGGCCCACACAGCCCAGCAAAGACTGGACGGGATCATCTGCCAGTATTACCAGTACCTTGCCTTGTGTCAGTCATTGTCACTGAGATGGCAGCCAGCCCCAACCCCCCCCCCGGGCAGGGTTTCAGAGGGCTTCCTTGAAAGAGTTCTTACAAATTTTGGAGCCGCCTTGGGGTCTGTGAAGAAGTGTAACTTTCCACCATGCTTGAATACGTGGCACCAGTTTTAAGTGAAGATCTTTTACCAGAAGAAAGTCTCTGCGTGCAGCTTACACTGTGGAGGTATAGTCAGGGAAGATGGTGAGGGTGTTATTTTGATGGACAAGAGGGCATTTTTTCTCAGGCCAGTCGAAGGACCATGTTCCTGTAGTTGAGGAGTTTGGCGATGATTGGCTGCACAGAGCTGCAGGAGGAGACCTCGGACCCAGTGACCTGTGGGCGTGCTTTACTACCAGAACCACAGACAGAGCCTCAGGGAGCGTAACATTGCCTCCACAAACTCCTGCATTCGACCCATGGTGGTAGACTCCAGGACCCCAAGGATCCAGAGGTTATTTCTCCAAGAGTGGGTCTCAAGATCTTCATTTTTATTGTGAATTACTTCAAGTACTTTTTCCATTTGCAGGAGCTGCCCATCTGAGGCATTCCTACCATCATGATGATCCGAGGTGTGGCGCTCCAGCTGGCCCAGTCTGGAGTTGTGGTCATCCACCCTATCTTTGAGGCGGGCCATTCGATTTGTGAGCTGGGCAAGCTAGGAGTCAATACCAGCCAGGCTGAGGTTTAGGTCAAGAAGCATGGCTTTGATCGATGCAGCCTGAGCTGGATCCTCCAAGGGCGGCATTGGAGAGTCGCCATCATCACTCAGCTTATTTGAGACTCCAGACGTTTTCTGAGTGTGAAAGGATAGCTTCGCCTGTTTTTGCTCAGCCTTTCCCATGTTGAGCTTGCCACTGAGGGATGGCGAGGACGTCTCCCCAGCACCTGGAATCAGAGGGGACAGCCCCTGGGGTACTACAGGAGGCAGCTGGCTGCCTGATCCCTCCTCCCCCCAACTTCGATGCAGACTCATTTCTCTGTGTTACCAGCCAGCTGCTTCACCCAGGCCAATCATAGTCCAGCTAGAGAGGGGGTGAACAGTGAAAGATCTAACAAAGAAAGGTCCTTACTCTAGCTCACTGGGACTTCCCATGCCCCATCCCTCCTCTGGGGGCACGTGTAGAGCTCTGCCTGCCCCTACATCAGTACTCATGTGGCCAGCAGATTACTCCAGGCGCGGTCGGTGCTAAAAATGTAGTGCAACCCCCCACAACCCCCCACCATGGCTCTCCCAGCCCTGCAGTATAAGTAAAGTCATTCAGATGGGGGGTACGTGGCACTCCATACAAATCAGGCTCTCCCCTGCAGTTGCTTCCATGTTCTACGGTCCTGCAGGCCAGGGGGGAGGGAGCGGGGGCCCCCACAGCACCTCCAGGCAGGCAGCGTGTTACCCTTCACATTGTGACACTGACACACAACAGGCCTTCCCGCGGGCCACGACCCACAGCAGGGCTCCCGGTCCCATGTCCACGCATGTCCATGTGTCCAGCCGGATACTGGCCCAGGCCGCCTCCTTTGGGCAGGATCACTGCTACAGCTGGGGATAAAGGCGTGCTCCGACCACCTTGTTCCTTCGTGGGCCCTGCTGACCCTTCACACAGCCCGACAGGCAGTCCAAGTTACTCCCAGCAGCTGCCCTCCTCACTGTCGTCCTGTAGCAGCACTCCTGGTCCTGTGCCCACACATGTCCATTTCTCCAGCCAGATCCTGTCCCAGGCCGCCTCCTCCAGGTACGATCCCGAAGCTATGGTGGGGGGGAATGGTGCCCCGAGCAGGTTGTTGCTCTGTGGGCCACGCAGAGTCCTTCTTGCAACCCACCAGGCAGTCCACGGTACCAACTGCTCCTCACGGGGATCCAAAGTGCTAAACCCACCGCCACCTCTGCCGCACTCCGAGTGTCGGGACCCCGACCAGATATCCATGGCACCAGGAGCCATGAGAAATAGAAGGATTAATGTACCCTAGCAGCAGAACCTCACTCAAATGCAGCCATCTTGCTGTCAGGCCAAGCGATCCCCGTGCATCTGACTCTTACAAGTCCAAGTGGCCGGATGCTAAAATTGGTGATGGTTAGTGAAGGGAAAGATCGTTTGATAGAAAAGGTAAATTGCCCATGTTGTGCATTGATTGATGATGCAGTGCTAATGACATTCTAGGATGGGTTGTTGATAGAGGTGGACCCGGTGAAGACCAACCCCACAAAAATCTTGAATTGTAAGCAGAAGAAATGACAGTCCTCAGTTTATTACCTGGATAGGTAGAAAGACACATTCAGAGGGTAATCAGGTGGAACAAGCTCAGCAGCTGGGGGTCTTCCTTTCTGCAGAGATTGTTGCCAGAGAAATTACAAACTATCTGCATTGAGTAGCAAACAAGGGGTCTAGTTGAGTTAGTTACCGTTGCTCATCACTTCATAACAGTGTGAGATAGTAAAAAAGACAAAAAAAATCCAAGATAATGTCTGTACAAATGCAATGATTTCAACAGTCTGTGAAAGGGAGAAGGGGAGCGGCAACGAGAGCAGGAGAAAAGGATGGAGATGGGACAGGGCAACGTGGATGGGAGAAGGTAAAGAAAGGTGATGGAGACCCTCAGGGACTCTCCGGGAGGTTCATGTTTCAATTGTGGTGAGTTCGGACATTGGAAACATGACTGTCCAAATACAATGTCTAATGTTACTCAACCTGAAGCTCCTGTATTCACTCACATAATACAGTCTGACTATACTGAATATTACAACAGCCCGAGAGACACCAAGGGCCGTATTTATACTCTGGTTGCGCCGAATTTGCGTCGTTTTTTTCGACGCAAATTCGACGCTAAACTAACGCCAACTAACGCCATATTTATACTATGGCGTTAGACGCTTCGGGCGCCAAAGTGCCCGGAGTGAGCGTCATTTTTTAGCGTGAACCCCTTCCTTGCGTTAATGAGATGCAAGGGAGGCGTTCCCGTCTTAAAAAATGACTCCCAGGCCTTTACGTGGTATTTATACTCCCGGGCAAAAATGACGCCCGGGAGTGGGCGTGGCCAAAAACGGCGCATTTGCGCCGCTTTTTAACGCCTGGGTCAGGGATGGCGTTAAGGGACAAGTGGGCTCAAAATGAGCCCACAGTGCCCTCCCCTGCCCCCAGGGACCCCCCCTGCCACCCCTGCCCACCCCAGGAGGACACCCAAGGATGGAGGGACCCATCCCAGTGAAGTACAGGTAAGTTCAGGTAAGTATAATTTTTGTTATTTTTCAATTTTTTTTTGTGGCATAGGGGGGCCTGATTTGTGCCCCCCTACATGCCACTATGCCCAATGACCATGCCCAGGGGACAGAAGTCCCCTGGGCATGGCCATTGGGCAAGGGGGCATGACTCCTATCTTTACAATGATAGGAGTCATGTTGATGGGGGATGGGCGTCGAAAAAAAAATGGCGCAAGTCGAGTTACGACGATTTTTTCGACGTAACCTGACTTGCCCCATTTTAAGACGCCCATACGCCATTTTCCCCCTACGCCGGCGCTGTCTGGTGTACGTGGTTTTTTTCCACGCAAACCAGGCAGCGCCGGTCTGCTTGCGCCGGCTAACGCCATTCCATAAATACGGCACCCGCATGGCGCTTCAGAATGGCGTTAGACGGCGCAAAAATTTTTGACGCTAAACTGCGTTAGCGCAGTTTAGCGTCAAAAAGTATAAATATGGGCCCAAATGCTCGGTGATTACCCTGACTTCTATTGACCAGGATGGCATCTATGTGAACTGTACAATAAATAGTTAACCGACTTCATGTCTTCATGATACTGGGGCCAGAAGGTCAACCATGAGAACTATGGTTTCCCTTCCTTACCTCTCTCAGGCTTGCTCATTGATGCAGTGTCTTTTATCGCTCCAAGATTCTCCACCACTTCACCAATCCTATTCTGTCACTTTAGGACCCATAAGCGATTGGCACGTCTTCCTTTGGAGCCCAGCCTCACCAGTAATACTTTTAAGTAGAGATCCGTGTAAATTCAATTGTGCAGTTTATTGCACGTGGGGTTGTTTGTGTCTTCCTAAAAGTCCTGAAAGCTAAGGCAAGTGAAGTATTTGCTGTCTGATGCTAATCAGAGGAATCTGAGAGTCAAACCAAAATGTATGATGCAAAACAGTTTGAAGAATTACTGAATCAAGTGCCTTCTTCGCTATGGGCTAAAGATGCAAATAGTGCAAAATGCATGCTCTCTGCAGAGCCAATCAAAATAACGTTGATTTCGAGGAAGAAGTGGCCTCACATTCCACAGTACCTTCTGCACCCTGATGACAAAGCTGGAATATGGCCATCATCGCTCCCTTAATCAAGCAAGGAATGCTAGTGCCTATGGGGAGCCCCTGAAATACACTCATTCTCCTGATAAAGATGATGGATAAGAAACATTTCTACAGGTTTGTGCAGGATCTGAGGGCAGTAAACAGTTTTGTACTGTCCAGTTTTTTCATAGTGCTCAACCCTGCCACCATTTTATCCTGTATCTGTGCATCTGCTAAATGGCTGATTGTAAAAGACTTTGGGCCAGATGTAACAAGGGGTTTTATCCATTCTGTGTCTATGGGAAAATGTGTTCGTACATGTGGCCCTTTATGTTTCACTTTTTTCCTCCATTCCCATTCATTCAGAGAGCCAGTATCTCTTCTCTTTCTGATTCTGCAGGGCAATTCTGGGCCCCTCCAGCCCCTGCAAGGCAGGGGGGACACCCGCCCTAGAGGGGTCCCCCTATTCGGCCAAAGTCCAATGAAAATCTCTACAATGTAGGAGACTCAGGGGCTCCTCATCGCATTCTGCAGGCAGACCCTGATTTTGTGTCGCACCTCTGGAGCAACTAATGTGACAGTGGCTTTCACACGGCTTTAGAGAAAAGCCTTCCTTCTTATTCCAAGCCGTAAGGATCTCAACACCCTGGTCATTCCCAAGGGCTCTACACTTGTTCAGTTGATGACCTATTCTTTAAGTCCACAACTCAGGACCAATGCAAGACTGACTCCAATTACTTTCCCACTGAACTGGCTAAGAAAGGGCATCAGGCTTTTAAGGAAAAATTACAATTCTGTTTTTTAAATGTTCGATATGTAGCTGACAACATCTCCACTGGGGAGCGCCCCTGTCTGTAGACTGATGACAGTCATCCATAAGTTACCACACCCAGTCACTGCCTCTCAGGTGTGCACCTTTCTGGGGACGGTGGGATATTGTAGACAATGAATTTTGGGGTTAGCATTTTTGGTTAAGTCCCTACAGGACTATGTTAAGAAAGATACTCCCAAACCATTGCAGTGATCTCAGTGTAAGGATTCCTCCTGGAGGGGCGATTCCCTGTGGGCTCCTGCTGAGGCCTTTCAGTGTAGGTGCACAGCTGGCTCAACTGCATGCAACATCCAAACATGTCTCTCCGCCACCATTCTGTTCCTGGCACTGTTCGGCCACCATCTCCGCTCTCCCCAAGTGCTCACATTATGTGAACAACTCCTTCCTGCATGCCAAGCTGTCACTTTGTACAGGAGAGTTTCTGCAATTAGCAAGTTTTCTCACTTCGCCAGAGTAGCTGTTATTCAAATTAAGAAAATACTGCAGAATAAAAATATACACATTTTACTGGCTGTAATTCTGAACAATTTTACCCAATATGGATTCCCAATCCAAGATGGATGAATTCGGAAGACGCATACAGAAGACCTTGGCTGGTGGGAGATCTTTTGCCTACCTCGCAGCACAGAGCTGGAACGCCCTGCGCCTCAGACAGTCACCATCGCTACCTCAAGAAAGGAAGGACCTTAAAGCCTGTCTCTTCAACTGAAGCTCAGAGGACAAACCCCTTTAGCGCCTTGAGACCCATACGGGTGAGTTGTTGTGCTTTATAATCCCTGATTTGATTTGATTCCAGATTGCCTCACATCCTGTTTGGCGCTATTTAAGCAGGGGCCATTTTGGGTCCAGCTGCTTTGCAGTTGCTTCTGCTAGATTGCTCACACATTGGAATTCGTGGATTCTCCTTCTCCAGTTCTTGTTTTCATCTTGTTTTTTTTGCCTTACTGCTCGTCCTGCTCAGCTTGAAGTTTTTTTCTGGTCTCCAGGCTTTTTCCCTTGCTGCTGGATATTATTTCAATAGCATTGCTAGACATCCCAGTTGGAATCTGGCTTGTTGTTTAGAGATAGGCTGTTCCTGTGAACATAGAATACTTTCCAAGTGTCTATAAAAATACCAGCCCTTGGCTAGTAGAAATGTCAACAGAGTCAAAAGATGGATCAGGTTCAAGAACTATTCACAGTAGTCAATAACCTGACTCTTCAAGTCCCAAATCTTACCACTGAAAATACCTTGCCGCGCCAATCTTTAGCAGGACTACGACAAAGCTCTATGGATGTTCCTTTGGCTGGTTTGGTGGAAGCTAACTTTGATGAGAATTCTAGAAAACTAAAGGCCTTTCTGTACACATGCCAGGTCCATTTTACCTTTAAATCTCACATTTATGCAACAGACAGATGCAAAGTAGTTTTTATTGTCAGTAATACTACTGGAAACCCATTGACGTAGGCTATGGCTTTAGTTTCAGATGCCAGCCCATTTCTAAACATGTTTCCTGCTTTCCTTGCAGGATTAAAGAAGATGTTTGACCAACAAGATATAAATTATTCAGCCCACGAGAAGATTTGGAACTTTGTCAAGGACCTATAGAACTGAATACTTTCATCTCTAAGTTGAAAAGTTTTGCTAGAGAGATTGACTGGAATGACTCAGCTTTGTTCACCTTGTTACAGAAATGTGTGAGGGAGGAGCTGAATGATGGATTCACAAGAGGTGCTAGGCTAGTGTCTTTGCCAGATATTATTAAGTTGGCTAGTCAAGTAGTCTGTTTTCTTTAAGAGCGAGGCCTAGAACATCACAAACATTCTCAGCCTAAACTTCTTCTCAAGCCAGCAGATGAACTCATGCAAATAGATTTTATTAAAGGCCTGTAACAGACAAAGGAAGCTCAGATGACCTCAGCTAGAACTTTGATTATACTGTGGGGAGAAGGGTCGTCAGTCAATTAAAGTAGACGTAAAACTAGAAGTAGCCATAAAACTTCCAAACTCGCCCCTTGTACAGAGAATAAAGGCGAGTATAGATCAGACATCCACGCTTCCTCCTCTCAACACATCTAATTTTGTGCTGCTGCAAGGACAGTTTTTCTTTAATCCTAACGTTTCGTTACTCCTGTCTAAGGAGACTGCAGAGCTATCAATTTCTACATGGATATTCAGAACGATACAAAGCATCACATTCCTCTTGAATTGAAAGTCATAGGAGTTACTATGGAAGCTGTTGATGGTACCTTGATGCCTCCTGTTCTTGTGACTGAGTAAAACAGCCTTTGCTTCTCAGGATTGCTGCACATTATGAGAAGCTCACTTGCGATTTAATTTATTTTCCTATTATCCTATTATTTTGGGTATCAGCTGGTTTGCTCAACATAACCCATATACTAATTGTTCTGAAAAAACCTTGTTCTTGGGTTCAGATTATTGTATCTCTCACTCTACTTAGAGGATGGTTTGATAATCTAAATCCCCGCCTTTGATTTTCACATGAAAAAAAATATCTTTGAACTCTGGCCTTGCATAGATTACAGAGGTTTATTTCTAGTGACAATGAAGGACCGTTATTGTTTGCCTTTTATTTCTGATATCTTGGAACCATCTACGGGGATAAGGTATTCACTAAATTAGGCCTGAGAGTAGCCTGTCCCCTGATCCAGAGCTGATTAGATGGTGAATGGAAAACAGCTTTCAGAACACCATTTGGGCATATTGAATACCGGGTGACACCATTCGGCCCCTGCTACGCCCCTGCTCTTTGCCCACATTTGATGAATGCCATCTTGTCTGATTTGATCCTCCTGACTATGGGTGTCTACTAGATGGCATGCTGTATTTTTTTTACTAAGAATCCTGCGGATCGTTCATCCAATGTCAAGTAAGTGCTTTAGTGTTTGAAGGAAAATAAGTTACTAGCCAGTTCTTTTGGGAAGGTTTCGGAGGGATATTTCGGCTCTGTGCTTTCATCAGAAGGCATAGCTACGGAGTCCTGGAAACTTCAAGCCATTCTATTCTGGCCAGCTCCTTCTTCTACTAAAGAAACTCAAACCTTCCTTAGTTCAGCAAACTATAACCAGAGGTTCATTAAATGTCTCCAAACTAGTCTCCTTCTTCACTCATCTTCTTAAAAAGAACAAGACCAAGGGAATCTTTTGTGCTAATGCAGCTTTTGAAAGGCTTAAGAAAGCATGTATTCGGCTTCTGTTGCACAAAGAGAGATGCCTCAGACCAAGCCACGGGAGCCATCCTCATTCAGCTCAGTCAAAACAATGAAGAACAACCCGCTGCAAAATTTTGTGGAAATTCTTTAAAACAGAAATTATTTGTGTCTGGAAAAAGAAAGTCTTGGTATTTAGTAAGCTTTTGTAGAGAGTGCAGATATTTTTCACTCGGACCCTAATTTAGAATCCTTTTTCACCAATCACAGGAATCTTCAAGCACTCCAACAGGCTTAATGTCAAAACAGGAGGCAAGCCCTTGGAGCATTCTTTTTAAAAATACTGCTTCTCCCTCCCTTCCAGCCACCGACAAGCACCTCTTTTACAGCTGCTTCTCCCTCCCTCCCAGCCACCAACAAGCATCTCTTTTACAGCTGCCGCTCCTCCCTCCCTCCCAGCCACCGACAAGCACCTCTTTTACAGCTGCCGCTCCTCCCTCCCTCCCAGCCACCGACAAGCATCTCTTTTACAGCTGCCTCTCCTCCCTCCCTCCCAGCCACCGACAAGCATCTCTTTTACAGCTGCCGCTCCTCCCTCCCTCCCAGCCACTGACAAGCATCTCTTTTACAGCTGCCGCTCCTCCCTCCCTCCCAGCCACCGACAAGCATCTCTTTTACAGCTGCCGCTCCTCCCTCCCTCCCAGCCACCGACAAGCATCTCTTTTACAGCTGCCGCTCCTCCCTCCCAGCCACCGACAAGCACCTCTTTTACAGCTGCGTCTCCTCCCTCCCAGCCACCGACAAGCACCTCTTTTACAGCTGCTCCTCCCTCCCTCCAGCCACCGACAAGCACCTCTTCTACAGCTGCCGCTCCTCCCTCCCAGCCACCGATAAGTAACCCTTTTACAGCTGCGGCTCCTCCCTCCCAGCCACCGACAAGCACCTCTTCTACAGCTGCCGCTCCTCCCTCCCTCCAGCCACCAACAAGCACCTCTTTTACAGCTGCTCCTCCCTCCAGCCACCGACAAGCACCTCTTTTACAGCTGCCGCTCCTCCCTCCAGCCACCGACAAGCACCTCTTTTACAGCCACCGCTCCTCCTACCAGCCACCGACAAGCACCTCTTCTACAGCTGCTGCTCCTCCCTCCCAGCCACCGACAAGCATCTCTTTTACAGCTGCAGCTCCTCCCTCCAGCCACCGACAAGCACCTCTTTTACAGCTGCTCCTCCCTCCCTCCAGCCACCGACAAGCACCTCTTTTACAGCTGCGTCTCCTCCCTCCAGCCACCGACAAGCACCTCTTTTACAGCCACCGCTCTTCCCTCCCAGCCACCGACAAGCACCTCTTTTACAGCCGCTCCTCCCTCCAGCCACCGACAAGCACCTCTTTTACAGCCGCTCCTCCCTCCAGCTACCGACAAGCACCTCTTTTACAGCTGCCGCTCCTCCCTCCAGCCACCGACAAGCACCTCTTTTACAGCCACCGCTCCTCCTACCAGCCACCGACAAGCACCTCTTCTACAGCTGCCGCTCCTCCCTCCAGCCACCGACAAGCACCTCTTTTACAGCTGCTCCTCCCCTCCCAGCCACCGACAAGCACCTCTTTTACAGCTGCTCCTCCCTCCCAGCCACCAACAAGCACCTCTTTTATAGCTGCTCCTCCCTCCCAGCCACCGACAAGCACCTCTTTTACAGCTGCTCCTCCCTCCCAGCCACCGACAAGCACCTCTTTTACAGCTGCCGCTCCTCCCTCCAGCCACCGACAAGCACCTCTTTTACAGCCGCTCCTCCCTCCAGCCACCGACAAGCACCTCTTTTACAGCTGCTCCTCCCTCCCAGCCACCGACAAGCACCTCTTTTACAGCCGCTCCTCCCTCCAGCCACCGACAAACACCTCTTTTACAGCTGTCGCTCCTCCCTCCCTCCAGCCACCGACAAGCACTTCTTTTACAGCTGCCGCTCCTCCCTCCAGCCACCGACAAACACCTCTCTTACAGCCGCTCCTCCCTCCAGCCACCGACAAGCACCTCTTTTACAGCTGCCGCTCCTCCCTCCAGCCACCGACAAGCACCTCTTTTACAGCCGCTCCTCCCTCCAGCCACCGACAAACACCTCTTTTACAGCTGTCGCTTCTCCCTCCCAGACACCGACAAGCACCTCTTTTACAGCTGCTCCTCCCTCCAGCTACCGACAAGCACCTATTTTACAGCTGCCGCTCCTCCCTCCCTCCAGCCACCGACAAGCACCTCTTTTACAGCTGCTCCTCCCTCCAGCTACCAACAAGCACCTCTTTTACAGCTCATAAATGACTGAAAGAGTGATAGTTCCTTGTTATTGGATAGGGTTAGAAGTGGCAAGGCAATATCATACAGGGTTGTTGGGGTCCCGTTCTACCTTTAGGAGGCTCTGCCTCTTTTCTTTGTAGTGGGAAGGGGTCCCTGATTGTAAGGCAAAGATGCAAAATGCGGGCAGCCTACAGGATGGGGTCGGCCCCATGTTGGTCGGCTGAACATGGGGCCTTGGGCAGCTGCCGACAATGCTGATCCCTAAAGCCAGCTCAGGGCAAAGGCCATCTACCGGGGTGGGCTGGTGGCATAGTGTGGAAGGCTGTGTTGAGACAGCCGTAAGGCTCTATACCATGGTGAATAGGGTTGCCTGACAGAATACCAAAGAAACAAATATTGTGTGGACAGAATATCATGTCAGAAATATCGAGGACCAAATATTGAGAAGGTAAGTGCAAATAGGTAAGTACAGATTTAATATTCTTAGCTCCATGTCCATGTACCTTGAAGACCTCTGCAAGGTGGAGTTAATTGTAGTAAAACTTTGCTTTCCTTTAGAAACCTACATTCAAGATATTTTTTTCCCCAACATTCTTGACACAACATTTTGTCCACAGTATATTTTTTCTCCGCTATTTTATCCAAACACCATGGGTGGGTTCCCTTTCCTGTCCTAAGGTCATTACAATTTACCGCGAGCAGATTCGGTGAGTGGGAACCCTTCAGGATCCAATGCGTGTACTGTCTCTGCAAAGAAACCACAACTTCTGCCCAAGAAATGCGACAGAGAAGGGACTCAGCATGTTGAAGGGGTCAAAGCCCCTCTCTCAATGGTGCTTCTTAAAGCTCTTTCTCTGTTGATCACATGAGGCATCAAAACACTGCTGGTGAAGAATAAAGCGGATGAATGCAACAAACCCAGGCCTCATGTTTCAATGCAGGACGGGACTTTGGATTTGGTTGGCATACAACAGTCCCTCGCCTTGTGATCGCATCTCCTGCCTCAGGGATGGATGTCTGCACAGTATGTTCCCAAGGTAGAAAACGCAAGGCCTGAGGCAGCAAAGAGGCAAACAGAGCACGTCAGCGAACCTGGTTGGAAGCAGGGCTGAGCCTGTGGTGGGGGAGCAGGCTCCGGCATGCACCGGGGCAGGCACGTGGCTTCAGACATCATGGGGTACCCCATGGCTCCTGAGGGATCGGTCGAGACCGACTGCAGTCAGTGACCGGCAGGAGAAGGGCCTCATTAAGGAAGCCATCTTGCATCTGAAGTTCCACTTCTATATCTCAGAGGTGTGGTCGGGCAGCGCCCTCCTGGAGCCGGCAGTGTGTGGCCGGCGTGATGCTGGTGTTAGACTGCTGATACCTCCCCTGTGAGGAAGAGGGGAGGTGTCTCCAGTGCTCAAGGCGCTGTAGGTCTCCTTGTGTCCTCTGCACAGGTTCAATGCCTTGGAGTCTGGTTACTCCTGGGTCCTCCATACAATGCACGATGCTGGGACTTTAGATCGTGTTGTGTCTCTGAGTCCTCAGATTCCAGGCTTTTGTTTATTGGTCTTTAACATATTCCCTTAGTTTTGAATCAAATTATTCACTTGGGGTTTTGAATCTTGATCAGTTCAGCTTTCAACTGAACTGGGGCTTCTTTCTCCCTAGAGTTTTTACTTTCCGCAAACACTTGTGATGGAGCCACACTTACGTTTCCTCCATCCCTCCATTCGGTTGACTGACAGAGAAAGCGCGGAGGGGGCGCCTTGAACTTAAAGACCCTCCCTTAATAAGTAGGAGTCAGGCAGCCAGTTCACGTAGGACAGAGGTTGTAGATTTATTTAAAAAGTTACAAGGTACTTACCAAGGAGACCCCGCCAGGAGCAGCATCCTTTCTGCTCGGCCCACTCACTCTAAGTGTCCCACTCCCCCAGTCCCTCACCAACATTCTGGCTGAGCAGAGCAGAAAACAGGGGGGTCTGCACTGGATGCATTACAAGGCGAGCAGCAGATCACAAACATCTCTTTCATTTAGGACATGGGTACTCGCAAACATTTTCCCAGGGGCCAAAAACTTTGGTCTGTGACGTGCCTGGGGGTCGCATTGATGCCAGGGCGGTGGCGGTCGGGTGGGTGGGTGACTAGGGGGATTGATGGCAAGGTAGGTGTAGGGGAAGCAAAGGATATACATCTAGTGGCTGAAATAAACAATGGGAAACCAGAAAACCTGGAATTAATCCTGGCTTATCAACTTTTCCAAATTGTGTGATCCAAGGCAATTGTTTAGTGTCACTTTCCCTCCTTTTTCTGCACTATCACATTTAAGATGACCTCGAAATACATGATTCATGGTGTGCGCTGCACAAAACCTGCTTCTATGTTTGATTTAATAAACTATAATGTTGTTTATGTATTTTAGGAACCCAGGCCACTCATAAAGTGCACATACCAAGTGACTGGCCTCTTTAATTTACTATTGGTGGTGTTCTCAGTGTAAGGGAATTCATGTTTCTAAATTTATGTTTGAAAACTATCACTTTTAAATGAATACATCTCAATGCACTGATAAAATAAATTGTACTGAGACGAAAAGGTTCTGCATGTTAACTAAATACACTTTTTTAATTTTGAAGAGACTGTCTTAGTTTTACACTTATGCTGCAAGATGTCTTAAAAAATGTAGGCGTATCTAAAGTTAAGTGCAGGAGTCCCTAACTTCCTTTCTTTAACACCAATTAAGTTTGAAGTAAATGATTGTGCGTGTATTTAATATTTTTGTTAGTGCGGAGTCGAGCAAACAGCTGCCCAGTGCTCCTTTTGCCCTAGGGGCCGCATGTAAAGGTCAGAGGGGCCACATGAGGCCCGCGAGCCGTACTTTGAGTATCCCTGATTTAGGAAATAAAAAAATGCAAACAAGAAACGCAAGATAGAAAATAATAAAATATAAGCAGAAAATGTAAGAGACTCTAGCTTCGAAAAGTCTTATAAATGACCCAACCCTATAATCATGGCCACTGCAATTATGCGGCAGTAGAGGGCCAGATTATGCAGCACGGTTGAGTAAATTATGCGGCTAAAGGAGGGGTGTGGTTTGCCACGAATGGTGTAGGACGCGCGCCTAAGCGCTCTGGCGGCATGGCCCCATCCATCCCCCATCCTGCACAATACTGGCCCGCAAAGAGCTAGAGCCCTAAAAATAACGACCAGGAGAGTCTGTAGGAGGGCGATGACTGCCAGGGGGAGATGGAGACTCCCACCGAGGCGGCGATGACCCACCTAAAATGGCGGCTGCATGAAGCGGGGGAGGCTAAAGGCTGACAGGGCCCTCTGGGTCGGGCAGAGCAGCATGATCCACCCCCGCTGCCCACCGACCCCAGAGGCAGACTCACCGGTTTATTAAAGCGCAGCACGAGTCCGAAGACAGAGGAGGCCTGGGGGCGACCTACTGCAGCCGGGCCGGATGGATGAGGGCTGGCGACCTACCACTGGGCCAGGAACAGGGCACCTGCTGGCACCTGGGCGTGAGTGACATGGGCAAGCAGAGCGAAGGCGGCAGAGACCTCAGCAGCGAGGGCCACGCTCCCTCCGGGTTGGGGGGCCAGGACAAGGGAAGCACTGCAGTGGAGACCAACCCAGGTTGCCTGCAGTGATCCTGGAGGTAAGCGGGTGGCCCTCTGGACCCGCAAACCACATGCCAGTAGAGGCTGAGGGCCCTCGCAAGAGGTGGCATGGCTGAATAGAGGATCCACCTGCGCAGGGAAATAGAAGAGCCATTATCAGGGTAAAATTCCACTTTTGAAATACTAAAGCCCCATGACTGATGAGAGGTGCCGTTGCAGCACAGAAACTACTACACAGAAGCATTGGAGATAGTTTGCAATGTGGGTGACACAGGCTGAGCCTCAATACAGCTGTGGAGGAGGAAGGGGGACCCTAGCCAGGCGCACCCACATGACTAGAGGCCAAGACCGCATTTGGGCCTTACACACTGCAGCAATACCCTGAATCCCACCAGTTGAGAGGCAGAGGAAGGCGCAAGAGGCCTGAGAAACTCGCGAACGAAGGTGCACACCAGCAGGAGGTGACCTGAGGCCAACTGGTTATCAAGCAGAGAGGACACTTACATGGAAATAACGCAGACCCATGTCCTGGGAACGGAGACCTGCTGAGTGCCTAGAGCAGATCATCTGAGTCAATAACGGCATAGCGGCATGACCTGTAAGGGACTGACCGGCGGGACACAACCAGACACCACAACTACTGAAACCTTGGGCTCTGCAACCCCCCATCGCTACATGACATACTACAGGTGATCACGGCCTTGCAAGAAGCCCTAGAAACTAATATATACTCGCTGAGCTCAGACCTAGGACTGCTGCGAGACAACCATAGACGCCTGGCTGAAAGAGTCGCCACCAATGGAAGAGTTATGATGGAGGTCACCCCGGAACTGACAGCTGCCCTGCACAGGAAACACAAATGAAAACACTGGAGGCCAAACTGACGATGCAGAAACTAGGTCACGATGCAACAATATCCGAATAATTGGGATCCCTGAGCGCTTGAAGGGGAGCGACATGATCTAATTCCTGGAAGGATGGCTGTCCACGAGATAGCACCAATGGGCCTATCTGACTTTTTTGCACTAGAAAGAGCACACCAAGTCCCGGTGAGGCCGCTGCCTCTGGGGATCAGCCCCTCGGCCTGTGGTGGCCCGGCTGTTGTTTTACAGGGACCGAGACCACATCCTGAAACACGCTAGAGAGCTGGGAACCATCACCCTTGAGAACAGCAGTATTATGTTCTTCCCCGATTTCTCCCATGAGGTCCAGCGGCAAAGGGAAGTCTTTTTGGATGCAAAGAAGAGGTTGCGGGAATTGGGAATCTTGAATTCCATGCAATTCCCTGCACGTTAAAGGGTGATCACTCCGGAGGGGACATGTTTCTTTACGACACCACAGCAGCTTTCGTCGTGGATCGACATGCAGCCAAGAGCAGGGCCCAGCGAGGAGGGCCAAATGCGCACATCACAAACCCGCCCCCAATCTACTCGGAGAAAATCTCTGAGAAAATCGACAGGGGTGCCAACGGTCATAGAAGAGTAAAGTGAGAGGCGGGAAGCAGCCGCGCCGGTGGCGTCTCCGAGTGGCGACTCCGAGTGGCGTCTCCGAGTGGCGTCTCCGAGTGGCTCCAATGCTGCACTATCTACACCAAGCGGCCGGACGAAGAATGAGCCGACCTGGATCCTCGGTTGCCATAAGTTCATGCGACATCTTGCCAGTGGCGATTCCCAGGACAGCAGATGAACTGATGTAGGCCAAGTCCACTATTGCTTTGGGGGGCCTACCTGCGGGACAGAAGGATATTTGACAAGAGATGCTGTGCTTCGTAGAACAATATTTAAGGCAAAGCACAACGGAAGAGACATCTCCGTCATAAATGTACATGGGCCAAATACAGACCAACTCTCATTCCTGGCAAAACTGTCCACCAGGCTGTCTTCTTATCTAATACATGACGCAATTGTCGGGGGAGACTTTAACGGCATTGCTGACCCCCACCTGGATAGGTCACATTCTCCGCTGAACGAATCCCCCACACACCGGGTAGCTCAAGGACTAACAGACTGGCAAAAGCACTGGGCACTGGTGGATTCCTGGAGACACAGGTACCCCCAGGCCCGAGATTACTCATATTTCTCACATGCATGAACTACACGTGCAACTCAACACGTTCTTATATACTGCTAACATACTGCCTCAGGTTCAGGACACTGAATATCTCACACGAACCGTATCAGACCATAACCCAGTATTAATGCACCTCAGTTGAAACCGAGCATTGGCTTGAATACCCCCATGGAGACTATTCCCTGAGACATTAGAGGACCCTCCATTCCAGACCACCATGAAAGTAAAAGTCCGCTCCTAGTTTGTGGATACTGCGGGGTCTGCAAAAAAGAAAAGAAATTAGAGGCTAGAAAAGCCAACTTATGTGGCATAATGCCACGCATTTTGCAATAGTATTAGTTCATTATTTTGTCCTTTTTACACCTGTTAACACTGTATGAGCTTTGGGCACCTCATTAGTACCAGTTTAATACACAAATATAGAAATAAGCAACAGAAGGGTGACCAGTCACCCTTTGCAAAAGACCCTACACTGCGCGGCAACACATAATGCTGCATTTTCAGTAACTTTTGAACCGTTGAACATTGTTTTTGTTAAAATATGCAGATTATACAGCAGATGATGGATTATGTGGCAAATGTGGAAAACTATAATTATGTGAAAATCGCCGTGGCCGCACAATCGCATAATTCCAGTGGTCCTGCCTATAAAATTATTCACATCCATAAACCGGTACCACTGGACCCTTAACTCACCACCTATCACTCAAATGAACCACAAAACCACAAAATGGGCATCTTTAAACCCTCACTCAACCCAGAACAGGGCAAACTGTGCATAACACAAGGGGTGTCTTTAAACCCTCACGCAACCCAGGACAGGGAAACTGTGCATAACACAATGCGTGTCTTTCAACACTCACTATGGCAGTAGGCAAAGGTGTCTTTCAACCCGCATTTTACAAATTTGCAATGGGTTTCTTTTAACCCACACTCATCCCAAAACAACAGGACATCTTTTGGATTTAGCAACAGGCCTCGTTCAACCCACACTCATCCCAAACAACAGGAAATCTTGTATTGTGCACTCTCGCAGGACCAAGGTCACATTTCATACACTCTACTGCGTAACCATCCACAGAACCAGTAACACAAAACAAGGACTCAGCCATAGCCACTTACACTCACCAAAACTCCTGCGCACTCTTACAGGAGCACAAACGCAAAACAAAAAAATAGTTCAGGAACTGACATCATCATTAAATCTTCAGCATATCATTGCGCACAATTGTCATAATAGACCTTGACATAATACGTAAACATTCAGCACTACATTGCATGCAACACATATGTAAAACACTGTCCTGACAACTTCGCTCAAAGTGGCACAAATGAAAACATATGCTGTGGCAGCAACATCAGCATGACAGTTGTTTTAGAAAGAAAATGGCAAACCGAAAGTCTTCCACAATGGCGACCGATATCTCCCCTGAATGTGCCACACAGAACCCATGACAGCATATGTGACAGCATAATCATCATGACAAAAAACATAACAATGACAGGTAACACAAAGTTCTCTACTCCGGTGACCAACATCACTCCCGAACTACCCACAGTGCCCTGGGTGTAGATACAATACTTGAAGACACATTATGGTTCCTTAGGTGATCAGTTGAATGTCACCAAGGTCTACATCACCTATCCCACCAGAGATGGTGACTGCAAACCATTCCACTCAACAGATTAGATCATCTCTGTATTTTGTCCAAGTTTGTGCATGCAACGTTCAGCAGGCCACTTCTTCGGTATTCAGAGTCCGTTTAATAGCACGCCAATCAAATCTGCATCTGACACAGTTCCTACCAGGCACAGCAGGCCTACCTCAAAAACAATGATGGCTTGACAGCGTCTTTGTTCATCTCTGTACCGTTAAGTAGACCAATTCAGTTTTGCTGCAAAAAGTTTAGCACCAGCTTGTGTCATTTCACAATGCCAGCCGGGTGCCGTATTTGTTGAATGGAGTAAGCTGGCGCTAAACTTGGGCTAGCGTCTAGGAAGAAGACGCTAGCCGAGTGGCGGTGGCGGTAGGGAAGGTGGGGTTTGTACGTCAGAAAATGACACTAGCCTGGTTAGAGGCAAAAAAAATGACTCTAACCAGACTAGCGCCATTTCCTGGCGCACAAACACCAAAAACATGACTCCTGTTTTAGGAAAGACAGGAGTCATACCCACCTCCCCAATGTCCAGCACAGGGGACAAGTGTCCCCTGGGCATGGCCATTCAACTCTGTGCCATGCAGAGGGCCCTAAGTTAGGGTCCCCGACAGCAAAAAACAAATACATTAAAAAATACTTAACCAGACGCAGCTGGTACGGGGTACCCCATCCTCCAGTGTCCCTCTGGGGGGGCGGCGGTGTTCTGGGGCTTGAGGAGGGCACATGTGGACCTATTCCATGGTGTTTAACCATGAAAATGGGTCCACAGGTCCCCTAACACCTGGTCTGACCCAGGCATTAAATAATGGTGGAAAGCAAGCTTTGCACCATTATTTGGCCCCTCCTCCCACCCGTACATCATTTTAGCACAGGGGGATAAATATTGGGCTATGGGGATACCACCATCTGTTAGATGTGAACGCCTATCTTGCATCTCATTGACGCAAGGTAGGTTCACGCATCCAAAAAATTATGCAAACTCCAATATTTTGACGTTAAACATGTCTAATGTCAAAATCTAAATATGGAGTTGAGCTTGCAACTAATTTGCTGAAAAGAAATGGCGCAAATTTGGCACAAAAGAGTATAAATATGCCCCTATGTGTTTAAAACTGAATTTCTACTACTTAAACTCAAACTTCCTTATGAATAAAAACTGGACAAATACAATCCAGTCAGCTGGTTTCAAAGTCAGTCACATCTCTAGGCCTCACACTATACAAAAATGTAACCTTCAAGCCAGCATTAAAAAATCTAGCATAGGATGTTTTTTTGAAAAAAACATACATTATCGTCGACAATCTATGGTATGTCCCTTTTCTCATGTATTTTCCACTGCCCAGTATTTGTAACACATGGCATTGTGGTGGACTGTTGACACGAACTCCACTTTTACACATGTTTTATTACACGCACAGATGCCCTGGCTCAGCGATCTAATAACACCAGGCATGTGCTCTGCTTGCATCTAATATTGGGATTCCATCCTGCACTTAACTGTTTGCTATCAATTTTTCACAATATGGATGCTTCCATCCCACTTGAAAGTACAATCACTTGAAAGGTTTTGTTTTTCCACCCAACACTTGCAAATATACAGTGGAATTCTCTGTTACCTTCTTTACGTCTTATTTTATCTTTTTTTTGCATATACGATCTTTGCAGCCTTGAGAAAGTCTAGATGACGAAATACGTGTCAGCTGCCTTTTGGGATGTACTATGTCTTAAGAAGAATAAACCCTAACCAACTACGAAAATGCTTATTGTACTTTGGTGTACACCTTTTTACGCACATGGACATTGTGGACTATACCGGTGTGCCCTGGTATTCTTTGAGAAAAAAATATACACCCTGCATTAGAACTATAAGCCCTTTAGACCCCCGCAAGTTGTAAAACTCGCAGCACAATCCCTTGTTCTCTCATGCTTAGATTACAGAGATGCTCACCTCACCAGACTAGTTCTGTAACCTGTCCTGCATCCTGAAGCATGATAGGTCTCATCCAGTCACAACTGACTTCTCTCCTGAGGTGAGATGTGTCTATAAAGAGGCATCTCCAACTTACAATGCTATAAGCCTAAATCCCTGAAGTATTTCTCTTACGGCCTGGACTTCATTTCTGCCACAGCCAATCCAGAATGTAGAATTAAAGTCTTGGTGGGCTCTGTCTTCCACCTCAGAATGTTGATTTGACACTTTGTGGCATTTATTGAGTGGTGACGGCCGAGAGGCTGCCACGACTCCTTGTTAAAGGATAAAGACAATTTACTCCAGTAAGTGGTGCCGGCTGACCGGTGTTGGAGGCTTTCTTTTGGCTATCCCTTGGACTTTGGCCACAGGAGTCAATGTCCCACAAAGTCTGGGTTAAGTCCAGCACAAAACCAGTAGCTACTGGTCAACTGGTCTCTGGTTACAGTAAAACAAGCGGCTTGAATTTTCAGTAGTTTCCATGCTGGGTGACAAAACTGCACTCTTGCAAATCTTCCAGGTCCAGCAGACTTGGGTGCAACTTTTTAGGGTCAGGGCTCTGCCTCCAAGGCTGCACCTCCGTGTCCAGTGGCGGTCAGGTTTCTTGGCACTGGGCTCTCAAGGGCGCAGCCTTCTGAGCTTTTATGACTCTGTGGCTGTAACAAGGAGTCAACCATCTGACTCTTGGAGTTACCTTCTCTGGGGCTCACAGGCAACGTTTCCCTAAGCAGGGCACCACAGGCACAGCCTTTCTTTGCTAGTCAAAGATTCAGCAGGTGCAGGTCTTTGGTGCAGCCTCTATTTCCTGGGTCGAGGGAACTGCAGGACAGTTGTGAGAAGGTAGCCTCTTTCTAGCCTTGTTACCCCCACTTTTGGCCTGTTTGTGAGTGTATGTCAGGGTGTTTGTCACTGTTTTCACTGTCTCACTGGGATCCTGATAGCCAGGCCTCAGTGCTCATAGTGAAAACACCATGTTTTCAGTATGGTTGTTATGTGTCACTGGGATCCTGCTGGTCAGGACCCCAGTGCTCATAGGTTTGTGGCCTATATGTATGTGTCACTGGGACCCTGTCACACAGGGCCCCAGTGCTCATAGGTGTGCATGTATATGTTCCCTGTGTGGTGCCTAACTGTCTCACTGAGGCTCTGCTAACCAGAACCTCAGTGGTTATGCTCTCTCATTACTTTCAAATTGTCACTAACAGGCTAGTGACCAATTTTACCAATTTACATTGGCTTACTGGAACACCCTTATAATTCCCTAGTATATGGTACTGAGGTACCCAGGGTATTGGGGTTCCAGGAGATCCCTATGGGCTGCAGCATTTCTTTTGCCACCCATAGGGAGCTCTGACAATTCTTACACAGGCCTGCCACTGCAGCCTGAGTGAAATAACGTCCACGTTATTTCACAGCCATTTTACACTGCACTTAAGTAACTTATAAGTCACCTATATGTCTAACCTTTACCTGGTAAAGGTTAGGTGCAAAGTTACTTAGTGTGAGGGCACCCTGGCACTAGCCAAGGTGCCCCCACATTGTTCAGAGCCAATTCCCTGAACTTTGTGAGTGCGGGGACACCATTACACGCGTGCACTACATATAGGTCACTACCTATATGTAGCTTCACCATGGTAACTCCGAATATGGCCATGTAACATGTCTATGATCATGGAATTGCCCCCTCTATACCATCCTGGCATAGTTGGCACAATCCCATGATCCCAGTGGTCTGTAGCACAGACCCTGGTACTGCCAAACTGCCCTTCCTGGGGTTTCACTGCAGCTGCTGCTGCTGCCAACCCCTCAGACAGGCAGCTGCCCTCCTGGGGTCCAGCCAGGCCTGGCCCAGGATGGCAGAACAAAGAACTTCCTCTGAGAGAGGGTGTGACACCCTCTCCCTTTGGAAGATGGTGTGAAGGCAGGGGAGGAGTAGCCTCCCCCAGCCTCTGGAAATGCTTTGTTGGGCACAGAGGTGCCCAATTCTGCATAAGCCAGTCTACACCGGTTCAGGGACCCCTTAGCCCCTGCTCTGGCGCGAAACTGGACAAAGGAAAGGGGAGTGACCACTCCCCTGACCTGCACCTCCCCTGGGAGGTGTCCAGAGCTCCTCCAGTGTGCTCCAGACCTCTGCCATCTTGGAAACAGAGGTGCTGCTGGCACACTGGACTGCTCTGAGTGGCCAGTACCACCAGGTGACGTCAGAGACTCCTTGTGATAGGCTCCTTCAGGTGTTGCTAGCCTATCCTCTCTCCTAGGTAGCCAAACCCTCTTTTCTGGCTATTTAGGGTCTCTGTCTCTGGGGAAACTTCAGATAACGAATGCATGAGCTCAGCCGAGTTCCTCTGCATCTCTCTCTTCACCTTCTGATAAGGAAACGACCGCTGACCGCGCTGGAATTCTGCAAACCTGCAACATAGTAGCAAAGACGACTACTGCAACTCTGTAACGCTGATCCTGCCGCCTTCTCAACTGTTTTCCTGCTTGTGCATGCTGTGGGGGTAGCCTGCCTCCTCTCTGCACCAGAAGCTCCGAAGAAATCTCCCGTGGGTCGACGGAATCTTCCCCCTGCAACCGCAGGCACCAAAAAGCTGCATTACCGGTCCCTTGGGTCTCCTCTCAGCACGACGAGCGAGGTCCCTCGAATCCAGCGACTCTGTCCAAGTGACCCCCACAGTCCAGTGACTCTTCAGCCCAAGTTTGGTGGAGGTAAGTCCTTGCCTCACCTCGCTGGACTGCATTGCTGGGAACCGCGACTTTGCAGCTACTCCGGCCCCTGTGCACTTCCGGCGGAAATCCTTTGTGCACAGCCAAGCCTGGGTCCACGGCACTCTAACCTGCATTGCACGACTTTCTAAGTTGGTCTCCGGCGACGTGGGACTCCTTTGTGCAACTTCGGCAAGTACCGTTTCACGCATCCTCGTAGTGCCTGTTTCTGGCACTTCTCCGGGTGATACCTGCTTCAGTGAGGGCTCTTTGTCTTGCTAGACGTCCCCTCTCTCTTCTGGTCCAATTTGCGACCTCCTGGTCCCTCCTGGGCCCCAGCAGCGTCCAAAAACGCTAACCACACGCTTTGCAGCTAGCAAGGCTTGTTAGCGTCCTTTCGGCGGGAAAACACTTCTGCACGACTCTACAAGGCGAGAGAGATCCGTCCACCAAAGGGGAAGTCTCTAGCACTTTTCGTTCCTGCAGAAACCTCAGCTTCTTCTGTCCAGTCGAAGCTTCTTTGCACCCGCAGCTGGCATTTCCTGGGCATCTGCCCATCTCCGACTTGCTTGTGACTTTTGGACTTGGTCCCCTTGTTCCACAGGTACCCTAGATTGGAAATCCACAGTTGTTGCATTGCTGGTTTGTGTCTTTCCTGCATTATTCCTCTAACACGACTACTTTGTCCTTAGGGGAACTTTAGTGCACTTTGCACTCACTTTTCAGGGTCTTGGGGAGGGTTATTTTTCTAACTCTCACTATTTTCCAATAGTCCCAGCGACCCTCTACAAGGTCACATAGGTTTGGGGTCCATTCGTGGTTCGCATTCCACTTTTGGAGTTTATGGTTTGTGTTGCCCCTATCCCTATGTTTCCCCATTGCATCCTATTGTAACTATACATTGTTTGCACTGTTTTCTAAGACTATACTGCATATTTTTGCTATTGTGTATATATATCTTGTGTATATTTCCTATCCTCTCACTGAGGGTACACTCTAAGATACTTTGGCATATTGTCATAAAAATAAAGTACCTTTATTTTTAGTATAACTGTGTATTGTGTTTTCTTATGATATTGTGCATATGACACTAGGTGGTACTGTAGTAGCTTCACACGTCTCCTAGTTCAGCCTAAGCTGCTCAGCTAAGTTACCATTATCTATCAGCCTAAGCTGCTAGACACCCTATACACTAATAAGGGATAACTGGGCCTGGTGCAAGGTGCAAGTACCCCTTGGTACTTACTACAAGCCAGTCCAGCCTCCTACATTGGTTGTGCAGTGGTGGGATAAGTGCTTGAGACTACTTACCACTCTTGTCATTGTACTTTTCATAAGAGAAAAATATACAAAACAAGGTCAGTGTATATACACATAGCCAAAAAGTTTTGCATTTCCTCTTTTCACTCTTTTCTAAGTGCTGAAAAGTACTCCTAAACTTTCAAAAAGTTTAAAAAGTTTTTTTTCTGTCTTTCCAAAAAGTTCTGAAAAACTTTTTGTCCCTTTCTCTATCACTTTAACTCTCTCTAAAAAATGTCTGGCACAGGCCAAAGTGTTGATCTGTCCAAACTTGCATATGACAACCTTAGCTGGAAGAGAGCAAGGAGTCTCTGTATAGAGAGAGGTTTGAGTATAGGGAAGAATCCTGCCTTGGAACTGTTAATTAACATGCTTAGAGAACAGGATAAGGCCATAGGTGCCCCATCTGTTGAAAAAGTACCTAATAGTTCCCAATCTGATTCAGGGACTCCCCCAGGAAAAGATTCAGGAAAGAAACTTCCTAGCCTGCCCATTACTAGACAATCTAGCATAGATGGTAATGATGATGAGCCACACCACATAAATAGTGTTGTCTCACATCATAGCAAAAGCATTTATTCTCACCATACTGGTAGTAATGTTTCTGTAAACCAAGCTGTTAAGTTGGCTTCTGTAAGGGACAGTTCTCCTTCTGTTCATTCCCATCATAGCTCTGTTTCTAGAAATGTCCCTCCCACCAACCCTGATGACAGAATGTTAGAGAGGGAACTCAATAAGTTGAGGGTGGAACAAACCAGACTGAAGCTTAAAAAGCAACAGCTGGATTTGGATAGACAGTCTTTTGAATTAGAGAAGGAAAGACAGAAGTTGGGTTTAGATACCCATGGTGGCAGCAGCAGTATTCCCCATAGTCATCCTGCAAAAGAGCATGATTCCAGGAATCTGCACAAGATAGTTCCCCCTTATAAGGAGGGGGATGACATTAACAAGTGGTTTGCTGCACTTGAGAGGGCCTGTGTTGTACAGGATGTCCCTCAAAGGCAGTGGGCTGCTATCCTATGGCTATCATTTAGTGGAAAAGGTAGGGATAGGCTCCTTACTGTGAAAGAAAATGATGCTAATCATTTCCAAGTTCTTAAGAATGCACTCCTGGATGGTTATGGCTTAACCACTGAACAGTACAGGATAAAGTTCAGAGAGACCAAAAAGGAGTCTTCACAAGACTGGGTTGATTTCATTGACCATTCAGTGAAGGCCTTTGAGGGGTGGTTACATGGCAGTAAAGTTACTGATTATGAAAGCCTGTATAACACAATCCTGAGAGAGCATATACTTAATAATTGTGTGTCTGATTTGTTGCACCAGTACCTGGTAGACTCTGATCTGACCTCTCCCCAAGAATTGGGAAAGAAGGCAGACAAATGGGTCAGAACAAGGGTGAACAGAAAAGTTCATACAGGGGGTGACAAAGATGGCAATAAGAAGAAAGATGGTGAAAAATCTCAAGATAAGCATGGGGATAAGAGTAAAACCAAAGATCCCACTTCAAATCTTAAACACTCTTCAGAGGGTGGGGATAAAACAAATTCTTCCTCTTCTTCCCAACCTGCACACATTAAAAAGCCTTGGTGCTTTGTGTGTAAAAACAGAGGCCATAGGCCAGGGGATAAGTCCTGTCCAGGTAAACCCCCTGAGCCTACCACCACTAATACATCAAGCTCTAGTGCCCCTAGCAGTAGTGGTACTAGTGGTGGGACTGTTGGCAAAGGTCAAGCAAAGGGTGTAGTTGGGTTCACTTATGGGTCCATAGTGGAAACTGATGTAATCAGTCCCAAGACAGTTTCTGTCACACCTAGTGGCACTGGCCTTGCCACACTGGCTGCTTGTCCCCTTACAATGGATAAGTACAGGCAGACAGTTTCAATAAATGGTGTTAAGGCCTTGGCCTACAGGGACACAGGTGCCAGTTTCACTTTGGTGACTGAAAACCTAGTGCCTCCTGAACAACACATCATTGGACAACAGTATAAGATTATTGATGTCCATATCTCCACTAAGTTTCTTCCCTTAGCTATAATTCAGTTTAGTTGGGGTGGAGTTACTGGCCCTAAGCAGGTGGTGGTATCACCTAGCTTACCTGTAGACTGTCTCTTAGGTAATGACCTAGAGGCCTCAGGTTGGGCTGATGTAGAGTTTTATGCCCATGCAGCCATGCTGGGCATCCCTGAGGAATTGTTCCCTCTCATTTCAAGTGAAATGAAAAAGCAAAGGAGAGTAGGCCTGAAAACTCAGGATCCCTCTCCATCAACAGGTAAAAAGGGTATCACAGTATCCCCTAACCACCCTACCATTCAGGATACTATTCCTGTGGTGGGAGAAACCTCTCCTGGGGTGGCACCTGTTCCAAGGGAATCATCAGCTGGCAAAGCTGGACTCCCTGAGGTGGAAGTACCTCTCTGTGGGATAACTAACATTGGTGAGAAAAACAGCACCATTTTAGTTAACATGGAGCATCCCTCCAACCCTCCCAGAGAAACTTTAGTGCAGACACCCTGCACTACCTCACAACACTTAGGACAGCATCCCTGCCCTAGTGTGGAGCTGATAGGACAGCATCCCTGCCCTGCTCCAACTCAAGAGAAACAGCATCCCTGTTCTCTCTTCCAGCCAGATGGACAAAGTTTTTGCCCAGCTATGGCTTTTCTGAGACAGCATCCCTGTCTGGCATTTCCATCACTACAAATAGGTTCAGTGGACAATTCCCACTGCTCTAAACTAAAACTTACTGATAGAAACTCTGAAAATACATCGTCACATTGTTGCTTAGCTAAAAAACTTCAAACAGGGTGGTTTACATCCCCACAGGGAAGTAACCATATAGTGGATGATAAAGGGAGTAACCAGTCTATTGCAGAGCTACTCTCTACTTATCACCACTTAGACAATAAAGTCTCAACTGGCCAAGGTTAGCCTTATTGTCCTTCGTTTGGGGTGGGGTTGTGTGAGAAGGTAGCCTCTTTCTAGCCTTGTTACCCCCACTTTTGGCCTGTTTGTGAGTGTATGTCAGGGTGTTTGTCACTGTTTTCACTGTCTCACTGGGATCCTGATAGCCAGGCCTCAGTGCTCATAGTGAAAACACCATGTTTTCAGTATGGTTGTTATGTGTCACTGGGATCCTGCTGGTCAGGACCCCAGTGCTCATAGGTTTGTGGCCTATATGTATGTGTCACTGGGACCCTGTCACACAGGGCCCCAGTGCTCATAGGTGTGCATGTATATGTTCCCTGTGTGGTGCCTAACTGTCTCACTGAGGCTCTGCTAACCAGAACCTCAGTGGTTATGCTCTCTCATTACTTTCAAATTGTCACTAACAGGCTAGTGACCAATTTTACCAATTTACATTGGCTTACTGGAACACCCTTATAATTCCCTAGTATATGGTACTGAGGTACCCAGGGTATTGGGGTTCCAGGAGATCCCTATGGGCTGCAGCATTTCTTTTGCCACCCATAGGGAGCTCTGACAATTCTTACACAGGCCTGCCACTGCAGCCTCAGTGAAATAACGTCCACGTTATTTCACAGCCATTTTACACTGCACTTAAGTAACTTATAAGTCACCTATATGTCTAACCTTTACCTGGTAAAGGTTAGGTGCAAAGTTACTTAGTGTGAGGGCACCCTGGCACTAGCCAAGGTGCCCCCACATTGTTCAGAGCCAATTCCCTGAACTTTGTGAGTGCGGGGACACCATTACACGCGTGCACTACATATAGGTCACTACCTATATGTAGCTTCACCATGGTAACTCCGAATATGGCCATGTAACATGTCTATGATCATGGAATTGCCCCCTCTATACCATCCTGGCATAGTTGGCACAATCCCATGATCCCAGTGGTCTGTAGCACAGACCCTGGTACTGCCAAACTGCCCTTCCTGGGGTTTCACTGCAGCTGCTGCTGCTGCCAACCCCTCAGACAGGCAGCTGCCCTCCTGGGGTCCAGCCAGGCCTGGCCCAGGATGGCAGAACAAAGAACTTCCTCTGAGAGAGGGTGTGACACCCTCTCCCTTTGGAAGATGGTGTGAAGGCAGGGGAGGAGTAGCCTCCCCCAGCCTCTGGAAATGCTTTGTTGGGCACAGAGGTGCCCAATTCTGCATAAGCCAGTCTACACCGGTTCAGGGACCCCTTAGCCCCTGCTCTGGCGCGAAACTGGACAAAGGAAAGGGGAGTGACCACTCCCCTGACCTGCACCTCCCCTGGGAGGTGTCCAGAGCTCCTCCAGTGTGCTCCAGACCTCTGCCATCTTGGAAACAGAGGTGCTGCTGGCACACTGGACTGCTCTGAGTGGCCAGTACCACCAGGTGACGTCAGAGACTCCTTGTGATAGGCTCCTTCAGGTGTTGCTAGCCTATCCTCTCTCCTAGGTAGCCAAACCCTCTTTTCTGGCTATTTAGGGTCTCTGTCTCTGGGGAAACTTCAGATAACGAATGCATGAGCTCAGCCGAGTTCCTCTGCATCTCCCTCTTCACCTTCTGATAAGGAAACGACCGCTGACCGCGCTGGAAGCCTGCAAACCTGCAACATAGTAGCAAAGACGACTACTGCAACTCTGTAACGCTGATCCTGCCGCCTTCTCGACTGTTTTCCTGCTTGTGCATGCTGTGGGGGTAGCCTGCCTCCTCTCTGCACCAGAAGCTCCGAAGAAATCTCCCGTGGGTCGACGGAATCTTCCCCCTGCAACCGCAGGCACCAAAAAGCTGCATTACCGGTCCCTTGGGTCTCCTCTCAGCACGACGAGCGAGGTCCCTCGAATCCAGTGACTCTGTCCCAGTGACCCCCACAGTCCAGTGACTCTTCAGCCCAAGTTTGGTGGAGGTAAGTCCTTGCCTCACCTCGCTGGGCTGCATTGCTGGGAACCGCGACTTTGCAGCTACTCCGGCCCCTGTGCACTTCCGGCGGAAATCCTTTGTGCACAGCCAAGCCTGGGTCCATGGCACTCTAACCTGCATTGCACGACTTTCTAAGTTGATCTCCGGCGACGTGGGACTCCTTTGTGCAACTTCGGCAAGCACCGTTTCACGCATCCTCGTAGTGCCTGTTTCTGGCACTTCTCCGGGTGATACCTGCTTCAGTGAGGGCTCTTTGTCTTGCTCGATGTCCCCTTTCTCTTCAGGTCTAATTTGCAACCTCCTGGTCCCTCCTGGGCCCCAGCAGCGTCCAAAAACGCTAACCGCACGCTTTGCAGCTAGCAAGGCTTGTTAGCGTCCTTTTGTCGAGAAAACACTTCTGCACAACTCTCCAAGGCGAGTGGGATCTGTCCACCAAAGGGGAAGTCTCTAGCCCTTTTCGTTCCTGCAGAAACCTCAGCTTCTTCTGTCCAGTCGAAGCTTCTTTGCACCCGCAGCTGGCATTTCCTGGGCATCTGCCCATCTCCGACTTGCTTGTGACTTTTGGACTTGGTCCCCTTGTTCCACAGGTACCCTAAATTGGAAATCCACAGTTGTTGCATTGCTGGTTTGTGTCTTTCCTGCATTATTCCTCTAACACGACTACTTTGTCCTTAGGGGAACTTTAGTGCACTTTGCACTCACTTTTCAGGGTCTTGGGGAGGGTTATTTTTCTAACTCTCACTATTTTCTAATAGTCCCAGCGACCCTCTACAAGGTCACATAGGTTTGGGGTCCATTCGTGGTTCGCATTCCACTTTTGGAGTATATGGTTTGTGTTGCCCCTATCCCTATGTTTCCCCATTGCATCCTATTGTAACTATACATTGTTTGCACTGTTTTCTAAGACTATACTGCATATTTTTGCTATTGTGTATATATATCTTGTGTATATTTCCTATCCTCTCACTGAGGGTACACTCTAAGATACTTTGGCATATTGTCATAAAAATAAAGTACCTTTATTTTTAGTATAACTGTGTATTGTGTTTTCTTATGATATTGTGCATATGACACTAGGTGGTACTGTAGTAGCTTCACACGTCTCCTAGTTCAGCCTAAGCTGCTCTGCTAAGCTACCATTATCTATCAGCCTAAGCTGCTAGACACCCTATACCCTAATAAGGGATAACTGGGCCTGGTGCAAGGTGCAAGTACCCCTTGGTACTCACTACAAGCCAGTCCAGCCTCCTACAACAGTCCTTCTTCGGTCCCCTCTTCAGCACTCCGAGGTCTGGACACCAGGGTGCCACAAATATGCCCACTACAAGCCTTAAGGTGTGTGCTGACTAACTAGCCAATCAGCCACCTGATCCCCTCCTGTCTGATGATGGAAGGCTTGGCATCTCCCCCAGGATGCATTATTCTGCCCACATACAACATGTGAAAAGCCTTCTCTCGGTGTGTAGTGCTCCTTAGCCCAACCCAGAGATGTGGCTACCTGGAGGTTACACTTCTCTTGAAAAATTATTTGGTTAACATTGGTGTTGACATTGGATCAGTCAGTACACACAACAACAAAAAACCTTCATACATGAATGATACATTTTCATACATGAACCCTGTTGGATTGCTGATCATGAACTCTCCATCAACCCAAGCACAGATGTACTTGGTCAGGCAGGCTCTAAAACTCAGGCCTGAAGGTTAATGACAGACAGGTCACAGGTGAGGTAACACTTAGCCAACAGCCAAACACACAAGCTCAGATCAGATCCCACTGATAGGCAGCAAAACTACAATGGTCCCCGGAGAGCGGCCCCAGTAAAGCACAAATGACCAGAGGGACAAATGCATTTTGCAAAACACTATAAAGTTAGATGCCACACGTGGCTAGGTACATTCAGCCAATCAGGAAACAGTGCCCACAGCACACGCAGTGACCACGTGTCCCTCAGACTGGACATCTGGAGACATACTCACTGGCCCACATAGGCCCTCATTATGAACAGGGCAGTCTGTTCTGCACTGCTGGCGGTAGAAACCGCCAACAGAGGAGCGGTCCGGACCACCAAATAATGAACCAAACAAAGGTAAGGACCGCCAGGTAAGGAGTCCCGCTGACGACGGCAGAGTTCGCCCACAGGCCGTCGGAAAGGCCCAACCCGCCCATCAAATTATGAACCACCATTCCGCCGCCAGTTCCGGGGCGGGAACCACCACTACACAAAGCCAGGCAGAAAAGAAACAAATAGAAGGAAACACTCACCGGAGTTCCCCAATACGTGCAGCGGCAGCCATGGACAGAGAGCTGCAGATCATGCCAGCCTTGCTCCTTACCATATATCTACACGACCGAGACCGCCGACAAAAACGACGAAGGTAAGTACCGCAACCTATGACACAAGGGAGGAAAGGGCAAACTTACATACCCACCCACTCCACCCACCCTGCAACGCCCCCAACCCTTCCCAGCAGCACAAGTCAGACACCCCACACCAAGAGGGACGTACCCGACCAAGGCCACTGTAACTTGGCCATAGTACATACAATAGCCCCATACCCATAAATAATTTAAACAAACACCAGGGTGGAACTGCGTGCAGCCCAAACACAGGCCACACCAAAACTTTATTATGTAGCTCAGTGAGCTAAATGGTGCCAACAGGGCCAATGGCCAGTCCATCAAAAGCCATTTGTCCTTGGCCACAACTGGCCACACCTGACTCCCACAAGTGCTGGGTACACCACTGAATTGGGCACCATATGGGGATCCAGGCACCTCACGGAAGGGGGGCAGCGGGGGTGGGGATTTACGACGGGGGTGGGACTTAGACTTGCGTGAGGAGGTTGGGCTTCTCCTTTGAAGGGGGTGGGGGCTGTTTGGCTCGGGCAGAGCAGGATGCCTTAGGCTCTGAGCGGGCCTTCTTCTTCACCAGAGAAGGGGCACGGGAATGGGAAGGCTGGACCGGGGTGGGCTGCGATGTGGAAGGAGCGGAAAGGGCAAGGAGGTGGGCACATTTCGGGACAAGATGGGGTGGGCCAGTGGTTTCGAACAGGTCTGCACGGGAGAGGAAAAGTTTTTTGGGAGCAATTGGGGTGGGCTTGGATGAGGGCGTGGGAGTGGAGGCAGAGGGAGTGGATGTATGGGGTATAGGGGTGCGTGTAGTGGGTGCCGGTGACTGCTCAGTATGCTGTGGTGTGGTGGATGTTTGATGGGTGGGTGTCTTGGTGTGTTTGAGTGTTTTGGGAGGTGGGGGGTGGACACAGTGGGAGAAGACAGACAGCTAGTGTGGATGTATGTTGGGTGGGTGTCTGCAAGTCTGGTGAGTGTGCTGCATGTGTCAACTACAGTGGAGGTGGTGAGTGCAGGTGTGGTGTGAGGTGCATGTATGGCTGCCTGCTATCGTGGTGAGTGCAGGAAGAGGAGCAGTAACAGTGAGTGAAGGTGCAGTGCATGAGGGTGTGGATGTAGAGGGGACAGAAAGGGAGGCGGAAGAGGTGGGCATATAGGGGGAAGTAGACGTTGTGTGTGCAGGTGTCTGTTGGCTGTGTGAATGCTTGTGGTGGGAGGTGTGGTGCTTGTGTTTTGAAGTATGCTTCTTGTGTGTTGGTGTGCCTGTAAGCGGGTCTGATTGTGTGCTTTGGATGGGTGAAGGGAGTGGGGTGCTGGAAGGGGTAGAGGAGGTTGGAGGGGGGGATGGAATGGCCAGGGAAACTGGCTGCGGCCCGAGAGGAGGCCAGAGCCTGAAAAGATCTCTGAAGGGCAGACACGGCACCGTGAATGCCATCCAGATAGGCATTAGTCTGCTGCACCTCTGATGCCAGCCCCTGAATGGCATTGACAATGGTTGTCTGCCCTACAGAGATGGTTCTCAGGAGGTCAATACCCTCCTCTGTGAGGTCAGCAGGGCTGACTGGGGCAGGGGATGAGGTGCCTGGGGCGAAGGAGATGCCCACCCTCCTGGGTGAGCGGGCACGGGCAACTCGGTGGGGAGCAGAAGGGAGGGCGGTGATGGTATGGGGTGTGGCAGAAGACCTCACGGTAGTGTTGTGTGCACTAGGGTCCGCCACCGCCAGAGGACCCCCATCAGAGGACGTCTCAGAGTCACTCCCTCCTGTGGTAGTGGCCTCCCCCGTGGAAGTCCCCTCACCCTCGTACCCACTGGTCCCCTGGGCGTCCGTTGTCTCTGCCTCGGAGGATCCGTGGGCCGATGCCTCCCCAATTGCCGGTGCCTCAGCTCCCTCGCCTGATGTTGATGCTGTACCAGACAAAGACAAGAGAACAGTGATGGGGAGACAAAACAGGAGATACACTTGTAAGTAGCTGAATGCTGATACATAATGGCCAGACATACACCCACCCGGCAAACACACCCAACAGACAGCACCATGCACTATGCCCATGGCCATTGCCCTGACTACTGAGCAGTATACCGACCTACACCCATCCCCTGAAATTATATTGGAGCTGAGGTAGATGAAACCTGACAGGGACACCCCTACACCCTTTGGGGAGCAGACAGTAGCTGGACACCAGTCAAATTCCCTGCTCTAAGCACCATGAGCCCTATCGCACACACACTCATCCTTCCAGGCCGCAGTATGGGCTGTGAGTACTCACCCCCTTGTGACTGCTGTGCAGCCTTCAAGCGCCCCTCCAGGTCTGGGTACGCAACTGTCAGGATCCGTCGCATGAGGGGGGTCAATCCCCGACAGGCACCCCTTCCACGTTGGGAGGACTTCCCCAGCTGGGCCTCAGTGATCTTTCGCGCCCAGCGCCGCAGGTCCTCCCACCTCTTTCGACAGTGGGTGCTCTGCCGGTTGTAGAACCCCAGGGTCTGTACCTCCTTGGCGATGGCATGCCAATTTGCCCTCTTCTGGTGGGCGCTGACCTAGTAGGGAGACACAGAAATGGAACACAGAGGTTTGGCACCTGCACGATGGCAACTGCTGGCAGATTGTCAGACGTAGGACTGACAGCACTCTCAGACATGCAGGACAGTGGCACGCAGCATTCCATGCACCATGGCCCATCCAGGCTCACACGAGCACACATATGTGCAATCCACTCCATCCATTACTCACACAGTGCCCCCAAACCCAAACCCAGACTCACCTGTACCTCTGGCCGTCCGTAGAGTCTGCCGTACAGGGGCAGGACCCCTTCCACCAGTTCCTCCAGTTCTTCCTGGGTGAAGGCTGGTGCCCTTTCCCCTGCACCACATGGAACATCCATAGCCAGAAGCAGGCAACAGCAGTACACAGAGTGGAGTACTTGTCCGCACAGGATCAGGGAGTCAAGTGATCAAACGATGACGAACGCGCGTAAGTTCCGCGGCGGTATGCACCGTCACTGCCTGCGGCGATCATGATACGCCAGGATTCCCCATTGGCATCCATGTTATCCAATGAGGGTGCAAACAGCGGTCAACACTGCCGTACGCTGTAACGTCAACCGCTAGCGGTATTAGGTCACTTCCACAACGAAGGGACAGAACTACAGTGGGCAGAAATGTTGGCATCACCTACGCATCGTGAAATTCATACTACTCACAATGCTGGGCCTACTAGCCATATGAAGCACCCATGTCTCTATCCACAGAATATATAAGCACACATGATTTACTCCGTTCCCTCTTAGTGATGTACATGTACATCTGTCAGGTTGCAGTTATTGTACAGACACTACTATGAAGAATGCAGCGAATGTATGTAGCAAATATGCCAGTGTATGTGTGCACATGACTCCTTTTTCTTACCCCTCACAGGTACCGACCCTTGTGGCGAGGAAGGACACCATCAGTGTACAGACCACTTGCGGATATGGGGACCATGGATGGTGGAGCGTCAGATCATAACCACCTACAGACTCACACGTGCAACTATTCAAGACCTATGTGCATTACTGGATCCTGCACTGACTCCCGGAAATCGTAATCAGCATGCCATTCTAACTGAGGTGCAGGTGCTCTCCGCACTCCATTTCCTGGCCACAGGCTCTATTCAAGTGACAGTGGGCATGGGTGCTGGTTTCTCACAGCCAATGTTCAGCCAGGTACTGACAAGATTTCGGAATGCATTTGTACAACATCTGCAATCCTATGTGCGATCCCCCCAAAGTGCTGACCTCCCTGCCATCAAGTCTGACTTCTATGCCTTTGCAAATATGCCCATGTCATAGGTGCCATCGATGGCACCCACATACCCATCATCCCCCCAAAAGTGAAAGACCAGGTGTACAGAAACAGGAAGAATTTTAATTCCATTAACATCCAGTTGGTATGTACTGCAGTCCAGTACATAGTCCATGTGAATGCCATGTTTCCGGGTTCTGTCCATGATTCATTTGTGTTGAGGAACAGTAGTGTGCCACAGAAGATGGAACAACTACAAGAGGACAGAGGGTGGATCATAGGTAAGTTTGCCTGTCACTAACTGACACATCACAGAAAACCTGCCTGCCTGACTAAGGGACATTACAATGACGACTCTGTATTGACCCTTTTTCTAGGTGATTCTGGCTATCCAAACTTGCGTTGGCTCCTGACACCAGTGAGGAACCCCAGGACGGATGCAGAGAGGAAATACAATGAGGCCCATGGACGTACTAGGAGGGTGATAGAGTGTACTATAGGTCTCCTGAAGGCTAGATTCCAGTGTCTACATATCTCTGGGGGTTCCCTGGCCTATGGGCCTGATAAGGTGTGTAGGATAGTGGTGGCCTGCTGCATGCTGCACAACGTGGCAGTGAGACATTATATCCCCCTCTTGGAGGTGGAGGGTGCTATGGGTCCTGATCAGCTACCTCAGAGAGGTGACGAGAGTGATGGTGAGGATGAGGAAGGGGAAGATGTCAATTCCAGGAACCAACTGATACAACTCTACTTCCAATAACTGTGTGGGACTTAAGCCTGTAATTGGGGTTAGTGACTGATACTGTAAGTATGCCATGTCATATAGGGGTAACTGGTCATGATAGGCAAGACATGGACCTCTTCAGCATGGTACAGACAGATAATATATGCATTCCCTCATTGACTAATTTTAAACACACAGTGCTACCACCAAGCCCAAATTGACAATAAAGTTGTTTCCTGCCAGTTGCATCCATACTCCACTTTGTTCAACATTGAAGACAGGGGACAGTGTTACAGGTGAGATATGTTGTTTATTGGTGGAATACAGTGAAATGTGCTATGTACAGTGATGGAAGTCGTAATGGTTGGGTGTCCTCAAAACCGACTTGGTGGCAGGCCTGTTTGATGTCATAGGTGGGTCCTATTGGTAGTTTAGTACTTTATTTAGCCCTCAGCTAAGTGCAGTTGGTGAATGGGTGGGATGGTTGCTTGGCAGTAGTAGCAGTGTCAATTGTTGGAGGGGGTCTTGTTCTTAGCTGGGTTTCCAGTGCCATATATTGGCCTCAGACTACGTTTGGGCGCCTGCTGTGGAGCTTCTTGGGGTGGCATGGTTGGGCCATGTGATTCCTGGGAGGGTATTTCCTGTGCTGTTTCAGCTGCTTGGGTCATCAGTTGCTGGTTGTCCAGGGCTGTTGTGGGGGCCTCTTGTCCGGTGTGGGTGTCTGAGTGTTTGTTTACCAACAGCAGCAGAGCTCCAGCAATGGTGGCCATTGTGGCATTGTGTTCTTTCCACTGCTCCATGGCCTGTTGGTGTTGTTCCAGCTGCATCCTCTGACTTTGCTCCAGGGTGGACACAATCTGTGCCAACCTGTCTTGGGTATGTTGGTATGCCCCCAATACCTCTGCAATGACGTCCTGGGCTGCTGCATCTATCCAGTGCCCTACCCCCTGATCCACTGGGGCACTTGACCTTGCCCTGGCCCCCTCTGCCTGTGTCCCCTGCGCAGGTCTTGACATGCCACTTGTACTGGGGCCCTCGTCTTCCTGCATGTTGGGGGGAGGGGGAGACTGGCCTCCGTAGCTGTGTTCCACCTGTCTGTGCCCTGGATTCACTGGTGTGGGTGCGCCTCCCCTGGCCTGCTGGTCTTGACTGGGTGTTAGGGGTGACAGTGGTTTCCTGGGTGGGGCTGCTGCATGGTGAGCTTCCAGGGCTGTGTGAAGGGCCTGCCTGCTCCTCGGTGTCCAGAGATCCTTCACCAGTGTCCTGTGATGTGCCTCTGTCTCCCTGGAGTGCTGTGGCACTCCTTGTCCCCTCCATTAGGGTTGCATGGGTGGTGGTGCCTGTTGGGGGACATAGAAATGTATGTTACATATGCATGAGGGTTTGAGGTGTTCAGAACTGTGCAATTTTGTGCTGGTGTGCCTTTCAGTGGCCTTCCAGGGTGCCTTTGTGACGTGGAGATTGCATTCAGTGGCAGTGGTGGGGTTACATTGTGGTGGGGGTTATTATTCCATTGTGGGTACGTGCAGGGGTGAGTGGCTGTGCACAGCGGGAGTGATGTGGGCCTGGCAGTGAGATGTGGGTGATGCAGGGTGGTGGATGTGGTGGGTAATGGCTGCGTGGGGTGTGGGTCTGGAAAACTGTAAACTTCGTACTTGTATAGCGCACTACTCACCCGTTAGGGTCTCAAGGCGCTGTACGCATACCGCTGTGGAACCCCTCCTGGCTTTTCCCTGTGAGGTGCCCACTCCTGGGCAACCTCCAAGGTGAAGCCAGGCATCCCAGCGCTGTTGGGGCCGTTGTGGAGATTAAGCAAGCTATTGCCCAGAGTTACAGAGTGGGACCCATGAATTAGATTAGGCACCAATGCGAGAATTATCAGGTCAGAGGAAATTGAGCCCAAGACCCGCCGAGGCGGGAATTGAACGCTGGTCCCGGGCTAGATTTCTGCATCAGGGTCTGCCGCTCTAACCATTGAGCCACACTTCTCCATAAGGTCTAGGTGGGTGTGGGTGGGGTGGGGTGGTGCATGCATTACAGGTATGGTGTATATGGGGTAATTGTAGATCACTTACCTGAGTCCATTCCTGCAGTGAGTCCAGTGAGTCCCTCTGGGTGCAGGATGGCAAGTACCTTCTCCTCCCAGTCGGTGTAGTCGGGTGGTGTGGGTGGCGGTCCTCCCCCAGTCTTCTGCACTGTGATGTGGTGCCTGGATGCCATGGCCCGGACCTTTCCCCGCAGGTCGTTCCATCTCTTGCAGATGTCATCCATGGTGCGTGGATGGTGTCCCACTGCATTCACCCTGTTCACAATGGTCTGCCACAGCTCCATTTTCTGGGCGATGGGTGTGTACTGCACCTCGGATCCGAATATTTGTGGCTCCACTTTTAGGATCTCGTCCACCATGGTCCTCAGCTCCCTTTCGGTGAAGCGTGGATTTTTGGGGGGGACATGGTGAGGGTGGTGGATGGCGTCTGGACTGGGGATGGGGTTTGGGTGCTCCTGTGTGGGTTGCTACGCGTGTCCTGTCTGCTGGCGTTCTCTGTCTGGCTCTGGTGCTCTCCGTCTTCTGGTCCTGGTTTCGTTGCAAGGGATTGTGGGGTGTGTCTGGGGGTGTTTTATGGTGTTCTGGATGTGTGTCAGGTGTGTGGGTGCTAAGCCTAGCCAATGTGTACACTGGTTGCTGTTGGGCCCACTTGCCGCCCGTGGCGGTCACAGCCGCCAATGGTCGTCCGGCCTCCACTGTCCGCCGAGGTGATTGGTGCATCATTATTTGGAGGGCGGGATGTGGTTGTGCTTGGCGGTGGAGGGGTGGGGTGGGCCGCGATTCCCGCCGACAGGGTCCTGGCGGGGAGTGGTGGTCTGGGAATTTTTGGCAGGGTTGGGTTTTTCGATCCTTACATGGCGGGTTTCCATTCGCCGCCGGCGGCGGAATTCTGTTCACCGCCGCCACTGCGGTCGGCGATCGTTCCCGCCATGTTCATAATGACCGCCATAGTGCCCACGACAGGTTGAGGCCCGACTGCACTCCCTATCTGGAAATTGCATCTATGACTCTTTGTCAAATGTTCGCAGATTTCATTAGAGGAAGAATGTTTATGGATTTATTGCTCCCAGAGAAGTGTATAAAATGTGGATCATTTCAATGTTTTATGAGAGACAGTCATCAGACCCTGGTGCTGTAACTGATCTCAGCTGTAATGTTTAATTAAACAAACCATGGCCTGTTTCACCAGACACCTCTTGTCTCTTGTTTTTAAGGTTAAAGCTAATTCAAACAACAATTTAACAGTGCCTTCTTCCTCAAGATTCCAGACTTTCTGCTAAAACATAAGAGTGTCCTCTCATGTGTGAGCGCCATTTACCCTTCAAAGGCGGCTTCCCTTTCAAGCTCTCCTTTTGTGCACTCAAGTACTCTGGCCATCCTGCCAGGAGGAGGTCGCACCTCTTCCCTCGACAGCTCCTCTGTTCCTTTTCCTGAGAGTTGTTCTCACCTCTCCAGAGGAGGGCAGATGGCTGTCTCGAGGACAGCAGCTTGAATGGACCATAAACAGGAAACTTTGGGCAACAAAGTGGAAACTTTCTAAAGTTCTTATTTGTACAAATGTTACATTAAACCTGACTTGAGCAACAAGTCAGGTTTAATGTAACAATTTGTTTGATACCTTGAAGTATCGTGTGCAGTAGTCCTGTTGGGAAGTTAGAACTGGTGAGATGCTAGCATCTAACTCTGTGTTTGCCAATGGCGCTACTAGGCTTCCCGCAGTAAACACAACGTAAAGTTTTTACTGTCAGGGCATGTAACATTAACAAAACACATGCCCATCATTTTAATATAATGCACCCTGCCTTTAGGGCTTAGAAGGCCTCCCTTAGGGGTGACTTAGAAATTAAAAAACAAAGTCTGGCCTTTGTCGTTGGTTTAAATAGCAAAGTCGAATTAATTTAAAAACCACTCTGCCCGACTGCAGAGACAGGCTGGGAGTCATGGTTTGCGTTAAACACGCGGTGGTACCATAAGTGCTGCAATCCATGAGAGGCACTTAATTTACAGTACCCCTTGTGCAAGATACTAGGGACTTATAAGTAAGTAAACTTATCCCAGTTGTGGGTGAGCCAGTTAAACGAATGCCTTTTTAAGGGCCAGAGACTGGAACTGAGGCCTGTTTGGCAGGGCTCAGTGCACCTCCAGAGTCGAAAAACCATCAGCATCAGTCAGAAAATTTGGCAGTGATCAATACAAAAAGAGGCCTTTCTTTACAATCATATATTGTTTATATACGCACTCTTAACCCAGTAACATCGCTTGAGAAAAACTGCTGCCAATCCTACCATCGACTATTACAACCCCCTTAGTCTGCCACCCTCAAGCGCTACAGGAACTTCTATTTAATCCGTTAAGCAGGCAGTACCAGCAGCTGCTTGCACCCGCAACCTCCTACTCCCCTCAAACACCGCATGTGTGACCCTGCACACATATCCCATATGTGCCAATAGACCCAATTCAGACAGGAGAATCCTGATTTGTGAAGTAAAAAATGGCTATATTTTGGCTCTCTCCCAATCCAAATTGCTTCTTCCTCAGTAGAAGTTAAGGGGAGAAATGTAGTCACCCGAATATTTGTTATGAATCTACCCCTAAGCACAATAAACCACACCACAAGTAAAGACCAAAAAACACACCAAACATTACTGAAGCTGCCACCTACTCCCTATCACATCCCTGCCTCTGTGGCTTCCATGGTCACATGACACTGACGTCACCCGCCTGTAGAGTGCTTCAAGTCCTTATATGTCACATCAGCGCCACCTAGTGGGAAGCAAAAGAAACAAAAACAGGTAGAGAAGCCAGTAATAACTGTGCTGAGTATTAACTGTATCCACCATACTCCACCCACAAAATGGAGTCCTCGGGGGCAGTAACCGCACCTACAAGTTTTGTACCTTTACCAGGCCCTCCACCCATACAATAGGAAGACTGGAAGGACATATTTACCAATTGTTTGGAAGCACTTCATGTCACAGAGGTTTCAAACAGAAAAAACACTACTTTTATGCACATTGAGAAAGGAGGGTCAGCTCCTTTTCAAACACCTTCCATTAGATAATCAACTAAATATTGTACAAGATGTTTATAAAGAGCCACTTATGAGTTTACAGACACAAACTGATTTACAATATCAGCGTTGCAATGTATTGGCAAAAATGTTATAGTCAACCACAAAAACTAACAGAGACTATTGTTGACTTTGTTGTCAGATTAAGCGAACTAGTAGTGAAGGGCAAATTTGGTAACATGAGAGACAAATTATTAAACGGCTGCTAATACTGCTATCTGCAATTATAACGATAGAGGGATACTTAGGGGCTGCCAGCAATCCATCATCAAGAGATGTAATTGCCATTGGCAAGATAGTTGAGGGCTCAGAAAATGCTTAAAAGAAGGCAGAATAATGTATATCAGTCTCTCTGTGCAGGACACAGAGGCCAGTAATAAAGATAAGGGTACAAATGCAGTGGGAAAGGAATAGAGTGACATAAACCTTTCTGGGAACTCCAACATCAAATCTTTTCAAAACAGCAATTACTGGAGTTAGACTGAGATTAAGATGAGGAATAAATGTGGAAGTGTGTCTCATTCTGGAGACTCAAGGAATTGCTTAGCAGTTGGAAAGTACTATTGAAACTGTGGGAAAGGGAGACACTTCTCGAGAAATTTAGGAAAAAACAAAGTGTCCATAGTTCAAAAAAGCATGGAAGGTGGTCAACCCAAGGTCTGTGTTCTTGAGCAACAGTGATGTTGAGGGAAGAAAATATAGGCCATCAGCTCTATTGAAAATCAGAGGTCAAGATGTAAAGCTGAGGGTGAACTCTGATTCAATTCGCCCTGGATGAGTCTGATGGGTCTTTCTTTGGTCCACATTGCCTGAGGTTAAATTGAAACAAAAACATAAATTCCAAAGGTTACCCGGGACCCACAATTTATGTGCTGGGATATATGTGGGCACAAATAAAAATTTTGAATCGCCAAACATAACTTGCCAGAGATGGACTACTGATATTGGAATGGATGCATCACTTTGAATTAGAAATATTTATCAATCCAAAGACATCAGGACAGGTTCTGGTGTTTCAACATGAAGGACGCAATGACATTTTGAAGAAGTTTGCCATGGTCTTTGGTCTTTGAAGATAAGCTTTGAGCTGCATGATGCTAAAATCACAAAATAAAGTTACAGAACAGAGCTGTGCCAATGAAGCATCTTGCTAGGAAAGTACCACTGGCCATTAGAGGGGATGGCAACGACATGTTAAAACACATGCAAACAGGTGTGACCAAAGAGACAGTGAAAGCAGCACCACTAGTGATCACAAAGAAAGCAGATAGGAATTTGAGGTTTTGCGTGGAACTTCGCAGTCTCAACGAGAACTTAAGTGCAGACTGTCTTCCATTACTTAAGAAAAATGAGATTGCTTTGTTGTTCTTGCATGGAAATGATGTCTCCAAGTTGGATTTGAGAAGTGGTTACCACTAGATAAGGTTTCATCAAGAATCAAAAGCAATGACAGCTTTTGTCACAACTTAAGGAATTTACCACTTTACCTGGTTGCCTTTTGGGTTGTCATCTGGGGCCAGCGTCTTTCAGAGGTTATTTACTAAAGCTTTGTCTTGCCTCATAAGTGTAATATTTTTTTCAATGTGATATCTTAGTCTAGAGACTATCAAGCAACATAACAACATCTTGCAACAAATGTTGAGACACTTTGCTACTTGTTGTCTCACCCTTGAGAAAACAAAATGCAGATATTTGGAAAGGGAAGTGGAATACCCGGGGTATAACATCTCTTAACATGGAATTATTCCTTATCTCAATGTGCTAAGTGAATTTTCTCAATTTAGTAACTTAGGGCCAGATGTAGCAATTTCCGATTTTGCGAATCGGAAATTGCGAGTCGGTGCGACTCGCAATTTCCAATTCGCAAAATCGGATGCAGTACGGTGTCTCAGACACCGACTGCGAGTCGCTATGGGGTCGCAAAGACCCACCTCATGAATATTAATGAGGTGGGTCGCATTTTGCGACCCCATAGCGAGTCCCTGCACTCACAGGGATGGTGGCCTGTTGAAGTCAGCAGACCTCCATGTCTGTCACTGCTTTTTAAATAAAGCAGTTTTTTTTTTTATTTTGCAGCCCATTTTCCTTAAAGGAAAACGAGTTGCAAAATAAAAAAAATAACTAAACCATTTGGTTTCGGTTTTTCAGAGTAGGCAGTGGTCCATTGGACCACTACCTGCTCTGGAAAACCCTTTTTGGCAACATTCACAAAGGGGAAGGGGTCCCATGGGGACCCCTTCCCTTTAGCGAATGCGTTTCCACCAGTGTGACACTGGTGGTAACTGCGAATTGCTTTGCGAGCACATTCGCGGTCACAAAGCAATTTAGCATAGCGATGCGAGTCGCAAATAGAAAGGGGACACCCCTTCCTATTTGCGAGTCGCATTCACAATTTGCGAGTCGGTATGTGAATGAGCATCGCAAATGGCATTTTGCATGGCGCAAATTGCGATTTTCGCAGTTTGCACCATGCAAAATGTTTGCTACATCTGGCCCTTAGTTGTAATGAGAGGTGAGTAGTTTGTTCCTCCTGTGGTTTTGAGATCAAAACTCATAACACCGGTTCATGAGGGGCACCTGTTAACTTGAGGGAAATTAAAAGAGAGTTATTGCTGGACAGTAAATGGGCCACAATGTGTGGAGTGTGTGTAGAGGCAATGAAGCGATTAGGAATTTGGTTAGGAACACTTGATGAAGAACAACATATCATAGACAAGGACATACCCTGGGAGAACATTTCTCTTGATTTTATTGGATATTCAACTTTCTTCTTGACTATCATAAATACCTTTCTGTTTGTGTGGATACATATGCTAAATGGATATAAATAGTATTTTTGAGAAACATTGCCACTTAGTCAACTGTGAAGATGTCGAAAGAGATCTTTAGTAGGGGAGGTATGCCGGGCTATCAGTTTATTAATAATGGTTCACAGCTTACATCAGACAAAATTAAGACTTTTCTTGGCAGGTATGAGATCAAACATATTCATACCAGTCTTTACAATCTTATGAAAATGGACCGGTGGAGAGAGTGAATAGGATGATAAAAGTGAACATGAAATAAGTGTTGAGATTGGGTCTCAGTCTTGAAGAAATGTTGAAACATATGTTGTAGGCTCATCACACACCTGTTGTTGGTTCTTCAGTGAAAAGTCCCTTTGAGTTGATGAGAGACAATGAGGAACAATATTGAACCCTAGATGGTTGCAGTGTTGTCGACCTGAGGGTAAAGGTGAATTGAAAGGGAGTGTGAGTGGTGAGAGAATGATTCAAAGGGAGATTGATTGGAGGAGAAGCAGGGGCTGTAGTAATTGCAGGTCTTTCTAAATGCAAAGGTTCATTAAGGCTACACTCTGTGTGGTAATTGAATCCAGATTGAGAATGATTGGTGCGGGTATTTGAGGTGAGTTGCTCTTTATCAGAAAGGTGGCGTGAGTTGAAAGGAAGTGGAGGAAGGTACAAGGTGTAGCAGTTGGGTATTAACTTCTGACTCTGAATTGTTAGGTAGGTCCATGCCTGGATCTAGTGCTTAATTTGTAAATAAAAATGTGCTGGTGCCCAAAGCTCTCCTTTGAAACACACAGCTGCTGTTATTAAATGTGTGAGCACAGAATACTAAAACGGTGTAATCCTAAAGTCACCTTGGGCCTCTTTACTCTATTTATAGCCACTCTCCACCCCTACAGCTCACTCTTGCAGCTTTATGCTTTCTCCCTTTGTGACACTTTTCCGTATTTATTTCCTCCATCTTTCCCATGTGTGCATTTGTTTGCAGTAAATGCCTGATGCAAAAAATAAGTGCCGGCCCCCAAAAATAAGTGCTGGTGCCCCCCGTTGGAAACCACCAGCTCACATTATGCACTGCCTGGCTGAAACACACTGGAAAATGTTGAATGAGAGGGGGTGCTGAGTGGAGACTTGAGTACAACAAATGTACTTCTAGATGTTAGAAGGTCGTAGGCATCTCTGGATGCAGAGCTTTTTTGGAGAGGTGACTTTGTTGGAAGTTCAGGTGACGTTCTGTTAAGGCAGATATCAGTCGGACTTTGTCCCTCTGCCAGGGTTACATGTGTTTTTCTTCTTGGAATTATGTCTTTGTACTGGGTCTTAATTCTGTGTTAGTTTCTGTGTCACTGTGCTGTTATTGGGATGATCTCTTGTGATGGGGTGAGTATTTCTGGGTGTACCTTGAAGGGTCATTAGGGTGTCATTGTTTTATTTGTAAGAAAGGAGATGTGTTATATCTCGTTTTGGGCTGCGCTTGGGGCCAGATGTAGCAAAGGTTTTTACCCATTCTGTGTCTATGGGAAAAAGTGTCCGTACATATGGCCCTTGGTTTCTTCCATAATCAGGTCAGAATGCAGAATTAGTGTTGTGTGGGGTCTGTCTCCCACCCGACAATGTTGATTTTAGACCAGGTGTCTCCAACCAGTGGATCCTGAACTAACACTGGCTCCCAGACCCCTTTAGAGTAGCTTATGGCCCTGAGTCCGTTTTTAAATAAGCACAGGGTCACATTCACCTTTTAAAGTCAGAGGAAGGCTGTGTTTATGTTGCATTATCATCACCAGGTTGCAGATGGCAAGGCTTGATAATGAGCAGTGCTGGAGTCAGAGTTAGGACCCAGGCTGCGGCTCGGGCACCGAGGTGAAGAACTGAGGTATTTAACACTAAATAGAAGTCCCTGTCATCTCAATGTTAGAGGTTAGAACAAAGTGATGTTTCTCAATGCTTTCAAAATGGAGTAAATTAAAATGAAAAGTTACCTTATAATTAGGTTAACTTTTCATTTTCTCATTCTCAAAGTGTTGCATTTACACGCAGCAGACGCTGTGTATATCTCCATCTGAAAAAGACAGTCGTTTTTTAAATGGGAGAAATTTAAAGTGCAGAACAAAGTTCCACATTATGGATATTTTTGCAGTTTACATTTCTTCCGTTTAAAAAATGTATGTATCTTTATGTTATACATGTAACGGAGTCACATATTGTAGGAGGCTGGACTGGCTTGTAGTGAGTACCAAGGGGTACTTGCACCTTGCACCAGGCCCAGTTATCCCTTATTAGTGTATAGGGTGTCTAGCAGCTTAGGCTGATAGATAATGGTAGCTTAGCAGAGCAGCTTAGGCTGAACTAGGAGACGTGTGAAGCTACTACAGTACCACTTAGTGTCATATGCACAATATCATAAGAAAACACAATACACAGTTATACTAAAAAATAAAGGTACTTTATTTTTATGACAATATGCCAAAGTATCTTAGAGTGTACCCTCAGTGAGAGGATAGGAAATATACACAAGATATATATACACAATAGCAAAAATATGCAGTATAGTCTTAGAAAACAGTGCAAACAATGTATAGTTACAATAGGATGCAATGGGGAAACATAGGGATAGGGGCAACACAAACCATATACTCCAAAAGTGGAATGCGAACCACGAATGGACCCCAAACCTATGTGACCTTGTAGAGGGTCGCTGGGACTATTAGAAAATAGTGAGAGTTAGAAAAATAACCCTCCCCAAGACCCTGAAAAGTGAGTGCAAAGTGCACTAAAGTTCCCCTAAGGACAAAGAAGTCGTGTTAGAGGAATAATGCAGGAAAGACACAAACCAACAATGCAACAACTGTGGATTTCCAATCTAGGGTACCTGTGGAACAAGGGGACCAAGTCCAAAAGTCACAAGCAAGTCGGAGATGGGCATATGCCCAGGAAATGCCAGCTGCGGGTGCAAAGAAGCTTCTACTGGACAGAAGAAGCTGAGGTTTCTGCAGGAACGAAAAGGGCTAGAGACTTCCCCTTTGGTGGAAGGATCCCTCTTGCCGTGGAGAGTCGTGCAGAAGTGTTTTCCCGCCGAAAGAAGGCCAACAAGCCTTGCTAGCTGCAAATCGTGCGGTTAGCGTTTTTGGATGCTGCTGTGGCCCTGGAGGGACCAGGAGGTCGCAAATTGGACCAGGAGAGAGAGGGGACATCGAGCAAGACAAGAAGCCCTCTCAGCAGCAGGTAGCATCCAGAGAAGTGCCAGAAACAGGCACTACGAGGATGCGTGAAACAGTGCTCACCCGAAGTTACACAAAGGAGTCCCACGTCGCCGGAGACCAACTTAGAAAGTCGTGCAATGCAGGTTAGAGTGCCGTGGACCCAGGCTTGGCTGTGCACAAAGGATTTCCGCCGGAAGTGCACAGGGGCCGGAGAAGTTGCAAAAGTCGCGGTTACCAACAATGCAGTCTGGCGTGGGGAGGCAAGGACTTACCTCCACCAAACTTGGACTGAAGAGTCACTGGACTGTGGGAGTCACTTGGACAGAGTTGCTGGATTCAAGGGACCTCGCTCGTTGTGCTGAGAGGAGACCCAAGGGACCGGTAATGCAGCTTTTTGGTGCCTGCGGTTGCAGGGGGAAGATTCCGTCGACCCACGGGAGATTTCTTCGGAGCTTCTAGTGCAGAGAGGAGGCAGACTACCCCCACAGCATGCACCACCAGGAAAACAGTCGAGAAGGCGGCAGGATCAGCGTTACAGAGTTGCAGTAGTCGTCTTTGCTACTTTGTTGCAGTGTTGCAGGCTTCCAGCGCGGTCAGCAGTCGATTCCTTGGCAGAAGGTGAAGAGAGAGATGCAGAGGAACTCTGATGAGCTCTTGCATTCGTTATCTAAAGTTTCCCCAGAGACAGAGACCCTAAATAGCCAGAAAAGAGGGTTTGGCTACCTAGGAGAGAGGATAGGCTAGCAACACCTGAAGGAGCCTATCACAAGGAGTCTCTGACGTCACCTGGTGGCACTGGCCACTCAGAGCAGTTCAGTGTGCCAGCAGCACCTCTGTTTCCAAGATGGCAGAGGTCTGGAGCACACTGGAGGAGCTCTGGACACCTCCCAGGGGAGGTGCAGGTCAGGGGAGTGGTCACTCCCCTTTCCTTTGTTCAGTTTCGCGCCAGAGCAGGGCTAAGGGGTCCCCTGAACCGGTGTAGACTGGCTTATGCAGAATTGGGCACCTCTGTGCCCAACAAAGCATTTCCAGAGGCTGGGGGAGGCTACTCCTCCCCTGCCTTCACACCATTTTCCGAAGGGAGAGGGTGTCACACCCTCTCTCAGAGGAAGTTCTTTGTTCTGCCATCCTGGGCCAGGTCTGGCTGGACCCCAGGAGGGCAGATGCCTGTCTGAGGGGTTGGCAGCAGCAGCAGCTGCAGTGAAACCCCAGGAAGGGCAGTTTGGCAGTACCAGGGTCTGTGCTACAGACCACTGGGATCATGGGATTGTGCCAACTATGCCAGGATGGCATAGAGGGGGCAATTCCATGATCATAGACATGTTACATGGCCATATTCGGAGTTACCATTGTGAAGCTACATATAGGTAGTGACCTATATGTAGTGCACGCGTGTAATGGTGTCCCTGCACTCACAAAGTTCAGGGAATTGGCTCTGAACAATGTGGGGGCACCTTGGCTAGTGCCAGGGTGCCCTCACACTAAGTAACTTTGCACCTAACCTTTACCAGGTAAAGGTTAGACATATAGGTGACTTATAAGTTACTTAAGTGCAGTGTAAAATGGCTGTGAAATAACGTGGACGTTATTTCACTCAGGCTGCAGTGGCAGGCCTGTGTAAGAATTGTCAGAGCTCCCTATTGGTGGCAAAAGAAGTGCTGCAGCCCATAAGGATCTCCTGGAACCCCAATACCCTGGGTACCTTAGTACCATATACTAGGGAATTATAAGGGTGTTCCAGTAAGCCAATGTAAATTGGTAAAAATGGTCACTAGCCTGTTAGTGACAATTTGGAAAGAAATGAGAGAGCATAACCACTGAGGTTCTGATTAGCAGAGCCTCAGTGAGACAGTTAGTCACTACACAGGTAACACATTCAGGCACACTTATGAGCACTGGGGCCCTGGGTTACCAGGGTCCCAGTGACACATACAACTAAAACAACATATATACAGTGAAAAATGGGGGTAACATGCCAGGCAAGATGGTACTTTCCTACACAACCCCCCCCCCCCCAAACGAAGGACAATAAGACTAGCCATGACCTGATGAGTCTTCATTGTCTAAGTGGAAATATCTGGAGAGTCCATCTGCATTGGAGTGGCTACTCCCAGGTCTATGTTCCACTGTATAGTCCATTCCCTGTAGGGATATGGACCACCTCAACAATTTAGGATTTTGACCTTTCATTTGCTTTAGCCAAAGTAGAGGTTTGTGGTCTGTCTGAACAATGAAGTGAGTGCCAAACAGGTATGGCCTCAACTTCTTCAGAGCCCAGACCACAGCAAAGGCCTCCCTCTCAATGGCAGACCAACGCTTTTCTCTAGGGGTCAACCTCCTACTAATAAAAGCAACAGGTTGATCCTGGTCCTCAGAATTAAGTTGTGATAGGAGTGCCCCTACTCCTAATTCAGATGCATCAGTTTGGACATAGAATTTTTTAGAGTAACAAGGGATTTTCAGGACAGGTGCAGAGCACATGGCCTGCTTCAGCTCCTCAAAAGCTTTCTGACAGTTTGCTGTCCATAATACCTTTTTAGGCATTTTCTTGGATGTGAGGTCATTAAGAGGGTCTGCAATGGAGCCATAGTTCTTAATGAACCTCCTGTAATACCCAGTGAGGCCTAGGAAGGCTCTCACCTGAGTCTGTGTAGTAGGGGGAACCCAATCAATAATTGTTTGGATTTTCCCCTGTAGTGGTGCAATCTGTTCCCCACCAACAAGGTGTCCCAGATAAACCACCTTACCCTGCCCTATCTGGCACTTTGAAGCCTTGATAGTGAGGCCTGCCTTTTGCAGGGCCTCCAAAACTTTCCATAGGTGGACCAGGTGATCATCCCTGCTGGAGCTAAAGACAGCTATATCGTCCAAATATGCTGCACTGAAAGCTTCCAGCCGTTGCAGGACTGTGTTCACCAACCTCTGAAAAGTGGCAGGTGCAGTTTTCAAACCAAAATGCATTACAGTAAACTGGTAATGTCCTCCAATGGTTGAAAATGCAGTCTTAGGTTTAGCATCTTCTGACAATTTGATCTGCCAATACCCTGCAGTCAAGTCAAAAGTGCTTAGATACTTGGCAGATGCCAGTGTATCTATGAGCTCATCTGCCCTGGGTATAGGGTGAGCATCAGTTTTGGTTACTAAGTTGAGACCTCTATAGTCTACACAAAACCGCATTTCCTTCTTTCCATCTTTGGAATGGGGTTTTGGTACCAGTACCACAGGAGAAGCCCATGGACTGTCAGAGTGCTCAACTACTCCTAGTTCTAACATCTTCTGGACCTCTTGCTTTATGCAGTCCCTGACATGGTCAGGCTGCCTATAGATCTTACTTTTGACAGGTAAACTGTCTCCAGTATCTATAGTGTGCTCACACCAAGAAGTGGTACCTGGCACAGTAGAGAAGAGTTCAGAGAATTGATCTAGGAGGTTTATGCAATTGTCTTTCTGCTCAGCAGTAAGACAATCAGCCAAAACTACACCTTCCACAAGAGCATCTTGTTCTGTGGAAGAGAAGAGATCAGGTAGAGGATCACTGTCTTCTTCCTGTCCCTCATCAGTTGCCATGAGCAGGGTGAGATCAGCCCTGTCATAGTAGGGTTTCAGGCGGTTGACATGGAGCACCCTAAGGGGACTCCTGGCAGTGCCTAAGTCAACTAAATAGGTGACTTCTCCCTTGTTTTCAACAATTGTGTGGGGTCCACTCCATTTATCTTGGAGTGCTCTCGGGGCCACAGGCTCCAAGACCCACACTTTCTGCCCTGGTTGGTACTGAACCAAAACAGCCTTCTGATCATGCCATTGCTTCTGGAGCTCTTGGCTGGCCTGAAGGTTTTTACTGGCCTTTTTCATGTACTCAGCCATCCTTGATCTGAGGCCAAGTACATAATCCACAATATCCTGCTTAGGAGCTTTTAAAGGTTGTTCCCAACCCTCCTTTACAAGTGTGAGTGGACCCCTAACAGGGTGTCCAAAAAGAAGTTCAAAGGGGCTGAAGCCCACTCCTTTCTGGGGTACCTCCCTGTAGGCAAAAAGGAGGCATGGTAGAAGGATATCCCATCTCCTGCGGAGTTTTTCAGGGAGACCCATAATCATGCCTTTGAGAGTTTTATTAAATCTCTCCACCAGTCCATTTGTTTGTGGATGATAGGGTGTTGTGAACTTGTATGTTACACCACACTCCTTCCACATGGCCTTTAAGTATGCAGACATGAAATTGCTTCCCCTGTCTGATACTACTTCCTTTGGGAAGCCCACCCTGGAAAATATTACCAGGAGGGCCTTTGCCACTGCAGGTGCTGTAGTGGTCCTTAAAGGAATAGCTTCAGGATATCTTGTGGCATGGTCCACTACCACCAAGATAAACCTATTGCCTGAAGCAGTAGGAGGGTCAAGGGGGCCAACTATGTCAACCCCTACCCTTTCAAAGGGAACCCCAACCACAGGCAGTGGAATAAGGGGTGCCTTTGGGGTGCCACCTGTCTTGCCACTGGCTTGACAGGTTTCACAGGACTTACAAAATTCCTTTGTGTCCTCAGACATTCTAGGCCAATGAAACAGGGGAACAAGCCTGTCCCAAGTTTTAATTTGTCCTAGATGCCCAGCTAGGGGAATGTCATGTGCCAGTGTTAGGAGGAACTTTCTGTACTCCTGAGGAATCACTAATCTCCTGGCAGCTCCAGGTTTAGGATCCCTATGCTCAGTGTGTAGGAGGCTGGACTGGCTTGTAGTGAGTACCAAGGGGTGCTTGCACCTTGCACCAGGCCCAGTTATCCCTTATTAGTGTATAGGGTGTCTAGCAGCTTAGGCTGATAGATAATGGTAGCTTAGCAGAGCAGCTTAGGCTGAACTAGGAGACGTGTGAAGCTACTACAGTACCACTTAGTGTCATATGCACAATATCATAAGAAAACACAATACACAGTTATACTAAAAATAAAGGTACTTTATTTTTATGACAATATGCCAAAGTATCTTAGAGTGTACCCTCAGTGAGAGGATAGGAAATATACACAAGATCTATATACACAATAGCAAAAATATGCAGTATAGTCTTAGAAAACAGTGCAAACAATGTATAGTTACAATAGGATGCAATGGGGAAACATAGGGATAGGGGCAACACAAACCATATACTCCAGAAGTGGAATGCGAACCACGAATGGACCCCAAACCTATGTGACCTTGTAGAGGGTCGCTGGGACTATTAGAAAATAGTGAGAGTTAGAAAAATAACCCTCCCCAAGACCCTGAAAAGTGAGTGCAAAGTGCACTAAAGTTCCCCTAAGGACAAAATAGTCGTGTTAGAGGGAAAATGCAAGGAAAACACAAATCAGCAATGCAACAACGATGAAATCCTGACTGAGGGTACCTGTGGAACAAGGGGACCAAGTCCAAAAGTCACAAGCAGCTCGGAGATGGGCAGATGCCCAAGAAATGCCAGCGGTTGGTGCAAAGAAGCTCTTACTAGGCTGAAGAACTGTGAATACTGCAGGAACGACAAGGGCTAGAGACGCCTTGGAGAGTCGTGCAGAAGTGTTTTCTCGCCGGATGGACACCAACAAGCCTTGCTACACGCAAATCGTGCGTTTGGCGTTTTTGGACGCTGCTGGGGCCCAGGAGGGACCAGGAGGTCGCAAATTGGACCTGCAGAGAGAGGGGACGTCGAGCAAGACAAAGAGCCCTCACTGAAGCAGGTAGCACCCGGAGAAGTGCCAGAAACAGGCACTACGAGGATGCGTGAAACGGTGCTCGCCGAAGTTGCACAAAGGAGTCCCACGTCGCCGGAGACCAACTTAGAAAGTCGTGCAATGCAGGTTAGAGTGCCGTGGTCCCAGGCTTGGCTGTGCACGAAGGATTTCCGCCGGAAGTGCACAGGGGCCGGAGTAGCTTGCAAAGTCGCGGTTCCCAGCAATGCAGCTTTTTGGTGCCTGCGGTTGCAGGGGGAAGATTCCGTCGACCCACGGGAGATTTCTTCGGAGCTTCTGGTGCAGAGAGGAGGCAGACTACCCCCACAGCATGCACAAGCAGGAAAACAGTCGAGAAGGCGGCAGGATCAGCGTTACAGAGTTGCAGTAGTCGTCTTTGCTACTATGTTGCAGGTTTGCAGGCTTCCAGCGCGGTCAGCGGTCGATTCCTTATCAGAAGGTGAAGAGGGAGATGCAGAGGAACTCGGCTGAGCTCATGCATTCGTTATCTAAAGTTTCCCCAGAGACAGAGACCCTAAATAGCCAGAAAAGAGGGTTTGGCTACCTAGGAGAGAGGAAAGGCTACTAACACCTGAAGGAGCCTATCAGCAGGAGTCTCTGACGTCACCTGGTGGCACTGGCCACTCAGAGCAGTCCAGTGTGCCAGCAGCACCTCTGTTTCCAAGATGGCAGAGGTCTGGAGCACACTGGAGGAGCTCTGGACACCTCCCAGGGGAGGTGCAGGTCAGGGGAGTGGTCACTCCCCTTTCCTTTGTCCAGTTTCGCGCCAGAGCAGGGGCTAAGGGGTCCCTGAACCGGTGTAGACTGGCTTATGCAGAATTGGGCACATCTGTGCCCAACAAAGCATTTCCAGAGGCTGGGGGAGGCTACTCCTCCCCTGCCTTCACACCATTTTCCAAAGGGAGAGGGTGTCACACCCTCTCTCAGAGGAAGTTCTTTGTTCTGCCATCCTGGGCCAGGCCTGGCTGGACCCCAGGAGGGCAGCTGCCTGTCTGAGGGGTTGGCAGCAGCAGCAGCTGCAGAGAAACCCCAGGAAGGGCAGTCTGGCAGTACCAGGGTCTGTGCTACAGACCACTGGGATCATGGAATTGTACCAACAATGCCAGGATGGCATAGAGGGGGCAATTCCATGATCATAGACATGTTACATGGCCATATTCGGAGTTACCATGGTGAAGCTACATATAGGTAGTGACCTATATGTAGTGCACGCGTGTAATGGTGTCCCCGTACTCACAAAGTTCAGTGAATTGGCTCTGAACAATGTGGGGGCACCTTGGCTAGTGCCAGGGTGCCCTCACACTAAGTAACTTTGCACCTAACCTTTACCAGGTAAAGGTTAGACATATAGGTGACTTATAAGTTACTTAAGTGCAGTGTAAAATGGCTGTGAAATAACGTGGACGTTATTTCACTCAGGCTGCAGTGGCAGGCCTGTGTAAGAATTGTCTGAGCTCCCTATGGGTGGCAAAAGAAATGCTGCAGCCCATAGGGATCTCCTGGAACCCCAATACCCTGGGTACCTCAGTACCATATACTAGGGAATTATAAGGGTGTTCCAGTAAGCCAATGTAAATTGGTAAAAATGGTCACTAGCCTGTCAGTGACAATTTGGAAAGAAATGAGAGAGCATAACCACTGAGGTTCTGATTAGCAGAGCCTCAGTGAGACAGTTAGTCACTACACAGGTAACACATTCAGGCACACTTATGAGCACTGGGGCCCTGGGTTACCAGGGTCCCAGTGACACATACAACTAAAACAACATATATACAGTGAAAAATGGGGGTAACATGCCAGGCAAGATGGTACTTTCCTACACAGTGTACAAGAGGTTGTCCTCCCAGTAAACTCTGTGAGAGTCACTGACATCCCCATTAGCCTGTTTGACAGCTTGCTGTCTGAGACCCTCTAATGTGGGACAGGTTTGCTGTGCCACACTCAGCTCCTCTCTGGCAGGCCCCCCTTCACCCAAAAGCTCAGCTGTGTCTGCTTCCAGCTCCTCTGGTGTAGGTTCTGCACAGGGAGGGAATTCTTCTTCCTCAGAACTAGAATCCACTGTAGAGGGAGGGATAGTAGGAAGTGGTTTGCTTCTACTAGCCCTAGCTTTAGGGAGCACTTGGTCCATTGTTCCAGGATCCAAGCTTCCCTGTCCTTTTTGCTTTTTGGCCTGAGCCCTTGTCAAAGCAAAAATATGCCCTGGGATGCCCAGCATTGCTGCATGGGCCTCCAACTCCACATCTGACCAAGCTGATGTCTCCAAATCATTCCCTAATAGACAGTCTACAGGTAAATCTGAAGCTACCACAACTTTCTTTGGACCAGTAACCCCCCCCAGTTGAGATTAACAACAGCCATGGGGTGGCTAAGTGTGTTGTTGTGAGCATCGGTTACTTGGTACTGGTGACCAAGTAGGTGTTGTTCAGGGTGGACCAGTTTCTCTATGACCATAGTCACACCGGCACCAGTGTCCCTGTAGGCCTGAACCTCAACACCATTTATTAGTGGTAGCTGCTTGTACTTATCCATATTAAGGGGACAAGCAACTAAGGTGGCTAAATCAATAGCCCCCTCAGAGACTAACACAGCCTCTGTGGCCTCCCTAACAAGGCCAACCCCAACTAAGTTACCAATAGTGAGCCCAGCTACTCCCTTGGATTGGCTATTAGTAGGTTTGCTCCCACCACCACTGCTATTAGTAGGGACACTAGGGGTAGCAGTAGGGGTTGTAGTGGTAGGAGCATTGGTGCTTTTCTTTGGACAACTGGGATCTGTTGTCCAATGGCCTTTTATTTTACATAAATAGCACCATGGTTTCTTTTCCTTGTTCTGATTAAAAGAGGATTTGGGCCCACCACCCCCACCAGAGTGTTTTTGTGGGCTTGATGAAGACTTATTTTAGATTTGTCCCCACCCTTGTCAGAAGACTTACCATCCTTCTTTTTGTTGCCATCTTTGTCACCCCCTGTATGAACTTTTCTGTTCACCCTTGTTCTGACCCATTTGTCTGCCTTCTTTCCCAATTCTTGGGGAGAGGTCAGATCAGAGTCCACCAAGTACTGGTGCAACAAATCAGACACACAATTATTAAGAATATGCTCTCTCAGGATCAAGTTATACAGGCTGTCATAATCAGTAACTTTACTGCCATGTAACCACCCCTCCAAGGCCTTCACTGAATGGTCAATGAAATCAACCCAGTCTTGTGAAGACTCCTTTTTGGTCTCTCTGAACTTTATCCTGTACTGTTCAGTGGTTAAGCCATAACCATCCAGGAGTGCATTCTTAAGAACTTGGAAATTATTAGCATCATTTTCTTTCACAGTAAGGAGCCTATCCCTACCTTTTCCACTAAATGATAGCCATAGGATAGCAGCCCACTGCCTTTGAGGGACATCCTGTACAACACAGGCCCTCTCAAGTGCATCAAACCACTTGTTAATGTCATCCCCCTCCTTATAAGGGGGAACTATCTTATGCAGATTCCTGGAATCATGCTCTTTTGCAGGATGACTATGGGGAATACTGCTGCTGCCACCATGGGTATCTAAACCCAACTTCTGTCTTTCTTTCTCTAGTTCAAAAGACTGTCTATCCAAATCCAGCTGTTGCTTTTTAAGCTTCAGTCTGGTTTGTTCCACTCTCAACTTATGGTGTTCCCTCTCTAACATTCTGTCATCAGGGTTGGTGGGAGGGACATTCTTAGACACAGAAGAATGAACAGAAGGAGACCTGTCCCTTACAGAAGCCGCCCTAACAGCTTGGTTAACAGAAACATTACTACCAGTATGGTGAGAATAAATGCTTTTGCTATGATGTGAGACAACACTATTTCTATGGTGAGGCTCTCCATCATTACCAACTATGCTAGATTGTCTAGTAATGGGCAGGCTAGGAAGTTTCTTTCCTGAATCTTTTCCTGGGGGAGTCCCTGGATCAGATTGGGAACCATTTGCTACTTTTTCAACAGATGTGGCCCCTATGGCCTTATCTTGTTCTCTAAGCATGTTAAGCAATAATTCCAAAGAAGGATTCTTCCCTACACTCAAACCTCTCTCTACACAGAGACTCCTTGCTCCTTTCCAGCTAAGGTGGTCATATGCAAGTTTGGACAGATCAACATTTTGGCCTGTGCCAGACATTTTTTAGAGAGAGTTAAAGTGATAGAAAAAGAGAAAAAAGTTTTCAGAACTTTTTAGAAAGACAGAAAAAAAACTTTTTAAACTTTTAAGAACTTTTTGAAAGTTTAGAAGTACTTTTCAGCACTTTGAAAAGAGTCAAAATAGGAAATGCAAAACTTTTTGGCTATGTGTATATACACTGTCCTTGTTTTGTATATTTTTCTCTTATGAAAAGTACAATGACAAGAGTGGTAAGTAGTCTCAAAGCACTTATCCCACCGCTGCACAACCAATGTAGGAGGCTGGACTGGCTAGTAGTGAGTACCAAGGGGTACTTGCACCTTGCACCAGGCCCAGTTATCCCTTATTAGTGTATAGGGTGTCTAGCAGCTTAGGTTGATAGATAATGGTAGCTTAGCAGAGCAGCTTAGGCTGAACTAGGAGACGTGTGAAGCTACTACAGTACCCCTTAGTGTCATATGCACAATATCATAAGAAAACACAATACACAGTTATACTAAAAAATAAAGGTACTTTATTTTTATGACAATATGCCAAAGTAACTTAGAGTGTACCCTCAGTGAGAGGATAGGAAATATACACAAGATCTATATACACAATAGCAAAAATATGCAGTATAGTCTTAGAAAACAGTGCAAACAATGTATAGTTACAATAGGATGCAATGGGGAAACATAGGGATAGGGGCAACACAAACCATATGCTCGAAAAGTGGAATGCGAACCACGAATGGACCCCAAACCTATGTGACCTTGTAGAGGGTCGCTGGGACTATTAGAAAATAGTGAGAGTTAGAAAAATAAACCTCCCCAAGACCCTGAAAACTGAGTGCAAAGTGCACTAAAGTTCCCCTAAGGACAAAGAAGTCGTGTTAGAGGAATAATGCAGGAAAGACACAAACCAACAATGCAACAACTGTGGATTTCCAATCTAGGGTACCTGTGGAACAAGGGGACCAAGTCCAAAAGTCACAAGCAAGTCGGAGATGGGCATATGCCCAGGAAATGCCAGCTGCGGGTGCAAAGAAGCTTCTACTGGACAGAAGAAGCTGAGGTTTCTGCAGGAACGAAAAGGGCTAGAGACTTTCCCTTTGGTGGACGGATCCCTCTCGCCGTGGAGAGTCGTGAAGAAGTGTTTTCCCGCCGAAAGAATGCCAAAAAGCCTTGCTAGCTGCAAATTGTGCGGTTAGCGTTTTTGGACGCTGCTGTGGCCCTGGAGGGACCAGGAGGTCGCAAATTGGACCAGGAGAGAGAGGGGACGTCGAGCAAGACAAGGAGCCCTCTCAGCAGCAGGTAGCATCCGGAGAAGTGCCAGAAACAGGCACTACGAGGATGCATGAAACGGTGCTCACCCGAAGTTACACAAAGGAGTCCCACGTCGCCGGAGACCAACTTAGAAAGTCGTGCAATGCAGGTTAGAGTGCCGTGGACCCAGGCTTGGCTGTGCACAAAGGATTTCCACCGGAAGTGCACAGGGGCCGGAGAAGTTGCAAAAGTTGCGGTTACCAACAATGCAGTCTGGCATGGGGAGGCAAGGACTTACCTCCACCAAACTTGGACTGAAGAGTCACTGGACTGTGGGAGTCACTTGGACAGAGTTGCTGGATTCAAGGGACCTCGCTCGTCGTGCTGAGAGAAGACCCAAGGGACCGGTAATGCAGCTTTTTGGTGCCTGCGGTTGCAGGGGGAAGATTCCGTCGACCCACGGGAGATTTCTTCGGAGCTTCTAGTGCAGAGAGGAGGCAGACTACCCCCACAGCATGCACCACCAGGAAAACAGTCGAGAAGGCGGCAGGATCAGCGTTACAGAGTTGCAGTAGTCGTCTTTGCTACTTTGTTGCAGTGTTGCAGGCTTCCAGCGCGGTCAGCAGTCGATTCCTTGGCAGAAGGTGAAGAGAGAGATGCAGAGGAACTCTGATGAGCTCTTGCATTCGTTATCTAAAGTTTCCCCAGAGACAGAGACCCTAAATAGCCAGAAAAGAGGGTTTGGCTACCTAGGAGAGAGGATAGGCTAGCAACACCTGAAGGAGCCTATCACAAGGAGTCTCTGACGTCACCTGGTGGCACTGGCCACTCAGAGCAGTTCAGTGTGCCAGCAGCACCTCTGTTTCCAAGATGGCAGAGGTCTGGAGCACACTGGAGGAGCTCTGGACACCTCCCAGGGGAGGTGCAGGTCAGGGGAGTGGTCACTCCCCTTTCCTTTGTCCAGTTTCGCGCCAGAGCAGGGCTAAGGGGTCCCCTGAACCGGTGTAGACTGGCTTATGCAGAATTGGGCACCTCTGTGCCCAACAAAGCATTTCCAGAGGCTGGGGGAGGCTACTCCTCCCCTGCCTTCACACCATTTTCCAAAGGGAGAGGGTGTCACACCCTCTCTCAGAGGAAGTTCTTTGTTCTGCCATCCTGGGCCAGGCCTGGCTGGACCCCCGGAGGGCAGATGCCTGTCTGAGGGGTTGGCAGCAGCAGCAGCTGCAGTGAAACCCCAGGAAGGGCAGTTTGGCAGTACCAGGGTCTGTGCTACAGACCACTGGGATCATGGGATTGTGCCAACTATGCCAGGATGGCATAGAGGGGGCAATTCCATGATCATAGACATGTTACATGGCCATATTCGGAGTTACCATTGTGAAGCTACATATAGGTAGTGACCTATATGTAGTGCACGCGTGTAATGGTGTCCCCGCACTCACAAAGTTCAGGGAATTGGCTCTGAACAATGTGGGGGCACCTTGGCTAGTGCCAGGGTGCCCTCACACTAAGTAACTTTTCACCTAACCTTTACCAGGTAAAGGTTAGACATATAGGTGACTTATAAGTTACTTAAGTGCAGTGTAAAATGGCTGTGAAATAACGTGGACGTTATTTCACTCAGGCTGCAGTGGCAGGCCTGTGTAAGATTTGTCAGAGCTCCCTATGGGTGGCAAAAGAAATGCTGCAGCCCATAGGGATCTCCTGGAACCCCAATACCCTGGGTACCTCAGTACCATATACCAGGGAATTATAAGGGTGTTCCAGTAAGCCAATGTAAATTGGTAAAAATGGTCACTAGCCTGTTAGTGACAATTTGGAAAGAAATGAGAGAGCATAACCACTGAGGTTCTGATTAGCAGAGCCTCAGTGAGACAGTTAGTCACTACACAGGTAACACATTCAGGCACACTTATGAGCACTGGGGCCCTGGGTTACCAGGGTCCCAGTGACACATACAACTAAAACAACATATATACAGTGAAAAATGGGGGTAACATGCCAGGCAAGATGGTACTTTCCTACACATATGGCAAAAGGTATGTCCTGTGCCACAAGTACATATGACACAGGCTCTCAGTCACCCACACACATGTATCCCATTCATATGCACACAAGTTCATACACCCCACAGACTAGCTCACACTGGCACACATGGCAGAGATGGCATAGTGCCCCAGGTCAAATTATTTTGCTCACAGCCATGGTATTTGGCTGTATTGACATTAGGCTTTAAGTCTATGAAGCTGGGCGCGGGCGCCTGTTACAGTGCGGGAGTTGTTTAGCCTTCGGTAGCTCACAATGATTTTCACTGATCAGGAGTAGCTCTCACTACAGAAAACGTTGGAGACCCCTGTTTTAGACTTTGCAGTACTTGAGTGGTGCCAGGCTGAGTGGCTGCCACGACTCGTTGTTGAAGGATAAAGATTTGCTCAAGTGAGTGGATTCTGTCTCCTGTGTCATCATAGGAAACCCCCAGACAAACTCACCATCTCTGGGGGCTCTGAATAGTGGGAAGGAAAGGAAGATTTGCCTCCAGTTGTGGCACTTGAAGAAAGGCTCCTGCACGTGTTGGGCTTTCTGAGGTCTTGCTCCAGAGCTATGTCACGCCTGTCCTGCGTCCTGCAGGCACTTCACGCACTCCCTGCATTGCTGTGTTCTTGTAACATGCCTCAGTTCCCTCATATTACCTCATGCTCCTCTAAGGCTGCTTGAGACACTGGTGACATGGAGTGTCACGTGATGACACGTCATCCTGGAACACTTCCGGTTACAAAGCTTCACGCCACCAGCACCCACCACATCCAACACCGGCAACAACAACACACCTCCCCTCCTCAACATACCACACACCTGGGCCCCCACCAGCGATGAAGAAACCGAAGCAACAATGAACTCCATCCACTCAGGCTCCCTCATCGGAACCCTGCCCTCGCCGCATTTTCAACAAGGCCAGCCCAACCATCAACAGCTCCTTCAACGCCGCCACTTTCCCTGATTCATGGAAGCACGCAGAAGTAACCGCTCTCCTGAAAAAACCCAAAGGAAACCCTGATGACCTCATGAACTACCGCCCTATCTCCCTTCTCCCCTTCCCCGCCTAGGTTGCTGAGAAGTTAGTGAACGCCCGCCTGTCTCACTTCCTAGAGGAAAACAACGCACTCAACACCTCCCAGTCTGGGTTCCGTAAGAACCACAGCACCGAGACCGCCCACATCGCCTGCACCGACGACATCAGAACCAGAGTTGACAAAGCGGAGACCGTTGCACTCGTCCTCCTGGACCTCTCCACAGCCTTCAACACTGTCTGCCACCAAATACTCCGCACACACCTCTACAAAGGAGGAATCCAACACAAGGCCCTGGACTGACTCACCTCCTTCCTCGCCGAAAGGACCCAGAGAGTCCGCCTCCCTCCCTTCCAATCTCCAGCAACCAAGATCATCTGCAGAGTTCCCCAAGGGTCCTCCCTCAGCCTCACCCTGTTCAACATTTACATGGCCCCGCTCGCCAACATCCTTCACCCACATGGAATCACCATCATATCCTACGCAGACGACACCCAGCTCGTCATCTCCCTCACCAGGAACACCAACACCGCCAAGACAAACCTCCACGCCTAGACTCCTAGACACCGCCAACTTGATGACGGCAAGCCACCTTGAACTAAACTCCAGCAAGACCAAAATCATCATCTTGCGGCCCCAACAAATCAATATGGGGCGACTCCTGGTGGCCCACCACCCTAGGACCTCCTCCAACACCTGCCACCCACGCACACAACCTCGGAGTCATATTAGATTCTTCTCTCCATGACCCAGCAAATCAACTCGATCACCTCCTCCTGCTTCAACACCCTCCACATACCACGAAAACCCTTCAAATGGATACCCATAGAAACTAGAAAGACAGTCACCCAGGCACTCATCAGCAGCAGACTAGACTACGGAAACGCTCTCTATGCCGGCACCACAGTCAAGCTTCAGCAGAAACTCCAGAGGATCCAAAACGCAGCCTCACACCTCATCCTGAACCTCCCACACCATGAACACATCTCTGCCCACCTCAGATCCCTCCACTGGCTTCCTATCGACAAAAGGGTCATCTTCAAAGTCCTCATCCATGCACACAAATCCCTCCACAACACTGGACCAGCCTACCTCAACGAAAGAGTGAACTTCCACATTCCCACCCACCACCTCTGCTCCGCCGACCTCGCCACAGTTCCTCGCATTCAACGCACCACCTCAGGAGGCAGATCCTTCTACCACCTCGCCCCCAAAACCTGGAACTCCCTCCCCAAGACCCAGGACCTCATTTCTTTCCAAAAGCTCCTCAAGACATGGCTCTTCGAACAGTAAAACTGCAGCACCCCCCACCCCCCAGCACCTTGAGACCCTCATGGGTGAGTAGCGCGCTTTATACATTTTTTGCATTTTATTTTATTTTATTTGAAAGCTGGGGGATACTTGGAAGTCAGTCATCTGTACAGCTGTACCTCAATAAATCTATGTGAGCTCAACAATGAACTAGTGAAATCCGTCTCATCACAAACTCTATTTACTAAATCTGTTCTGAAACAATATTTGATTTAGCAGATCCCCAATCTTTATTCTGCAGTGCCAGGACATCCCTTAGCTGCCAGCAGGCTCTAACATTGTATTTACATTTCATGATAATAAATCTTAGGAAAAGGGATTCTTGTTCATTTCATTCTGGCGTAGAGGCAGTCCTCACTGTTTACCAGACTGATGTTATCTCAAAAACAATGCAACATCTCACTGGCATGGAACACGCAAGGGCCAGCGGAAGGGACATCACAGGGCGTTTGTCCTTTATTTTCACTCACACATATACACACATTCACATCTACACACACACTCTCATAGACACACAGACTCTCACACACACCTGACAAAACTCTCACATACTCACATCTACACACACTCACTCTCACATACACACACAAACACACATTCACATCTACAAACACTCTCTCACACACACACATATTCTCACATACACACACACACATCTACCCAAACTCACATACACACACATACTCACATCTACACACACTCTCTCACATACACACGCTCTCACCTGCAAGCACGCACACAAAATACATTTAAAAGCATGTTTACCTACCTCAGCTACCAGAGAGGGCCATAGTTCAGCAGATTTTACGTCACTCTTTATTTCACGAATAGTGTATAATATGACCTTAGTCACTGTTAGTTGCTCTCACATACACACACTCTCACATACAGACACTGACTGTAACCGGGCGCCTCCGGACGCCGCTTCCCCGTCGAAGAAAACGATCGCCAAGGGATACCCCGGGGGCACCCGAGGGATTCCTGACGTGATGACGTCCAACGTCATCCGTCAGACAAGAACAGCCGACGAGAGACAAGCGGCGCGCGACCGAGAAAGAGAAGCCGACGTCAAGCAGAGCCGGAGAGAGGAACGCCACGGATCGCCGAGAGGGAAAGGAAGCCCAGCCGTAGACGAGGATCAACGCGAGGAGAGCGGAAAGCCTTGGGCGCCTCCCGCCCCTGCCGAGGCGAAGTCGGGAGATCCCCTGCAAGCCGGCCACGTCCCTGGAGGGGCGTGGCCAAGTCAGGTACGAGCGTACCGGGACTGGGGCTGGGGTTCTGGGTGGTTGGCTGGGTTTAAGGGGGCTAAGGAGGGAGGGCTGAGGTCCTGTAAGGAAGGGGAGCCCATCTGAGTAGGAATACCGGTAAATAAAGAATAACCACACCCTCCGTACCCAGACCAGTGAACAAAAGAGTAAGGGGGTCACAGAGAGGACACAACAAAAGGAAGTCACGAAAAGAAAAGTAACCCCACATTCCTCCACCTCCACAGAACCCCCCCACTTTCACTCCTTACTAACCCTTATTAAACCGTGTATAAATAATTTGCCCCACTTACCTGTTCCTTTTTCCTTCTTTGTTTGGGAAATCCTGGGCCATGAATACCGGGTGAACAAGACCTCTCCCTCCGAACCGGACCAGGACGTCCCAAGAACACCAAAGAGCCCTGAAAAGAAAAGGGAATTATTTTATTTTGGACTTGGAGTATAACAGTTTGGCGGACAAGTTAGTGCTATAAATCCCAAACGCGCAAGAAAATAAACATACTACCCCCTTAAGTGCTGCGTCTGTCACCTTCTTCCAATATTCCCTTGACTCGGGAAAAAGACCCCGCCACAGTGGTGTCAGAAGTGGGATATTGGAAGAGGCGACCGAGACTTCCCAACCATGGAGGAGAAGTGTACCATATCCGATATGATGCAACAGTTGGCCTCCGGACAAAGACACCTGCAATTAGTGTGGGAAGAGCAACAAAAAGAGGCCAAATTGGAAAGAGAGGCACTACAAAATGCCCTTAAGAGTCAGGCCACCATAATGGCCAACAACCAGTTGGTTCATGAAACCGCCATTAAGAATCTCACAGATACCATCGCTGCTACCCGCGTACACCCGAATGTGCCCAGTTCGGTCTTACAACGATATCAAGAAGGTGAAGACCCCGATGCCTTTTTCACCAATTTTGAACGAGTTGCTACTTCCGCTACTTGGCCTCAGGAACGATGGGGCCAATATATCGCCCCCTTATTGACGGGGACTCTCCAAGCCGCCTATCAAGCGGTAAACCCCGGTGGAATAACCCCCTATAAGGATATTAAAAAGAGCATCTTAGAACGGGTGGGTTTTGATTCTGAACATTATCGCGTCCGGTTTAGGAAAGCCAAGTGGGGACCCAACGAAAATCCCCGGGCCCTATATTTTAGGATCAAAGATCTGGGTCTCAAATGGTTGGGCCCCATAGGGACAAATCGGGAAGACATTATTGAGATCGTGCTCTTAGAGCAATACATGGACGCGCTGCCTCCGTCCACGCGCAACTGGATCAAACAACATCCAAACCCAGATACCAATGCTACCATCGAGTTGGCCTGCGCCTTTCATCGCTCCCTTGAGTTCAAAGTAACCCCCCCTCGGTCAACACCTAGTCCCCTGCGTCTGGGTTCGGGAACATCCTCGACAGGGGGACGAAGAATCAATGAGGACATAGGGAAAACCCGGGGACTGGATAGGCCCTATATACAACAACCTCAGTGTTTCAGTTGCGGGGAATGGGGTCACATAGCTCGAGGTTGCCCCCTGAAAACAGAAAAACCGGAACCCATGGAAATAGGGTTTACTAGGGGAAGAGTCTTTTATACAGGGAGAAGAGACACCCCTTATAAAAAGAGACTGGTTATCAATGGGAAAAGCACAGTGGCCCTCATCGATTCAGGTTGTAGCCAATCTGTGGCCCGGGCCGGGTTGTTCGACGCCCATGACTGTACTTCGGGACTCACGGTATCAATCTGTTGTATCCATGGAGAAACCAGAGAATATCCCCTAATCTGGACAACCCTCACCTGGGGAGGAAAAGAAATACCCATAAGAATGGGTTTAGTAGAGCAACTGGTTGAAGAAGCTATTATAGGAACTGACTTTTCGGAATTCCCACAACTCCTAGACAGCCTCAGACAGCTCGAAGAAACTAACAACTGGTGGAAAGATGCTCCTTTCTCCAGTGTGCCTCTATCACCTCCGAGGGTACGACCTAAACTCTCCCGGAAGGAGAAAAGAATAATGAAGAAAGCCTATACTCAAGACCTCTCCAGCACGCCCCGGGTAATTACAAAGGTCCTCGCCCTCACTGCCCTTCCCAGCTTCCGGACTTCTCAAAGAGAAGACCCCAGTCTGATTCATGCATGGAAAAGTGCACGGCCACGGAAACCTCAGGATAAGGGTCCCTCGTTCACCGTAGTTAAGGACCTATTATACTGAGTCACATACAAAGACCAAGACGAAAAGAAACAGTTGATAGTTCCAGAACCTTATAGACAACAAGTTCTACACTTAGCACACAGTCAGCCGGGGGGTGGACACTATGGGAGGGAGAAAACCGAGGAGTATTTGTTGAGAAAATTTTACTGGCCAGGGGTATTTTCCCAGATTAGGAAGTTCTGTCAACAATGTCCAAAATGCCAATTGATTGACCCAGGCTCACGGAGAAAAGCCCCTTTACAACCCCTCCCCATCATTGATGTGCCCTTCTCCAGAATAGGGATGGGCCTCGTTGGCCCTCTTCTACCCTCGTCGAGAGGCTATCGTTATATATTGGTATTAGTGGATTACGCCACAAGATACCCTGAGGCTATTCCCCTCTCTAGTATTAACACCAAGAGTGTTGCACACGCCATGATAGGGTTCTTTTCCCGAATTGGGTTTCCTCGAGAAGTCCTAACGGACCAAGGGACCCAATTTATGTCCAACCTGATGACACAAATATGTCAGCTATTGGGGATCAAACAGTTACGGACGTCGGTCTATCATCCACAAACCGATGGTTTAGTGGAGAGATACAACCGTACCCTCAAAACACTACTAAAGAAAGCTATCTCGGAGACAGGTAAGGACTGGGATAGGAAACTCCCCTTAGTATTATACGCAATCAGGACACACGAACAAGCCTCTATGGGCCATAGTCCGTTTGAACTGTTGTTTGGGCGACAACCACGGACCCTACTAGACATGGCCGCTGAGATGTGGGAAGAAGAAGACGGGGAAAAAAACATTCTAAAATACACACATGAGTTAAAAACCCAACTGCATACAGTATGGGTAAAGCGTAAGGGAACACATGGAGAGGGCCCAAGACAAGCAGAAAAGGAATTATGATCGGAATACCCAATTGAGGTCCTTTTCCCTAGGAGATAAAGTGCTAGTTCTTCTTCCCAGTTCCGATAACAAATTGTTGGCCAAATGGCAGGGACCCTACACCGTAACAGGACTAGTAACTCCCGTAACTTATAAAATTCAGCTTAACGATACCCCCCCTAGGTCCCAGATCTTCCATGTTAACTTATTAAAAAGATGGGAAGAACCACCGAACGACCCAAGGCACGGCTGCCTAATTAATACCGTTAAGGAACTAGAGATAGAGTGGTGTCCCACTGATCCCCCTGGCGAGAGGGAGATTCCTCTCATTAATACAGAGATCTCGATTCAACAAAATAGACAGTTGAAGAATCTCTTCGATAAACACGTTCGGGTGTTCTCCTCGATACCCGGTAGGACACGATTGGTACATCATCACATCCTCACACCACCTGGGAAGACCGTGCGACTAAAGCCTTATCGTATCCCTGAAGCTAGGAAAACCCTCGTAGAAAACGAAATCGAGAAGATGTTAGATCTAGACATCGTAGAACCTTCCCACAGCCCCTGGTGTTCGCCCGTGGTATTGGTGCCCAAACCTGATGGGTCTATACGTTTCTGTATTGACTTTAGACAGGTCAATTCCATATCACAATTTGACACCTATCCCCTTCCAAGGATAGATGAGCTCTTAGAAAGATTGGGGAAAGCAAAATACATGTCTACCCTTGACTTGACCAAGGGATATTGGCAGATCCCGTTGGGTCCCGAAGACAAAGAAAAGACGGCTTTCGCTACTCCCTCCGGATTGTATCACTTTAAGGTTCTCCCTTTCGGGTTGCATGGCGCCCCCGCCACCTTCCAACGTCTCATGGATACCATATTACGACCTCATACCAGATACGCGGCGGCCTATCTGGATGACATCGTTATTTTCAGTGAGACCTGGGAAGACCATGTGACCCACATAGATCACATCTTCTCGGCTTTAGGGAGGGCTGGACTGACAGCCAACCCCGCAAAGAGCCGACTGGCTTTTAGGGAGATCTCCTACCTGGGTTATCACATTAGCAACGGTATACTTCGACCCCAAAAGAATAAAATCAAAGCCATCCTACACACCAATGCTCCCACCACGAAGAAGGGAATTCGTTCCTTTTTAGGTCTAGTGGGGTACTATCGAAGGTTCATTCCCCACTATTCCAGTTTGGCGGCCCCCCTAACCAATCTTTTAAGAAAAGGACAGCCCAACAACATCCCACAACTAGACCCGACTCAACTTCATAGTTATCATACCTTGCAAAGGTATCTCACCACTCAACCGATATTGAAATGTCCTGAGTTTGACAAACCCTTTCATCTCCAAACGGATGCCTCCGATGTGGGGGTCGGGCCGTTCTCTTTCAAAAGGATGAAGATGGAGTGAACCATCCCGTCGTCTTTATTAGCCGTAAGCTATTTCCCAGGGAGCAAAAATACCCAATTATAGAGCGCGAATGTCTTGCCATTAAGTGGGCTATCGAAAGTCTCCAATACTATCTTTTGGGCAGACCTTTCCTACTGTATACGGACCATGCACCCCTTACGTGGCTCTCAAGATACAAGAATACCAACAATCGTATATTGAGATGGTTCATCGAACTCCAACCTTTCTCCTTCCAGGTTTGCCACCTCCCTGGTGACCTTATGGGTCAGGCTGACTATTTGTCCCGCTTTCCGGATCTGGTGGGGCTCGATCAGCCCCATTCATGTGAGGGGATGTGTAACCGGGCGCCTCCAGACGCCGCTTCCCCGTCGAAGAAAACGATCGCCAAGGGATACCCCGGGGGCACCCGAGGGATTCCTGACGTGATGACGTCCAACGTCATCCGTCAGACAAGAACAGCCAACGAGAGACAAGCGGCGCGCGACCGAGAAAGAGAAGCCGACGTCAAGCAGAGCCGGAGAGAGGAACGCCACGGATCGCCGAGAGGGAAAGGAAGCCCCGCCGTAGACGAGGATCAACGCGAGGAGAGCGGAAAGCCTTGGGCGCCTCCCGCCCCTGCCGAGGCGAAGTCGGGAGATCCCCTGCAAGCCGGCCACGTCCCTGGAGGGGCGTGGCCAAGTCAGGTACGAGCGTACCGGGACTGGGGCTGGGGTTCTGGGTGGTTGGCTGGGTTTAAGGGGGCTAAGGAGGGAGGGCTGAGGTCCTGTAAGGAAGGGGAGCCCATCTGAGTAGGAATACCGGTAAATAAAGAATAACCACACCCTCCGTACCCAGACCAGTGAACAAAAGAGTAAGGGGGTCACAGAGAGGACACAACAAAAGGAAGTCACGAAAAGAAAAGTAACCCCACATTCCTCCACCTCCACAGAACCCCCCCCTTTCACTCCTTACTAACCCTTATTAAACCGTGTATAAATAATTTGCCCCACTTACCTGTTCCTTTTTCCTTCTTTGTTTGGGAAATCCTGGGCCATGAATACCGGGTGAACAAGACCTCTCCCTCCGAACCGTACCAGGCCGTCCCAAGAACACCAAAGAGCCCTGAAAAGAAAAGGGAATTATTTTATTTTGGACTTGGAGTATAACAGTTTGGCGGACAAGTTAGTGCTATAAATCCCAAACGCGCAAGAAAATAAACATACTACCCCCTTAAGTGCTGCGTCTGTCACCTTCTTCCAATATTCCCTCGACTCGGGAAAAAGACCCCGCCACACTGACATACACACATTCACATCCATACACTCTCTCTCACATCAACATTCTCACATACACACACACACTCACATCTACACATACTCTCTCACATATACACACTCTCACATCTACACATATGCTCTCACATACACTTACACACACTCACATCTACACATCCTCTCACATACACACACTCTCACATCTACACATATTCTCTCAAATACACACACTCTCACATCTACACATACGCTCTCACATACACACACTCACATACACGCTCTCACATACACACACATTCACATCTACACACACTCACATACACACACTCACATCTACACATATGCTCTCACATACACATACACACACTCACATCTACACATACTCTCACATACACACACTCTCACATCTACACAGTCTCACATACACACTCTCACATCTACACATACGCTCTCACATACACACACTTACATACACACACCTTCACATCTACACACACTCACATACACACTCTCACATCTACACATATGCTCTCACATACACATAGACACACTCACATCTACACATACTCTCACATACACACACTCTCGCATATACACATACTCTCTCACATACACACACTCTCACATACAAACACACTCACATCTACACGTACTCTCTCACAGACATTGTAGCAAAGTATCCTCCTTTTGGCATGTTACCTCTTATTTCTGCCTGATGTCAGAACGCCAGTGCTCATGCTCTCCCTGATCCTAATTTTTTCACTGCATATTAGTGACTCAGAATGTCACTCTAAATTGACATACTGCCCCCCCCTTATAAGCCTCTAGTATATGGTACATAGGTAACCAGGACATTGGGGTTCCAGGGGAACCTTATGGGCTGCAGCATTTATTTTGCCACCCATAAGGAGCCCATACAAAGACTTCTACAGGACTGCCATTGCAGCCTGTGTGAAATAGTGTATGCACCCTTTCACTGTCATTTACACTGCACAGGTCACTTATAAGTCACCTATATATCAGGTCTTCCAGCCCTGAAGGCTGGGTGCAAAGTACCTGTGTGTGAGCGCACCCCTGCACTAGCAGAGGTGCCCCCACGGCGTCCAGGCCCATTTCCCCTGACTTCCTGAGTGCTAGGACGCAATTTTAAGTGTGCACTGCACACAGGTCAATACGTATACACAGCTTCACATTGGTAACTCCGAATATGGCCAAGTAACATGTTCAATAACTGGGAATTGTACCCCAATACTGATTCCAGTATTGGTTGCAAAAATCCATGCACTCTGGGGGCTCCAGAGTGGACCCCAGTACTGCCATACCAGCCTTCTGAGGTTTTCCAGGCAGCCCCAGCTGCCACCTCACAGACAGGCTTCTGCCCTCCTGGGGCTTGAGCAGCTCAATCCCAGGAAGGCAGAACAAAGCATTTCCTTTGGGAGAGGGGTATTACACCCTCTCCCTTTGGAAATAGGTGTTACAGGCTGGGGAGGGGTAGCCTCCCCCAGCCTCTGGAAATGCTTTGAAGGGCACATGTGGTGCCCTCCTTGCATAAACCAGTCTACACGGGTTCAGGGACCCCTTGTCCCCTGCTCCGGGGCGAAACTGGACAAAGGAAAGGGAAGTGACCACTCCCCTGTCCATCACCAGTTTTGCCATTTTGTTTCAGGATGGGCAGGGAACTCTGGGAGCATCTGAGTGGCCAGGGCCAGCAGGTGACGTCAGAAACCCCTCCTGATAGGTGCTTACCTGGTTAGGTGACCAATCCCCTTCTCAGGGCTATTTAGGGTATCTCCTCTGGGTATTTCTTCAGATTCGGATTGCAAGACTCCAGCATGAATCCTCTGCATCCTTTACTTCATTTTCTACCAACTGATTAACCGCTGACTGCTACAGGAACTCTACAAAACTGCAACAAAGAAGCTAAGACGACTTCTGCAACATTGTATCTTCAGCTCCTGCCAGTAACTGCAACAGTTTCCAGGTTGTGCATCCTCCGAGGACTGACTATCTTCAGTCTGCACCAGAAGAACCGAAGGATTCTCCAGTGGAGTGACAGAGTCACTTCCCTGCTTCAGCATGCACCTCTCTGCAGTGATGAATGGTGGCTTGGGTCCCCACCCCAGACGACAGGCGTGGATCCAGCAACATGGGTGGTGGACTAAAGTGACTCCAACAGTCTCAACGTCCATCTGACCAACTTTGATGGAGGTAAGAGCTTCTCTCCCCACTCAAGACAGTACCCCCGTGTGCAGCGTGAGTTGTAGTTGCTAAGGCTTGTGTGCGACCTTCCAAGAAGCTGTTTGTGCACAGCACAGCTTAGGCCCCCAGCACTCCATCCTGTGACGCACAGCTTCCTGAGTGGTTCTTCAGCGGCGTGGGAATCCTTTGTGTTGTGCTGCGTGGGCCTCCATTTGCACCTTCTTTTTCCCATTGCTGTGGGACTCCTGTGCGTGCTGCCCGGTCTTCTGGGGGCTCTCTGAGTTGCTGAGAGCCCCCTCCAGCTTCCCCTACTGAGTAGAAGCCACTAGGTCCTGCCTTATCCTGGGCAGTGCAATTGCCCGCTAATCGCAACCTTTGCATGTGCCAAGGCTTGTTGGAGGAATCCAGCTACGCAAACCAGACTGCATTCATTCCATCCGGCGTGGGACATCTTATGCACCAACCAGGAACCCGCATCTGTATTCTTTGGTGCAATACTGACTTTGTCTTCTCACCGGTGGATCTTCTTTTCCACCTTCCTCCGGGTTAGCAGGGGCTCTAGTTCTCCTTGGACTCTTCAATGCTTCTTGGACTTGGTCCTCTTCTTCCAGAGGTTTTCAGGTCCAAGAATCCATCATTGGTGTCTTGCAATCTCTTCTGGCTCTGGCATCATCTTCTATCACAACTTCTAGTATATTTAAGGAAACGTGCTGTGTTTTACTCCCACTTTCCTGGACTCTGGGGTGAGGTATTTTACTTACCTTTGGTGTTTTCTTACACTCCCAGCACCCCTCTACACACTACACTTGGCTAGGTGGGAAACCGACTTTCGCATTCCACTATTTTAGTATATGGTTTGTGTTCCCCCTAGGCCCATTGCAACCTATTGTGATTTTCACTGTTTGCACTATTTTCTGACTATTTACGTACCTGCTTTTAGTTAATAGTGTATATATTGTGTATAATACTTACCTTCTAAGGGAGTATAGTCTCTAATGTATTCTTGGCATTATGTCACTAAAATAAAGTACCTTTATTTTTATAACACTGAGTATTGTCTTTCATGTGTGTGAATACTGTGTGACTACAGTGGTATTGCAAGAGCTTTGCATGTCTCCTGGATAAGCCTTGGCTGCTCTGCCTTCAGCTACCTCTGGACAGCCTGGCTCCTAGACACTGACTGCATTTCACTAATAAGGGATAACTGGACCTGATATAAGGTGTAAGTACCTTAGGTGCCCCACTACAAACCAGGCCATCCTCCTACATTGGTGACAGCGGTGGGATAAGTACTTGCAATTGCCTTTTCAATCTGTCACTGGTGCTTTCCATAAGAAAGTGTACTCTATACTTGGGGCTATTCATAAGTATCTCTAGTAGTTGCACTTGCATTCTAAAATTCTAAAAGTTAGATTAAGTAGGTATTTTCTTTCCTTTCACTTTACTCTAACTTTTCTATCACTATGTCTTCCTCTGAGGCCACCTCTGAGGTTGTCAAAAACATTTATGAGAACCTAAACTTTAAACATTTGAGGGGCCTTTACTTAGAGAGAAATCTAGGGATTGGGAAGAACCCTAACAACATTTTATTTTTAAATCTCCTTCTCCAGGATGACCAAGAACAGTCTGGTCACCAGGTAGAGGAGGTAGAGGGGGATTCTAACCAGGTAGAATTAGGAGAGGATCCTGAGGATGCAGGGGATGGGCCTTCCCATGATCTTCCGCCGGTAAACCATCTAGTGTAGCTGGCAGTGGGAAGGGGCACACACAGGTAGAGCTCCCTTCACACCTAGAGGCCAGGTTACTAGGGTTACACAAGCCAGGGAAAAATCTGCCTCTGCTCACTCGCATGTCACTTCAGTCTCAGAAGTGTCCCACACATCCAACCCTGAGGACAACTCCCTAGATAGGCAACTCAGAAAGCTGAGGTTGGAGGAGGCCAGGCTGAGGCTGCAACAGCAACAGTTGGCCTTAGATAGGGAAGCCCTAGCTGTAGAAAGGAAAGACGGGGTTGGGGGTTAGTTCCTCATGGTGGCAACAGCAATAGCAGATTCAGGAGCTATGGTGTTAGGGAGAACACATTTCTCTCTAGAAATTTGCACAAAGGGGGGGGTGACATCTACAAGTGGTCTGCTGCACTTGAGAGGGCCTGTAAAGTTCAAAGGGTCCATCAGATGGAGTGGGCTGCTATTCTGTGGTTGTCCTTCTCTGGCAAGGGGAGCGAAAGACTCCTTACTGTCGGAGAAGATGATTCAGATAATTACAATGTTTTGAAGACAGCACTCTTGGACATATTTTGGCTTAACCACTGAACAATATAGGATTAAGTTCAGAGAAACCAGAAACGAGTCTTCACAAGATTGGATAGAATTTGTGGACTGTTCAGTGAAGGCTTTAGAAGGCTGGTTGTAGGAAAGTACCATCTTCCTTGGCATGTTACCCCCATTTTTACCTGTATGTCAGTATGTTTTTGCCTGTCTCACTGGGATCCTGCTGGTCAGGACCCCAGTGCTCATAGTTTATGGCCTAATGTGTGTGTCTGTGTAGTGATTAACTGTGTCACTGAGGCTTTGCTAATCAGAACCTCAGTGCTTATGCTCTCTCTGCTTTTAAATTTGTCACTGTAGGCCAGTGACTTCATTTACCAATTTCAATTGGCACACTGGACCCCCCTTATAAGTCCCTAGTATATGGAATCTAGGTACCCAGGTCATTGGAGTTCCAGGAGATCTATATGGCCTGCAGCATTTCTTTTGCCACCCATAGGGAGCACAGACAAACCCTTACACAGGACTGCCACTGCAGCATGCGTGAAATAACGCACACGTTATTTCACAGCCATTTTCACTGCACTTAAGTAACTTATAAGTCACCTATATGTCTAACCTTCACTTGCTGAAGGTTAGGTGCAAAGTTACTAAGTGTGAGGGCACCCTTGAACTAGCAAAGGTGCCCCCACATAGTTCAGGGCCATTTCCCCGGACTTTGTGAGTACGGGGACACCATTACACGCGTGCACTACATATAGGTCAATACCTATATGTAGCTTCACAATGGTAACTCCGAATATGGCCATGTAACATGTCTAATATCATAGAATTGTCCCCCCATTCCAAATCTGGTATTGGGGAGCCAATTCCATGCATCCTGGGAGCTCCACAAAGGACCCCCAGTACTGTCAAAACAAATCTCTGAGGCTTGCACTGCAGCTACAGCTGCTGCCACCTCACAGACAGGGTTCTGCCCACCTGGGATGACCACTTGGTCCACCTGTTGAAAGTTTTGGAGGCCCTGCAAAAAGCAGGCCTCACTATCAAGGCTTCAAAATGCCAGATAGGGCAGGGGAAGGTGATTTATCTGGGACACCTGGTAGGTGGAGAACAGATTGCACCACTGCAGGGGACGATCCAGACTATTTTAGACTTGTCTCCCCCTACTACTCAGACCCAGGTCAGAGCCTTTCTTGCTCTCACTGGGTATTACAGGAGTTTCATTAAGAACTATGGCTCCATTGTTGTCCCTCTTAATGACCTAACTTCAAAGAAAATGCCCAAGAAGGTATTATGGACAGCTAGCTGACAAAACGTGTTTGAGGAGCTTAAGCAGGCTATGTGTACTGCACCCGTCCTGAAAAGCCCAAACTATTCAAAGAAGTTAATTGTCCAGACAGAAGATCTGAGGTAGGGGTTGGGGCAGTTCTATCACAACTCAATTCAGAGGAGCAGGATCAACCTGTTGCTTTTATCAGCAGGAGGTTGACCCCTAGAGAAAAGCGTTGGTCTGCCATAGAGAGGGAGGCCTTTGCTGTGGTCTGGGTACTAAAGAAGCTAAGACCGTACTTGTTTGGGACTCACTTCGTAGTTCAGACAGACCACAAACCTCTCTAATGGTTAAAACAGATGAAAGGAGAAAACCCTAAACTGTCGAGTTGGCTCATCTCCCTACAGGGAATGGACTTTACAGTGGAACATAGACCTGGGAGTAACCACTCCAATGCAGATGGACTCTCCAGATATTTCCACTTAGACAATGAAGTCTCATCTGGGCAAGGGTAGCCTTATTGTCCCTCTTTTGCGGGGGTGTAGGAAAGTACTCTCTTTTTGGCGTGTTACCCACAATTTCTGCCTGATGTCAGTGTGTTTTTGGCTGTGTCACTGGGCTCCTGCTAGTCAGGACCCCAGTGCTTATGGTTTATGGCCTGCTTGTCAGAGTGTTTCACTGTTTCCTAAATTGTCACTTGAGTCCTGCTATTCAGAACTCCAGTACTCATGTTCTCCCTGTTTCTAAATTTGTTAGTGACTCAGTATTTCAATCTAAATTGACATACTGGACCCACCTTATAAGTCCCTAGTATATGGTACATAGGTAGCTAGGGCATTGGGGTTCCAGGGGACCCTTATGGGCTGCAGCATTTCTTTTGCCACCCATAAGAAGCCCATACAAAGGCTTCTACAGGACTGCCATTGCAGCCTGCGTAAAATGGTGCGGGCACTCTTTCACAACCATTTTCACTGAACCAGGTCACTTATAAGTCACATATATATCAGGTCTTCCACCCTGAAGGCTGGGTTCAAAGTATCTGTGTGTGAGGGCACCCCTGCTCTAGCAGAGGTGCCCCCTCGTTGTCCAGGCCCATTTTCCCAGACTTTGTGAGTGCAGGGACACCATTTTAAGTGTGCACTGTCCATAGGTCAATACCTATGCACAGCTTCACAATGGTAACTGAAAATATGGCCAAGTAACATGTCTGAAAACTAAGAATTGTACCCCAATACTGATTCCAGTATTGGTTGCACAATCTCATGCACTCTGGGGGCTCCACAGTGGACCCCCAGTACTGCCATACCAGCCTTCTGAGGTTTCCACTGCAGCCCCAGCTGCCTCCACCTCACAGACAGGCTTCTGACCTCCTGGGGCTTGAGCAGCTCAATCACAGGAAGGCAGAACAATGCATTTCCTTTAGGAGAGGGGCGTTACACCCTCTCCCATTGGAAATAGGTGTTACAGGCATGGGAGGGGCATCTTCCCAGAGCCTCTGGAAATGCTTTGAACGGCACAGATGCCTCCTTGCATAATCCAGTCTACACCAGTTCAGGGACCCCCAGTCCCTGCTCTGGCATGAAATTGGACAAAGGAAAGGGGAGTGACTGTCCATCACCACCCCAGGGGTGGTGCCCAGAGCTCCTCCAGAGTGTCCTTGGGTTCTGCCATCCTGTTTTCAGGATGGTTAAGGAACTCTGGGAGCATCTAAGTGGCCAGTGCCAGCAGGTGACATCAGAGACCCCTCCTGATAGGTGCTTACCTCGTTAGGTGACCAATCCCCCTCTCAGGACTATTTAGAGTCTCTCCTCTAGGTGTTTCTTCAGATTCGGATTGCAAGGCTCCAGCAGGAATCCTCTGTAACCTGTACTTCATCTTCTACTGACTGATCAACTGCTGACTGCTACAAGAACTCTAAAAAACTGCAACAGAGATGCTAAGAGGACTTCTGCAACATTGTATCTTTAGCTCCTGCCAGCAACTGCAACAGTTTCCAGGTTGTGCATCCTCCGAGGACTACCTGTCTTCAGCCTGCACCAGAAAAACCAAAGGAATCTCCAGTGGAGTGACGGAGTCCCTTCCCTGCTTCAGCAGGCACCTCTCTTCAATGATGACCGGTGGCTTGGGTCCCCTCTCCAGATGGCAGGTGTGGATCCAGCGACACAGGTGGTGGACTAAAGTAACTCCGACAGTCCCAACGTCCAGCTGTCCAAATTTGGTGGAGGTAAGAGCTTGCCTCCCCACGCAACACAGTACCCCCATGCACCGCGTGACTTGCAGTTGCTAAGGCTTGTGTGCAACCTTCCAAGAAGTTCTTCATGCACAGCATAGGCTAGGTCCCAGTACTCCATCCTGAGAGGTTCTCCAGTGGCATGGGAATCCTTTGTGTCATGCTGCATGGGCCTCCATTTGCACCTTCCTTGTCCCCGTACTGTAGGACTCCTGTGCATGCCGCCTGGTCCTCTGAGGGCTTTCTGGGTTGCTGAGAGCCCCCTCTGTCTCCACCTCCTGGGTATGGGCCACCAGGTCCCTCCTGGTCCCGGGCAGTGCCATTTTCTGCTAACCACGAGTTTTGCGTGTGCCTAGGCTTGTTGTGGAATCCAGCAACGCAAACCAGACTGCATCCATCCATCCGACGTGGGGCATCTTCTGCACCAACCAGGAATCCACAAGTCTCTTCTTTGGTGAAATTCTGACTTTGTCTTTTCACCGGTGGTTCTTCTTTTTCACCTTCATCCAGGTTAGCAGGGGCACTTGTTCTCCCAGGACTCTTCAGTGCTTCTTGGACTTGGTCCCCTTCTTCCACAGGTCTTCAGGTCCAGGAATCCATTGTTGGTGACTTGCAGTCTTTTCTGGTTCTTGCATTATCGTCTATCACATCTTCTAGTGTGTTTTAGGGAACGTACTGTGATTTACTTCTGCTTTCCTGGGCTCTGGGGTGGATTCTATTACTTACCTTTGGTGTTTTCTTACACTCCCAGCGCCCCCCTACAGATGACACTTGCCTAGGTGGGAAACTGACTTTCGCATTCCACTATTATAGTATATGGTTTGTGTTCCCCCTACGCCCATTGCAACCTATTGTGATTTTCACTGTTTGCACTATTTCCTGACTATTCACTTACCTGTTTTTGGTTACTAGTGTATATATTGTGTAATTTACTTACCTCCTAAGGAAGTATAGTCTCCAAAGTATTTTTCTTTGGCCTGATTACGACTTTGGCGGATGGGATACTCAGGCCCATATTTATACTTTTTGACGCTAAACTGCGCTAACGCAGTTTAGCGTCAAAACATTTAGCGCCGTCTAACGCCATTCTAAAGCGCCATGCGGGCGCCGTATTTATGGAAAGGCGTTAGCCGGCGCTAGCAGACCGGCGCTGCCTGGTGTGCGTGGAAAAAAACCACGTAGACCAGGCAGCGCCGGCGTATGGGGAAAATGGCGTTAGGGCGTCTTAAAATGGGGCAAGTCAGGTTGAGGCAAAAAAATCGCCTCAACCCGATTTGCGCCATTATTTTCGACGCCCAGACGCCATTTAAATGACTCCTGTCTTAGTAAAGACAGGAGTCATGCCCCCTTGCCCAATGGCCATGCCCAGGGGACTTATGTCCCCTGGGCATGGTCATTGGGCATAGTGGCATGTAGGGGGGCACAAATAAGGCCCCCCTATGCCACCCAAAAAAATTTAAAAAATATAAAAAATTATACTTACCTGAACTTACCTGAATGTCCCTGGGGTGGGTCCCTCCATCCTTGGGTGTCCTCCTGGGGTGGGCAGGGGTGGCAGGGGGGGTCCCTGGGGGCAGGGGAGGGCACCTGTGGGCTCATTTTGAGCCCACAGGCCCCTTAACGCCTACCCTGACCCAGGCGTTAAATAGTGGCGCAAATGCGGGGTTTTTTGACCCGCCACCTCCCGGGCGTGACTTTTGCCCGGGAGTATAAATACGACGCATTTGCGTCGCCGTCATTTTTTTAGACGGGAACGCCTTCCTTGCATCTCATTAACGCAAGGAAGGCGTTCACGCCAAAAAATGACGCTATTTGCCCATACTTTGGCGCTAGACGCGTCTAACGCCAAAGTATAAATATGGCGTTAGTTTTGCGCCGAATTTGCGTCGAAAAAAACGACGCTAATTCGGCGCAAACGGAGTATAAATACGGGCCTCAGTCACAAACATGACAGATATCCCGTTCGTCATATTACAAGTTCCATTATATCCTATTGAACTTGTAAAATGGCGGGCGGGATATCCGTCACGTTCCTGACGGTGGATCCCATCCACCAAGGTCGTAATCAGGCCCTTAATTCTTACCTGTCAAATGTTGCACACCTTGGGGCAGAATGTGTGCTGTAACGGCACATCGGGTCTTCATACATTGCCAAAAATAATGTGCGTGTTGGACTAATTTTGGAAGTCGATGATGTATTACAAAAACTTGATTCTCACATTGCATAATAGTATTCCAAGTTATTGTTGTATAAGGCGCCACATACTGTACTTTTGCTGTAGATGCTGTAATGGCAGATTCTGGTGCAGGTGGTGTTAAGATTTCTGTTGGCATTTGCTTCTATTACTTCATTGTGGGCGCAGTAAGGGCCACATCCCTGGTTCTCTGGTAGCGTTAATAATCTTGGAATTAATAGTAATCAGACTAGTAGTCTGCGAGGCCGTCAATACCAGACGTATTGTGTTTGTCATGTCAGCGCTTTGTACTAATAATGGAGCCGAATGGATGGATCGGGCCATGTGAGTACCAAAGAGCGAGGGCTGTAGGCAAATGAAGGAAAATCCATTCAGGAACACCCATGCAGGACAAGAATCAAAGTCTAAACCAGAAAAGATTATTTAAAAATAAGAATCATTCAGAAGGTAAAAGGCAGTTGATCTTTCAATTTAAATCAGTATCAATAATGGTCATTTGTCAAATAAAAAGTCTCAATGTAAAACCAACACGAGGACTGACATGAAGTCGGCCTGTGAAGGAAGAGAGGAAAAATCCAAATATGCAATCTAATAACAGTCTAACATAGGGACTGCTCAGTATGAAAGCAAGGAAATGTCTGGCAATCAGGGGCATGGCTTAGTCAGTGTGGTTCGGGGGTGACTCTCAGATGTACTAACTATAAAAGCTGTGGGCTGCAGCGTGGAGGAGTGAGGTGACCAAGGTTCGGGGTGGACTGTTTCCATGAGCAACAGGGTCAGCACTGATTTGCATTAGATGGGCCTCTGTCTAGAGTGACACAGTGGATGAAAACGATGGGTTGGAATGCTCCCCCGAGCGATGCCCGCTGGTTAGACTGTTTGCAAGTATTCATCCCAACACCTCCTGGGTGTTTCATTGCCAGCAGTGTGCCAGGAAACAGTGTTCCAAGCCTCCTACTGGCAATGCTTGTGATTTCCAAAATGTAGTAAAGTGGCGCCCATTCAAGGAGCACTTCTTTGGGTGCAGATTTACTCATTCATTCATGTACTCATTCATGGCTAAACCAGCCGCTATTTATATTTAGTTTCCACTTAAAAAAAGTACAAGTTAAAAGCTCGTAGTGAAATGAGAACCACATGAACAATTGACCCAGACAGAGCAAATACGTCTTAGGTCCCCACACCCAGCTCCCAAGGAATAAATGAATGCATTTGGGGGTGCACACTACAAACACCCACCCCTGAAGCTAGGCCCCTGCCCGTCCCACCTTGGCATGGTTGTTCTCCCTGCAAACTCACACAACGGCCTAAGGCCCCTGCCCTGGGATCACTTATTTTAAATAGATTTTCTCTGCACACGCTCATCCTTGCCTCCGCTATGAGGTGCCCTGATTGTAGAGCTGTCAGACATTCATGTAGGTGTCAGGAGGACCCTTTTGGGACCCGGTCATTCACCCCTGTTTTAGCTTAGTTTTACAGTTCATGGTTTATTCACATTTTATTACTGTTAGCAAGGCTGCTCTTTAGTGACGGCCTTTACACATTTAATCAGTTTGCTTTTATTCTAGGAAAGCAAGGGACAGGCTGCTCGTTTAGCTAAGCCTCGGCATGGCATATGTAATCAGTACTTTCTGTCCAGGGTTGTGGAGCGAGGTACACAATATGCTAACTAGTGTTGCCAGTGCGGGACCCCGCTTCTATCTCCAAGACAAGCGTTACATCGGAGCTGCGGTTCGAATGTGCACGGGTTATTATATAAACAGCACACTGACCCAAGGAGGGAAGAGGGCATTCCGGCCACGACGATCCTGGGGCACATGCTGTGTGATACGCAGCTCGGCTGGCACTGATGTGTCAGCGTCCTGAGAGGATTGCCATCTACATGACAGACTGATTCCTGATATCCTATCCAGGTATGGGGCTAGGGCTAATTCCTTGGATCGGACCAGGCAGAGGGTTGCAGCCACTGTGCTCTCAGAGATGGACACAGGTTAGCTAGGGATCTCTAGAACCATTAGAACATCTGGAACCACATACATCCTGGTTGCATTGTTCATCTTCTTTACCCTGATCCTAATGCTGATTACCCTGCTTTGTTTCATTTGCATAATTATCGCAGCTTACTCTTTATATGCTAGATTGCAATTGTAAAAATACATTTTTAAAACCTTATCTTGCATCTTTTGTGTCTCGCTTCGGCATGCATGAGTAACTGAGAGAAAGGCATACAATCTGTTTTGCACAACTTCCCTGGGGAGTCGGAGTGTTATGTTGAGGCTGCCTTATCACCTTTTACCCGGTGGGTTCAGAGGTTTGGGTGAGGCACTGCCAGCTTGCCAGGAGTTAGGCCGACACCTGAAGGTGTGGGTTGCACTCAGTCTCCCACACTCTGCAGTGCTGCTGTGCCAAACATGCAGTCCTGTTACCAAAGTAGGAACCCCAGAACATAGGCAGGGCTCCACGATTCTAGTCCTCCCCTTTTACATATGATTTTATGACTCAGTCACATGTACTAAGCCGAAGTTGCAAATTGAGGTGAGTTTGCTCCATATTAATAGGTTGAGCCGGAGCCAAGGCAAGCTTAGCTTGGCTTTAAGAGTGAAAGAACAAGCCAAGCCATGAAGAGGTTTCGCATGGACATTGTGCAAATAAACATTATGTAAAAATATGACACAGTCTCTTCAAAATTTATAAAAACATATTCCTTTAACATGCAGAAGCGCTTCACCTTAGTATATCAGATTATATCACTGCATAGTCAGACATTTATTAAAAGTTTTCAAACATGAACTTAGAAACATTAGTGGCTCGGACTCCAATGCAAATGCTATTAGTGAGAAAGAGGGAGCTCAGTAGCAATGTGAACCCTAAAATGTCCTAGATTAATATTATAGGTGGAGCAACATTATAGTCTCTCGACTCCAACATGACAGGTGCTTTTACAGCACAAATCCTGAACTGAAGTCTAACAAAGTCAGCTTATACGTCATAACAGAGATGAAGGAGCATCTGTGAAATAACATGTTTGCTTCGGATCACAGGTGCTGGTTTCACATGTTTAAATGTAGCCATCAGATGTGTATCTCTGACGCTCTCACTCTCATTTTACACTAACAGTCACTGGTTTGTCTCTTTTTCCTGGACGCAGACACAACACGCGGCCTCCAGACACAACTACTAAGCTAAAAATGCATTTATTTGGTGGAGAGTCACACCTGAAACACCCAAGGACATCTTAAGGATTTTAGGGGTCCTGTGCCCCTGTGTATTTTGGGTGCCCTTGTTCGGAACAGCTTTGAATTTATGATCCAATTCCAACTCTTTCGTGCCCTCTTGGACCAGGTCACTGACAGCCACAGACACACGGGTACACATTCCGAGTGGGTTTCAGTCTAATATTCACGGACACTGATTTATTTTTTCAATATTGTAATGCAGCAGCGGGTCACTAATATTACTGCATATAATCTTTGTGATTGACTGCCACTTGTCATACGGGAGCTCCTGTTTTGATTTAAAAGGATTTTTTTATGGAGGTTGGATGGGGTTGAAAAACAAGCAACAATGTGTGTGATAGGCTCCCACACATCACTGGTATTAAACAGGAAAGAAAATGGTATTTAAAACAATCTGTCTGTAAGAATGATTTTCAGTCACCAGAGAAGGAAGGACTTTGTGGGGAACAAAGCGGGCAGTATGGGGGCCCCTGAAAGGCTGGGGCCTGGGCCAGAGCTGGCTCTATAAGGGACCCCTACAAGACTAGAGAACGGGGCCAGAGCTGGCTCTATCGGGGGCCCCTGGAAGGCTGGGTCCCAGGACCAGAGCCGGGTCTATGAGGGACCCCATGCAACGCTGGGGCCCAGGACAGAGCTGGAACTATCAGAGGCCCCTGAAAGGCTGGGACCCGGTGCCAGAGCTGGGTCTATCAGGGGACCCTGGAAGCCTGGGGCCTGGGGTCAGGGCTGGGTCTATCAGGGGCCCCTGAAAGCCTAGGGCCCAGGGTCAGAGCTGGCAGTGTCAGGGGCTCCTGGAAGGCTGGGGCCCGGGGCCAGAGCCCACATTGGCCATGCCTTCAGACGTCTGTGATCTGAGCTGCAGCCTGTGTGTTGAAGATGGGAGGGAGTCCAGCTCCCTGCCTGCTGTGCTGTTAATGGCCACCAGGTGTCAGTGTCACACAGGCCATGGAGGAGCCGGGGGCTCAGCAAGGAGAGTCTTCAGCTCTGTGTTTCAAAGGGATTCTTGACTCTGTCACCTGCAGACAGAAGCCATCAGAGCCGGGTTTGTGGACAACGTTTTCTACCTGAAATCACAACTAGAAATACCCCTTCGCTGTGGGTAGAAAAGAACCAAGTTCAATAAAGCTACTTTTGTGTAGAAGTTGTCGGGTTACAAAATTCTGAAGCTGAGTTTGAGCACCTAGCTGAGTCCACAACACACGAGCCGCAGACATATGAGAAGAAGCTTTTTTTGTTACAAAAAAAAAAGTTTTTTGTTTCCGTCTCTTCGATATTTAAATTTAATTCCAAAGACTGCATTATTTTATGACGTGGCAGTTATTAAAATCCATTGGGGCTCATTTCTCAATCTCCCCAGCGACGCAGCCATCATTGCACCATGGCGCAAGGGGGCCGTGTTGGCACTAGGCAGCTGATTTCCCGCCAGCACAGGGGAAACACGGGGATGCACCTTATTCTGGTAAATACAGCGCATCCCTGTGTTTTGGAAATGACGCAGCTCGGCGCAGCGAAATTGTTTGCAGCACGCGCTGCGCCATTTCATCGTAAATGAGGCCCATAATGTCCAAAGATGTTTCTTGACGACATTACCGTGAGTGATTCGAGGAAATTAGGGGCCTCGTTTCCGAGGTCCTAGCGGCGCGCTGCGCCCCTGGAGCGTCATATTGTGCGCTGGCCCATGTTTACAAGGCCACGCAAAGCCACCTTACCTGACTTTTCATGGCCTTGGAAACATGGACCCCTTTCATGCATAACACTGCATGAAAGCAGCATTCCAAGGGTGTAGCTTGGGGTGCTCCCAGGCAGCACCCATGGAACCTGAAGGACTGTGACGCACTATCAGATTCACAAGTCTGGGAATGCGTCAGATTCTTATGCCGCATCAGGGGTGGCGTAAGAGTGCTGCAACGGGGAGAAATATCTTTATTTTCCCAATTTTTCATCTGTGCATGTGTACTCCACTCTGCAGCACACATGGAAAGAGGGAAACACCTCTTGTGACTGTTTCTGTGCAGGACGGTGTCCCTTCCTGCACAAAAACAATAATCCCCGCAACGCAGGCACCCTTGCACCGGGCTTAGATGCGAGGTAGCAATTTGCGCACCAGCGGAGGGGGAGAGGACAGAAATGCGCCGTGTCTGCCCTTTCCCAGTGGCGCAGGGCCACGGTCCCCGTAAATGAGGCCCCCAGTGTGATTTAAGAAGAAAAAGGGACGCGATTGCATAAAAGAACCCGAATATACAAAACTAGATGAAACAGATTAATTCACAGAAATAAATCGTGCTGGCCTTCATGGTGTAAAGGTGCGTGTAAGGCAGAAGAGCACTGAATTTGTATCTAAACACTGCATTGAATGAACTTACAAAAGTTTTCATAAATGGGTCCCAGAGTTCAGGGGCGGCAACGCGTCATCAGAAGGCAGGAGCTCAGCGCATGCGCAGATCGAAGGCCTAGACCTGTGAGGCGCGAGAGAGGCGTTGCCACTTCTGGATTTTACATTTATCTAAAAGTGCGTTTCATTGGCATGAGGTTAGAGAAACACTCCCACGGGGTGTTATTCACTCCCAGCTGTAAACAAGACGTCACCGCTGGCGGGATGCAGCATTTATTTATGATACTGGGGCGAGGAGGGAGGCGCCCCACCCATGATTAAAATGTGTCCTCTGGACTGGCCACATGTTGCCCTTGGCCTTGGATGCCCCTGACCCCCCGCTGCAGAGGGGAAAAGAGGCGGAAGGTCACATGCCACCCAGCCTGGGCCTCAGGTGCCCCTGACCCCCTTCCACCAGCACTGCAGGTGGGAACAGAGCTGGGAGTTCACATGCCACCCAGCCTGGGCCTGAGGTGTCCCTGACCACCAGCAGTGCAGGGAGGAACAGAGCTGGGAGTTCACATGCCTCCCATATCTTTAAGCAGCAGGGCATGGTGCCTGGGACATAGGGGACTCCATGCTGGTGGCCAGGACATGACATGTACTGTCACTAGGTGCAGGAATTTTAGGTCTGGACACTCATAACGAGGCCATTGCCAAAGTCCAATCATGTACCTGGAGGGGGAGGCTGACTTTACCATCAGGGTGTAGTTACCAGATTTCTAAAACCAAAATCTGGGACATTTTGCAAACATAGAGGAAGGACTACAATTTTACATCAACCAAGCTCAGAGAATGACAGCCCTCATCAGCATGGAACAGAGGAGGCGCTAAGAAAATAAATACAATACATGAAATGTGATTTTAAAGCCAGTATCACACCTGTTAGTTAAAGTGCCTTCTTCTAAGAGCTGCTAAGTGTCCCTGGTTTGGAAAACATAGAAACGCCCCTCACACTCTCCTCAGTTGCCCCTCTTTAAAAACGAGGCCATGAGCTAAATTTCCCAAAATCTGGAGGGGGTGGGGGCTGGTGAAAAACCGGGACTGTCCCGGCAGATCCAGGATCCCTGGTGACCCTGGCATGACTTGGTTTGTAAGCTTGTGTGTGTGGGGGTGGTGAGGGGGGGAGGCAGGGTGTGTGGAGGGGCGGTGTTTGTGAGCCTCAGATTTTCCGACAACCAGGCTGCACTATATAAAAGATATGTTCCGGCTGAAATCCGACTGACATCTCACAATACCAGACTGAAAGCACCTGTACCCAACTATTTATCAGAAAATACATTTGTGTGTGTGGGGGGTAACACCCTAAACAAAAGACATTGCCTGCAGCGGTCACCTGACTTCAACCAGACCTTCTTTTGAGAGGAGAGGGCAAGTAGGCGTTCTTTCAAACTGCACTGTGGGACCAGGTCTCAACATCCTGGTGCCTCTAGGGTTAAAGGGCTGGCCTGACTCCCTAGGGTTAAAGGGTTGACCTGACTCGCTAGGGTTAAAGGTCTGGCCTGCCTCCATAAGGTTAAAGGGCTGACCTGACTCCGTAGGGTTAAAGAGCTGGCCAGACTCTGTATGGTTAAAGGGCTGGCCTGACTTGCTAGGGTTAAAGGGTTGGCCTGATTCCCTAGGATGAAAGGGCTGGCCTGACTCGCTAGGGTTAAAGGGCTATCCTGACTCCATAGGGTTAAAGGTCTGGCCTGACTTGCTAGGGTTGAAGGGCTGGCCTGACTTGCTACGGTTAAAGGGTTGGCCTGACTCCCTAGGGTTAAAGGGTTGGCCAGACTCCATAGGGTTAAAGGGCTGGCCTGACTCGCTAGGGTTAAAGGACTGGCCTGACTCCCTAGGGCTAAAGGTCTGGCCTGACTCCCTAGGGCTAAAGGTCTGGCCTGACTCTGTAGGGTTAAAGGGCTGGCCTGACTCCCTAGGGGTTAAAGAACTGGTCTGACTCCCTAGGGTTAAAGGGCTGGTCTGTCTCCCTGGGGGTTAAAGGGCTGGCCTGACTCCGTAGGGTTAAAGAGCTGGCCTGACTCCCTGGGGGTTAAAGGGCTGGCCTGACTCCTTAGGGTTAAAGAGCTGGCCTGACTCCCTAGGGTTAAAGGGCTGGCCTGACTCCCTAGGGTTAAAGGGCTGGCCTGACTCCGTAGGGTTAAAGAGCTGGCCTGACTCCCTGGGGGTTAAAGGGCTGGCCTGACTCCTTAGGGTTAAAGGGCTGGCCTGACTCCCTAGGTTTAAAGGGCTGGCCTGACTCCCGAGAGTGAAAGGGTTGGCCTTACTCCCTTGGGTGAAAGGGCTGGTCTGACTCCCTAGGGTTAAAGGGCTGGCCTGACCTGGGTGGCTTAGCTTGAAAAAATTCAAAAACATGGCAAGAGGCCTGAGTTGTGTTAATCAATACATAAGCAGACAACGAATACACTTGGTTTCTTTGGGTGTACCGCCATCCAGTGGATAAATTATGGTACTGCACTGTTTAGTTCCAGCGCTAGGAGAAAGCAGAGAGGTCTTAAAATGTTCTTGCTCGGAGTTCCCAAGGCATATTGTTTTGAAGTCAGGGCCCCTCCAGAACTCTATGGCAAGGATTAGGGGAGCGGGAGGTGCAGGCCTGAGGGTGGCAGAGCTTATGAGATAATGTCAAAAATACTTTTTCTATAGTTCTTACTCCACAATAATTGTGAGACTTGCAGTAGGGCAAATTCATCGAGCAAAAACACAAATTGACCAAAACACTGTGCTACCCAGCACTTGGGGGTGGGGGGCCCTCTCAATCCAGGCCCTTAATGCAACTACATCTAACGCACTAATAATGCCCGAGGTCAGGAGTAGAAATCTGTCTCCTATGTCCCTTTCATCCCCTCTACCCCCTCCATGCCTGATGACTCTTGAAACAGATTCTCGGTTCTTTTTATTTGGATGTTTATGTAGCACATTCTCAGCTAAGGGCATAACTTATGTAATTCAGTGCAGCCTAATCATGTGCAATTACCTAAAAATTCTGCGAGAGTACACCAGGAGAGTAATTCTGCATTTAGCACTATTTCTTCATGCAAAAAGCCCCCCGGTTTCCAAAATAGGTGTAAGAATGCATTTTCCACTAAGAAATAGTTCCAAATGCAACAGAACAGAAAAAGCAAGTGCGAGCAGCCTCTTGGGTCATCTAAATGTGCTCCACAGGGAGGATTCCACCCCACTTACCCCTGGCATTTACTGCTGTTTTCTTATCGCAAGATGCCCCCATCACTTCCACATTGGGCACCAGGAAGCACTTTTCACTAAGAAAAGGCACTAAGGGCCTGATTACTACATTGTCAGTCAGAGGACCGCTAATGCCGCAGTGGGGTTGGATCGCCGCCGTTGCGGCAGTCTGACCACCACATTACAAGGTTGGCGGGCAGACGTGCCAAAATACCGCCGTCCCCGCCGGGATCTTTGATCCCGATGGGCTGACAGCAGGTTGCAATCAGCAGGGCGGCGATGAGCACAGCGCTGCCCTGCTGATTACAACCTTGTGCTCTGCCAGCCTTTTCATGGCGGTACAGCTGCCATGAAAAGGCTGGTAGAGAATAGGTGCAGAGGGTCAGCTTAACTTGTGCACTGTGCGCATTTCGAGGGTGCTGGTGCCCCCTGAATGCGGCAGCATTGCCTCTGGCTCTATTATGAACAGGCAACAATGCTGCCACCATTTTCCCACTGGGCTAACCAGCGAAAACCTTGGTTTCCACCGGTCAGCCCAGCGGAAAAGTCTTAATGGGGCCAGCGGGGAGGTCACGAGCATGGCGGCAACCACCCCGTCAGTAGTTTGGCGGACCAGTGTAGGATTGATATGTGGATCATTGTTGATACAAATACTGCGCAAGGTGATTGCGCTGTTAATAATATGAGCGCTCTGTTACAATTTATTTAATATGATACTCCTTGCAAGATGGCCGCACTGTTTAAGTATGAGTCCTTCCACTGTGCCTCTTGTTTGTTTTCCCATTGTAGCTGTTTGGTTGACCACACAGTTGGGGATCAGGGGTGTGGTCCTCTTAGAGTGCACGTATCATTAACTGTTCTGAAATTATATTCGCCTCATAGTCTAGAGCGCCACCCTATCCCACAAATAACACCCTCACAAGATAAGGTAACATACTTGCACCCTGCTCTCTGGGCTAGGAGGGCCTGCTACAGGGGTGACTCAGTGACCTGGTGCAGTGACCTGTAGTGAAAGGGTGCATGCCTCTTTTCACACAGGCCGCAATGGCAGGCCTGCAAACACATTTTGCATGGGCTCCCATGGGTGGCATAATACATGCTGCAGCCCATGGAGAACTCCTGGTGCCCCAATGCACTGGGTACCTAAGTACCATATACTAGGGACTTACATGGGAGCACCAGTATGCCTATTGTGGGATGTGCAAAGTCCTAAGCAACCAAATTTAGTGGGAGAGAACACAATCACTGGGGTCCTGGTTAGCAGTATCCCAGTGAAAACAGTCAAAGCATACTGATAGCAGGCAAAAAGTGGGGGTAACCATGCCAGAAAGAGGGGACTTTCCTACAATAGGTCTATGCAAAGATTTCATATTTCAAGACTGGATATGCTGTGTACCTTGGGGATAGGAAACATACGAACCTAGCAGCTGCATTCTGCACACCCTGCAGCCAGGACAGCAGTGCCACATTCATTGCCACCAGTAAGGCGTTCCCATGCGTGAGGCCGCTTGTTATGAATCCTTGATAAATATCTTCCTATGATGCAAAGGCATCCAGGTAAAGATCTTCCTGAGCATGCAAAGGATTCCCGCATAGGCCCTGGTAACAACCAACATATATTTTGTCATGCTCAACTTGCAGCACCCATGGAACACCCCTTTCATGCAGTGTTATGCGTGAAAGGGGTACCTATATTTACAAGGTCATGAAAAGCCACGCAAGGGGCTTTGAACGGCCTTGTAAATATGGGCCGGCACACTGCGCCACTGGAGTGCCAAAAAAATTGACACTACAGTGGCACAGTTTGCTGCTAAGACCTTGTAAATGAGTCCCGTAGGGACTAATTTATGCCTGCTGAGCAGAGAACCTTAAATCTGGGTTGCAGAGCTTTGCAAGGTCCTGCATTGCGTCGTGATTATTGCCCACAGAGACTGCCAACTGGGTGTTGTTGGCACATGATAGAATCTCTAAGCCATATTCTCTAACACTCTGATCCACGTAGATGCTAAAGAGAGTGGGGTTTAGGGGTCACCCCTGGGGCACCCTGCAGGGGTTACCTGAGATTTATATGGAAGGAGAGGAACCACCCGGGTTCTGTATGTCAGAAAATCATTGTGCCAGGCTAAGGTCTGGCACTGGATGCCAATCCCTGCAGCTGTTGTATTCGGATGGAATGTGACACCGTCTCAAAGGCTGCAGGGAGGTCTCACAGGATTGATACCAATGGATGTACCATGTCCAAGCTAGCTTTACTGGCATCAGCTAGGAAGGCGCTTTCATGCTGTGTGCAGCCCTAAGCCCAGACCGTGCTGTATCCAGTATGTTGTTCTCTCCTGTGGAGGTTGGCTGCTGGGTAATGTTTCCCGTGCAGGGACAGGAGGGGGCAGCAGACCTGGCAGCTGCTGGACCACCAGCAGGGACAGGAGAGGGCAGCAGACCTTGCAGCCGCTGGACCACCAGCAGGGACAGGAGAGGGCAGCAGACCTGGCAGCCGCTGGACCACCAGCAGGGACAGGAGGGGGCAGCAGACCTTGCAGCCGCTGGACCACCAGCAGGGACAGGAGAGGGCAGCAGACCTGGCAGCCGCTGGACCACCAGCAGGGACAGGAGAGGGCAGCAGACCTTGCAGCCGCTGGACCACCAGCAGGGACAGGAGAGGGCAGCAGACCTGGCAGCCGCTGGACCACCAGCAGGGACAGGAGGGGGCAGCAGACCTGGCCAGCCGCTGGACCACCAGCAGGGACAGGAGGGGGCAGCAGACCTGGCCAGCCGCTGGACCACCAGCAGGGACAGGAGAGGGCAGCAGACCTGGCAGCCGCTGGACCACCAGCAGGGACAGGAGGGGGCAGCAGACCTGGCCAGCCGCTGGACCACCAGCAGGGACTGCTGAGGGTCTCTTCAGCACCGGGAGCTCATGGGCACCTCTCAGCTCCTGGCTGCCTCAGCCGAGTCCAGGGAGATGGTAACGAGAGTCCTAGGCTGGGGGTGATGAGGGGAAGGCAGAGAGCGCGCAGGCTGGACAGGGAACATCTGGAGACCAGGCTTTACTGTGAGATCAAGGGACAGCCCTGCTGTCCGGTAACCTTCACAAGCGTCCCCACCTACAAGACTCTTCTGGTGCAGAACGGCCGCTGTCTGCGCCTGGATAGGGGGACCTGTCTTGTTTCCAAGGTCCTATAAACTTTAATGATCTTATTGTGAAAGGATGAGGTGGGAGAATCACATAGCTCGTGGGAGGCAGGAATCCGGGCCTTGAAAGCCCCCGGCTGTGTAAATGAATTCAATATATTTACAGTGTCTTTAGAAGAGGTGCCTCTCTCTGGGTTCTGCCCTCCAGGGGTCACCTTCAGCTGTTTGCTGGAGTTGTTTGAGGCATTGCATACACTTGCCTGTCAGGGAGGGGGTTGGGTCTCCACATGCTCTCAGTCCCTGCACAGACACCCGCAGTGATCACATTATCCAGCTGAGTCTCAGAATATAAAACAGTACTTTTTGCACCCACTAGTCTAACTTGCATTTCGTTTTTTGCTTGAGGTGTGGGCACTTTTTTTTCATATGCAGTTACCTGAAGGTGAAAGAAATAGCACAATAGTTGTTCAATATTTTATTCTTTTTTACCACATCTTTCCCCTGCCACCCACTCACTGGCAGTGCCGCCGGGCACGCAGGGTACAGTTCCATACATTTAATGCCCTTCGACCTTTGCATATAAATAAAGCCAGCTTGGAAAGGCAGCAAATAAACCAGGTAAATATTCCAGGACATCTTCAGTTACAAGTCCTTCAGAGGCATTTGCGTCCCCCCGGGAATACAGTCACGACAGTCCCCCCCTCCCAGGGGCACGATCCCACCTCCCAGGGGCATGACCCACTGTTTGAAGACCCCTGGGAATACAGCCACCGACCCCACTCCCGGGAGCATGACCCACTGTTGGAAAAACCACTGGGAATACAGTCAGCGACCCCCCCTCCCAAGGGCACGAACCACTGTTTGAATACCCCCTACTGATCACCCTCCCAAGGGCACGACCCCCCCTCCCAGGGGCACGACCCACTGTTTGAAGCCCCTGGGGATAAAGGGTACCGTGCACACTTTAGGGAGTGAGTCTTCAATCACCGGCCTCTAGGTAGTGCGTTAGGTGCCCCGACTGGTTCAATTGGATTGTTTAAGTCTAAGTTCGAGACACCTGTTAAGATTTACATTCGGATGGGTTTGCCATGGCATTTAGGCCCAAATTTACTAAACTGTCGCGCAGCGCAGTGCAACAACGAAACAATATGTGCTGCGTTGCGTGAGGAGGGAGCCGCAGAGAGTCGTATTTACAGAAATATGGCACTGTCCTCCCCGCTCCCTAGCGCGGAGTGCGGCCGCACACCCTTGTGTTCCCTTCCTGGCACATTCTGCTGCTATCTCGTCACATCCCCCCATATGCTGAGCTTGGAAGAGCTGCGCAGGGATCATGGGGAGACTACTTCCTGTGCGCAGATTCTCATTGTATTCAGGAGTCTCTGCACTCAGCATCCCTAAGTTTTCAAACTCCCTCAGAGACGGTGTTATTATTTAAATTATGAAACTACTGTGGAATGTGAACATATACATTTTATTCAGCGTAATCGTGAACATTTCTCCCCAGTATTAAATCCCAAACCAAAATAGCCACTTTAATTCCGGATTTCCTCACGTCCTGTTTGGCGCTATAAAAAGGGAGGCCACACTGACTCCGGTTGACAATGCTGGGACCAGGTCTCAACATCCTGGTGTCGATAGGGCTGGAGGGCTGGCCTGGGGGCTTAGCTTGGGAAAAGAACGGCTGGAGGCCTGAGTTGTGTTGCTCAAGACATAAGCAGACAACGAGTACATTTGTTTTCTTTGGGTGTGGCGCCACCCAGTGGGAAAATCGTGGTGTTACACTGTTTAGTTCCATTTTAGGATAAAGCAGAGGCCTTATGACTTTCTTCCCAGGGCAAATTGTTTTGAAGTCAGGGCCCCTCCAAAACTCCACGGCAGGGATTAGGGGAGCGGGGGGTACAGGTCTGAGAGTGGACTGAGCTTATAATATAATGTCCAGAATACTTTTCTATAGTTCTTACTTCTCAATAAACATGAGACTTACAGTTAAACAAAAACAGAAAATAATGAAGGAACTGCGCTCTCCATCTCTTTGGGGGTGTAGGGCCCCTCACAATCCTGGCCCTCATGCAATTGCATCTACTGCACTAATGATAACTGCGGCCAGCAGTAGCAGTCTGCCCTCTGCCTCCTTCACCCCCGTCCCCACCACGCCTCATTATCACTCCAATCTTGAAACAGGCTCTCTGTCCTTTTTATTAGGACTTTTATGTAGCACAGACTCAGCAGGTGGGCGTAACCTGCATAATTCAGTGTAGCGGAATAACGCAGAGTTACCTAAAGATTTTGCGATACTATGCATAATTATGCGAGAAGAGTAATTCTGCGTTTAGCACTATGGTGGTCATTACAACCCTGGCGGACGGTGTTAAAGCTGCGGTAATACCGCAAACAGGCCGGCGGACAAAAAAAGGGAATTATGACCGTGGCGGAAACCGCCAACATAGACAGCCACTTTAACACTCCGACCGCCACGGCGGTACAAACAAGCAGCGCAGTGGACACCGCCAACAGACAGGCGGAAGACAATGTACCGCCCATAGTATCACAACCCGCCAATCCGCCACCTTTTCCGGGGCGGATTCACCGTGGATAAAAACACGGCGGAAACAGTTTCTGCAATGGGAAAAAGCTCACCTGAACACATCCCACGAGGAAGGAGGACTCCATGGATCCGGAATTACAAATCCTACCAGCCCTTGTATTCCTACTCATCTACGAAGAGCAACGCCGGCGAAGACAACGGTGAGTACTGCACCTACGACATAGGGGAGGCAAAAGTCAGGGGGACACACACGCAACACCCCCACCCGCACCCTCGCATATTACAACACACACACCAATGCATTCACAAACACCACAGTAACAACCCACCACCCCCGCGGAAGAATGCAAAGACAAAATGAAATCAGTTCAAACATTGTAATGTTTCAATATACATGTCTCAAATATATACAGATATATTATAAAATCATTCAAAAGTATATACGTTACGAGAAGTAGTGCAGATAAGCACATATCAATGTCCGTGCACCACTAGTCCAAAAATGCATGGGCGAGGTCCACACAAGATACCTGTTCACAAACGGAGAGAACACTGCCGACGCATCAGAGAGAAATACAACAGGCACCTCAGGGGGAAGGGAAGGGGGGGCACCTCAGCCGGATGAGTGCAAAACCAGATCCACGACGGGGCTCCATGCCCATTGTTGTATCCTGGGGAGTGCAAAGCCACAGTCTCTCAAGTCACTACAGTGGGTGGTTTGCCCACTGTGCCATCCTGGGGAGTGCAAAGCCACAGTCTCTCAAGTCTCTACAGTGGGTGGTTTGCCCACTGTGCCATCCTGGGGAGTGCAAAGCCACAGTCTCTCAAGTCTCTACAGTGGGTGGGTTGCCCACTGTTCCATCCTGGGGAGTGCAAAGCCACAGTCTCTCAAGTCTCTACAGTGGGTGGGTTGCCCACTGGACCATCATGGGGAATGCAAAGCCACAGTCTCTCAAGTAGATACCAGCCACCACTGGTTCTGGAGGGGGACTGGTGCCCAGACTGGATTAGTCTCCCCGTGACAGTTCCTGTCCTGTCACTGTCCCAGCTGCACATGGGATAACGATGCTTGATGTGGCGGTCTTTTCCTTCTTCAGCTGTGCATGCCCTGTTCAGCTGTGCTTTGCCATGACGGTCTCTGGACTGTTCAGCGGTGCTTTGCCATGGCGGTCTCTGGACTGTTCAGCGGTGCTTTGCCATGGCGGTCTTTGCCCTGTTCAGCGGTGCTTTGCCATGGCGGTCTTTGCCCTGTTCAGCGGTGCTTTTCCATGGCGGTCTTTGCCCTGTTCAGCGGTGCATTGCCATGGCGGTTCTGGACTGTTCAGCGGTGCTTTGCCATGGCGGTCTTTGCCCTGTTCAGCAGTGCTTTGCCATGGCGGTCTCTGGACTGTTCAGCGGTGCTTTGCCATGGCGGTCTCTGGACTGTTCAGCGGTGCTTTGCCATGGCGGGCTCTGGACTGGGCATTGGTGTGTGGCATGACGCTCCCTCATTGCCCAGCGGGGCTGTGGCTGCCGGGGCCCTCCTGGGCAATGACTTTGGCGGTGGTCTCCTGACCAGTGACTATACTTGGGCCCTCCTGGGCACTGACTCCGGTGGTGGCGGTGGTCTCCTGACCAGTGACGATACTTGGGCCCTCCTGGGCACTGACTCCGGCGGAGGTCTCCTGACCAGTGACGATACTTGGGCCCTCCTGGGCACTGACTCCAGCGGTGGCGGTGGTCTCCTGACCAGTGATGATACTTGGGCCCTTCTGAGCTGTGACCCTGGCGGTGGTCTCTGGACCAGTGACAATACTTGTGCCCTCCTGGGCTGTGACACTGGCGGTGGTCTCCTGACCAGTGACGATACTTGGGCCCTCCTGGGCACTGACTCCGGCGGTGGCGGTGGTCTCCTGACCAGTGACGATACTTGGGCCCTCCTGGGCAATGACTCTGGCGGTGGCGGTGGTCTCCTGACCAGTGACGGTACTTGGGCCCTCCTGGGCACTGACTCTGGCGGTGGTCTCCTGACCAGTGACGATACTTGGGCCCTCCTGGGCAATGACTCTGGCGGTGGTCTCCTGACCAGTGACGACGGTGCTGGCGGTGGCGTCCCGGCCGCCGTGAAGGATGCCGCCCTTCTCCGCCGAGATGCTCACACCAGGCTGTGCAGACTTCTTCTGGGCCTTCCCCACCTTTGGAGGAGTCACAGCTGACTCTGCAATCCCCCTGGGACCCCTGTGAGTTGTTTTGCCTCCAGGAGTCTTCACACGGTCCCGTCGGCCACTTTCCAACTTCAGAGCCTTTACAGGGGGTGGACTGGCAGTGCCTTGGCTCCGTGTCACACTGCCTGCCCTGGTGGCCGGTGCACTCCACACACCTTGAACAGGCACCACTGGTACTGGAGGCTTTTTGGCTGAGGCGCTACGATGGGACTGATGAATTGGAGGGGGGGGGTGGGGGCAAAAAGGTCAACTTTGCAGAGGGACAGTTTCTGACGAACACTGGAATGGGTAGTTGTAGGAGGTCTGGGAGTGGAGGAAGAGGAGGTGGTTGTAGGAGGTGTCACTTTAGGTGTTTCGGGTGCAGGTGCAGGTACTGGAGGCTGTCGTGAGGTGGATGGATGTTGGGTGTGTGTGTGCCCACGTTTGTGTAATTTGGGAGGGGGCGTCACAGACACACTGGGAGTGGACACAGGGGACGTGTAAATGGGAGTGGAGGTGGTGAGTGCAGGTGAGCGGGGTGTGGTGCTGGGTGTTCTGGTGCGAGTCCTGGTGCCTGTAGATGTAGTGCATGCAGGTGAGAGTGTAGACGAGACTGGGAGGGAGGAGGCAGACGACGAGGAGGGGGACACAGTGGAGGCAGTGGATGTTGCTGTGTCTGCATGTGGGTGATGCTTGTGTGTGTGCCTGTGGGTTGTGTGGTGCTTATGTTTGCCTGAGCTACTTTTGTGTGTTGAGGTGTGTGCATGCTGGTCTGATGGTGTGCTTGGGATAGGCTGGGGTACAGGGGATTGGGTCTGGGTGGAGGAGGTTGGAGGGGGGAGGCTAGAGACAGGGACAATGGCTGCCATCAGTGCTGAGGCCAGAGATTGCAGGGTTCGCTGAAGGACAGCCTGACCAGAATGAATGCCCTCCAGGAATGCATTACTGTGTTGCTACTCCCTTTCTACACCCTGGATGGCATTCACAATGGTAGACTGCCCAACAGTGAGTGACCTGAGGAGGACCATGGCCTCCTCACTGAGGGCAGCAGGGGTGACTGGGGCAGGGCCTGAGGTGCCTGGGGCGAAGGTGATGCCCACCCTCCTGGGTGAGCGGGCACGGGGCGAACGCTGAGGGGCTGCTGGGAGGGCGGTGCTGGTAGGGGAGGTGGCGGTTGTACCTGTAGAAGTGGGGCGCACAGATGGTGCCGCCACCACAAGGGAGCTCCCATCGGCGGACGAGTCTGTGTCGCTGGTTGGTGATCCAGTGGCCGACGTGAAGCTCCCCTCGCCCTCCGTCCCACTGGTGCATTCTGAGTCTGTGGTGTGGCCCTCCATGGCCATGTGGGATGCAGCTCCCTCGTGCTCCAGTGCCACTGTACCTCCACCTGATGATGCTGATGCACAAAAGAACAGGGAGAGCACAAAAAGGGGGGGGGGAGACAGAAGAAAGACAGGTTGAGTGCATGGCATACCGCTACCATTGGTGGACAATACAGACACAGCAGCCCCCTGCACTACGCCGTGCTCTTGGCCTCTACAGATGCAATTCCTGGGATCTGGCCTACATGACTATGATGGACTTCTGCACACATGGATGCCACAGGGGCATGTATATCTGTACTTGGCACTCTACTGCGGTGGGGTAGAATGCCACATGGCCTGCATTACGGAGGGGCCTAGCCTACGTATTTCTGCCTGGCCTAGGTACACCCACAGGCCTCCTCCCCCACCCAGACCCCTCCACTGGGCACAAAGTCAGCAGAATGAGAGTGTACTCACCCCCTTGTGTCTGCTGTGATGCCCTCAAGCGCCCATCCAACTCAGGGTAGGCCACCGCCAGGATCCGGAACATCAGGGGGGTCATGGTGCGACGGGCACCCCTCCCACGTTGGGAGGCCATCCCCAGCTGAGCCTTCGCCGTCTTCCTGCTCCAGAGGCGAATGTCCTCCCTCCTTTTACGGCAGTGGGTGCCCCGTCTCTGGTGGACCCCCAGGGTCCGGACGTCCTTGGCGATGGCACGTTAAATGCCCTTCTTCTGGTGGGCGCTGACCTACATGACATGCACAAGGGAAGAAGAGAAGTCATTAACAACCGCACCGTCAATGTGCGTGGCCCCCCTCCCTACCCTAGCCATGTGGCACATTCATTCACATGCATTAATGTTCCCTGAACTCTGGCCCCTTCCCTCTTACAACCAGCCCTCTCCACCCAGGCCTAGCCCATACAACTTGCTCCCTGTGTACTAACCTGTTGGTCTGGAGGACCGTAGAGTAGCGTGTACTGGGTGAGGACCCCGTCTACTAGTTTCTCCAACTCCTGAGCAGTGAAGGCAGGGGCCCTTTCCCCAGACGCAGCAGCCATCGTCGCTTCCAGACCGAGGTCACAGCAGCACTTGCAGTGTAGGTCCTCTCCTGTCGAAGATCAGGTATCTAGTGATTGAATTGATAGAAAATGGCGGTGACGTCCGCGGCGGTGACGTCTGCGGCGGTGCGTATCATCACCGCCAGTGCACTTCCTCATTGGCTCCTGGGACCCATAGGGTCCAATGTTAACCAATGCAGCATTGCGCCGCTGTCTACGACCGCCTACCGCGACGGTGTGCAACGGCAACGCAGTTACCCCACAATCCCATTGTCCCAGTTTAGAGGTCAGGCAGCCGCCATTTCAGGGGCCCACATGGCTTCATTTACTTCTGCGTCACACATAGCTAGGCCTACACTCAACACACATACAGGAAGGTTTTTGTGTTTGGTGTCGTGTTCTGTGTAACTGTGGGTACATACCTGGAAAAAAGTTGACTCTGTGGTCGCTGTTGTCCTTCTTAGGCACAGTCATTTGGGACAATTGAGAAGATGGCGGAATCCTCCGGTGTACCGACCGCTGGTGGACCTGTTGACAATGGAGGAACGACATGTAATCGTCACCTACAGGTTTGACCGTGCCACTATCCAGGAACTATGTACCCAGTTGGAGCCAGACCTGATGTCACCAATCCGCCATCCCACTGGAATCCCCCCTGACGTGCAGGTGCTGTCAGTGCTCCATTTCCTTGCAAGTGGATCTTTTCAGACAACAGTAGCCATGGCATCAGGGATGTCCCAGCCCATGTTTTCCTCCGTGCTGTCCAGAGTGTTGTCTGCCCTGCTGAAACACGTAAGGAGATACATAATTTTCCCTGAGGTGGAAGATTTGGCTACAGTGAAAGGTGACCTCTATGCCCTTGGACATATCCCCAACATCATAGGTGCTATTGATGGCACCCATGTAGCTCTGGTCCCCCCCCACAGGAGTGAACAAGTGTACAGGAACCGGAAGAATTATCATTCCATGAATGTACAGATGGTCTGTTTGGCAGACCAGTACATCTCCCAGGTTAATGCTATGTTCCCTGGCTCAGTGCATGACGCCTACATCCTGCGGATTAGCAGCATCCCTGATATGATGGGTCAACTCCAGAGGCACCGTGTGTGGCTACTAGGAGACTCTGGTTACCCCAACCTGTCCTGGCTATTGACCCCAGTGAGGAATCCGAGGACCAGGGCAGGGGAACGCTACAATGAGGCCCATGGGCGGACTAGGAGGGTGATCGAACGGACCTTCGGCCTCCTGAAGGCCAGGTTCAGGTGCCTCCATATGACAGGTGGTTCCCTATTCTACTCACCGAAGAAGGTGTGCCAGATCATCATCGCCTGCTCGATGCTTCACAATCTTGCTTTGCGACGCCAGGTGCCTTTTCTGCAGGAGGATGGTCTAGATGACGGTGTTGTGGCTGCTGTGGAGCCTGTGGAGCCTGTGGACAGTGATGAGGAGGAAGCTGAGGAAGAAGACAACGACAACAGGGAGTTAATCATACAGCAATATTTCCAGTGACACACAGGTGAGAACATTTTAATTTTTACCATTACATTCACTGTCACACGTCTTCCTCTATCCTGTGTATAATTTCATAGCATTTTTTGGTAATTGAGTTGTTCCTTTACATTATGGTTTCACAGGTGTGCTTACCAACGTGTGTCATCTGCATGCATCCTTCAAGGACTTGTGATGTGTGGCATAGGTATGTTGGCTTTACAACTAGAAACGCATTTTGACACTCATTGATAATACATTTTACCAAATCACAGACTGACTCAATATAGTTTTGTGGTTCAAGGGTGTTTATTTAAGTGGTCAAAAATGGAGGGGGGTTGTAAAATGGTTATGGGTGATGGTGGAGGAATGTCCATGGCAGAGTCCAGTCTATTAGTCTCACAGGTGCACTGCCCATCTGGGCATAGGAAGTGGAGCTGGGGCAGTTTAAGTATGGACAGGGTAACAAAGTGGGACAGTGGGAGGACAATCAGGGTGGTCTCATTTCCTGGCGGGGGTCTTGCCATCTTGCTCTGGCCTGTTCCTGGATCTCAGGGACCGCTTGGGTGGTGGTTGTCCGTCTGCAGGGGGTGTGGTACTGGTGTGATAGTCCTGTGGCGGGGCGTCCTGTCCACTAGCGCCGGCGGAGGTGGTGGGCAGTTCATCGTCCTGGCTAGTGTCAGGGGCCCCTTGGAGTGCCACTGTGTCCCTCATGGTCTGCTGTATGTCCTTCAGCACCCCTACGATGGTGCCCAGGGTGGAGCTGATGGCCCTGAGCTCCTCCCTGAACCCCTAATACTGGTCCTCCTGCAGGCGCTGGGTCTCCTGAAACTTGACCAGGACCGTCGCCATCGTCTCCTGGGAGTGGTGGTATGCTCCCATGATGGAGGAGAGGGCCTCGTAGAGAGTGGGTTCCCTTGGCCTGTCCGCCCCCTGTCGCACAGCAGCCCTCCCAGTTCCCCTGTGTTCCTGTGCCTCCGTCCCCTGGACCATGTGCCCACTACCACTGCCCCCAGGTCCCTGTTGTTGTTGGGGTGGTGGGTTCTCCTGGGTTCCCTGTAGTGGTGGACACACAGCTGATTGACCTGTCCTGGGTACGGAGGTTTGGGCCCGCTGGGTGGGTGCTGTGCTGGTGTTACCAGAGGGTGGAAGGTCAGTGTTGGGCTGTGCCTGTGCAAGGGGAACCGACTGTCCCGAGGCCCACGATGGTCCGGGCTGGTCATCTGGATCCAGTAGGGTAGAGCTGCTATTGTCACTGTGGGCCTCTTCTGTGGGTGGAGTGGAGTTGTCTGGACCCTCCGGTGTGGTGACGATCCTTCGTGATCCTGCAGGGGCATAAGAGCATGATTATTGCATGTGTGTATGTCATGGTGTGCAATGGGTGGGTGTGCGTGTACCCCAGTGCAAGCATTCCTGTGTGGGGGCTTGTGTGATGATGGTTAGGGGTTGTTCTGGGTATGTGCAGTGAGCATGCTTTCGTGATGGGTCTCCATGCTTAGTTGTGTCATGCAGGGCTTGTTGTTGGGATGTGTGGTTTGTGTTCTTAGTACCTTAGTGAGGAGTTTGGGTGATAGGGGAGGGGACGAGGGTGGGGGTGTGTGATAGAATGCAGGTTTGGTGGGGGATATGATAGTTAAGATTAGACTTACCAGTGTCCATTCCTCCACCGACTCCTCCGAGGCCCTCCGGATGCATGATGGTCAAGACTTGCTCCTCCCATGTTGTTAGTTGTGGGGGAGGAGGTGGGGGTCCGCCGCCAGTCTGCTGAACCGCGATGTTGTGCCTAGAGACCGCTGAACGCACCTTCCCCCGTAGGTCGTTCCACCTCTTCCTGATGTCCTCCCGATTTCTTGGATGTGGTCCCACAGCATTGACCCTGTCGACTATTCTGCGCCATAGCTCCATCTTCCTGGCTATGGATGTGTGCTGCACCTGTGAGACAAATAGCTGTGGCTCTACCCGTAGGATTTCCTCCACCATGACACAGAGCTCCTCCTCGGAAAAGCGGGGGTGTCTTTGGCGTGAGATGGGGTGGTGTGTGTGTGATGTGTGGGGCGGTGTGAGTGTTGATGTGTGTGGTGATGTGTAGTGGTATGTGGTGTTTTGTGCGTGGATGTTGTGTGGGTGATGGTGTTGTGTGCCTCTATGTGGTGGGATTGTCTATTCTGTGCTCTCTCTCTGGCCTTCGTCTCTATTTTTGGGTCGTAGGGGTTTGTTGGTGATGTGGGTGTGTGTTTTATATTGTGTTGGGTGTGTGGGAGTGTTGTTTGTATGTGTATCAGGTGTGTGTATTTGGAATTGTCCAATGTGGTGGTGTTTTGGAGATGTGTGTGTGTATTTTGAGCGTGGCGGTGTGTACCGCCAATGGAATACCGCGGTTGAAAGACCGCTGCGTGGATTCGTGGGTCATAATAGCATGGGCGTGTTTCTGTTGGCGTGGAGGTGGAGGTTTTGTTTTCGCCAGTTTAACACTGACCTTTGGTGTGGCGGACTTGTGTGGGTGACTGAATTTCGGCGGATTCCGAGATGTGGCTCATAATAGCTGTGGCAGAATTCCGCAGCCGCGGCGGTGTATTGGCGGTCTTCTGCACGGCGGTAAGCGGCTTTTACCGCCAATGTTGTAATGACCCCCTATGTCCTAACGGAAAAATGTCTCCTAGCATCCAAAATTGGTGTGGGAATGCATAAATGTGCTGTTGCAGTAGGATTTCCCCCAACTTAGCCTGGTATTTAGTGCTACTTTCTTATAGTTAAATGCCCAAATGGTTACGAGAATCAATTTTGTGCTGAGAAATAGCACTAAATGTGCTGTTGGCATAGAATTTCCCACCAACTTACTCTTGGGATCTTGTGCCATTTTCTTATTGAAAAATGCATTCTTGCATCCAAAATGGAGGCGAGAATGCATTTTGTGCTAAAAAATAGTGCTAAATGCATCAGAACCCAAATAGTGAGTGTGAGCAGCCACTAAACATGCTCTCGTGGTGGGATTGTTTTCCTATCAAATTACTCTTAATTACACGAGCAGACATAACTGCATTATTATCTCTAATTCCCCGTCAAAGGCTAACGCAGAATTACCAAAATTGCTTTGATTAGTCCTGCGTAATTAAAATTATGCCTGGGCCTGGCCCAAGGGCACTGGAACACTCTACAGCAGCACCAGTTGCATTGCACAAGGTCAGGAGAGATTAAGTCATTTTCACAGAATCACAGAATGTTGAACTGAGTCCGGGACTTGAACCCGGTCCCAAAGATGGCTGTTAGGCCACATTGCCTCCCTTTTCAAAACCCTATCCCCTTACTGCCCTAGTGCTATCAAGGAAAATGACCCCCCAGACCCTTTTTTTGTTTGTTTTAGAAAGACAGTCATATTTGTGATCCGCAACGTCCCTAAGAACCCTGGACCCCATGTATGCTGCACCTGCTTCAATAATGATCACTACTGTCTTGAGAAGTGGAATGTTTTCTCTGGCCCTTGTTAAAAACATGGGCTTCTATCTTGTCCCCTTCCTCCCCCACTTGCTGCCATCTCTCTGGCTCCCAACCTAAGGTGCTAAGGTGTCTCCTCTGTGTAGGAGGCGGGCCCTCTATGTAGTGTGCAAAGCGAGGTGCACTGCGCAGGGGGTCTGGGCAACCACACATTGGTTTACAGGGGTAAAAACTAGACCACCTAATGCTCTAATTTTTTAAGTGGCTTGGTCGAGCAGTTAGGCTAATGTTGGAGAAGTGCAAAGCATTTGTTGTACTCACAGTATCAATCATGCAACACACACACACTCAAAGGTATAACTCAAGACCAATTTATAAAAATACTTCAGATTTTTATATAATTTTTAAGACCAAGATTACCAAAATTGATTAAGTACTTTTTAAGATATGGATTTTTGAAGTTTTGATAAATGTAGTCTTTCTGTGCGTAGTTACGCACCAGAGGAATCAGTAGGCAGTCAATTTAAAACATGCATATAAAATCATACAGTTGGTTTACCAAGGTCTGCTTTTGCAGGTTGGTCGATGTTGTCCATGGGCACACTGTGCCAGCTGGAGAAGTTCAGGAGCAGTGCCGGAAAGTCTCTAGGAGCTGGGGCAGTGCCACTGAGGGGGAACACTTGGAAAAGGTCTGTTCTTGCAGCTTTAAAAGTGGTGCCTGGGGGTCCCCTTGGGGCAAGTCGCAAGGGGTGAGGGACCTTTAGGACACAGCTGATTCCTCATTGCAGGGCGCTGGGTGACCGGGTGCAGGGCAAGTTGTTGATCCAATGCTGTGCGCCAAGGTGCCTTTCAGGTCCAGAGGTAAGTCACTTTCAAGGTCGCTTGCAGGTCATCGGGGGCACTCTGGTGGGAGGTCCAGAGTGCTCAAGTCCCTCGACTGGGGCTTCGACCTTGTCTGGTTTCAGCTCTGGGGGCGCTGGTTTGCTTGGAGTTAGATGTTCACTGACCTGTACCCAGGGTATTGAGACGGTCCTGCCACTGGAGGGCGCAGTCCACTAAACTGGGCACACTTTGGGGGTTTGTCCTGGTGCTCGTTGTGTTGTCAGGTCTGGCTGCGACTTCCTGTTTGGGAGGTATCGGCCAGTCAGTGAAGTGACCCTCATTGGGCTTTTGGTTCTTGGTTTGTTGCAGAATGGTACTCCACTCTGGAAGGAGATCTTAGGCAGTTGGTGAAGCCTCAAGGTCCTTTGGGTTTCTTGAGGTCAGTCCAGTGTCCAGCTCCTCCGTAGCGGCGATTGTCAGGTCCTGGGTGCAGCAGGCAGGGCTTGGCGCCTTTTTCTTGTGCAACAGGTCCACAGTTCTTGTGCCTTGGTTCTTCTTTGGATTGGTATTCTTTGTCCTTTCAAATCTGATTTCTTGGTCCAAGGATGCCCACTAAATACTGAATTTAGTGGGTGTTTTAGAGGAACCTGGTAGTGTGCAGTGGGACACTTACTTTTGGGTGGCTCCACCCACTACAGTGACCACTTCCTGTGGGAAGGGTCACTACCCTAAAGCTAATTGGCTATTTTCCTTCCATCAAAGATGGAGGAAAATGAAATGGAGTGTCCACCTCGCAGGCAACTCCTTAGGGGTGGTGCATGCCAGGTGGGGCCCCTCCTCCTACCCTTTGTGTGGTTTCCCACCTTTGCTCCACCAAAAAGTGAGGGTTTGCAAAGAGGGAGGCTGTGGCAGTGCTGGGTGCCTCTTGATGTATGGCCCTAGAGGGTGGCACAATCAGTGATGCTTCCCTCAGGGGCCTACCCATAGTACCCCATGCTCTGGGTACCTAAGTACCATTTACTAGGGGCTTATGATGGCAGCCAACAGGTGTCTCCAACTGTGACAATGCATCACAACAGTTTTAGGGAAAGAGCTCTGGCCCAGGGAACCTGGTTAGCAGGGGCCCTGGGCACTACCAACTTCTAGGCTACATCAGGCAAAACGTGGGGGTAACCATGTCAAAAAGAGGCCTTTTGTCAGTTGCCAGGTGAGTTCTGCAGTCCTTTTTAGAAATGCTTCTATGCGTAGAGTGGGTACTTAATACTAGCGCTTTTTGCCATAGGTTGGGCCCTCGTAGCACCATCAATACACCAGTCACTGTTCCCCACTGCTGTGACTCTCTGGTCATGCACAGACATCTGCAGTGATCACATTATCCAGCAGAGGTTTCACAGTGCAAAAGAGTACATTTGCCACCGATTAGTTTAACATTCATTCGTTTTTTACTTAATTACCTGAAGGTGAAAAAAAATACAAAAACAGTTAGTGAATATTGTGTTTTTTTTTAGCCATTTCTTCGATCCTGCCACCCCACTCTCTACTGTGCCCCAAAGCACTCATGATTACTGACCCCTGGGATAAAGGAGGTACCATGTGCTTTTTAGGGTGTAAGTCTGCAAAGGACTGGCCTCTAGGTAGTGCCTTAGGTGCCCCGACTGGTTCAATTGGATTATTTAACACTAACCTCGAGGCACCTGTTAAGATTTCTATTCAGATGGGTTTTGTCATGCAGTGCTGCATTGCGCTGAGTGGGAAGGAGAGAGCAGGAGAGTGCCACATTTACAGGAGTGTGGCTTTCTACTGTCCCTAGCACTGGCCCAGAACTTCGCTGCTGTGCACCATGCACACATCTTTGTGCCATAGTGCAAGGGTGTCTATGTGACATTAGCATTGGTTTTGAGCTGGAAGGATAGCCTTCCAGTGCAAAATACTATGCTGTAAGGAAATGCCTCCTTGGCATGGTTACCCCCTGACTTTTTGCCTTTGCTGATCCTAAGTTTTGATTGAAAGTGTGCTGAGGCCTGCTAACCAGGCCCCAGCACCAGTGTTCTTTCCCAAACTGTACCTTTGCTTCCACAACTGGCACAGCCCTGACACTCAGGTAAGTCCCTTGTAACTGGTACCCCTGGTACCAAGGGCCCTGATGCCAGGGAAGGTCTCTAAGGGAAGGTCTCTAAGAGATGTCTTATGCCACCCTGGGGACCCGTCACTCAGCACACGCGCACTGCCTCACAGCTTGTGTGTGCTGGTGGGGAGAAAATGACTATGTCAATATGGCACTCCCTTCAGAGTGCCTTGTCAACCTCACACTGCCTATGAAGTATAGATAAGTCACCCCTCTAGCAGGCCTTACAGCCCTAAGGCAGGGTGCACTATACCACAGGTGAGGGCATATGTGCATGAACACTATGCCCTACAGTGTGTAAGCAAAACCTTAGACATAGTAAGTGCAGGGTAGCCATAAGAGTATATTTGTTTGAGAGTTTGTCAAACACAAGTGCCGCAGTTCCATAATGGCTACACTGAAATCTGGTAAGTTTGGTATCGAACTTCTCAGCACAATAAATGCACACTGATGCCAGTGTGGAATTTATTGTAACATGTACCCAGAGGGCATCTTAGAGATGCCCCCTGAATACCAATCTGACTTCTAGTGTGGGGCTGACCAGTTTCTGCCAGCCTGCCACAACCAGACGAGTTGCTGGCCACATGGGGAGAGTGCCTTTGTGACTCTGTGGCCAGGAACAAAGCATGTCCTGGGTGGATGTGCTTCTCACCTCCCCCTGCAGGAACTGTAACACCTGGCGGTGAGCCTCAAAGGCTCATCCCCTTTGTTACAGCGCCACAGGACATCTCAGCTAGTGGAGATGCCCGCCCCTCCGGCCACTGCCCCAACTTTTGGCAGCAAGGCTGGAGGAGATAATTAGGAAAACAAGGAGGAGTCACCCACCAGTCCGGACAGCCCCTAAGGTGCCCTGAGCTGAGGTGACCGCTGCCTTTAGAAATCCTCCATCTTAGTTTTGGAGGATTCCACCAATAAGATTAAGGATGTGCCCCCCTCCCCTCAGGGAGGAGGCACAAAGAGGGTGTAGCCACCCTCCAGGATAGTAGCCATTGGCTACTGCCCTCCCAGACCTAAACACACCCCTAAATTTAGTATTTAGGGGCACCCCAGAAGAGCTCCTCCAGTATGTCCCAGACCTCCGCCATCTTGGATTCAGAGGTGTTGGGGCACAATGGACTGTTCTGAGTGGCCAGTGCCAGCAGGTGACGTCAGAGACCCCTCCTGATAGGTGCTTACCTCTTTCAGTAGCCAAGCCTCCTTTCTTAGTAGCCAAACCTCCTTTTTTGGCTATTTAGGGTCTCTCCTCTGGGCTATTCCTCAGATAATGAATGTAAGAGCTCGCAAGACTTCCTCTGCCCTTCCCTCTTTGACTTCTGCCAAGGATCGGCCGCTGACTGCTCCAGGATGCCTGCAAAACTGCAACAAAGTAGCAAGACAACAATCAGCAACCTTGTAGCGCCTCATCCTGCCGGCTTTCTCGACTGTTTCCTGGTGGTGCATGCTCTGAGGGCTGTCTGCCTTCACCCTGCACTGGAAGCCAAGAAGAAATCTCCCGTGGGTCAACGGAATCTTCCCCCTGCTAACGCAGGCACCAAACATCTTCATCACTGGTCCTCTGGGTCCCCTCTCATCCTGACGAGCGTGGTCCCTGGAACACAGGAGCTGGGTCCAAGTGTCTCCCACAGGCCAGTGGTCCATCTGTCCAAATTTGGTGGAGGTAAGTCCTTGCCTCCCCATGCCAGACAGTAAACCTGTGTACTGCGTGATTTGCAGCTGCTCCGGCTTCTGTGTACTTTTCTAGGACTTCCTTTGTGCACAGCCTAGCCTGGGTCCCCAGCACGCTGTCCTGCATTGCCCAACGCTCTGAGTTGAAATCCGACGTCGTGGGACCCTCCTTTGTGACTCTGAGTCAACAGCTGTCTTCAGATCTTCTAAGTGCCTACTCTGGTACTTCTGCGGGTGCTGCCTGCTTCTGCGGGGCTCTCTGAGTTGCTGAGTACCATCTCTGTCTCCTCCTCCAAGGGGCGACATCCTGGTCCTTCCTGGTCCCCAGCAGCACCCAAAATCCTCAACCGTGACTCTTGCAGCTAGCAAGGCTTGTTTGCGGTATTTCTGCCTGGAAACACTTCTGCATCCTCCAGCACGCAGTGGGACATCTTCAACCAAATGAGAAGTTCCTAGCCCTTTTCGTTGTTGCAGAATCTTTGGCTTCTTCCACCCAGAGGCAGCCCCTTTGCACCTTCCTCCGGGGTTTAGTGGGCTCCTGCCCCCCTTGGACACTTGCGTGACTCTTGTACTTGGTCCCCTTCCTTTACAAGTCCTCAGGTCCAGGAATCCATCTTCAGTGTTTTGCTGGTGCTTGTGGTTCTTGCAGAATCCCTTATTACCACTATTCTGGCTTTCTGGGATAGTAGGGTAACTTTACTCCTACTTTTCAGGGTCTTGGGGTGGGGTTTCTTGGACACCTTTACTGTTTTCTTACAGTCCCAGCGACCCTCTACAATCTCCCATAGGTCGGGGGTCCATTCATGATTCGCATTCCACTTTTGGAGTATATGGTTTGTGTTGCCCCTAGGCCTATGTTCACCTATTGCATCCTATTGTGATTCTACATTGTTTGCACTACTTTTCTTACTGTTACTTACCTGTTTTGGGGTTGTGTACATATAATTTGTGTATATTAATTACCTCCTAAGTGAAGGTATCCTCTGAGGTACTTTTGGCATATTGCCACTAAAATAAAGTACCTTTATTTGTAGTAACTCTGAGTATTGTGTTTTCTTATGATATTGTGCATATGATATAAGTGGTATAGTAGGAGCTTTGCATGTCTCCTAGTTCAGCCTAAGCTGCTTTGCCATAGCTACCTTCTATCAGCCTAAGCTGCTAGAAACACCTCTCTTCTACTAATAAGGGATAACTGGACCTGGCACAGGGTGTAAGTACCACAGGGTACCCACTATAAGCCAGGCCAGCCTCCCACAACCGCGACTGCCTGTAACAAGGGACCCGATGTCTGGACCAAGCACTGCACCAGCAGCCCCCAGGACCTGAAGAAACCGAACCTCAGTGCAGGAGTGACCCTCTGCCCAGCCCAGGAGGAGGCTGGCCTGAGAAGCCCCCCTGTGCCCTGCCTGCACCGCTAGAGTGACCCCAGTGCCCCTCCATTAAATCCAATACGAAACCCGACGCCTGCTTTGCACACTGCACCCGGCCGCCCCTGTGCCACTGAGGGTGTGTTTTGTGTGCCTACTTATGTCCCCCCAGTGCTCTACAAAACCCCCCTAGTCTGCCCCCGAGGACGCATGTACTTACCTGCTGGCAAACTGGAACCGGAGCACCCCCTGTTCTCCATAGGCGCCTATCTGTTTTGGGCACCTCTTTGACCTCTGCACCTGACCGGCCCTGAGCTGGTGGTGTGGTAACTTTGGGGTTGCCTTGAACCCCCAACTGTGGGCTGCCTATGCCCAGGAACTGAGACTTGTAAGTGTCTTACTTACCTCACAATCTAACCAATACTTACCTCCCCCAGGAACTGTTGAATTTTGCACTGTCTACTTTTAAAATAGCTTATTGCCATTTTAACAAAAACTGTATATGTTATTGCTCTAATTCAAAGTTCCTAACTTACCTGTGTGGAGTACCCTGCATTTTATGTATTTACTTCAAATCTAGAACTTGTGGTTCTAAAAATAAATTAAGAAAATATATTTTTCTATATAAAAACTATTGGCCTGGAGTTAAGTCTTTGAGTGTGTGTTCCTCATTTATTGCCTGTGTGTGTACAACAAATGCTTAACATTACCCTCTGATAAGCCTACTGCTCGACCACACTACCACAAAATAGAGCATTAGAATTATCAAATGTTGCCACTATCTTACCTCTAAGGGGAACCCTTAGACTCTGTGCACACTATCTCTTACTTTGAGATACTATATACAGAGCCAACTTTCTACATATGCTTAGACTAACTTTAATATTGTTCCCACTTTGTCTGGATGTTGCACAGTGCAGCACACATGCAAAGTTGGAAAAGAAAGGAGAAATAAAAACATTTCTCCATAATAGCACCTAGTTGGAACAGGTGCTATATTTTGAGGCAAAACACTTTTTCATTTCATAGTAAATAGGGTTTTGTGTCAAATACCATGGTTGTTTGCAACGGAACGCCCATGCACCACCCATGGAACGCTCCCTTGGCGTTAATAATGCAAGGTAGTGCAATACACAGCTTCATGTTACTTTTAGGTGATTTTCCAGTGCAAAACAAGTTCTGTGTTGGCAAGTAAATTGATTAAAAAAATTTTTGCATCTATTAGTGTCACTTTTGTGATGCAAACACGGTCAAAAATCTTAGTTTTCACAGTAATCACAGAGCATAATAGCCTCCTGTTGTACATTCATAGGTTGAAATATACATTGATTGGACTGAAGTCCAGAAGATTATGGCCCTCATTAGGACGCTGGCAGTAAATGCCACTTACCACCGTGGTGATGGCTGCCAACCTACTGCAGCGGTGGTGAATATCCATTCGCCAAATTATGACACACACACACCAATCTGACAGAATACAGGCACATATACAAATCCGCCAGCCCAAAGGTCCGTGCTAAAGTGGCAGTACCAACACCCATACCATTACACCAACAAAACAATGCCCACCACATCATGACCCACGAATCACCATGGCGGACATTCAATGGCGGTAAACCATTGGCGGTATGCACTGGCGTGCTCAGAATGCCACCCAAATACAAAACAACACAACATTGGCCAAAACGAAAATCACACACCTGACACTGATACACACAATCACCCACCCACCCACAGCACTATAAAACACAAACCCACATCACACACCACCCTTTATGAATACCAATAAGCGCCACAAAACTTAAACAAAGACCACTGAGACAAATACACACACACCACAAACAACCATCCATCCATCACGTACCCCACATCCCACACCCCACCACATCACTTTTACACCCTCTGCACAACACACACCACACAACACCCACGTCTCAACTATGGCACCCGTTTCACAGATGAGGAATTGCGCGTCATGGTCGAGGAAATAGTCAGGGTAGAGCCACAGCTGTTTGGAGCACAGAAACAGCAGATATCCATTGCCAGGAAGATGGAGCTATGGTGGAGGATCGTGGACAGGGTGAACGCCGTGGGACAGCACCCCAGAACAAGGGACGACATCAGGAACGACCTTCGGGGTAAGGTACTTTCCGTGGCAGCAAGACACCAGCTCGCCATACAGAGGACTGGTGGTGGACCCCCACCTCCTCCCCCACAGCTCACAGCATAGGAGGAGCAAGTCTTAGCATTACTGCATCCTGAGGGACTCGCTGGAGTAGACAGAGGACTGGACACTGATAAGTCAACATTTACTACTGATCACCCCCCATACCTGCATGCCATCTCACACTCACACTCTCATTCCCATCACTCCATTCCAACCCACACACTGCACCTGCACATCTCACTAACCCCAATGCCAAGCCCTGCATGCCACACCAATGCATGGACACCGCTCCCAGCCCTGCATGGACACCCATCAAAAAAGTGTGCACAGCATAGGGAAACTAAGAATCCCACAATACATCGCCATACACAAGCAAAAGGTGGCAGGACAACAGCAACAATTGAGGGGATGTCAGGGATGTACAATATGTCACAGGCATGAAGCATAATACATCACTCACATCCCCACAGGTGCCCCAGCCAATCTCAGCGGAGAGGAGGTGGCACGACCATCCAGTCCCCCAACAGAAGATGCCCCCAGTAATGACAGTAATTCTGGACTTCTGGATCTGGCTGAACTACCTGGCCCATCAGGGACCACAAACTAGTCGGCCACCCTGGTCCACCACAGAGCCTCCCCCATCAGTATCCAACACCACAGCATACACCCAATGTTCCCACACCTCTGTTCCCAGGACATGTCAATCAGCAGTGTGCCCATCTGTACAGGGACCCCAGCCCACACCTCACCCCCAAGACAATCAGGGACCTGGGGTCAGTGGCAGTGGGCACACCGTTCAGGGGACAGAGGCCTAGGGGAACAGGGACACTGGGAGGACCGCTGTGCACCAGGTGGAGGACAGGCCCAGGGAATCGACTCTCTAGGAGGCACTCACCGAGATCCTGGGAGCATACCAACAATCCTAGGATACACTGGGCCAGATTCCGGCCAACGTGCAGGAGAACAAGCGGCTGCAGGAGGAACACCATCAGGAGATCAGGGAGTACATGCAGGCTCTCAACACCACTATGGTCTCCATAGCAGGGGTGCTGGCAGACATGGCCAACATCATGAGGGAATGGACAGCACACCAGCAGGACCCTGCCACTAGCCAGCCTACTGACCAGCCCTCCACTTCCACTGCAGCTAGTGGGCATGAGGACCTGCCACAGGACCCACATGCCACCAGCACCCCTCCCCTGCAGAAGGTGAACCACCCCGCAAATGTTCCCTACGACCCAGACTGAAGCCAAAGACACTTGCCAAGACCAAGTCCCCTGTCAAGAAACAAGACTCTCCTGATTGTCCCTCTTGTGTCCCACCCTGTCACCTTGTCCACTTTGAACTGCCTTTGTTCCCCTTCCTATGGCCCCTTGGACACTGCACCTGTGCTACAAACAGACTGGAACAATACCCTGGACTTTCCTCTACCAGCACCCCATTCTATTCCATTGTACTTGTCCATCAATTATTTGCACTATAATAAACACCTTTGAACACAACCTGAGTGATAGTGTTTTATGTGATGAAAATGTGCATTGATGGAATGGAAACAGTTACATCTAGTGCAAATGACCTGAACACTGTGAGAGCATTGAAATAATGACCTGTAGCTTTCTGCAGTAAACACATCAGGACACTGTTGTCGTATCATCAACATCTGCAAAATGAGAAGCCATAGGTGACAGTAAGTAGAGATGCAAAGGAAGCAAATGCCATCCTGCTACAGCCACACAGAACACATCAATAGTCGGAGTAATGGTCAGTTCCACTGTCTCACCTGTGTGTCATTGGAAGTACTGATGTATAACTGATGTTCTGTTGTCCACATCCTCAACCTCTGCCTCCTCATCCTCACTGTCCTCAGGGTCCACTGCTGCCACAGGGGCATCTCCAGTCTCCTCCTCCTGCAGAAAAGGTACATGCCGTCCGAGGGCCAGGTTGTTTCAACATGCAGCATGCCACTACTATCTGGCAGACCGTCTCGGTGAGTAGCGCAGGGATCCACCTGTCAGATGGAGGCAACTGAACCTGGCCTTCAGGAGGCCGAAGGTCCTTTTGATTATTCTCCTATTTCGCCCATGTGCATCATTATAACTGTTCTCAGCCCCTGTCCTGGCATTCCTCACAGGGGTCTGGAGCCACAATATCTTTGGGTAGCCTGAGTCACCTGCAAGTATTGAGCGACAATATTTAGCTTTACACAATGGCATGGGGTCAACACCAGAAGGCATACACTGACATATATTGGGTGGGACTCAGCCTCACCAATTAGCCACATCCTGTGCCTCTGTAGTTGTGCCATCACATTTGGGATGCTGCTATTCCTCAGGATGAAGGCATCATGCATCAACCCAGGATACTTGGCAGTGACGTGGGAGATGTACTGGTCCACCAGGCACACCATTTGCACATTGAGTGAGTGGAAACTCTTCTGATTCCTGAACACCTGTTCATTCTGGCAGGGGGGACAAACGCTACATGTGTGCCATCAGTTGCCCCAATAATGTTGCTTATATGTCCCATTGCATAGAATCCAGCCTTCACAGTGGCCAAATCTTCCACCTTGGGGAAAGCAATGTAGCTGCACATGTGTTTCACCAGGGCAGACACAACCCTTGCCAGCATGATTGAGAACATTGGCTTTGACATTCCAGCTGCCAAGCCCACTGTCACTTGGAAAGAGCCAGTTGTCAGGAAATGGAGCACTGATAGAACCTGCACTAGAGGGGGGAACCCAGTGGGATGACGGATGGGTGACATCAGATCAGGCTCTAATTGAGCACACAGCTCTGTGATTGTGGCCCTGTCCAGTCTACAGGTGAGTATTATATGCCTCTCCTCCAGTGTAGCCAAGTCGACAAGGGGTCTGTACACAGGGGCTTGTCTCGTCCTCTGATTTCTCCACAGTGGTAGGTATCTAAGGGACACAAGAGTGAGTAGGCTGTCACAATTTGAACAATGGAACCACCACCTCAGTGTACACAGAGCAGTAACGTGATGGGACATTGGCAATGGCAGTGTATGTGCAAAATATGGAAATGATGCAGTTCTCGATTATCTGAATATTGTCCACCGCCATAAAATGTCGACCTACTGTCCTGTATGTAGGGACAGGTGGAAGTAAGGTAACTCCGCCGGCGTAGCGCGTCATGGCGGAAGGCAGTCTTGCACCGCGGTGCAATTCCTCATTGGATAAAATGGGGATCTATGGAGTACAGTGGCCCATGGGGATCATCGGCGGTGGTGACGGTGTACACCACCCTGGACGTGCCTGCCATTTTCTCTCTATAACCTCACTTGATTCCTGACTTTCCACAGGACAACACCTACAGTGCGTGTGCTGCTGTGACCAGTGTCTGGAACCTACCATGGCCTGAGTGGCCAGGGAAAGGGCCCCTGCCTTCACTTCAGAGGAGTTGGAGCATTTGGTGGATGGGGTCCTACCCCAGTATGAGCAGCTGTATAGGCCTCCAGACCAACAGGTGAGTACACCTTGGGCACAAGGCATGTGACAAGGTTACATGGAGATGTGTGTGCAAGCATTGTGTCATTTTGGGGGGTCATATGTCTGGTAGTAATGTACATGGTGGGCACTGGGTAATGTGTATGCCAATGGGCATGGAAGGGGATATGCGTGACAGGCTGGATTGTATGTGTAACAGTGTCCTCCTGTCTGTATTTCCTCTGCAGGTCAGCGCCCATCAGAAGAAGGGATTGTGGCGTGCCATCACCAAGGACGTGTGGACCCTGGGGGTCTACAGCAGGTGGAGCAGCCACTGTAGGACGAGGTGGGAGTACCTAAGATGCTGGGCCCGGAACACCGCGGAGGCCCAGCTGGGGATGGCCTCCCAATGAGGGTGGGGTGCCTGTGGGAACCTGACCCCCCTGATGGCCCGCATACGAACGGTGGCCTACACAGAGCTGGATGGGCTCTTGAGGGCATCACAGCAGCCACAAGGGGGTGAGTACAGTGTGCGTTACAACTATGATTGGTAGGTGGCATGCAAACCCAGTGGTGGGTGTCAGTTAGTGGGTGCCCTTAATGCCAAGTCGGAGATCGCAGCATGATCCAGCTCAAGGGTAATGCTTGTATTGCAAAATCTGGTAACCTAGCTAGGTTGCATTCCATGTCAGACAGGGATTAGTGAGTCCCAGGAAGGGTGCAGTTGGCGGCGGCTTGCTCACATCTTGCTGTGGTCCCTAGCCAATGTAATGCCAGTGTTATACACAGTGCTCAATCCTGATCCCTGTGTGTGATGGTAATGCGTATGCCATCTGTGGTGGTGGTGCTGCAATTGACCCAGTGCTTCCTTTCTATCCCCCCTTTTTTCTACTGTCATCCTGTCCATGTGTGCATTAGCATCATCTGGCAGAGGAGCAGAGGCACCGGCGACAGAGGGAGCTGAATCCCACAGGACCGAGGAGTCCACCGACACCGAGGGGACCAGTGGGACGGAGGTCGAGGGAAGCACCACAGTGGAGACAGGAGGTGACAACACTGACTCTGATACCTCCTCCGATGGAAGCTTCCTGGTGGTGGTGGACACCTCTGGGACCACCCGAGATACAGGTACAGCCGCCACCCCCGTACCAGCACCGCCCTCCCAGTAGCCCCTTACCGAGTTGTCCGTGCCCGCTCACCCAGGAGGGTGGGCATCTCCTTCGCCCCAGGCACCTCAGGCCCTGCCCCTGTCAGCCCTGCTGCTATCAGTGAGGAGGCTATTGACCTCCTGAGATCCATCTCTGTAGGGCAGTCAACCATTGTGAATGCCAACCAGGGGTTGGCATCCCAGATGCAGCAATGCAATGAATTCCTGGAGGGCATTCACAGTGTATTGGCGGCCTAATAGAGATCGTTCCAGGCTCTGGCCTCCTCTGTGATGGCAGCCATTGTCTCTGTTCCTATCGTACCCCCTCCAACCATCACTTCCCAGTCCCAATGTCCTCAACCCCAACCCGTCCCCTGAACACATACCAACAAGCATACACACAAACCATCACACAAGAGTGGCACAGACAAACACAGGCAGCACACTTCAGGCCACAAGCACTCACACAAGAACAGACAGTTGCACACACAAGAACATCCACTGCCTCCACTGTCTCCCCCTCCTTCTCCTCCTCCTCTTCCCTCACAGTCACATCCGCACTCACACCTGCATGCACTACATCAACAGCCACCACCACCATCACCACACCAAGCAGCATACACACCCCACTTGCAGACACCTCCAGGACATCCAGCCACGTGTCCCCTGTGTCCTCTCCCACCATGTCTGCCCCCTCAAACTCCTAAGGGACACAAACGCATGCACACAGATGCCCGACAGCCATCTACCTCACATCAGCACACTCCCCATGCACCTGCACCCAAGTCCATCAGACATACACCTCCAACAACCACTCCCTCAACCTCCACTCCCATCCCTCCTCCCTCATCCCACCCCACCATCCCTAAGAAGCTTTTCCTTGCCCTATTTGACCTCTTCCCTCCCCCCGTCCTACCTATAAGAGCAGGGTCCCAACGACCTAGCACAGCACCTCAGCCAAACAGTCCACGGGGATAGTGGAGGCACCTCCTAGTCGTGGAGGCAAAACAGTGAAGGATCCCACTTCACCACCCAAGAGAGGGAAGGATCCCACTCCACCACCAAAGAGAGGAAAGGATCCCACTCCACCACCCAAGAGAGGGAAGGATCCCACTCCACCACCCAAAAGAGGGAAGCTGGCAGGCTTTCCCCTCCAAAAGCAGTGGGCAAGGAGTCTTCGCCTCCAGCTGGGACACAGCAGCGCTCACCTCCAGCTGGGACACAGCAGCCATCACCTCCAGCAGAGGCTGGCAGGGTTTCCCCTCCAACAGCAGTGGGCAAGGAGCCCTCACCTCCAGCTGGGACACAGCAGCTCTCACCTCCAGTAGAGGGGATGTAGGTCACCCCCCAGAGACTGTTGTACAAGGATCCCCCTCCAGAACCAGTGGGCAAGTACCCCACCTCAGAGACTGTAACCTTGCACTCCCCAGCAAAGTGAAATGGGCAGGGAGCCCCCTCCAGAACCAGTGGGCACGTTCCCCACTTCAGAGACTGTGACCTTGCACTCTCCAGCATAGGAAATGGGCATGGAGCCCTCTCCAGAACCAGTGGGCAAATTCCCCACCTCAGAGGCTGTGACCTTGCACTCCTCAGCAAAGTGAAATGGGCAAGGAGCCCCCTCCAGAACCAGTGGGCAAGTTCCCCACTTCAGCTGAGGTGCCGCCTGTGAGAAAGTAGCCTCTTTCTAGCATAGTTACCCCCACTTTTGGCCTGTTTGTGAGTGTGTGCCAGTGTGTTTTTACTGTGTCACTGGGTTCCTGCTAGCCAGGACCCCAGTGCTCATAGATAAAAACCTATATGTTAGTGTGTTTTTTCCTGTCTGACTGGGATCCTGCTGGTCAGGACCCCAGTGCTCATAGTTTATGGCCTAATGTGTGTGTCTGTATAGTGCTTAACTGTGTCACTGAGGCTCTGCTAATCAGAACCTCAGTACTTATGCTCTCTCTGCTTTTAAATTTGTTGCTGTAGGCTAGTGACTTAATTTACTAATTTCAATTGGCACACTGGACCCCCCCCCCCTTATAAGTCCCTAGTGTATGGTGCCTAGGTACCCAGGGCATTGGGATTCCAGTTCTTTTGCCACCCATAAGGAGCTCACACAAACCCTATCACAGGCCTGCCATTGCAGCCTGCATGAAATAGTGCACACACTATTTCACAGCCATCTCCACTGCATTTAAGTAACTTTTAAGTCACCTATATGTCTAACCTTCACTTGCTGAAGGTTGGTGCAAAGTTACTAAGTGTGAGGGCACCCTTGCACTAGCAAAGGTGCCCCCACATAGTTCAGGGCCATTTCCCTGGACTTTGTTTGCAGGGACGCCATTACACGTGTGCACTACATATAGGTCAATACCTATATGTAGCTTCACAATGGTAACCCCGAATATGGCCATGTAACAAATCTAAGATCATGGAATGGTCCCCCCATTCCAAATTTGGTATTGGAGAGCCAGTTCCATGCATCCTGGGGGCTCCACCATGGACCCCCAGTACTGCCAAACCAGCTCTCTGAGGCTTGCACTGCAGCTACAGCTGCTGCCACCTCACAGACAGGGTTCTGCCCTTCTGGGGTCTGAGCAGCTCAGTCCCAGGAAGGCAGAACAAAGCATTTACTTTGGGAGCAGGGTGTTACACCCTCTCCCTTTGGAAATAGGTGTTACAGGCTGGGGAGGGGTAGCCTCCCGCAGCCTCTGGAAGTGCTTTGAAGGGCACAGATGGTGCCCTCCTTGCATAAGCCAGTCTATACCGGTTCAGGGACCCCTTGTCACCTGCTCTGGCACGAAACTGGACAAAGGAAAGGGGAGTTACCACTACTCTATCCATCACCACCCTAGGGGTGGCGCCCAGAGCTCCTCCAATTTGTCCCAGACTTCAGCCATCTTGCTTTTAATGGTGTGGGGGCACTCTGGAGGGCTCTGAGTGGCCAGTGCCAACCGGTGACGTCAGAGACCCCTCCTGATAGGTCCTTACCTGATAAGGTAGCCAATCCCCCTCTCTGGGCTATTTAGGGTCTCTCCTGTGGGTTTTCTTGGGATTCTACAGCAGGAATCCTCTGCAACTACTACTTCATCCTTTGGCCTCGGATCTACCGCAGCCTGTTCCAGGAACCGCTGTAAAAGCAACAAAGTATCCACAAGGGATACTTTTCTTCTGCAACTTCAGCTCCAGCCAGCAACTGCAACAGTTTCCATGGTGTACACGCTCTGAGGACTCCCTGTCTTCACCCTGCACCAGAAGGACGAAGAAATCTCCTGTGGGGTGACGGAGTCACTCCCCTGCTCACGCAGGCACCTTCTAAGTCGACGATTGATTCTCTTGGACTCCTCTCACACAACGAGCTTACTCCTTGGAACACAGAGGGTGGACCCCCAGCAACACAGTCTGTCCTGAGGTCCTGCTGATGCAATTTGAAGAAGGTAATACCTTGCCTTCCCCGAGAGCGAGAGTACCCCTGTGCACCACGTCTTCTTCACCTCCTGAGGCCTGTCTGCACTATTTGCAAAATTCCTTTGTGCACAGCCTGGCCCAGGGCCCCAGCACTCTATATTGCGTCGCTCAACTCGCTGACTTGATCTCCGGCGGCTTGGGACCTTCTTCTGTAGTGCTGCACCAACCGCGTTTTACACTTCCTTTGTCCCCGTGACCTGGGACTCCTGAGGGTGCTGTTTGGCATCCTGAGGGCTCTCTATAGTGTTCAGAGCCCCCTCGTCCTCCTCACACAGAGTTGAGGGCCCCAGGTCCCTCCTGGGTCCAGCCAGCACCATTTTGATGCAAAACGCAACATTGTCCTAATCAAGGCTTGTTGGGGACTTCCAACACGAAATCACATCTGCATCCATCTTCACGTCGTGGAACATCCTTTGCATCATGCAGAAACCCGCTGGCATCTTCCTAGGGTGCATTCCTGCAGTCTTCGTCCAACCGGGGACTCTTCTTTTGCACCCTCTTCTGGGTTGGCAGGGGCTCCTGTCCTTCCTGGAACTTCTTTCGACTTCTGGTCTTGGTCCCCTTCTTTTGCAGGTCTTCAGGTCCAGGAATTCACCATTTGTTGAGCCCCTGCCAACCCAGAAGAGGGTGCAAAAGAAGAGTCCCCGGTTAGTTGAAGACTGCAGAAATGCACCCTAGGAAGATGCCAGTGGGTTCCTGCATGATGCAAAAGATGTCCCATGGCATGAAGATCGTTGCAGATGAGATTTCGTGTTGGAAGGCACCAGCAAGCCTTGTCTACGGCAAAAGCCTGTTTTTCATCAAAATGGCACTGGATGGACCTAGGAGGGACCTGGGGGCCTCAACTCTGTGTAGGGAGGAAGAGGGGGCTCTCAGCATTTTAGAGAGCCCTCAGGATGCCAGCCAGCACCCCCAGAAGCCGCAGGATATGGGTTCAAAGGAGGTGCAAAACGCAGTTGATGCAGCACAACAAAAGAAGGTCCCACGCCGCTGGAGAACAACTCAGCGAGTTGAGCGTCACAGGGTGGAGTGCTGGGGACCTGGGCCAGGCTGTGTACGACGGAATTTTGCAAAGAGTGCACAGAGACCTCAGGAGGCGAAGAAGACCCAAAACACAAGGGTACCGTCGATCTCGGAGAAGTCAACGTTTTACCTCCTCCAAATTGCGTCAGCAGGACCTCAGGACATTCTATGTTAATGATGTCCACCCTCTGTGTCCTTAGGAGCACGCTCGTTGCTGTGAGAGGAGTCCCAGGATACCTGTTGTCGCCTTGGAAGGTTCCTGCTTGGAGCAGGGGAGTGACTCCATCACTCCACTGGTGATTTCTTTGGTCCTTCTGGTGCAGGATGAAGACAGGGCGTCCCCAGACTGTGCAAACTGTGAAAACTGTTGCAGTTGCTGACTTGGAGCTGAGGTTGCTGAAGAAAAGTGTCTCTTGTAGACACTCTGTTGCAGTTACAGCGTTTCTTGGAGCAGGCTGCAGTTGATCTAAGGTCAGAAGATGCTGAAGTTGTTGCAGAGGATTCCTGAAGGACACTTGCAAGCAGAATCTGAAGAGAACCCACAGGAGGCACCCTAAAGAGCCCTGAGAAGGGGATTGGCTACCTTATCAGGTATGGACCTATCAGGAGGGGTCTCTAACGTCACCTGCTGACACTGGCTACTCAGAACCCTCCAGAGTGCCCCCACACCTTGCAAAGCAAGATGGCTGAAGTCTGGGACACACTGGAGGAGCTCTGGGCGCCGCCCCTGGGGTGGTGATGGACAGGGGAGAGGTCACTCCCCTTTCCTTTGTCCAGTTTCGCACCAGAGCAGGGGAGAAAGTGTCCCTAACAGGTGTGGACTGGTTTATGCAAGGAGGGCACCATCTGTGCCCTTCAAAGCATTCCCAGAGGCTGGGGGAGGCTACCCCTCCCCAGCCTGTAACACCTATTTCCAAAGGGTGTAACACCCTGCTCTCAGAGGAAATGCTTGGTTCTGCTTTCCTGGGACTGGGCTGCCCTGACCCCAGAGGGGCAGAACCCTGTCTGTGAGGTGGCAGCAGCTGTAGCTGCAGTGCAAGCCTCAGAGAGCTGGTTTGGCTGTACTGGTGGTCTATGGTGGAGCCCTCAGGATGCATGGAATTGGCTCCCCAATACCAGATTTGGAATGGGGGGACAATTCCATGATCTTAGATTTGTTACATGGCCATATTCGGAGTTACCATTGTGAAGCAACATATAGGTATTGATCTATATGTAGTACACACGTGTAATGGTGTCCCCGCACTCACAAGTCCGAGGAAATGGCCCTGAACTATGTGGGGGAACCTTTGCTAGTGCAAGGGTGCCCTCACACTTAGTAACTTTGCACCTAACCTTCAGCAAGTGAGGGTTAGACATATAGGTGAGTTATAAGTTACTTAAGTGCAGTGTAAAATGGCTGTGAAATAACATGTGCGTTATTTCACTGAGGCTGCAGTGGCAGGCCTGTGTAAGAATTGTCTGAGCTCCCTGTGGGTGGCAAAAGAAATGCTGTAGCCCATATGGATCTTCTGGAACCCCAATGCCCTGGGTACCTAGGTACCATATACTAGGGACTTATAAGGGGGGTCCAGTGTGCCAATTGAAATTGGTAAATGTAGGCACTGGCCTACAGTGAAAATTTTTACAGCAGAGAGAGCATGAGCACTGAGGTTCTGATTAGCAGAGCCTCAGTGACACAGTCAAGCACTATACAGGCATACACATTAGGCCACAAACTATGAGCACTGGGGTCCTGGCTAGCAGGATCCCAGTGAGACAGGCAAAACACACTAACATATAGGTTTTTATCTATGAGCACTGTGGCCCTGGCTAGTAGGATCCCAGTGACACAGTAAAAACACACTGACAAACACTCACAACCAGGCCAAAAGTGGGGGTAACCATGCTAGAAAAAGGTTACTTCCCTACATTCAACCCCTACCCCTCAGGAATAATGCAAGGACAAAATAATTGGAAGAAAGTGAGTGTAATACGATAAAATAACATGAATAAGTGTATCAAAATACAAACGTATATACATATTTACAAATGGAGGGACACTGCCCAGTCTTCAATGCCCGTGGGCCACAGGGCCACTACACATAGGCCAAGGCCCCACCTCACTCCTACAACAACACGGAGAGAACACTGCAGGGGCAGCAGGTCGAAAATACACAGGAACCTCAGGGGGGGTGGGGAATGGGGGGGGCACCTCAGCCGGAAGATGGTACAACGTCACTGGTCCTGGAGGGGGCTACATGCCCTGTGCGATGTCCTGGGGAGTGCAAGGCCACAGTCTCTCAAGTGGGTGGTTTTCCCACTGCTTAGTCCTGGGGAGTGCAAGGCCACAGTCTCTCAAGTGGGTGGATTGCCCACTGCTTGGTCCTGGGAAGTGCAAGGCCAAAGTCTCTCTAGTGGATGGCTTCTCCACTGGTTCTGGAGGGGGCATAGTGCCCAGTGTGCTTCATTCTAGGAAGGATGGGGTGAGTGGATGGCTTCTTCCACTGGTTCTGGAGGGGGCCTTGTGCCCAGTTTGGTTCATCCTGGCAAGGATGGGGTGAGTGGGTGGCTTCTTCCACTGGTTCTGGAGGGGGCCTTGTGCCCAGTGTGCTTCATCCTGGCAAGGAGGGGGTGAGTGGATGGCTTCTTCCACTGGTTCTGGAGGGGGCTTTGTGCCCTGTGATGCAGATCTTGGGGAGTGCAAGGTCACAGTCTCTCACCTGGGTGTCACACCTACGGAATAAGTAGGGGCCAGGATGCACTACAGCCCACGGAGGCAGGGCTACACACTGGCTGCCGGAGGTGACAGCTGCTCAGTGGTGGCAGTGGTGGGTCTGGTGTTGGGGCTGGCAGTGGTGCGGGTGGTGGTGCTGGCATTGGTGGGGGGGAGGCTCCAGACCATCCCCTGCAGCCTCGGACAGCTGCCCACTGGGGCTGCCTCTGCTGGCAGTGGTGCTGGTGGTGGGGCTGGCAGTGAGGGGGGAGGTTCCAGCCCTTCCCCTGCAGCCTCGGATGGCTGAACCGCCATGGTTGGTGGTGGGGGCTCCGAATGAGTCCAAGCACCAGGCCTCCTGTCCTTCCTGCCTGCAGGAGCTGGCCCCTTTCCCTTCACTTTTGCAGCTGGTGGTGCATCCTTGGCCTTCCCTTTCGCAGCTGGTGGTGCCTCCTTGCCATTCCTTGATGCACCTAGTGCAGTCACACTTCCAGTACTGCTGGCTGGTTGCTGGGATCCTCTCCCACCTGCAGTAGCTGTCGACACTACTGTGGCCGTGGACTGGGTGGCTGAGGTGCTCGCCTGGGTTCTGACCACCCTGGCCCGACGTGAAGGACGGAAGAAGAGGTAGTGAAGAGGTCAACGGTGGAGAGGAAAAGCTTCTTAGGGACACTGGGGCGGGAAGAGGGAGAAGGTCTGGGAGTGGAGGAAGAGGGAGTGGTTGAAGGAGGTGTCTGTCTGCTGAGTTTGGGTGAAGGTGCATGGACTGGATGCTGTTGTGAGGTGGATGTCTGTTGGGTGTCTGAGTGCTTGCGTTTGTGTATTTTGGGAGGAGGGGGTACAGACACAGTGGGAGAGGACACAGGGGATGTGTGCATGGAAGTGGGGGTGGTGACTGCCAGTGAGGGGTGTGTAGTGATAGGTGTGGTGGTGATGGGGGTAGTGGATGAGGATGTAGTGCATGCAGGTGGGAGGTGGAGTACGAGGAGGAGGGGGACACAGTAGAGGCAGTGGATGTTGGTATGTCTAAATCTGGATGGTGTTTGTGAGAGTGCCTGTGGGATGATGTGTGGTGTTTGTGTTTGCCTGAACCACTCCTGTGTGTTGTCTCGGGTGCATGCTGGTCTGCCTGTGTGCTTGGGATGGGGTGGGGTTGAGGGGAATGGGACTGGGTAGAGGAAGTTGGAGGGGGAGGCTAGAAACAGGGACAATGGCTGCCATCAGAGAGGAGGCCAGAGCCTGGATTGATCTATGTTGGGCCTCCATGCCAGAGTGAATGTCAGGCATGCATTTGTTTGTTGCAAATGGACTGCCAGCCCCTGGATGGCATTCACAATGGTTGACTGCCTAACAGAGATGGATTGCAGGTCAATAGCCTCCTCACTCAGGGCAGCAGGGCTAACTGGGGCAGGGCCTGAGGTACCTGTGGCGAAGGAGATGCCCACCCTCCTGGGTGAGCGGGCACAGGAAACTCGCTGAGGGGCTGCTGGGAGTGCGGAGCTGGTACAGGGTGGCAGTTGTACCTGTAGTTGGGGTGGCCACAGAGGTGTCCGCCACCACCAGGGAGCTTCCATCGGAGGAGGTATCACTGTCTGAACTGTCCACTCCTGTCTCTGCCGTGGTGCTCCCCTCGCCCTCCCTTCCACTGGTGCCCTCACCGTTGGTGGATTCGGCCTCCTGGGCCCTGTGGGATGCAGCTCCCTCAGTTGCCGGTGCCTCAGCTCCTCGCCAGATGATGCTAATGCACAGAAGGACAGGGTGACAAAACAAAAAGGGTGGGGGAAGAGACAAAGGATACACTGGTCAATGGCTGCTCCAACACCACCGTTGGAGTACACGACACACACACAGGGAACAGCCCTACTCAATAGGCAATGCACTACCAGTCACAATGCTAGTCACCAGCCCATGGACAGTAATACCTAACACCACTAACAGCATACCAGAGACCCACAGACCCCTGCCCAGCAGTGGATACCTACTAGCTTGGTTGGAGGTGGTTCACATCATACTCTGCCCAACATGGGACCTACCCTGCAATGTCCAGCCTGGCCTAGGGGCACCCACAGGCCCACATCCCCCACCTGGAGACCACCCCACCACATGCATGTAGTTTATTTGGAAAATGTACTCACCCCCTTGTGGCTGCTGTGATGCCCTCAAGTGCCCATCCAGCTCCAGACAGGCCACCTTCAGTATGCGGGTCATCAGCGGGGTAAGGGTTCGACGGGCACCCCTGCCTCGTTAGGAGGCCATCCCCAGCTGGGCCTCCGCCATCTTCCTTGCCCAGCGTCTCAGGTCCTCCCACCATTTCCGACAGTGGGTGCTCCACCTGCCATAGACCCCCAGGGTCTGCGTGTCCTTGGCGATGGCACCACATATACCCTTTTTCTGATGGGCGCTGACCTGCAGAGAAATACACATAGAAAAAAGTTATCAGTCAGACCGTCCGGCCTGTTAGCCTCACGTCCCACCATAGCCCTCCCATCCCCTTACTCCCAGGCATTGCCCACCATACATGCAGCACGCTGCCCAGGACCCTTCTCCCAACCCCCCCTTACACGAGGCCCTCACACAGCACTCCATGCATTCATGCCCCATGCATCGTGCTCACAGTGTACTCACCTGTTGGTCTGGAGGCCCATACAGCAGTCCGTACTGGGGTAGGACCCCATCCACCAGTCTCTCCAACTCCGCAACGGTGAAGGCTGGGGCCCTTTCCCCACTGACACGATCCATGGTTGGTTCCAGACCGAGGTCACAGCAGCACATGCAGTGTAGGTCCTCTCCTGTTGAAGGTCAGGTAGCAAGTGGGTAAACAGATAGAAAATGGCGGTCACGTCCGCGGAGGTGCGTACCGTCACCGCCAGCGTACATCACCATTTGCCACTGTAACCCATGGGGCCCAATGGGATCAAATGAGGAGTTGCATGGCGGTTTTCTACCGCCTCCCGCAACGGCGCACAGTGTCAGCAGAATTACCTCATTTCCACGTCACTCCATACGGGACAGGTGGATGCCATTTCAGGTGGGAGAGCAGGCCATGGCACCTAACTGCGTCACAGTACACATAAGCACCATTTGTGCCTATACAACAATCTTGTGTTACAGTCACAACATGCAATGCAGTGTAGTGTTGCCTCCTAGACTGCAACTGCTGCGGATGAATCGGAGATGGAGACATCCCCCCTTGTACAGGCCCCTGGTGGTCTTGGCAACAATGGAAGACAGGCACACTATCCTCACCTATAGACTTGACTGGGCCACAGTCACAGACCTGTGTACCCAATTGGAACCTGACCTGATATCTGCTATCTGTCAGCCCACCGGGATCCCCTCTCTTGTGCAAGTCCTATCTGTGCTCCATTTCCTGGCAAGTGGCTCCTTCCAAGTGACAGTGGGCTTGGCAGCAGGAATGTCACAGCCAATGTTCTGAATATTGCTGACAAGAGTGTTGTCTGCCCTGATCAAACACATGCGCAGCTACATCGTTTTCCCCCAGGTGGAGGATTTGGCCATGGTGAAAGCTGACTTCTATGCAATGGGACATATCCCCAACATTATTGGGGCAATTGATGGAACACATATTGCGTTTGTCCCCCCCCCGGAGAAATGAACAGGTGTTCAGAAATCGAAAAAGCTTTCACTCCATGAATGTGCAGATAGTGTGCCTGGCGGACCAGTACGTCTCCCATGTCAATGCAAAGTGTCCTGTGTCTGTCCATGATGCCTTTATCCTGAGGAATAGCAGCATCCCATATGAGATGGCTCAACTCCAGAGGCACCGGTTGTGGCTAATAGGTGAGTCCTGGTTCCCACCCAGTGGATGTTGGTGTATGGGCATGGTGTGGGCCCTATGGGTTAGTGTGTGTCTAACAGTTGTCCTTTGATATTTGCAGGTGACTCTGGTTACCCCATCCTCTCTTGGCTACTGAGCCCATGTGAGGAATCCCAGGACAAGGACAGAGGAACGTTACAATGAGCCACATGGGTGAACAAGAAGAATAATAGAAAGGACATTTGGCTCCTAAAGGCCAGGTTTCGTTGACTCCATCTAACAGGTGGTTCCCTGTGCTACTCACCCAAGACGGATGCTGCGTGTTGCACAACCTTGCCTTAAGTCGCCATGTGCCTTTTCTGCAGGAGGAGGAGGCTGGAGATGGCCGTGTGGCAGCAGTGGACCCTGTGGACAGTGAAGATGAGGAAGCAGAGGATGAGGATGAGGACAACAGAACAGCAATCATACGACAGTAAATCCAACGACTCACAGGTAAGACACTGTAATTACACTTTAAATTGACAGTTTTGTATTGGATATTGTCAGTGGCAGGCTGATATTCCCACTACTATTGCCACTACTACTATGGCATCATGTCTTTGGTTGAAGCAGTGGTGTAAGATGACAGAGAAATTGGGAGCTTTAGCTTTTCCAGAGAAAGGAACGTTTAATTTGAGAGTTTTGGATGAATTGCGAATGACAATATATGAGACAAAGCCATTACTGAGGCCAGCACATTTTGAGGCTTTAGCGGTTTGGGAGTTGGTAGCCAAACAGCAACAAGAAATTAAATTTCAGAGGAGAATAAGAAAGGTAGAAAAGTCCTTGGCAGAAGCAAGGTGGGATTGGGAACAGAAAAGGTGGAGAACGGGACACTACAGGGAATTAAATTATTTCCTGCAATTACAGAAGAAGATGAGTCCGAAAAAGAAGATACTGCTAAAAGTGATGAAAGTACAGGGACAAAGAAAAAGAAAAAGCCCTATGTAGACGATGAAGGTTCAGATGTTGAGGATCTTATTACACAGTTGTTGAGGGATCGACCTCTGCCATATGCGACGCATGAAGGGGGTCAAAGTACTAGTTCTGCCCCAACTGCTCCAGCACAAGCATTGGGGACAGTGCGACCAGTGCAGCCAGACAGTAGACAGCTACAAGGGGTAGTGCAGAGTACTCCTAATGCAGTGACTACTTCGGTGGTCCAAGCGCAGATGCACCCACCATTGATACAGAGAATTTATTCAGGTGTACCAGTTCTTGAAACGGCTTCCAACTTAGTGGTGTCATCGGATCAAGTGCTTCCGACGCCAATGTTAGTTCAGGCGGAACCGACTCCAATGTTGTTGCCTCAGGCACAGCCACAGGGTTTACCGAAGTTTACACCAATGACAGGGACACAGTCAGATATGACTCCAGTGATGAATCAGACTATGGGAGTAGCTCTTCCACAAAATGCGAGTGTCAGAGCAGCACCAGATGCAATATCGCTACTGATTACTGTTGGTCCAGCGGTACCATTGTTTGCACAGAAGAAATCAATTGTAGGAGAACAGGGTGAAATGTCACAGAGCTTGGTGAGAAGAGGAATGAGTGATCATGTGCAGGTGATATCATCTGTGGGTCAGACCTTTGATGGACCTAGACCAGGGGTCTTCAAACTGGGGGGCCCAACGGGGGCCTCAAGTGATCCCAAGGAAGGCAACAGTCTCTGGTCAAAAGAAGCATTACACAGATAACAGTGTTTTATTTTAAGCAGAGACATGTTATTGCATGTTTAAAAAGTTAACAGTACTTAACTGCAATGTTTAAATACATTTAGACATATTTAAACATTGGCATCTTTATAAAATATATTTGTGAAAATTTCTGGTGGGGGGGCAATTATTTTTATTTTTCAACTGGGGGGGCGAGGCATTAAAAAGTTTGGAGATCACTGATCTAGACCTTCAATGGACCTTAGTCCACTTGTTGCGCTTCCAGATGCGGTAAATGGCCCGAGTGCGAGTCAGAGCTTGAAGCTTCTGATACCGCAGACTCCAGGTGCTGTGGTAAAACAGGTACCATTGCAAGATGTAACATCTCATTACAGGGATTAACAGCACAGCCAATTGAGTGAATGGTTGGATAGTTTGAATACTCCTCGAAATACATCCAAGGTTGAAGAGCAGATAAATTGTGTAAGATTAGCTACAGAAATAACTGAGCTAGTTGAGGGAACAATGGGAGTGAACAGGTTGGAATCCTACACAGAGGAAGAGTTGAGGTAGTTGTGTCCGAGGATTATAAAGGAGGTGAGCAAGATACACCAGAAATTGGCAGAGCTGGCAGACAAACATGACATAGAGATTGAGAAAATCAAACATTTGAAAAGGAGATACAGGTTAGGTTTCGAGGCAAAGGATTTCGAGCACATGAGGTCAGCAGGAATGAAGGCTCATCTGAAAGAATTATTGCAGAGTGCTCAGGTTTGGGGAGCATTGGAGAAGTGGGAAGGTTGATGGGCAAAGAAGAAGGATAAACGGAAACGAGATTCACAAGAAGGGTCTGAAGGTGTTCAGAAAGAAAAGGAACCAGTAAAGATTTTACCGTTGAGGGAAATTCCAGGAGGGCAATTTATTCATGTCCCATGGTACAGGAGTTATATGCTGTCCTTCACAAATGATTACCCAAAACTGAAAGAGAAACCAGTTGAGTGGTACCAGCAAACAGATGGATTTGTGAAGCTTTCTAAATGTGTCTGGGAAGACTTGAATACTTTGGATTGGCCGGCGAGTGAACCAGAAAGGGATAGAGTTATAGGCGCACCATCACCTGAAGTGATGAAACATTATTATAAAGTGATTGAGTTCCTGAAGACGAGAATTTCTCCCAAAAATATTGACTGGCAGAGAATTGACAGGACAGTGCAAGAAACTAAAGAGTCGATACATACCTATTATGAGAGATTATTGAAAGCATTCAAGGAGTACAGTGGCAAGGAAGCAATTGAGCCGAAAGACATGTTGCACTTTGTGTTCAGATTTGTCGAAGGATTGAGACCAGAAATAGGACAGATGATTAAGAGTCATTTGATTTGTTGGCAAGTGAAGCCGATTGATGAGGTGTTGGAGTATGCAAAATACTGTAGTGATGAGATTGAATTGAAGCTGGAAAAGCTGAAGGAGAAAGCAATGGTGATGCAAATAAAGGCAGCTCAAACAGGAGTGCAAGGAGCTTTGGTGCAACAGATGCCGCAGCAGCAGGGAACTGTCATGTTCCAACCTCAGATGAGAGGTAGGGGTCGTGGAGTCAAAATGACTTGTGGTCCGGATTTGAGTACTGTAGTGGTCCAGAATGATATGCAGGGGATGAAAAAGATGTAACCGTGTCATTTGTGCGGAGACGTGGGACACTGGAAGCGGGAGTGCCCGTTGATGGTGTAGGATGGTGCTGTTCAGCAAAGTGGCGATGTCAATACATTTCAAACTGTGAAAGTCCCTATAATGAGAGGATTTAATCCAAATGTTCAAAATCAAGTGCAGAATTTCCAACCCATGCAGCAGGTGCAAGTGCCGCGTGCACAATTGACACAGTTGCAACCAATACAGCAGCAAGTTCCTATGGTACCTAGACAGCAAATGCAGATACCTCGAGCCCGGATGGAACAGCAACAGATGATGCTTACTCAACAGGTCACAGATCAGAGACAAGACAGAAGTAATGACACAGTGCACCAATTCCCATTTCATAGTGAGAATGAAATAAACGATGAATAGATGAGTGACAGTTCAGATGAAGGACCGTGTATGCTTGCAGCGTCCTTAGAAGTAGATCAGAGAGGACCTGTTGTGAAGGGAAAGGTGATGGGTTACAAAGTCTCATTCTTGGTGGACACAGGAGCTACTCACTCTACAGTGAGAAGTGCAGAAGTTCCGAACTTACCTCCTTCAGGCAGAACAGTTCAGGTTGTGGGAGTAGAAAACAGACAGTTGACAAATCCAATCACAGATCCGGTACAGGTTGAAATTGGTAACTTTCAGGGACTGCACAGGTTTGTAGTCTGTGACTCAAGTCCAGTATCTCTACTGGGAAGGGACTTAGGGCCAGATGTAGGAAAGCATTTGCGAGTCGCAAACGGCAAAAATTGCCGTTTGCGACTCGCAAGTAGCATTTTCCTATTCAGAAATGCATATTGCGAGTCGGGACCGACTCGCAAAATGCATTTCAGAATCGCAAATAGGAAGGGGTGTTCCCTTCCTATTTGCGATTCGGAGTGGTATGCAATACCATTTGCGACCGCATATGCGGTCGCAAATGGTGTCGCAGTTACCATCCACTTGAAGTGGATGGTAACCCACTCGCAAATTGGAAGGGGTCCCCATGGGACCCCTTCCCCTTTGTGAATGGACCCAAAACTATTTTTTCAGGGCAGGTAGTGGTCCAAAGGACCACCTCCTACCCTGAAAAAATACCGAAACTAAAGGTTTCGTTTTTTTTTTAAAGTGCAGCTCGTTTTCCTTTAAGGAAAACGGGCTACACTTAAAAACAAAAAAACTGCTTTATTTAAAAGCAGTCACGAACATGGAGGTCTGCTGACTACAGCAGGCCTCCATGTTTGCGAGTGCCTATAGTCGGTATGGGGCCGCAATTTGCGACCCACCTCATTAATATTAATGAGGTGGGTCTCTGCGACCCCATACCGACTCGCAGACGGTGTCTGAGACACCATTCTGCATTGCAAATTGCGACTTGCAATTTGCGAGTCGGAAGGACTCGCAAATTGCAAGTCGCAATTTGCAATTTTCCTACATCTGGCCCTTAATGTGTAAGAACAAAATGCTCCATTAGTTGTTGGACTACTGGAATAGAGGTTCAGACTAATAGTGATGATGAGGAAGAACAGACATCTGAGACCATAAATAACAATGTCAATGAGGAATACCCATTGATCAAGTTTTTCCCAATGTTTACTGTGAAAGAATTGCATGCGGACCTACAGGGAACAGTACAGGAAAATGTGTGGGACCTAACAGGTAAAGAAGTGGGTTTGATTAAGGGAATGGAACCGCTTAAGATCACTTTGAAGCCGAACGTAGTATTTCCTCAGCTTCCACAGTATAACATGGCATAAGATGTCCTGATGAAAGTAACGCAGATAATTGGAGATTTTCTAAAACAAGGAGTTTTGAAAGAAGTGATGAGCAGTCCATGTAATTCACCAATAATGGGCTTAAAAAAGCCGTGTGGAAAAGTGCGCATTGTGCAGGATTTACGAAAAGTGAACAACATGGTGGTCAAGTGTTGTCCAGTGGTGCCAAATCCAGCAGTGATACTGTTTCAGATCCCATGTGATGCTGAGTGGTTCACAGTGGTTGACTTGTCACAAGCTTTCTTTTCTGTGCCTCTTCATGAGGATAGTCAGTTTCTTTTTAGTTTCAAATTCTTATACAGAGTCTACAGCTGGTGCAGACTTCCACAAGGGTATACGGAGTCACTGTCTCTATCTAATCAGATCCTGAAAAAGAATTTGGAGTCATTGGAATTACCGTACCAATCGACTCTAGTGCAGTACATTGATGATTTGCTGATTGCATCCAGGACAAGGGAAGAGTGCAAGTATGACTCGATTGCCCTGTTCAATCATCCGAGAAAATTCAGACATAAGGTGTCACCTTTGAAATACAGTATTGTCAGAAGTCAGTGAAATACTTGGGACACCAGATTGAGAAAGAGTCAAGGAGAATCTCCAGAGAAAGGATTACAATGATTCTGCAGAAAAGTCCTCCGACTTCACATAGAGATGCTAGAATGTTTCTGGGAATGGTAGGGTATTGTCATCAGTGGATTCTAAATTTTGCTGAGATCGCTAAACTGTTGCAACAGCTGACACATAAGGAAGTTACAAACCCCATCACATTAGATGAAGATCAGATGAAAGCATTCACTGAGTTGAGAGAGAGTTTGTGCAGAACTCCAGCGTTTGGAATGCCTGATTACACAAAGCCTTTCACATTGTTTTGTCATGAATGTGATGCTTGTTCTTTGTCTGTCTTGACACAGGTCCATGGAGGTGCTTATCGCCCAGTAGCCTATTTTTCAGCTACCTTGGACCCAGTTGCAGCAGCATTACCAGGTTGTCTGCGTGCAGTAGCCGCAGTTGGTCAAAGTCTTTCTCAATGTGAGGGAGTAGTGATGGGATACCCTTTGACGGTAATGGTACCACACTCTGTTGAAATCTTACTGACAAGGACAAAAACACAGTATTTGACGGGTGCAAGACTGACAAGGTATGAGACGAGCATATTGGGAGCTCCAAATTTAACATTAAAAAGATGTACAGTACTGAACCTGGCAACATTACTTCCAAGTGATACCGTTGAAATTGAAAAAGAGGAAGACATCGAGCATGATTGTCTTGAGATAACTGAACTGTGCACAAAACCAAGGCCTGACATCCGAGATACTCGATTGGAAGAAAATTACCAAATTGTTTTTGTTGATGGTTCATGTCTCAGAGATGGTACAGGGACATGGAGAGCAGGATATGCTGTATGCACAATTATAGGTACATTAGAAGCTTCCTGGCTTCGAGGTGTATATTCTGCACAAGTGGCAGAATTGGTAGCTCTTACTAGAGCGTGCTATGTTTCTGCGAGATAGAGAGTCACAATCTATACAGACAGCCAATATGGATTTGCAATTGTTCATGATTTTGGTCAATTGTGGTCGCAAAGAGGTTTCTTGACTTCTACTGTTACACCATTAAGAAATGGCGACAAGATAAAGGAGTTGTTGTATGCAATACAGTTACCTGAACAAAATGTCGTGGTGAAATGCAGTGCACATCAAAAGGCACAGGATTACATCTCATTGGGAAATGGATATGCGGATCAAGTCGCAAGGTTTTGCGCATTGAACTGTATATCATTTAAAGACAAGTGGGAATTAATGCCCGAAGAATACAGTACTTGCACAAGTTCTGCATTAAAGGTGATTGATACTTTGGACGAGTTGACAACATTGCAGGATAATGTTGACAAAGAAGAGAAACGACTCTGGGTTAAGTTAAAATGTGTCCATAGACCTGATGAAATTGGGATTTATGAGGAGGGTCAGATAGCCCAATAGTTTATTGTCGCAAATGGCCCGTTACTACCATGGACAGGCACATATTGGAATTGATGCCATGGTTAGATTGTTCAAGATTGACTGGTTTAATCCTAAATTCAGGCAAGCAGCAGAGGCAGTATGTCATCGCTGTATAGTTTGTCAGCAACTAAACGAGGGAAAAGGGACAGTGGTGAATTTGAGCCACATTGGAAGAGCAGGTCCATTAAGCAGAATGCAACTGGATTTCATCGAAATGCCTGTGTGTGGAGGTTTGAAGTATGTGTTGGTGATTGTGTGTGTCTTTAGTCACTGGATTGAAGCATACCCCACAAGGAGAAATGACAGTCTCACAGTAGCAAAGTTGTTGCTTAGGGAGTTGATACCACATTTCGGGTTTCCGATCTCTTTAGAATCAGATAAGGAAACTCACTTCAATAACCAGGTGATTAAACTCTTATGTGCAGCACTAAACATCGAGCAAAAGTTGCATTGTAGCTATCGCCCTGAAGCATCAGGACTAGTGGAACAGATGAATGTTACCTTGAAATCAAGAATAGTAAAGATGTGTGCAGCTACGAATCTAAAATGGCTAGATGCATTGCCTTTGGTGTTGATGTCAATGAGAAACACACCTGACAGGAAGACAGGGCTGTCACCCCAGGAAATCCTCATGGGCAGAGCAATGAGATTATCAGCAGTTACAGCCACTGCACTTGTCAATATTACAGATGAAATGGTGTTGGACTACTGCAAGGGTCTGGCTGATGTGGTTAGCTCTTTCTCTCAGCAGGTGCAGGCCACCACCCTGCCACCCATCCATGATCCAGGTCACAATCTGAGAGCCGGAGACTGGGTCGTTGTCAAAAAACATGTTCGCAAGACTTGTTTGGAACCACTTTGGAGGGGTCCTTACCAGGTGGTGCTAACATCTATGACAGCTGTGAAATGTGCAGGACTCCCAAACTGGATACACGCGAGCCACACAAGGAGAGTAGTATGTCCACCAGGTCACGAAAAAGCATTGTTGAGAGCACCAACAACAGGGAAACAGGTCGCCGCACCTGAGCCAGAAAAGGAGCCAATAGAGCCTGAAGTTGAACCTGAGCTTGTGGAAGATGGTTCCATTACCCCTGTAAGAGACGAGAGTGAAGAATTACAGGAGGGTGCAGGAGAACCAATCTCGACGGATAGAGCAGGAGAGTTTAATTCAGCAGAGGTTCTCCCAAAAGCAGACAGTGCTGAAAAACAGACAGAGCAAGTGCCAGACCAAGAGGGGGAAAGAGTTGAGACGGATCAAAATCAAGGTGATTCGACTCCTCCTGAGCCCGTTGCAGGTCCATCAAGAGAAAACACCATCGAGAAAGAGAAGAGTCCAATTTTGTGATGAATATTGAAGAAGGAACAAGAAAAGGAGACAATTGGCTAGAATCGCAGTTAGGGAAGAAGAAGGAATTGGTCATAAATGAAACAATAGAGGAAGAAGTGGACACTATGAGAAAGGAAGATTTAGGTGAAGGAGAACTAAGTGGTGGCCGAAAGTTGAAAAGAAAGAGAATAGCAAGTCGACAATACGCAGGTCCTGAATGGCATAGCAATGAATGGCAACACGAGTTTATGTCTTTTTGATAGAGAAGTTCCAAGTCAGTATTTTGATGTAACCTGAAGGTGATTGAGAAGCTGAATTGCTGAGCTAATCTGAGAAACTTAAGAATGAGACTGTTGAAATAAAACCAAAAGAGACATTGATAACCTTATATGACAAATGAAAACCAGAAGTGACAACTACTAATTGATTTTGACAAAGGAAGAGGTTTCCTGGATGTGAAACTGAACTGTGAAAAGATAACTTTTTCTTCATTTTGATTTTTCGTTGCACTTTATCTAAGAGTTACTTCTGCTTTCTGATTCTTTACAGATCATGGCTGAGCTCAATAATCAAGATAGAAATATTAGGCGCTGTAGATACATGAGTGTTTGATTGGCAGTTATGTGTGGAATAATATTTATAATAATGATTGTGGGAATGTCTGTTCATGATATGAAAAAGGCTACTATTACATTTGCTCCTGAAACTACTACATTAACAGCTTTGGAGAGGTTTAAGTTAGATGAGAAATACTTGCATGATTATACTAATGCTCAAGGACAGCTTTCTTCTAAAGTTTTCCATTGATTGTTGAGTGAATATGTTGAGACAATGGGTGCGAGGAATTGTCTTGTGCGTACGCAAAGTCCTTCATCAGTAGAGGAAGGGGTTACGTACCATAGTCTTCCTTTAACATACAGAATAAGCTGTAGTTTGCTACTAGCAAGATTCTATAACCAAGAGTATATACAGTACTTTTGCTCAAACTACGACTTAGGCCCTCATTACAACCTTGGCGGGTGGCGGAGGCCGCCTGCCAAGGTTGAACCGCCAAGCAGCCACCTATGCGGCCACAAACCCACCGGCCGCATTTCAACATCCCCGTTGGCCATTGCAGCCGGCTCCTAATGGAGCCGGCTGTGTTGCGGCCGTGCGATGGGTGCAGCTGCACCCGTCGTGCTTTTCACTGTCTGCTGAGAGCAGGGTGGGGCTGTGCCTGTGGGCCCCTGCACTGCCCATGCCAAGTGCATGGGCAGTGCAGGAGCCCCCAGGGGCCCCACGACTCCCCTTCCCACCAGCCTTTCCATGGCGGTCTCTACTGCCATGAACAGGCTGGTGGGAAGGGGAGTCATAATCCCCAGGGCAGCGCTGCCCTGGCGGATTATAACCACCGGGACAACAATGGCAGGAAACCGCCGGTCCCGGCGGTGCGACCGCGGCGGTAATATGGCGATTTGCACCGCCAGCCTGTTGGCGGTACAATCGCCAAAACAACCCTGGCAGTCTTTGACCGCCAGGGTTGTAATGAGGGCCTAAGTCATCAAGTTGAATCAAACTTTATTTAATTTCACACAGATTTAGATCAAAGTCATAAACCAATTGAAACTTGAGGAAACATATGCTTAAATGCTTTAACCTAAGCCAATAAAGATGAATGCTATGGCATTAATAGCAAAGTTCAGCAAAACAGTCCGTCAGTCATTTGTCATTGTCAAACGTCTCCCATATGAAGCCTACCTAACCCAGATTAGCATTGGCATGTCATGCTAAAACAATTTAGAAAACGTGAATTTGAAAAACCATCTAGCTAGAAAGAAAAACTATAAAACAGCGCAGTTGGTACCTAGAAGGAAAGGCACAAGTTAATCAGTCACATTGTCATAGCTACCTATCCACAGAATGGATCTGCAACAAAGTCAGTCTTCGTCTTCAGGTCATCAATTGATCAGCAACACATCAGGCTCTCAAGAGTATGAGCCCAACAACAGAATCTTGAACCAGGTCTCCTGACGTCATCAATTATGAGACACTGGATGTAGGAGGCTGGCCTGGTTTGTAGTGGGTACCAAGGGGTACTTACACTCTGTACCAGGTCCAGTTATCCCTTATTAGTGTAGAAGAGGTGTTCTAGCAGCTTAGGCTGAAAGAAAAGGTAGCTTAGCAGAGCAGCTTAGGCTGAACTAGGAGACATGCAAAGCTCCTACTATACCACTGGTGTCATATGCACAATATCATAAGAAAACACAATACACAGATATACTAAAAATAAAGGTACTTTATTTTTATGACAATATGCCAAAAGTATCTCAGTGAGTACCCTCAGTATGAGGATAGCAAATATACACAAGATATATGTACACAATACCAAATATATGCAGTAATAGCAATAGAAAGCAATGCAAGCAATGTACAGTCACAATAGATTGCAATGAGAGCACATAGGTATAGGGGCAACACAAACCATATACTCCAAAAGTGGAATGCGAACCACAAATGGACCCCAAATGTGAGCTTGTAGAGGGTCGCTGGGACTGTAAGAAAACAGTGAGGGTTAGAAAAATAGCCCACCCCAAGACCCTGAAAAGTAGGTGTAAAGTGCACCTAAGTTCCCCAAAGAACACAGAAGTCGTGATAGGGGAATTCTGCAAGGAAGAACAGCACCAGCAATGCAACAAAGGTGGATTTCCGGACGAGAGTACCTGTGGAACAAGGGGACCAAGTCCAAGTGTCGCGACAAAGTCGAGATTGGGCAGATGCCCAGGAAATGCCAGCTTAGGATGCAAAGAAGCTGCCACCGGATGGTAGAAGCTGTGGATTCTGCAAGAACGAAGAGGACTAGGAACTTCCCCTTTGGAGGATGGATGTCCCACATCGTGAAGAAGCTTGCAGAGGTGTTCCCACGCAGACAGACCGCAAACAAGCCTTGCTAGCTGCAAGGGTCACAGTTAGGGTTTTTGGATGCTGCTGTGGCCCAGGAGGGACCAGGATGTCGCCAATTGCGTGAGGAGACAGAGGGGGCGCCCAGCAAGACAAGGAGCCCTCTCAGAAGCAGGCAGCACCTGCAGAAGTGCCGGAACAGGCACTACGAAGAAGGGTGAACCGGAGCTCACCCGAAGTCACAAAAGAAGATCCCACGACGCCGGAGGACAACTCAGGAGGTTGTGCACTGCAGGTTAGAGTGTCGGGGACCCAGGCTTGGCTGTGCACAAAGGAAATCCTGGAAGAGTGCACAGGAGCCGGAGCAGCTGCAAATCACCCGGTACCCAGCAATGCAGTCTAGCGTGGGGAGGCAAGGACTTACCTCCACCAAACTTGGACTGAAGAGTCACTGGACTGTGGGAGTCACTTGGACAGAGTTGCTGAGTTCCAGGAACCACGCTCGTCGTGCTGAGACGAGACCCAGGGTACCGGTGATGCAGTTCCTTGGTGCCTGCGGTTGCAGGGGGAAGATTCCGTCGACCCACGGGAGATTTCTTCTTAGCTTCTAGTGCAGAGAGGAGGCAGACTACCCCCACAGCATGCACCACCAGGAAAACAGTCGAGAAGGCGGCCGGATCAGCGATACAAGGTTGCAGTAGTCGTCTTTGCTACTTTGTTGCGGTTTTGCAGGCGTCCAGAGCAGTCAGCGGTCGATTCCTTGGCAGAAGGTGAAGAGAGAGATGCAGAGGAACTCTGATGAGCTCTTGCATTTGTTATCTAAAGAATTCCCCAAAGCAGAGACCCTAAATAGCCAGAAAAGGAGGTTTGGCTACTTAGGAAGGAGGATAGGCTAGCAACACAGGTAAGAGCCTATCAGAAGGAGTCTCTGACGTCACCTGCTGGCACTGGCCACTCAGAGCAGTCCAGTGTGCCAGCACCACCTCTGTTTCCAAGATGGCAGAGGTCTGGAGCACACTGGAGGAGCTCTGGGCACCTCCCAGGGGACGTGCAGGTCAGGGGAGTGGTCACTCCCCTTTTCTTTGTCCAGTTTTGCGCCAGAGCAGGGCTGGGGGATCCCTGAACCAGTGTAGACTGGCTTATGCAGAGATGGGCGCCATCTGTGCCCATCAAAGCATTTCCAGAGGCTGGGGAAGGCTACTCCTCCCCAGCCCTGACACCTTTTTCCAAAGGGAGAGGGTGTAACACCCTCTCTCTGAGGAAGTCCTTTGTTTTGCCTTCCTGGGCCAAGCCTGGCTGGACCCCAGGAGGGCAGAAACCTGTCTGAGGGGTTGGCAGCAGCAGCAGCTGCAGTGAAACCCCGGGAAAGGTAGTTTGGCAGTACCCGGGTCTGTGCTAGAGACTCGGGGGATCATGGAATTGTCTCCCCAATGCTGCATTGGGGTGACAATTCCATGATCTTAGACATGTTACATGGCCATGTTCGGAGTTACCATTGTGACGCTGTACATAGGTAGTGACCTATGTACAGTGCACACGTGTTATGGTGTCCCCGCACTCACAAAGTCCGGGGAATTTGCCCTGAACGATGTGGGGGCACCTTGGTTAGTGCCAGGGTGCCCACACACTAAGTAACTTAGCACCCAACCTTTACTAGGTAAAGGTTAGACATATAAGTGACTTATAAGTTACTTAAGTGCAGTGGTAAATGGCTGTGAAATAACGTGGACGTTATTTCACTTAGGCTGCAGTGGCAGGCCTGTGTAAGAATTGTCTGAGCTCCCTATGGGTGGCAAAAGAAATGCTGCAGACCATAGGGATCTCCTGGAACCCCAATACCCTGGGTACCTCAAAAAGATATACTAGGGAATTATAAGGGTGTTCCAGTATGCCAATGTGAATTGGTGAAATTGGTCACTAGTCTCTTAGTGACAATTTAGAAAGCAGAGAGAGCATAACCACTGAGGTTCTGGTTAGCAGAGCCTCAGTGAGACAGTTAGTCATCACACAGGGAACACATACAGGGCACACTTGTGAGCACTGGGGCCCTGTCTGGCAGGGTCCCAGTGACACATACACTAAAACAACATATATACAGTGAAATATGGGGGTAACATGCCAGGCACGATGGTACTTTCCTACACTGGATACTAACCCTCCAAAGCAGTGCAAATAGTGAAATCTCTAGTTGTAGTTCTGTACTCCAAAGTTAGCCTTGACACACAGACACACACACACACACCTATTGATAAGTGTGCTACATGTCTCTTCGCACAACAGGGAACATCAGGCATTTTCTTGCAGAACATGTGTAAATCTCTTGGCTGCAGCACTGAAAACTCAAAAAACCCAAGGCAGACCCCAACGACCTCAAAAACTTCCACCCAATCTCCCTCCTCCCCTTCCCAGCGAAGGTCATCGAGAAGATCGTCAACGCTCAGCTCACCCACCACCTTGAGGACAACTCCATCCTGGACCCCTCCCAGTCCGGTTTCAGACGCAACCACAGCAACGAGACTGCTCTCCTCGCCGCCACAGACGACATCAGACAGCAAATGGACAACGGCGAAACATCGGCCCTCATCCTCCTGGACCTCTCCGCAGCATTCAACACGGTTTGCCACCACACCCTACTAACACGCCTCCATGAAGCCGGCATACAAGAGAAAGCCCTCAACTGGATCTCCTCCTTCCTCTCCGGCAGAACCCAGAGAGTCCGACTCCCTCCCTTCCGCTCCGAAGCCACAAACATCATCTGCGGCGTACCCCAAGGCTCCTCCCTAAGCCCGACGCTGTTCAATATCTACATGGCCCCCCTCGCACAACTGGCCCATCAGCACAACCTCAAAATTCTCTCCTACGCCGACGACACCCAGCTCATCCTCTCCCTCACCAAAGACCCACTCACCGCCAAAACCAACCTCTAAGAGGGACTGCAGTCCATCGCCGAATGGATGAGAAAAAGCCGCCTGAAGTTGAATTCCGACAAGACAGAGGTCCTCATCCTCGGACGCACCCCTTCGGCCTGGGACAACTCCTGGTGGCCCACCGCGCTGGACCCCCCTCCAACAACAACCAACCACGCATGCAACCTGGGCTTCGTCCTCGACTCCGCCCTCGCCATGTCGAAGCAGGTCAGCGCTGTGTCCTCCTCCTGCTACAACACCCTCTGCATGCTCCGTAGAATCTACAAATGGATCCCGACGGACACCAGAAAAACGGTGACCCAGGCCCTCGTCAGCAGTAGACTAGACTACGGCAACGCACTCTACACAGGCATCCCAGCAAAAGACCTCCGACGCCTACAACGCATCCAAAACGCCTCCACCCGACTGATCCTCAACGTACCCCGCCGATGCCCCATCTACCACCACCTAAAAGACCTACACTGGCTCCCCATGGACAAGAGGATGTAGTGGCAAGAATGAAGGATGCGAAGCAGCCGCGTTGCGTTTGAATCATTCTTTATTCTTCATGCCACAAACAATAAGGCCCACGAGGAGCCGGCAAGAACACGACCCGGTCGCGTCTTCGCGCTCCGCTCTTTCCCCCCTCGCGCCGCCCCCCGACGTCACGACCATCCTCGATCCGGATTGGCCGTGACGTCAGGAGGCGATCCGACATAGAGGAAGGACCAAGCACTGTCCCCACACGTCTCGTACGTTAACTCACGTACGACATCTCCCCCTTTAACAGAACAAGAATAACTTCTGGACTTCATCTCATAACAAAATCTTCGAACCTCTTAGGAGCTCGTATGTGTCGCGTTGGCCTGCTCGGAGTAATATACTGGGGCGAACACTCCTTGACGGCCCATGCATCTTCTAAGCCTGAACTCACTACGTTGCGACAGTCGCTCTTCGCTGATTCGGGCCTGCTACCATTCTGACCTTCGGCATCCACCAAGCCGCGCCATGCTTTCTCACATCGCTCTGTACTTCCATGTCCGATTCGTCCTCGCCTGGGGGGCGTATTCACACACTCCTCATCACCAGTGACTACACCCCTGGCTTCGTGACTTTGCCACTCATCCACATCGTCCGTGCTCTCGGCCCCACACACACGACTACCTCTCATGATGATTTCCTCTTGACCAGCCTTGAGCCTGACGATGTCGTCCTTGCTTCGCCATCCCCCTCCTTCCAAACAGACTGCCCCTCTTGTCACCCCTTGCACACGTACAGGGGTTTGAAACACAGACTCTCCTTTCATCACCTTGTTAGGTTTCTTCACCAATACCCAATCCCCCTGCACTATATTTTTAGTTTTGGCTCTGTTCACAATGTCAGCATACCGCTTGTTACTTTCCTGTTTAGCCATTATTCTTCCTTTGACTCTCAAACTCTCATCAGACGCCACCTCGATTTCCTCCCTCATGTCATACCACTTATTGAATTTGGGGGTAAGTTCACTCATGCATCTTCTCCCTCTCATCAAGTAGAACGGAGTGTGTCCCGTAACTTCACTGGGCGTGTTATGAAAAGTGTGCACCTTGTCCGCCAGAAACGTTTTCACATCCATGTTAGAGGCGACTGCCTGTTGCACGCCCTCTTTGAGGAACCTATTCATCCGCTCAACCTGCCCATTGCTCTTCGGGCTGTACAGCGGGGTCTTCTCCTGCTTAATCCCTAACCTGGACAGAAAATCCGTCATCTGCCTGGACACTAGCTGGGTGCCATTGTCAGACACCATGATCTTCGGCTGCCCCTCAATCGCGAAAATTTTCGTCAACGTCTTGATCACTCGTTCAGTGGTGACTTCCCTGACGAACTTGTAGTGAATCCATTTGGAGAAGTAATCTGTAAGGACGATGAGATGTCTACAATCGTCTGGTAGCAGGGTAAATGGGCCCGCGAAATCAATGGCAATCTTGTTCCATGGACCAGCAGGAATGTCCACCAATTGCAGCTCCCCTTTTGCCGTCTTCCAGTGCTTGTCGGCCCTTAAGCACGGTCTGCACCGATCTATGAAGCTGCTGACGTCGCTGCACATCCCTGGCCACCAGTAGTACTGCTTGAGAAGATTTTTTGTAGCGGTACTGCCCGGGTGACCCTTATGGGCAATACTGATTAGCTTGTGTCTCAAACTTTCCGGAGGTACAAATAGCTCGTGTCTCTTCACAAAACCGCCCTCAATGGCGAGTTCAGAGCTGACCTGTTGAAAACTCCTGAGTGCTCCGTGCAAGTTCCGGACCGGGGGCCAATGAGCCGTCATATGGTCCATTACCTTTCGAATAGTCGTGTCCTTCTCCTGAGCCATCAACCACTCTTCCTCCGATATGGATCCCACGCACATGGCTGTTGCGTCAACCATTGCCACAACGCATTCCGTGTCATCCAGGGAACCGTCCTCCTCACCCGTGACCGGTATGCGCGATAGGCAATCCGCCCTGCAGTTGAGGCCACCCTTGATGTGTCTGATGATGAAGTGATATTCTTGCAACTTGGACAGTAAACGTAGGAGCCTCGAGCTGGCTTTGCCATTGCCGCGTCCTTCACCGTCCATCATGTATATCAAGGGTTTGTGGTCGGTGACCAGTTCGAACTCCCTGCCCCACAGATAGTTCCTCAGTTTCTCCACGGCCCAGACGCACGCGAGCGTCTCCCGCTCGATGGTGCTATAGTGTTTCTCTGCTTCGTTCAATGACCGGGATATGAATGCGACTGTGTTCTCTTTCTTCCCTTGGAATTGGCAAAACACTGCACCGATACCCTTGGCACTGGCGTCAACCGTGATTACGTTCCGGAGATCCTTGTTGTACGGCTGTAATATTGGAGCCGCAGCTATTGCCTGCTTGACGGATTCAAAGGCAGCGCTTTGTTCCTGCGTCCAGGTGTATTTTTCGTTCTTCCGTAGCAGTTTCCTTAGAGGCTCCACGGTGGTCGCGTATCCTTGCATGAACTTGGAATAGTATTCACTAAGTCCCAGGAACGATCGCAAGGCGTCTTTGTCTCCTGGGCAAGGAGCATCTCGTATGGCCCTCACCAAATCATCTTTAGGCGCAATGCCATTTGGAGTAAGCACGTGCCCTAAGTACTCTATCTTCCCTTCCATGAACTTGCATTTGTCCTTGGAGACCGTCATCCCCCTTTTTTGTAGCACCTCCAGCACTCTGCCTAGCAGTTCCAGGTGCCCCTCCTCATCTTCCGTGTGTATCAGAATGTCGTCCTGGAAGGCTTCGACCCCTTTCATATCGCAGAAAAGAAGGTCCATCAGCTTTTGGAAGACGCCCGAGGCCGATGCAAGGCCGAACGGAAGACGGACGTATCTGTATGCTCCAAACGGGGTAATGAAGGTGGTCAATTCCTTGGAGTCCTCCGTGAGACACACCTGGTGGTATGCGGACTTCAGGTCTATCAGGGTGAAAAACCTCGATCCTGATGTGGAAGACAATATCTCCCGAATGTTGGGCAGAGGGTGGCAGTTCACCAGGATATTTCTGTTTAAGGATCGCAGGTCTACACACAACCGAATGTCCCCTGTCCTCTTCTTCTTGGACACCACGATTGCGGACACCCACTCTGATGCACCTGCTTCCTCTATTACTCCTTCCATTTTCAGCCTATCGAGAACAGCCTTCAGCTCCCCCTTTACAGAAAGAGGGATCGTTCTGACCTTGTGCTTAATTGGTATGGCACCCTCTTTCAACCGTATGGCATGCACAAATCCTCTTACACACCCTACTTTGTTTTCAAAAACGGAATCAAATTCCTCGAGAACTTCAGCCAATCCTTCATGCAAATCCTCAGGCTGCACGTAATTGATCCAATCATCCCTCAGAACTATGGGATCATCTGCCCCAGGGACTAGCATCACACCCAGCTTCGCCAGGTCCTTCCACCCCACAAGGCTCCTCCCTTTTTCAGCCACATATATCTTTGTTCTCACCGTGCGCCCTCGAAAGGTGAGGGAGTCCCAGAAGTACCCTCTCATCACTATGTCATGTTCCCCGAAGGCCTTTGGATTCACATCCGTCTCATGCAGTCGTACATCCTGCCATTTCAATTCAAATGTCCTATCAGAGATCAGGGTAAGGGGGGAACCAGAATCAGCCGTAAATGGCAATTCTACCGCACCAATCATGACGGAGCCAATGGGCCCCTTCACTCTACCGTCCTCATCATCAATGGACAACACGATGTCCGCATCCGCATCCATGTCGCTCTCGCTCACCGAGCTCACTTTCATGCCCGTATTGTATTTCTTGGCTTTACATACTGCCGCAAAGTGGCCCATCTTCCTGCATTTAGAACAGCTTTTGTACAAGGCAGGGCAGGTCCTGCTGTCCGCTAAGTGGTCCCTTGACCCACATCTAAAACAAGCGAGCGGCCTCCTGCCTCCCCCTCTATCGCTCGCCGCCCTGTCTGGAGTCTTGGGCGCATGTTTATGTCTGTCCTGCACATAGAACACATTTGAAGCCTGACTAGTGCTCGCCAGCTCCTTAGAAGACACCATGGAGCGTTCCACTGCCTTTGCGATGGCCATCACTTCCTTCAGTGAAGGGTTCCTGCATGAAAGCAAACGTTCCTGCACCTTCTTTGAATGGCAGTAGAACACCACCTGGTCTCTTATGTACGTATCAGTCATCTCCGCGAATTCACAATCTTGGGCCAAAACTCGTAGGCATGCAATACACTCTTCGATAGTCTCTCCTTCCTCCTGTTTCCGCAGTGCGAATTTATGGCGCCCCACCATGATGTTACACTCCTCAGCATACTGCAGCTCAAGCCGCTTAACGGCCTCCTGGTATTCACTCAGAGGAGCTGTAGCTCCGGGGGGATTCACATAAACCGGCAAACTATCAAAAACCACCTGGCCAGCTTTCCCCAACAGTCCGAATAGCAGTGACTTTTTCCGCTCGGGGCTGTACCCTTTACCATCAATGGAGACGATATAATTCTCGAATGCGCGCAGCCATCCCTTCCATTTCATGCACGGCTTACCGGGAGAGTCCAGGAAGAGAGGAGGCACGCAAATATGACCGGTCTGTGACATAGCCAGAAAGCGGGCACCACACCCGGGGAGATCACGTGATGCAGGTGCAGCAGCAACTATTGAATGGCTCCTAGGCGGCACGGAAGGACCCCCAGGACGCCGGATAGACGGAAACCACCAGTACACCGGCCACTTCCAATGAGGTGTACACTCGTGGACAGGAAACCCGGGGCTCGGGCCTACTGTCTGGTCCCCACGTGGCAGGGGTCGTCAAAATCAATCGCCTGGAGCTCCCCAGCATCAGCTCACCGGGGCAGTGCACGTGGTCATCGGCGAGGACATATCAGCGCGCCCTGCTAGCATCAGGAGACATCAGGCATGGTAGGCTATACTCGTGGGCCTTGTCAGAAGTTGTGAACCTCGTCGCCATTTGTAGTGGCAAGAATGAAGGATGCGAAGCAGCCGCGTTGCGTTTGAATCATTCTTTATTCTTCATGCCACAAACAATAAGGCCCACGAGGAGCCGGCAAGAACACGACCCGGTCGCGTCTTCGCGCTCCGCTCTTTACCCCCTCGCGCCGCCCCCCGACGTCACGACCATCCTCGATCCGGATTGGCCGTGACGTCAGTAGGCGATCCGACATAGAGGAAGGACCAAGCACTGTCCCCACACGTCTCGTACGTTAACTCACGTACGACAGAGGATCATCTTCAAACTCCTCATACACGCACACAAGGCACTCCACAACGCCGGACCCGCCTACCTGAACAACAGACTCAACTTGTACGTCCCCTCCCGCCAACTCCGCTCCGCCAAGCTCGCCCTCACCATCGTCCCCCACTTCCAACGCAAGACCTCCGGTGGCAGATCCTTCTTCTATCTCGCCGCCAAGACCTGGAACTCCATCCCGACCCCCCTGTGCCAGACCCAGGACCTTCTTGCCTTCAGTAGACTCCTCAAGACCTGCCTCTTTGACCAGTAGCAGCAACCACTCCCCACCCCCCTCAGCGCCTTGAAACCCCAACGGGTACGTAGTGCGCTCTATAAATATTGTGATTGATTGATTGACTGATCATGTCTAGAATGGAGTGGTACAAGGCCCTCTTCATGAGACCCAGCACCTAAATACAGACTTGCACCTCTGAGGCCTTGCTGCTTCAGAAATGCATAAGCTGGGGAGAGACGGCCCCTTGAGACTACCTGCATCATATGCAAAACTCTGCATTTACAACCCCCTCATATGCAGCCTGGAACCTGGCTCACTGCACCAGAAGCAGCCATCTGACAAGTGACGTCGTTCCCGCGCGCTCGCTCATTTGGGTTCTTTTTTACAGGAGGTTGGGCTTGATTCGAATAGCGTGCTCGGTTGCCTGGGTACTGAGGCGGATGTGGAGGTCACGTGACGCCTGTTGCCTGGAGACGAGGCGGATGCGCGGAGCACGCGGCCTCGGTTGCCTGCTGAGGAGGCGGGTGTTGAGCGCACGTGACGTGTGTTGCCGGGAGACGAGGCGGATGTGGAGCGCACGCGGCCTCGGTTGCCTGGAGACGAGGCGGATGTGGAGCGCACGCGGCCTCGGTTGCCTGGAGACGAGGCGGATGTGGCGCGCACGCGGCCTCGGTTGCCTGGAGACGAGGCGGATGTGGCGCGCACGCGGCCTCGGTTGCCGCCGGGAGACGAGGCGGATGTGGAGCGCACGCGGCCTCGGTTGCCTGGAGACGAGGCGGATGTGGCGCGCACGCGGCCTCGGTTGCCTGGAGACGAGGCGGGTGTGGAGCGCACGCGGCCTCCGTTGCCAGGAGACGGACGCTCCGGAAGCGCTGGCCGGAGAGAGCGGCGCGGATCCCTCGCAGGGGCGGCGGAGCCCGGACGGTGAGCTGCGGGGACGGGGAGGGGAGCACACGCACGGCCGATGGGGCCCCCCGTGGCTCGGCTGCACGGCGGGTCCCGGGGGCTAATTACAGTGGTGTCAAAACTTTTCAGTGCCGCGACCCCCATTTCCAGAATAAAAATCATTGGCCCCCCCGCAGAATTTTTCAGAATTATTTTATAAAGATGGCAATGTTTAACTATGTCTAGACCTATCTGAACATTGCAGTTAAGCGCGGGTACCTTTTTAGCGATGCAGTGACGCCCCTGCTTAAAGCGAGGCCTGCTGTCTGCGCAGTGCTTCCTGTGGCCGGAGCCTGGCGCCTCCCGACCGCCTGAGGCCCCCTAGGGGGGAAGACCCCTGCGCTAAATGAAACCAGCGCTCCGGTGATCCACGCCGCGTGCCTGTCCCCACTCTACCGGCAGCGACCGCGCATCCGAGGCACAGGGCGACGCCCTCCGCAGCAAACACGCACCCACAGGCCCAGTGCTCCAGCGATGCACGCCGCATGCCCGTTCCCCACTCTACCGGCAGCGACCGCGCATCCGAGGCACAGGGCGACGCCCTCCGCAGCAAACACGCACCCACAGGCCCAGTGCTCCAGCGATGCACGCCGCATGCCCGTTCCCCACTCTACCGGCAGCGACCGCGCATCCGAGGCACAGGGCGACGCCCTCCGCAGCAAACACGCACCCACAGGCCCAGTGCTCCAGCGATGCACGCCGCATGCCCGTTCCCCACTCTACCGGCAGCGACCGCGCATCCGAGGCACAGGGCGACGCCCTCCGCAGCAAACACGCACCCACAGGCCCAGTGCTCCAGCGATGCACGCCGCATGCCCGTTCCCCACTCTACCGGCAGCGACCGCGCATCCGAGGCACAGGGCGACGCCCTCCGCAGCAAACACGCACCCACAGGCCCAGTGCTCCAGCGATGCACGCCGCATGCCCGTTCCCCACTCTACCGGCAGCGACTGCAGATCCGCTGCTCTGAAGCACCGAGGGACAGGGCGACCCGTGGAGATCAATTAGAGCCGCTGCTGCTTGTAAAACACCTCTGTCTTTTAATAACAGCACTATGAAAAGCTGGTGAATAGAGCAATAGTGAGCAGCAACACGGAGTGCAGCGTGGCCTGGACAGAACACTTACCACAACACTACCTTATACCAGCCTTGAGGTTCCGCACTGAACAGTAAAGTAAATCCACTCACAATCTTGTAAATGAAAGCAATGGTAGGGAGTTGTAACAACAATTAAATAAGACTCTATAGATAAACCAGTTTTTCCAAGTCTGTTTAACCATAACACAGGTTTAAGAAGATCCCTTGCTTCTATCTCTGCACAAACAATAGACAAATAATGTATTTTTTCCACCCAAAACAAATCACTTTTGGAGAGCCCATTTACATCCATCAATAGCTCAGGACACCCAACCTTCTCCACTTAAGACTTTTTATGGCGGAGCAAGGGAATATCATTGGCCCTCTCCATGCCTAAGCAATGTTTAGCAATGGATGTTTCTCTAAAATGTGTCCTCCACTATTTGGAGATCACTCAAATCCTTAAGTCCCCAAATACCAGACCCATAAGAACTGATAGGAATACATTTTGCTACATAAACTTCCAACAAAGCCTGAACTAGTTTGTCCCCAAGCCTTTTAGCAAAATCCATAACTGCTGCTACCGCCTTGACAGAGCCTTTCGTTTTTTGCTCTTCATTGTGGTGTCCAAGTACCCTTGTCATCAACCAGGACTACCCGCTATGTGAAGGTGGTCACCCTAGTTTTTTCACTACCTTCCCCATAGTGTGTTTTCTGCTTTCTGCTTATCACACCCATTCACATTATATAAGATTTTTATAAAAATGGTATTCAAATCCAATGACGTCATAAAATCGATAAAAGAGTTAAGTAGTCTTTGGAATCCTGTGGCAGTCCTCACTAGTAGCACAGTGTCATCTGCATACAGCAGCCCAATATTAACTGAATACCCACACAGGGAATGTCATTCCAGGCAAAGCTTAAAGTTGGGCCCAAGTTGTTAATGAATAATGTAAATAGAAGTGAGGCCAGTATACAGCCTTCTCTGACACCCCTGTGAAACTTTATTTAAGAGCAAGAGACCCAACATGATTATATCTGTAGGAGGCTGGCCTGGTTTGTAGTGGGTACCTAACATACTTACACCTTATACCAGGTCCAGTTATCCCTTATCAGTGAAATGTAGGCAATGTCTAGCAGCTTCAGCTGTCTAGGGGTAGCTGTAGTAGAGCAGCTTAGGCTGAACTAGGAGATGTAAAGCTCTTGAAATATCACTGCAGTCACACAGTACTTATACACAATAAAAGACAATACTCATGTGTTACCAAAATTGAAGGTACTTTATTTTAGTGACACAAGGCCAAAAATATCTTAGAGGCAATACTCCCTTCATCTGGGTTGGAGGTATTCTACACAATATATACACTAGGAACCAAAATCAGGTAACTAAACAGTCCTAGAATAGTGCAAACAGTGAAAAACATAATAGATTTCAATGGGCCTAGGGGCAACACAAACCATATACTAAAATAGTGAAATGCAAAAGTCTAGCATAGGTGCCCCTACGTGGTCCCGGACCATTTTCCCAGACCCCGTGAGTGCGAGGCCCCATTTTATGCGTGCACTGGACATAAGTCACTACCTACGTTTGGTATCAATACCCCATGCTCCTTAGAGCCACTACAGCCTTTTGAGTTTTTCCAGGCAGCCCCAGCTGCTGACACCTCACAGACAGGTTTCTGCCCCCCTGTTTCTGAGGCAGCTCGAGCCCAGGAAGGCAGAACAAAGGATTTCCTTTGGGAGAGGGGTGTTACACCCTTTCCCTCTGGAAAGAGGTATGGGCCTGAGAGGAGTAGCCTCTCCAGGCCTCTGGAAATGCTTTAGAGAACACAGATGATGCCCTCCTTGCATAATCCAGTCTACACCGGTTCAGGGACCCCGGGTCCCTGTTGTGGCGTGAAACTGGGCAAAGGCAAGGTGGGGGGGGTGACCACTACCCTGTTCACCCCACGGGTGGTGCCCAAAGCTTCTCCAGAGTGTCTCTCGGTTTTGCCATCTTGGATTCCAAGTTGGCAGGGCACTCTGGAAGCATCTGAGTGGCCAGCGCCAGCAGTTGACATCAGAGACCTCCCCTGATCAGTGCTTACCTATGTATCTGACCAATCCCCTTTTCAGGGCTATTTAGGGTCTCTCTTGGGTGGTTCGTCAGATTTGGATTACAAGACTGCATCAGGACTCCTCTGCATCCTTTACTTCCCCTTCTTACTGAAGAAACTGCATCTGGACCCTCTAGGCACTCTACAAACTGCAACAAAGAAGCAAAGACGACTTCTGCAACATTGTATCTTCAGCTCCTGCCAGCAACTGCAACTGTTTCCAGGTCGTGCATCCTCCGAGGACAGCCTGTCTTCAGCCTGCACCAGAAGAACGAAGGAATCTACCATGGAGTGAAGGAATCACTTCCCTGATTCAGCATGCACCTCACTGCAGCAACGACCGGTGGCTCTCCAGGTGAAGTGCGTGGATCCAGCATCACGGGTGGTGGACTTAAGTGGTCCTGTCCAACGTTGGTGGAGGTAAGAGTTTGCCTTCCCACGCAAGATAGTACTCTGATGCATCGCGTGTTTTGCAGTTGCAAAGCTTGTTGGCATCCTCCTACGAAGTTCTTTGTGCACCATGTAGCTCCGGCCCCCAGCACTCCTTCCTGCGACGTACAGCTTCCTGAGTGGTTCTCCGGCGGCGTGGGATCCCTTTGTGTCGTGCTGCATGGGCCTCCTTTAGCATCTTTTTTGAGCCATGCTGTGGGACTCAGGTGCATTCTGCCTGGTCTTCTGTGGGCTCTCTGAACTACTGGGAGCCCCCTCTGACTTCCCCTCCTGAGTAGAATCAACCTCTTCTTTTCTGGTCCCCGGCAGCGCCATTTTTCGCTAACTGCAAGCTTTGCGTTAACCAAGGCTTGTTGGCAGAATCCATCGACACAAACCAGAGTGCAATCATCCATCTGGCGTGGGACATCATCTGCACCAACGAGAAACCCGCATTTGTCTTCTTGGGTGCAGTCTGACTGTTCTCCACCGGTGGTTCTTCTTTTGCACCTTCATCCGGGTTAGCAGGAGCTCCTGTTCTTCCTGGACTCTTTAGTGCTTCTTGGACTTGGTCCCCTTCTTCCACAGGTTTTCAGGTCCAGGAATCCCCTGTTGGTGTCTTGCAGTCTCTTCTGGTTCTTGCATTATCTTCTTTTTCGTTTTCTTGTGTGTTCTAGAAAAGTTACTGTGCTTTACTCCTGCTTTCCTGAGCTCTGGGGTGGGTTCTATTACTTACCTTTGGTGTTTTCTTACACTCCCAGCGCCCTTCTACACACCACACTTGCCTAGGTGGCAAACCAACATTCACATTCCACTTTTTTAGTATATGGTTTGTGTTCACCAGGCTCATTTCTAACTACTGCGATTTTCACCATTTACACTGTTTTCTAACTGTTTATTTACCTGTTTTGGTTACTAGTTTATAAATGGTGTATAATATTTACCCCCTAAGGGAGTATAATCTCTATGGTATTTTTGGCAAGTGTGTCACCAAAATAAAGCACCTTTATTTTTGTAACACTGAGTATTTCCTTTCATGTGTATAAGTACTGTGTGACTACAGTGGTATTGCAAGAGCTTTGCATGTATCCTAGATAAGCCTTGGCTGTTCAGCTACAGCTACCTCTGGAGAGCCTGGCTTCTAGACACTTGCTACATTTCACTAATAAGGGATAACTGGACCTGGTATAAGGTGTAAGTACCATAGGTACCCACTACAAACCAGGCCAGCCTCCTACACACATGCATTATACTGCATAGTGCCTTAGGGCTGTAAGGACTGCCAGGGGGTGACTTACCCATAGTGCATGCAGTGTTAGTGGACAGGGCACTCTTGCTGAGTGCCATGTCAATTTTACAGTTTTTAAATGCATCTGGTCATGCTCTTGCAATGGCAGTCTGCATGAGGCTGATGTGGGACTTCTTAGAATGGCAAATTGGTACTGCAGCTCTGCAGGGCCGCCCTCTCCAATACCCATGCCCTAGGTACTAGAGGTGCCATTTACTGGGTACTTACAAGGGTGGCTGAAGTGCCAATACATGGTACAGTTTTGGGAAAAGAGATCTGGCCCTGGGAACCTGTTTAGCAGGGGCCCAGGGCATTTATAGCTTGAAACCACATCGTTTTCCAGGCAAGAAGTGGGGGCTAACCATACAAAAAGATGCCCTTTCTCACACCAAGTCCAGTTAGGGGGTAAACCGATCTTACAGGCTGCATTGAAACGGTGGGTTAAAATTTTGGACCACAGTGCTAGATTGGATTTATATAGATCAATGTAGACACCGTCGGGGCCGGGTGCGGTATTATTTGGCACAGCTAAAATAGCCTCAAAATGTCTTCTTCAGTAAAAACCAGCTCAGAGTAGCCACAAGCAAAGGTTGAAACAGCAGGGGGAATTCACTGTGATTGGGTTATCATAAATGTTCTGAAAGTGTGTTACCCATGTATCAGATGGACCGGTACAATGAATGGCACTCTTTGATGCCCCCCCAAAAAAGGTTGATTGCTAATCTCCCAGAACCTGGCACTGTTTCTCAATACATCCGTCTTTAACAACTCATTCCAGGTACAGTTTTTATGTCTTTTTTACCAGGCTTCTAGGGTTTGTTTGTAAGATTTCATACATTCTGTTATATAGGCCTTATCCTGGGGAATGCTTTTTAAGGCTTTTAATAAAGTTAGATGGGCCACTGTACACTTGTGGTCAAACCACCTCTCCCTCTTGTCTTTAACTTTACCAGTGGGTCACGAGAGGCTGATGACAACCTTGTGACAGATCCTATAAAAGACATTTAAAACGTCTTGCTCATTAGTGAAACTATCCTGACAAGCGGTGAGATCATCTCAATATACATTAGACAATTCCTTAAAAATGTGCGAGGCACCACCTTACTCCATTGCAGTCTACGAGTCTGATTCTGCGGTGAGATGTCAAGGTTTCTTGGGCCCACTACCAGATCATCCGCCTCCCCTTTCCCCATGCCACAGTAAGAATTAGCGGGGTGTGGTCACTAAAATGGAACTACTCAATACTAGATAGAACAAACTGATCCAAATAACAGAAATACATATATAATTGATGCTGGTATTGAGACCTTTGCCAATAAACATGAGGATGATATCCCCACTCCTATCATCCCTGACTTGGACAAGATTAAAATCTGAGATTTGGATGTTGAGCCATCTTTCCTCTTCTCACTTATTGTTTAAATTGGCTATATTCCTACAAAGAATGTTCAACTGATTGACTGGGTTAGACACTGAGTTACTGGATGTCAGAACAAGTAGCTTCTCGGAAGCGTCACAAACCATAGCGTAAGGTGGTGGAGTATGGGCTGGGGTTAGTCAATCGTTCAAATCAAGGAGACTCAGTGGAAGAAGTCTGTTAGTTGTTGTAATTGAGGCCTCCTGACCCCCAGGCTCCCTCCCTAAAGGCTCTCTGACAGCAAAACTAATGTGGCCTGGGTGAACCGTTTTCCTGGGGGATAAAAAAAAACCCAAGCGATAAGGATCTGATGCCCCTGGAGTGGCAATTAGGTCCTGAATAGAACAGCTTTCCTGCTACACTGGGTTGATAGAAATTAATGACAATACAGCCCCCATCTTCAGTTTTCTTAGCAGGGCCCACCCACCCATCTAGCCATGTTGATATGAGCTGATGCCTGTGATGCTGGGCCCAACAAGCTATTACACCAATGTTTAGATTTACTGATAAGCTCTGGGATAGATTCCAAAATACCATCTCTCAACAGGGGGAACCCCTCCCAGAATGGCGACTATAGGGGGCCTAAGTATAGTCCTTATAGAGGGCGAAACAAATGAGGGTCTCATCAGACAATGACTTCTGGACTGTAGGAGGTCCTTTAGCATCTGAATTTAAGGAAGGGGCTAGGAAGCCTTTTAGAGTTTTGGGCAAAGTTCTTCTCGTTGTTAATGTCCCTTATAGTCTCTACGGAAGATTGTCGGGCGGTTATGCCATGTGAGGGCCTATTGCAAACACAGAGAGTGTTATATCTGGCTCGGGAATCACTAAGCAATGAGAGTGGGGGCCTATTTTTGATTTCTTTTAAAGAAACCTTTAGCTCCGTGATTGAGGATTCTAGTAAAGAGAGCTTTCCCATCATCCCCCCTAAGTTGTTACGTAGTGACCCCATAACCTTCTCATGAGGCTAAAACCAAGAGTTCAATAAATAGATGAAGTTGCTTATCTAGATCTGTAACTGAAATTGAGTCCACTAAATTGTCCGCCAAGTTATCAATAACTCAAGATGACCCTTTTCCTGTGTTCAGGTGACAAGCCAATTTATTGTTTGGCATAGAGGCAGGGCCCACAGGTTTGGGACCATTTTCTTTCTCTTTTTGGGCAAAATAGTCCTCTTGTGAGAAAGAGGGTGTCCAGAATGGATGTTTCCTGTAACAAGTACTATTCTTGGGGAAAGCTCACTAAGAGCAGGCTCAGCGAGTGAGATGACTTTGATTGCTTGCCCACCCTGCTTCCCTCCTCACGTTCTGAACAGATGTGTCAGGCGAGACATTATCGGCCCCAAACCCAGTCTTTCTTCCGCACTCTGTATCTCTTCTGACAGGGCTCCCACACCGGATGTCAAGTACGAAATAATAGGTGCACAGTTAATTGGGACCTTAGCTTTCACAAAGTCAGGGTTACTTGAAGATTTGCGCTTACCCATAGTTGGAGTCAAAAGACAGACAAAAGTTAAGTGGCTCGGTGCAGGCGCTGACGGGTGCAGACGGGCCCGCCCTTGGCCCGGGCGCACCTTGCACACGTCCTCCTTCTGGGCCTGCGATGTCTATGGAACTCGTAGTCCCTCAACGGCAGCAGCCGATTGTGCATTGCTGCGGGAGAGATGTGCACGCTTTGCAGCACAGAGTTCGCACACATGTGTGATTGATCCCGGCCCTTCTCCTTCCTGAGCCTGTGATGTCTATGGGACTCGTACTCCCTCACTGGCAGCACCCGATTGTCCCTTCATAGTAGGCAGTGGACTACTTCCATGCCCTCAGTGTATTCCATAGAGCAGTGGTGTCAGCAAGTATTTAAATCTATAGTATGACCCAACCTCTTTTAGGTTCCAGCGAGAGCATGCTCTACTAACCCCTCTCATGCAAAGTTCCGTTGTGAAGTAAAACTCAGGATCTTGTGCTGACGCTCTGTATGCATGTTGAATGCATGTCTGTGCAGTGTGTGTGCAGTGTCACATTTAATAGTAGTACTCTGTTGTGTGGGTCTGACTACTGGGGGTCATTGGGATCCATTTTAAAGGCCCCTGGTTTATTAAGACATTGAAGTTAGGATAATGCACACAAGGTTGGCTACAGAAATACAAAAGGTCCCTTTTAGCAAAGAACTGCTGGTTAGTCTTCCTGAGCGCTGCCCTGCGGCAGACTGTAGGGGTGAGAGGGGAAAGAGAAAACTCTGTTGTTCAAACTGAGGAAGTTTCTCAGCTGAGTCTTCTCTTTGTTAATCTCAGATAAGTGATTCACAAAAGCTCATGAAAACCAGGCGCAGAGAACCAACACTTCATTGTGCCCAAGTGTTGGATCCTCCTAGTTGGAGCCAGGCCCGTTGGTACCTGCTGCGCACCCACTGCTTTGTACAAAGGCTGTGCCTGGGGAGCAGTATGGATTGGTATTTGGAACAGGACCAGCCTAAACTAGTTCTGAGGGTTTTGACACTGGATTCACACCCCATATTTAAAAAAATATACGTAAAACTAGCATCCAATCTACCCCACTTTGTTCTCATCCCAAGCTTTTCTTGATCAAGGGGTTATATGAACAGCCGCTGTACAACAAGGACTGGTGTCCGACTGACAGTCTCACAGGGTTGAGGGCCAAAACCTGAAGTCAGCACTTCCTGCTGGAGGACCTTCCTGTCTGTTGAGAGAGGAAAGAAGTGTGTCTGACCCTAAAGGAGGAGAGGCTGGCTGGGATAAGGCGGCCATTGTGCTCCTAGCATGAGGAACCCCCAGAAAGCTGATGAGCAAAGGGCGACCTGCACATTAAGCAACTCCCCACAAACTGCTCAGTTCATGAATGAGCTATTTTTCAACTGTACCAGAGTGTGTATTCCAGTTTTGTCCTGCAGACTGCCGTGGGCTCAAGAGACTGATGCTTCTGCTGCTGACCAGAAAGGAAAAATAAATCCTATGTCTAGAAGGAAGGAAAAAGAAATTGAACTGAGTTGCTCCCCAACCAGCGATAACATTTGAGCCATCTACACCTGAGTCTTAGCCCTACCTAGGCCCATAGTTTATTGGGGATGGTAATAGCAGCATCTCAACCATAACTTGAGGGAGAACAGGTTCTGGGAAGGGAAGGGGTGTAGTGCCTCACTGTTAGAAGGTAACTTATGACAACCCTGTATAACATACCTATTGGAGTGTTGTAGTTAGTACTTGTAAGAAATTGGGTACTGTTGAAGTGGGGTGAAACCCTACTCGAGCAGGAATCACAGTCCTTGTCAGGGTGAAGTCACGAGTAACTCTCTGATAGCCTGGCATAGTGCAGCCAGGCTTAACTTAGAGCCAAAGTGTAAAGCTTGTCTGCAGCAACAGTAATAAAGTAAAAACAAAACACAGGAAAAATCCCATGCTAATTTAGGAAAATGGAGTAAATTGTATTAAATGAAACAATACCAAAATTACAAAAATCCAATCAGTAGAACAGGAGGTATGCCGTTTTAAAGATTTAAGTGTAATAGCACAAAGCGCCAGCTGTGGAAATCCAGTTGTGCTAGACCAGAATAGAGTCAAAAGTTCAGGCCAACTGCGATGGAATGCGGGCTGGCTTCAGGGACCCAGGTAGGCCCGCTGAACAAGAATACCTTAAATTCTGGTTGTGGAGTGTTGAGGATGCGTTGCACAGTGGCGATACCTAGGAGCTGAGATGCAAAGTCCTGCATCGAGATGTGTTGCGCACTGGTCAATTCCGAGGATGATGTGGGTCTTGCAATGAGGTGTCCTGCTTCTTCAAGGATGTGTTACACAGTGGCAGTTCTTGGGTGGCTGCAGGTGGCAAAGCAAAGTCCTTGCTTCGGGGAAATCCATGCAGCAAAGGCGATGCATCGGTTCTGCTTGGGGTGGCTCTGTGCAGCAGAGATGTGATGGTTTTGCTGAAACCACAGATGAAATGGTAGAACACCTTCTGGCTCACCTAAAAGGGTCCAAGACTGGTGTGCCACCACTTGGTAGGGTAGGGATCACAAATAGCAGAGTCTAGGTGCTGGGTTGAAGGTTGTTGGAGCCTTCTGTCCTGTGACTCTACTCAGGGGGCCAGGCAAGAGGGCAGCAGGTCAGCAGTCCTTCAGAGCAGCAGTCCAACAGAATGGCTGTCCTTTCAGCAGCACAGCAGTCCTTCTTCCTGGCTGAGGGCACAGGTCCAGACGTAAACTAATTAGTTCTGCTCTGAGGCCCAACGTTTATACCTGGTGCCCGTTGTGAAGAAGAGGAAGCTTCTTGAGGTTTCCACCCCTGAGATGTCAGGCATCCCCTTCCTCCCTGTCCTGTCCCAAGCTTGTCTGGGGCCACAATAGACCTGTGTCAAACCCTTTTTGAGAGTGCCCAGGCAGAGCCTTTGTGATGTTGTAGTGCTTTCCTCTTATCTAATTTCTAAGCACTAACATAACACAACAGAAATGCACTTTTGAGGTCAATGAAGACTTTTATTGTTGTTAATTCTTCCCCAACCACAATATTTATGTATGACGAATTAGTAGCTTTCAAGTCCGCGTTAATCAAACAAAATATATCAGTTTGCAATATACACAGCAGGTTATATTTATAAGATATTGAATGCAAAGCAAAACAAATACTTCACCGTGTGGGAACTATCTACAGCTTCATCTTTCTAAGGTCTGCAAGCTGATGACCCCTGTCAGCCGCGAGAAAGAGATTCATCTACCCACACGGGATTGCTGGCAGCTGGCGCCAAGCTCCAGCACGAGGTCCGGCAGATTCGAATCTGACTCTCTGCAGCCTGTTACATTCGTTACAAAGGTGTGCCCCCTCCTCTCAGACCTGGGAAACTGAGCAAGCCTTTTGGAGACTGGCCAGGTCTCCAAGACTACTCCTGTTCCCAAGCTCAAGCGAAGAAAAAACAACACCCATGTACCCTCTCTTATCATGTCTAGTCTACTGTGAGAAAAACATCTTGGTTCTCTGGTGCAAAAACACAGCTTGGAAAAATACAGCTTGGATTCTCAACTGCAAGATCTAACTCCACGTTAAAGGCAATAGGCAGCTAACCTAAGTATCAAATGCAATGTCATGTTAAAGGCAATAGGCAGCTAACCTAAATATCAAATGCAATGTATAATATCATGTCAAAGCCCATAGGCAGCTGAGCTGAATATAAAATGCAATGTATAATATCATGTCAAAGCCAATAGGCAGCGGAGCTGAATACAAAGTGTAATGTATAATATCATGTCAAAGCCAATAGGCAGTTAAGCTGAATACAAAATACAATGTATAATATCATGTCAAAGCCAATAGGCAGTTAAGCTGAATATAAAATGCAATATATAATATCATGTCAAAGCCAATAGGCAGAATATCTAATAGCATGTCAAAGTCAATAGGCAGCTAAACTGAATACATCATGTCAAAGTCAATAGGCATGCAATGTCAAAGCCAATAGGCGGCTAGACTGGATACAGCATGTCAAAGCCAATAGGCAGAATACAGAATGTAATGACTAATGCAATGTCAAAGCCCATAGGCGGCTAAACTGAATACAGAAAGTAATGGCTAATGCAATGTCAAAGCCAATAGGCAGAATACAGAATGTAATGACTAATGCAATGTCAAAGCCCATAGGCGGCTAAACTGAATACAGAAAGTAATGGCTAATGCCATGTCAAAGCCCATAGGCGGCTCAACTGAACAAAACATACCATGTGCTACTGGTGAACATTGAGCAACTAATATGCGCAGTGGTGAAACACAAAGTCATTGGTCAAAACAAAATTTAACAAATGGCAGTACAGATGTGCAAGTGTGGTAGGTGGCAACTCCTCCCTCTCGTTAACTCGGAGTGGCCCACTCTGCCAACACCTAGCTTCTGTTTCTCTCACTGCTTGGGAGAAATACACAAAAACCAGGCTTGAGACATGTTTAAAGGGCTACTTAAGTGGGTGGCGCAATCACTGCGGCAGTCCCACTAGTAGCATAATTTTCAGGTCATGGGCACATTTAGTACCACTTTACTAGAGACTTACAGGTAAATTAAATGTGCCAATAGGGTATAAGCCAATTCTACCATATTTGAGGGAGATAGTACAAGCACTTTAGCACTGGTTAGCCGTGGTAAAGTGTGTAGAGTCCTTAAGCCAGCAAAAACGAAGTCCACAACACAGGAGGACTGAAGGCAAAAAGTTAGGTGGAGAACCACTCCAAGGATGCCAGGTCAAACAGTCCTGATGAGAGATTAAGGTATTTTTTTACCCATAAAAGGTGAGCCCTGGGCTAGACATTACTTCAATGTGTCTGTTAGTTGGCTGTTGAGTTCTATCTTCATGAGAAACCTGCAACTGCGTGCTCTCAGAGAGGCAAGTATGATAAGGGTTGTACTTAACTCAGTTTGCAGGCCAATAGTAATACAGACCCCACGACCCATTTGTCAAACAGCCCCATTCATCATAGTTTACACCCAGTAGCCCCTGTCTGTCCTGTGCCCCCCACCCCAAACGGGGTCTGACAAGTGGCCTTTCATGCTCCACTCATCACTGGGGGCTTGGAGGGTGCATCAGGGTCACACATTTGTCACTGACTGCTGGGGCCATTGTAGGAGGCTGGCCTGGCTTGTAGTGGGTACCAAAGGTACTTAAACGTTGTGCCAGGTCCAGTTATCCCTTATTAGTGTAGAAGAGGTGTTTCTAGCAGCTTAGACTGATAGAAGGTAGCTATGGCAAAGCAGCTTAGGCTGAACTAGGAGACATGTAAAGCTCCTACTATACCACTGGTGTCATATGCACAATATCATAAGAAAACACAATACACAGTTACTAAAAATAAAGGTACTTTATTTTTATGACAATATGCCAAAAGTATCTCAGTGAGTACCCTCAGTAAGAAGGTAAGTAATGTACACAAGTTATATGTACACAAGCCAAAATTAGGTAAGTAAGAGCAAGAAAAGTAATGCAAACAGTGTAGAATTACAATAGATTGCAATAGGAGCACATAGGTATAGGGGCAACACATATACTCCAAAAGTGGAATGCGAATCACGATTGGACCCCAGACCTATGTGAGCTTGTAGAGGGTCGCTGGGACTGTAAGAAAACAGTGAGGGTTACCAAAATACCCCACCCCAAGACCCTGAAACGTAGGAGTAAAGTGCACCTACTACCCCCAGAGAGCACAATAGTCGTGATAGGGGAATTCTGCAGGAAGAACAAACACCAGCAGTGCACTGACAACGGATTTCCGGACCTGAGGACCTGTAAGACAAGGGGACCAAGTCCAATAGTCGCGACAGTGTCCAGGGTGGGCAGGAGCCCAGGAAACCCCGGATGAAGATGCAAGGAAGCTGCCTCCGGTTGGAAGAAGCTTTGAGTTCTGCAAGAAAGAGGACTAGGAACTTCTCCTTTGGAAGACAGATGTCCCACGTTGCGATGAAGCTTGTAGAGCAATACCGCAAACAAGCCTTGCTAGTTGCAAGGGTCGCGGTAGAGGTTTTTGGGTGCTGCTGAGGACCAGGAAGGACCAGGATGTCGCCCCCTTAGAGGAGGACACAGAGGGGGCGCTCAGCAACTCAGAGAGCCCTCACAGAAGCAGGCAGCACCCGCAGAAGTACCCCAACATGCACTTGGAAGAAGAATGAACCGGAGTCCACACAAAGTTACAAAGAAGGGTCCCACAGCGTCGGAGGACAACTCAGAAGGTTGTGCACTGCAGGACAGAGTGCTGGGGACCCAGGCTAGGCTGTGCACAAAGGAAATCCTGGAAGAGTGCACAGGAGCCGGAGCAGCTGCAAATCACACGGTACACAGCTTTGCAGTCTAGCGTTGGGAGGCAAGGACTTACCTCCACTAAAGTTGGACTGAAGAGTCACTGGACTGTGGGAGTCACTTAGACAGAGTTGCTGTGTTCCAGGGACCACGCTTGTCAGGATGAGAGGGGACCCAGAGGACCAGTGATGCAGTCTTTTGGTGCCTGCGTTAGCAGGGGGAAGATTACGTCGACCCACAGGAGATTTCTTCGGAGCTTCTGGTGCAGGGTGATGGCAGGCTACCCCCAGAGCATGCACCACCTGGAAAAAGTCGAGAAAGCCGGCAGGATTAGGCGCTACAATGTTGCTGGTAGTCGTCTTGCTACTTTGTTGCAGTTTTGCAGGCGTCCTGGAGCAGTCAGCGGTCGATCCTTCGTAGAAGGTGAAGAGGGAGATGCAGAGGAACTCTGGTGAGCTCTTGCATTCGTTATCTGAAGAATTCCCCAAAGCAGAGACCCTAAATAGCCAGAAAAGGAGGTTTGGCTACCAAGTTAGGAGGATTGGCTACCAAGAGAGGTAAGAGCCTATCAGAAAGAGCCTCTGACGTCACCTGCTGACACTGGCCACTCAGAGCAGTCCAGTGTGCCCCCAACACCTCTGTTTCCAAGATGGCAGAGGTCTGGGACACACTGGAGGAGCTCTGGGCACCTCCCCTGGGAGGTACTGGTCAGGGGAGTGGTCACTCCCCTTTCCTTTGTCCAGTTTCACGCCAGGCTACTCCTCCCCAGCCCTTCACACCTATTTCCAAAGGGAGAGGGTGTAACACCCTCTCTCAGAGGAAATCCTTTGTTCTGCCTTCCTGGGCCAGGGCTGCCTGGACCCCAGGAGGGCAGAAACCTGTCTGAGGGGTTGGCAGCAGCAGCTGCAGTGGAGACCCCGGAAAAGCAGTTTGGCAGTACCCAGGTTCTGTGCTAGAGACCCGGGGGATCGTGGAATTGTCCCCCCAATACCAGAATGGTATTGGGGTGACAATTCCCTGATCTTAGACATGTTACATGGCCATGTTCGGAGTCCTTTCTGGATGCCCACATGCAGGTGGAATATCTACCCCTAGTTCCAGTATTTATAGCTGTGACCACACCACTGGTGGAGAAGTGTGGCTCAATGGTTAGAGCGGCAGACCCTGAAGCAGAGATCTGGCTCAAGACCAGGGTTCAAGTCCCGCTTTGGCAGGTCTTGGGCTCAAATTCCCCTTGACCAGATAATTCTCGCCTCGGTGCCTAATCTAACTCATGGGTCCCACTCTGCAACTCTGGGCAATAGCTTGCTTAATCTCCACAACGGCCCCAACAGTGCTTGGATGCCTGGCTTCACCCTGGGGGTGCTCAGGAGTGGGCACCTCACAGGGAAAAGCCAGGAGGGGTTCCATAGCGGTATGAGTACAGCGCCTTGAGACCCTAACGGGTGAGTAGTGCGCTATACAAGTGCTAATTTACATTTACATTTACTCACCGTAGACTGATGAATACAGAAGGGTGAGTACCTTCATATCTGACTGATACCCGCCCCAGAGCTGCAGTCGCTCCTTCGCAGGTTGACGTTTACACTGATTCAGGTACCTAAGTCCTGTAGGGCCTGACATCTGTATCTTTGGATAAGGCTGTCTAAAGGCTCATATCTGTAGCATCAATTGATACCTACATACTGATGTCGAAACTACATTGAGGCCATACATACCTACAAAGGATTATTATCCACTCTGGGGCCTGATATGTCACTTAGAAAGTAATATCTTGTCAGGAGTCTGTAATCTGGATTCTTAAGCTAACCCCATGCCGCGCCTTGAGCCAGAGTACGAGTACTTACTTGTAAACAGACACTATGATGAGCCAGAGTACGAGTACTTACTTGTAAACGGACACTATGATGAGCCAGAGTACAAGTACTTACTTGTAAACAGGCACTATGATGAGCCAGAGTGCAAGTACTTACTTCTAAACAGGCACTATCATGATCCAGAGTATGAGTACTTACATGTCAACAGGCACTATGATGAGCCAGAGTACAAGTACTTACTTGTACTTACTTGTAAACTGGAACTATGATGAGCCAGAGTACGAGTACTTACTTGTAAACTTGCACTATGATGAGCCAGAGTACGAGTACTTACTTGTAAACAGGCACTATGCATAAGACAGGGACGAAGAGTAGGGAAGGGAGCACACTGGAGCGGCCCTGCAGACTTCAGAGGATACCGGCACTCTCTCTACCCATCCACAGACATTGGAGGATACCGTCACTCTCTCTACCCATCCACGGACATTGGAGGATACCACCACTCTCTCTACCCATCCACGAACATTGGAGGATACCGCCACTCATCTACCCATCCACAGACATTGGAGGATACCGCCACACTCTACCCATCCACGGACATTGGAGGATACCGCCACACTCTCTACCCACCCACGGACATTGGAGGATACCGCCAGTCCCACTACCGGCACGTTTAAAGGTCTGTGGTGTGATGCTGCTATTCTCTATAGTCTCTATTCCTTCTCATATATCTCATCCTTCTGGTGACACCATGTTCCTCTGATGATTAGGAAATTGACACTTATATAAAATCCTAATGTTATTCCCCCTCTCTAGACATTCACCGCACCGCAGTAGGGAGACGAGGTGGAATCTTTTGACCAGCTATGGAGCCTTTACAAATGGTGCAGGTTAGGAACAGCCAGCTGACCATTGATTCTTCCAGTCAGTGAGATACCGTAGCAGACTGTGGTTGTCCTTGAGTCAAGGACTGCTTTCACTTCATATTCTGGACCTTCCCCTTGGACTATGGGAGGCGTAGGAAAAGTCGTGCAAAATACATAGGAGTCGTCGTGCAAAATGGACTTTTGGATATGGGTCTTAAAAAGGAAAAATAAAAATATATAGTGAATATGTCAATTGCTGGGTAGCTGCAGCTGTACATGTATCGGATGGTGGATGGTGGGTGGCTGCAGCCGTACATGTATCGGATGGTGGGTGGCTGTAGCCGTACATATATCGGATGGTGGGTGGCTGTAGCCGTACATATATCGGATGGTGGGTGGCTGTAGCCGTACATATATCAGATGGTGGGTGGCTGTAGCCGTACATGTATCGGATGGTGGGTGGCTGTAGCCGTACATATATCGGATGGTGGGTAGCCACAGCACATATATCGAATGGTGGATGGTGGGTGGCTGCAGCCGTGCATATATCGGATGGTGGGTGGCTGCAGCCGTACATATATCAGATGGTGGATGGTGGGTGGCTGCAGCCGCACATATATCGGATGGTGGGTGGCTGCAGCCGTACATATATCGGATGGTGGGTGGATGCAGCCGCACATATATCGGATGGTGGGTGACTGCAGCCGTACATGTATCGGATGGTGGGTGACTGCAGCCGTACATGTATCGGATGGTGGGTGGCTGCAGCCGTACATGTATCGGATGGTGGGTGGCTGTAGCCGTACATGTATCGGATGGTGGGTGGCTGTAGCCGTACATATATCGGATGGTGGGTGGCTGCAGCCGTACATAAATCAGATGGTGGATGGTGGGTGGCTGTAGCCGTACATGTATCGGATGGTGGGTGGCTGCAGCCGTACATATATCAGATGGTGGATGGTGGGTGGCTGTAGCAGTACATGTATCGGATGGTGGGTGGCTGCAGCCGTACATATATCGGATGGTGGGTGGCTGCAGCCGTACATGTATCGGATGGTGGGTGGCTGCAGCCTTACATGTATCGGATGGTGGGTGGCTGTAGCCGTACATGTATCGGATGGTGGGTGGCTGCAGCTGTACATATATCGGATGGTGGGTAGCTGCAGCCGTACATGTATCGGATGGTGGGTGGCTTCAGCCTTACATGTATCGGATGGTGGGTGGCTGTAGCCGTACATGTATCGGATGGTGGGTGGCTGCAGCTGTACATATATCGAATGGTGGGTGGCTGTAGCTGTACATATATCAGATGGTGGGTGGCTGTAGCCGTACATGTATCGGATGGTGGGTGGCTGCAGCCTTACATGTATCGGATGGTGGGTAGCTGCAGCCATACATGTATCGGATGGTGGGTGGCTGCAGCCGTACATGTATCGGATGGTGGGTGGCTGCAGCCGTACATGTATCGGATGGTGGGTGGCTGTAGCCGTACATGTATCGGATGGTGGGTGGCTGCAGCCGTACATGTGTTGGATGGTGGGTAGCTGCAGCCGTACATATATCGGATGGTGGGTAGCTGCAGCCGTACATATATCGGATGGTGGGTAGCTGCAGCCGTACATATATCGGATGGTGGGTGGCTGTAGCCGTACATGTATCGGATGGTGGGTGGCTGCAGCCGTACATGTATCGGATGGTGGGTAGCTGCAGCCGTACATATATCGGATGGTGGGTGGCTGTAGCCGTACATGTATCGGATGGTGGGTGGCTGTAGCCGTACATGTATCGGATGGTGGGTGGCTGCAGCCGTACATATATCAGATGGTGGATGGTGGTTGGCTGTAGCCGTACATGTATCGGATGGTGGGTGGCTGCAGCCGTACATATATCGGATGGTGGGTGGCTGCAGCCGTACATGTATCGGATGGTGGGTGGCTGCAGCCTTACATGTATCGGATGGTGGGTGGCTGTAGCCGTACATGTATCGGATGGTGGGTGGCTGCAGCTGTACATATATCGGATGGTGGGTAGCTGCAGCCGTACATGTATCGGATGGTGGGTGGCTGCAGCCTTACATGTATCGGATGGTGGGTGGCTGCAGCCTTACATGTATCGGATGGTGGGTGGCTGTAGCCGTACATGTATCGGATGGTGGGTGGCTGCAGCTGTACATATATCGGATGGTGGGTGGCTGTAGCTGTACATATATCAGATGGTGGGTGGCTGTAGCCGTACATATATCAGATGGTGGGTGGCTGTAGCCGTACATGTATCGGATGGTGGGTGGCTGCAGCTGTACATATATCGGATGGTGGGTAGCTGCAGCCGTACATGTATTGGATGGTGGGTGGCTGCAGCCTTACATGTATCGGATGGTGGGTGGCTGTAGCCGTACATGTATCGGATGGTGGGTGGCTGCAGCCGTACATATATCGAATGGTGGGTGGCTGCAGCTGTACATATATTGAATGGTGGGTGGCTGTAGCTGTACATATATCAGATGGTGGGTGGCTGTAGCCGTACATGTATCGGATGGTGGGTGGCTGCAGCCGTACATGTATCGGATGGTGGGTGGCTGTAGCCGTACATGTATCGGATGGTGGGTGGCTGCAGCCGTACATGTATCGGATGGTGGGTAGCTGCAGCCGTACATATATCGGATGGTGGGTAGCTGCAGCCGTACATATATCGGATGGTGGGTGGCTGTAGCCGTACATGTATCGGATGGTGGGTGGCTGCAGCCGTACATGTATCGGATGGTGGGTAGCTGCAGCCGTACATGTATCGGATGGTGGGTGGCTGCAGCCGTACATGTATCGGATGGTGGGTGGCTGCAGCCGTACATGTATCGGATGGTGGGTGGCTGCAGCCGTACATGTATCGGATGGTGGGTGGCTGCAGCCGTACATGTATCGGATGGTGGGTGGCTGCAGCCGTACATGTATCGGATGGTGGGTGGCTGCAGCCGTACATGTATCGGATGGTGGGTGGCTGTAGCCTTACATGTATCGGATGGTGGGTAGCTGCAGCCGTACATGTATCGGATGGTGGGTGGCTGTAGCCGTACATGTATCGAATGGTGGGTGGCTGTAGCCGTACATGTATCGGATGGCGGGTGGCTGCAGCCGTACATGTATCGGATGGTGGGTAGCTGCAGCCGTATATATATCGGATGGTGGGTAGCTGCAGCCGTACATATATCGGATGGTGGGTGGCTGCAGCCGTACATGTATCGGATGGTGGGTGGCTGCAGCCGTACATGTATTGGATGGTGGGTAGCTGCAGCCGTACATATATTGGATGGTGGGTGGCTGCAGCCGTACATGTATCGGATGGTGGGTGGCTGTAGCCGTACATATATCGGATGGTGAGTGGCTGCAGACGTACATGTATCGGATGGTGGGTGGTGGGTGGCTGCAGCCGCACATGTATCGGATGGTGGGTGGCTGCAGCCGCACATATATCGGATGGTGGGTGGCTGCAGCCGTACATGTATCGGATGGTGGGTGGCTGCAGCCGTACATGTATCGGATGGTGGGTGGCTGCAGCCGTACATGTATCGGATGGTGGGTGGCTGCAGCCGTACATGTATCGGATGGTGGGTGGCTGCAACCGTACGTATATCGGATGGTGGGTGGCTGCAACCGTACGTATATCGGATGGTGGGTGGCTGCAGCCGTACATGTATCGGATGGTGGATGGTGGGTGGCTGTATCCGTACATGTATCGGATGGTGGGTGGCTGTATCCGTACATGTATCGGATGGTGGGTGGCTGTATCCGTACATGTATTAGGATGGTGGGTGGCTGCAGCCGTATGTATATCGGATGGTGGGTGGCTGCAGCCGTACATGTATCGGATGGTGGGTGGCTGCAGCCGTACATGTATCGGATGGTGGGTGGCTGCAGCCGTACATGTATCGGATGGTGGGTGGCTGCAGCCGTACATGTATCGGATGGTGGGTGGCTGTAGCCGTACATGTATCGGATGGTGGGTAGCTGTAGCCGTACATGTATCGGATGGTGGGTGGCTGTATCCGTACATGTATCGGATGGTGGGTGGCTGCAGCCGTACGTATATCGGATGGTGGGTGGCTGCAGCCGTACATGTATCGGATGGTGGGTGGCTGCAGCCGTACATGTATCGGATGGTGGGTGGCTGCAGCCGTACATGTATCGGATGGTGGGTGGCTGCAGCCGTACATGTATCGGATGGTGGGTGGCTGTAGCCGTACATGTATCGGATGGTGGGTGGCTGTAGCCGTACATGTATCGGATGGTGGGTAGCTGCAGCCGTACATTTGTCAGATAAACTCCCTTTGAATTGGGAAAGGAACCCTACAGAATGGGGCTTGAAAATTCCATGATATCGTGGCGCATGAGGGGACCGTGTGGAGAACCATAAATCATCTCACTGTTGTTAACAAGGAGCATGAGAGTGATGAACTTCTGTAAACGTTTTATAAGTTGGTTTTGCTATTTGGAGGTCTGTCACAGTGTCTCTGTGAGATGTTGTTTTTTAGATTAAATCATGGGAGTCTCTTGGCTATTGGACAGGTGTTACAAGTAGATACATATTGATTGGTTAGCAGCTCTGCTGTGCATCGGACTCCCAGGTGACTAACCGTTGGAGTACCACGATGCCATTGTAACAACACATTTCAAAGCTTCATTGTTGGAACTTGTAGTCTGTCCTCTTGAAATATTAGCCCATTCTGCATTTTTCTCATGTAGGTTTTTGTTGCATCCGACTTGTTTTATCACTCAATGCAATGTCTATCCTTAGTCATCCAGAAGTGTCAGGTGATGGAGCCCCTCGCTGAATTGCTCAGAGAATGAGAGGATATTCGGGTTCTTCTGTGGTGGCACTATTCCTTGGCATGCGCTGTTTTTACTTGGAACGGTGAAACATGATATCCAGCGTGCTTAACAATGGTTTTCACACCTCAGAGATTTTAAGAAACCACGGTTTGTTATCATCTGTTCTTATTACTACTTCAAGTCTGTGTCCTTCAAGTTTGGGTGCCAATAGCTAAATGTGTCTTTGCTAGTTACTAACGCTCTGTAAATGATAGTGTAATCTCTTTCAGTTTCTTATACGGTTGTTGAGTAATATTAAACTGCATGTAACGCCTCAGTAATTTCACCTCTGTGGGTGAAGATGCCTCCAGTACCTGCAGATGCTGCATCTGTTTCATCTATGAGAGGCAGATTGATGTTAGGCTGTCTCATAAATGGTGTTGTGGTGAAGGAACGTTTAAGGGTTATAAATGCTTGTTCCTGTTTAGTTTCCCAATCGAAAGGCACCCCTTCTCTGTCGGTTGAGGAATGGGAGAAATTAAAGTGGAGAAGGAACATATGAACTGGTGATAGAAGTTGGCAAATCCTGAAAATCATTGGATGTCTTTAATAGTTATGTTTACTAGCTACGGAAGAACTGCTTTGCACTTTGCTTGATCCATACTGATTCCTTGAGCAGGGATAGTGTATCATAGGAAAGTTGCTACTGGAACATGCAATTCACATGTACATAGCTTGGCATACACTCTGTTTAGTCATTAACATATTACAATTTCTCTGACATGCTGTCTGTGTCTGCAAGTTATTGGAGAAGATCAAAGTCCCATCGGAGTAGGCTACTACATACTGATCCAATAGGTCTCTTAAAATATCACTGACAAAATCATGGAAAGCAGCAGGGGCACTACAAACTCCAAATTGTATCACCAAGCATTCATAATGGCCACATTTCCCATTAAATGCTGTCTTCAGTTAATCCCTGTGGTGAATGAAACTAAATTAGAATGATAATGACTCTAGCTAGATTGTCTTTAATGTTCTTCTTTAGTTCTTCTTGTGTAAATGCGTGTATCAAACCATGGTGTATGGTAGCTCCATGTACTAAGTCGATTGCACAGTCATATGGTCCGTGCGGAAGCAATTGATCAGCACGTTTCACTGAAGACATCCTCATTCATCGTATATTTCCCTGGTAAGATGGTGAAACCGATGACTCCACTTCCTTTCTAGTTTCTTGACAGTGCTGTGGGGCTAAATGGATAGTTCATTGAGAACAGTCTACTGCATGTTACGTCTTTGTGACCAGGTAGTTCTCAGTATGATGGAAAAGGTACGTGACCCATTGACAGAAAAATCATCTGCTTTGTAATGGACAGTGAAAGACACCATGCCTAAAGGTTTAGTCCCCTTTGTCATATCCCTGAAGGTGAACTCTTTTCCAGCAATCTCCTTGATGCATCCTGCCTTTTCCTTGGTAATGATGTATCCATTTTAATGCTCAAGAGTAATCCATGAAAAACCAGTGGCTCCAGGGTCCACTAACGCTGTAACATTTAATTGACTTGTTTGTAAGGAAAGGATCATGTCCATGAAAAAATGAGCTTTACATGAAGTAGCTGCACGCAGTCCTGCTACTCAAAGAACAGCTACGGAGTTTTCTGACGGCTGTGGACAATGTCTTACAAATCAACCAGACTGCCCAACTGTTTGCTCTCTCCCCTCATTAGTTTCGTTCTTTCTGATCCAATTTGCATCGCCTCTTCAACTGCTGAAGCACTGTAGTAAGATCGTGGTCAGCCTGTACGCGATTGCAGGTCTTATGGAACACACTTTTGTTTCTCTCTTTCATCCCATTAATTGTTCATCAATATGCAGCGTTAAGTTGATTAACTGCACTGTAGTAGCGGGATGGTTAGCAAAATAGATAACACATCCTTCATCGTGCATCACGTGAACTGTAGTAGAAAACGGTGACAGCCACTTCGTCAGTCCAGTAGGTTTATGGTGATAATTGCTGGAACTGGGCAATTTATGCCACTGTCTCCAAGGAGAAAAGCCACACAAGCTTCATGTTTTGTTTACCAGCTCTCAATCACTGCTGAAAAAATGTATTTAGGAATGTCTTGAATTGAATAAGGCAAGGGTTATTTGTAAGAATGAAGGGCACAGCCCACGTCAAGGCATCCTTCATAAAATAGAACGGGGTTAACGAAACCTTGGCAGGATTCCTGCTAAAGAGTGATGATCAACTCATAACATGTAATTGATGATGTGCTAAAAAAAGTAGAGGAAGCTTTGGGGTCGCCAGTATATTTGTCAGGAAGGGTTAACCACGAGTCAGCACAGAAGGATTAGCTCAGCTTTACAACTAGTTGAGTCTGCCTGACAAATATTTAGTATGGCTCTTGCATTTTTTTTCTTTTCTTTTTGTAAGCATTCATTGTGTTATACAGGAGTCGCAAAGTAATCTACGCTGGGATTCACTGTGTGGCCCAGCAAACTGTCAGGAGTCCGTAACATGAATGCCAACACTGTGCCTCCCTATGAACCTAAGTACAAGTATGTCATTGTAAACATGGACAGCAAATACAATTCTGCCGCAAACAGTGAAGAAGGGCAGAAGAGGAAAAACACAGTAGTGCCCTCCAGACTTTGGGGGGTACCACCACTCGCTCTGTATTCGTCCACACCCATGGTGTGGCACCGCAAGGACTAGGTAGGAGGAATGCCCAATTCCTATTTGTAGCTCTCTCCACTCTAGGCTGCAGGTGAGGAGTACCCACTGCATGCGTAAACTCCTCCGGCAGACCTGGGTGATATAGAAGAGCATGCCAGGTCTGTGGAAGCGGAGTGCTAGCCGCAGGTTGCTGGAGCGTAGTTGCAGGAAGACAAGCTGGTGGCCACAGACGGGAACCAGAGGTAAAGACATAAATAATAAAAGTGCATACAACGGGGGAGCTGGCTGTGGAACAGCACGACAGTGGAGAAATCCAGCACCACTCACAGCTACCAGGCAAAGAGTTCCGGTTAGAATAGGACTTAACCTGGAGTTACTACTCTCTGCCATCTTGGCTTGGGAAGGATACTTAGGGCCTGATTACAACTTTGGAGGACGGTGTTAAACCGTCCCAAAAGTGACGGATATACCACCCGCCGTATTACGAGTTCCATAGGATATAATGGACTCGTAATACGGTAGGTGGTATATCCACCACTTTTGGGACGGTTTAACACCGTCCTCCAAAGTTGTAATCAGGCCCTTACTCCTGGATGGTCACAGGTACCCTGATGTAATTGGAAGGACACTAACCTTGTGTTATGGGTCTCCATAGCTTCTCATATATCTCCTGCATTTGGGTGGCACAGTGTTCCTCCGCAGAAGAACTGATTGTGTTTTCAGATGACATGTTCTCAAATGTTGCACTCAGCACATTGCTGAGCACCCACGCTCCGGCACTTCGCTGATGTTGCAATGCATGCTGGGTGAAATATGTCAGACTTGGTCTTCTTCTTTTCTTCTCTGCTTACTTACCAAGCGCACAGCATGATTGCCAGAGTGAGAGTGTGGCCCAGCCTTATAACAAGCCCTTTCCAACATGATAGTCTGTCGGCTGGAGCTTCTCTAAAGTGCCAAACCTGGATAAAGCAATGTCTTTCCTCTGATGTCAGCTCCTGTTAAAACCATATACAAGGAGGTGGTTCTGAGTGACGGATGCATACCCACACGTTTCTTCCATTATTTTTTGTTGCATTCTTCATTTCCTTCCTTCTATATTTGTCCCTTAGTTTTGTTCCTCGCATCTGGAAATGCTACTATATTTTTTTAAAGAAACTCACCTGGCTCTTTCTCTTTCCTGCACCTGCAGACGTGGGGTCTTTGCTGTTCTCTTCATTTCTCATCACCATCTTCAGTCAAGATTCATAAGATTGCCAGTGAGGATCCTCTCCCCTGGTTTGGGACCCGTTGAACAAGATGCTTGACACATTCCATGAAGGGCGGCGCTATTGCCCACTGGTAGGGATCGGCCTTCTTCATGCAGTCTAGAAGGTGACTCGACAGACTGTTCAATCGTCCAGGTCTTGCCAGATTGCAACAATTGCATCCTCCTACGTTTTCTAACAGTATGGACCTTTCATCAAGATATTGCCCAAGAGTTGCTTTATATGTTTACTGAGAACTTGGTGCTACGGCAGACTCTAGTGCGGTCGTTGGGTATCCCAGTAGTTCCTTCAAGTGCCCCTGTTTTTTTGTCTGTGAATTTAATAGTTACACTCTTTCCACGTTCCCTTAAAGTACATTTCGTTTTTTTGCCCTGCAAAGTTTAGTCAAGTTCACTTCAAAGTAGGCTACCTCATTGGATGTCTTTCTGCTTTTCGTTTGGCATGGGCCACTCCTTTGGAAACTATTTCTGATGCATGTTTGCAATCCTGAGATGCCTTCTTCCTAGACTTTAAGAAGATGTTTGGGTGTCCTGATTGTAGTACTCTGGAGCAGAAGCATTGTGTGACTTTCAACAAATTGCTATGGGGGTTTTGATGTAAATTTCTCATGGTTGTGAATTAACAGCTCAAACTACCTAGGTTGAAAGAACTCAGATGACCCATTTTGACGCGGTTTGAAAGAGAACAGCCCAAACACAGTGGTTCAGTCAAAATGCACTACTTAATGCTCTGAATTCACTGATTTGGTATTGTTAACTGAACATAGATCACCAGAGAAATGGAAGAAAAGACAGGTGATTTGAAGAAGTAATTCTAATCTCACTAAGATTTTATTGTCTTATCAACAGGGTCATCTTGGACCAATTGTTCCAAGAAGAGCCTCTGCAAGTAGGAGCAGGAAGGGTCCTCTGACTGACAGTGAGAAGAAGAGCTGGAGCAATCCTGGGCGGTCTGCAGTGGTGACACTGGACTCGTGAATCAGTCCGATCAGCCCTGCACAAGGAGCAGGAAGGGGTCCTTTGACTGACAGTGAGAAGAAGAGCTGGAGCAATCCCGGGCGGTCTGCAGTGGTGACACTGGACTCGTGAATCAGTCCGATCAGCCCTGCACGAGGTGCAGGAAGGGTCCTCTGACTGACAGTGAGAACAATCCCGGGCGGTCTGCAGTGGTGACACTGGACTCGTTAATCAGTCCTATCAGCCCTGCACGAGGAGCAGGAAGGGTCCTCTGAGTGACAGTGAGAAGAAGAGCTGGAGCAATCCCGGGCGGTCTGCAGTGGTGACACTGGACTCGTGAATCAGTCCTATCAGCCCTGCACGAGGAGCAGGAAGGGGTCCTCTGAGTGACAGTGAGAAGAAGAGCTGGAGCAATCCCGGGCAGTCTGCAGTGGTGACACTGGACTCGTGAATCAGTCCGATCAGCCCTGCACAAGGAGCAGGAAGGGGTCCTTTGACTGAAAGTGAGAAGAAGAGCTGGAGCAATCCCGGGCGGTCTGCAGTGGTGACACTGGACTCGTGAATCAGTCCTATCAGCCCTGCACGAGGTGCAGGAAGGGTCCTCTGACTGACAGTGAGAACAATCCCGGGCGGTCTGCAGTGGTGACACTGGACTCATTAATCAGTCCTATCAGCCCTGCACGAGGAGCAGGAAGGGTCCGCTGAGTGACAGTGAGAAGAAGAGCTGGAGCAATCCCGGGCGGTCTGCAGTGGTGACACTGGACTCGTGAATCAGTCCTATCAGCCCTGCACGAGGAGCAGGAAGGGTCCTCTGACTGACAGTGAGAAGAAGAGCTGGAGCAATCCCGGGCGGTCTGCAGTGGTGACACTGGACTCGTGAATCAGTCCTATAAGCCTTGCACGAGGAGCAGGAAGGGGTCCTCTGAGTGACAGTGAGAAGAAGAGCTGGACTCGTGACTCGTGAATCAGTCCTATCAGCCCTGCACGAGGAGCAGGAAGGGTCCTCTGACTGACAGTGAGAAGATGAGCTGGAGCAATCCCAGGCAGTCTGCAGTGGTGACACTGGACTCGTGAATCAGTCCTCTCAGCCTTGCACGAGGAGCAGGAAGAGGTCCTCTGACTGACAGTGAGAAGAAGAGCTGGACTCGTGAATCAGTCCTATCAGCGCTGCACAAGGAGCAGCAAGGGTCCTCTGACTGACAGTGAGAAGAAGAGCTGGAGCAATCCCGGGCGGTCTGCAGTGGTGACACTGGACTCGTGAATCAGTTTGATCAGCCCTGCACGAGGAGCAGGAAGGGGTCCTCTGAGTGACAGTGAGAAGAAGAGCTGGAGCAATCCCAGGCAGTCTGCAGTGGTGACACTGGAGTCGTGAATCAGTCCTATCAGCCCTGCACGAGGAGCAGGAAGGGTCCTCTGAGTGACAGTGAGAAGAAGAGCTGGAGCAATCCCGGGCGGTCTGCAGTGGTGACACTGGACTTGTGAATCAGTCCTATCAGCCCTGCACGAGGAGCAGGAAGGGTCCTCTGAGTGACAGTGAGAAGAAGAGCTGGAGCAATCCCGGGCGGTCTGCAGTGGTGACACTGGACTCGTGAATCAGTCCGATCAGCCCTGCACGAGGAGCAAGAAGGGGTCCTCTGACTGACAGTGAGAAGAAGAGCTGGAGCAATCCCGGGCAGTCTGCAGTGGTGACACTGGACTCGTGAATCAGTCCTATCAGCCCTGCACGAGGAGCAGGAAGGGTCCTCTGACTGAAAGTGAGAAAAAGAGCTGGACTCGTTAATCAGTCCTATCAGCCCTGCACGAGGAGCAGGAAGGGATCCTCTGACTGACAGTGAGAAGAAGAGCTGGAGCAATCCCGGGCGGTCTGCAGTGGTGACACTGGACTCGTGAATCAGTCCTATCAGCCCTGCACGAGGAGCAGGAAGGGGTCCTCTGACTGACAGTGAGAAGAAGAGCTGGAGCAATCCCAGGCGGTCTGCAGTGATGACACTGGACTCATGAATCAATCCTATCAGCCCTGCACAAGGAGCAGTGGAATTCAGTCCTCTCCAGACAAGAAGCCAGAACACCTGCTCCCTTACATTGGAACGTGTATGAATAAGCTCTATTATCTTTTCAACTATAACCAAGATAAAGGAAAGATTGTCAATTCATCTGCTTTGTTGGCTGGTGGAACCTCTGTAGTATGTTTATCAATAAGGACTGGACCAGAAGAAATAGTTTTGGTAAGAAAACTCAAAATAATTCTGAAGCAATTCAGTCTGTTGACGGTTCACCATTATCTGCTGGTCAGTCACAGAGAACCTCTTCCGAAGGCCATGTCAAAGTGTTATCTTTTCCATTATTGCCCTCCTAATTATGCCACAATTTTGCAATTCCTTGGTTGAAGATTCACAATCAACATCAATTGTCTTGGAAGACTAAAACATGTGAGTTCCAGAAGAAAGACATTCTATATCTTGGACTTAGATTGAATTCTTCTGGCCTTTCCATGAATCCTGAGAAAGTATCATCCATTTGGGAATGTTTTTTGCATACTAATGTAAAAGAGACTCAAGGCTTTGATTTGCAAAATGTTCATTATCAATTTAATAAAACGTTGCAGAGATAACCGGTATCGTCATTCATGTTCTGAAGAATGACAATTTGAATGGAGTTGAAAGGGCATTTAAAATACTCAAAACGATGATAATTACTGAAGCACCAATTATATGTCATCCTCATACCTTCAAGCAATGCATCCTGGAAGCAGGTGCCTCTGACGGAGCTGCAGGGGCAGTGCTGTCACATTAACAAAGCTGTGGTGCGCAAGAACAGTTCTCCATTTACTTGTCTTATGTTTGTGAGAGACTGAAAGAATTACTCTGTGCTTGAAGGTGGCTTGTACTGAACGAAGACACCTTTTGATGGGCTCTAGCGAACCAGTGAAGGTCACAATTATCATCAGAGATTGCAGTGTATATGAAATTCACAATGCAGGAATAGTCATCAAGCCCAGTGGACTTTCTCCTTTGCACGTAATTATGGCTGAAGGAAAGCTGCATGCCAACAGACTGAAAGATCTATCTATCTTCTGAGACTTCATGCTCTGATAGTCTGTGCCCTCTGAGAGTCTGTGCCCTCTGAGAGTCTGTGCCCTCTGAGAGTCTGTGCCCTCTGAGAGTCTGTGCCCTCTGAGAGTCTGTGCCCTCCGAGACTCTGTGCCCTCCGAGACTCTGTGCCCTCCGAGAGTCCGTGCCTCTGGGACTCTGCTGTGGGACTCCGTACCTCTGAGAGTCCGTGCTCTGAGAGTTCATCCTCTGAGAGTCCATGTTCTGATGTCCATGTTCTGTGACTCAGTGCTCTGAGACTCCCTACTCCGATAGCCCTTGCACTGATGATCTCCACACCGATACCTATTTGCATTAATGTGCCATACACCAATAATCCATGAACCACTATTTCATACCTTGATGCTCTAAAAACTGCAGCTCCATTCACTCCCATTCATTCTTGCGTCCCTGTTCCTTGCACTGATACTCAATGGAGTTTGTTTTTTCTTGCAGAGGTTCAGAGATGGCTGCCAGACAGAACCCATTACGTTTTGGAAACAGTCATCTGGAAGAAGAAAGAATGCGGGCCCAGCTGCAGCGTGTCCAACAGCAGTTCCAGAAAGATCTTGCAGCATTTAATGACATGTGTCCTGATGCTCCCCACCCACCTCCCCAGGCAGAAGAGCGACCCCTCAACTATGCACTTCGCCTCCGTCCTCATCTTGCTGACAGTTCAATGGCCCCAGAGGCACCATCTGAGGAAGCCAACTTAACCACTACCCAGAAAGCTTTTGACGTTCTTTCCAAGTGGCTGGAGGGTCAGGAATATTCTCATGGTGGGGAGAATAAGGCCATTGATGGAAGAGTTCCAAGCCAGGCCTCTCTACCCTTTAAAAGGGAGGCCAGTGATAGAACTGAGCGGAAGCCAGTGAAGGACTTAGGAAGAGAGAAGTTACCAAAGGAAACCTCGCCTGTCTGTAAACGAGAAAAGAAGCCCTCAATCACATCTCTGGCAGGTACCATCAAGGGGATCTCTGTCTGTTCTCGACCAGAGCCTCCTGCGAAGCCAAGATCTTACAGACCTCCCTCCCCGGCCCAGCCGTCATCTCAGAAGCCATCACGCACCTTGGAGACAAAAAAGACAGTTCCTGTGGCAAGACGTAAAGTTTCCCACCAGGGTCCAAAAGTCAAGGAGAAGTGGCAGAAGATGGAAGAGGACTCCAGCAGTGCCTCTGAAAGTGATGAGAGCAGCTCCACCGACTCTGAGAGCGATACCTTGAGGAAACCTACGAGAAAGAGAAGGAGGATAAAGTCTACCATGAAGGGCAAAGTGCTGCCTGCTCCAGCCACAGGACAGAAACAGCCACTGAGAGTTTCTGTTCCATCTGTACCAGAACTGTCTGCAATGAAGCCAGGCACAGCAGAACCAGACCATCCTCGGACTAGGATCAGCCATGTTCAGCTCAGTGATCCAGAGGAGCAGCCTCCCCCTTCTAGACCGAGTCCACAGGCACCAGACTCAACTGGCCTGGGTGTTCTTCAGGTTCTGAGCCATCACGGTCAGCTCACTGGGATGGAGCCGTGGCCTTCCTCTTTGAGACCGAGTCCACAGGCACCAGACTCAACTGGACTGTGTGTTCTTCAGGTTCAGCTCAGGGGGATGGAGGGGCGGCCTTCCTCTCTAATGCAGCCGGTGCTAGATCAAGCAAAAGAAGGTCTATCTCACACTTGGGACAGTTGTGTTCAACTGAGTGGACAAGAGCGCCATCTCTCCAGACCGGTATTGCCAGTAAGGGCCAAAGCCAGGTCTGTGGATGAAATCATTGCCTCCCTTCGCTCCCCAAGCCAGACACCGGCTCCATCTGCTTCTGACCTCCTGATCAGAGAGCTGATGGAGAGCATCCTGGACCAAAACCAAAGTACAGTCGGAGAGGTGAGTGGACCTACAAACCCTGCTGCTGGGATTGCGTTTCTCTTTCCGTTGTTTGGTTATTTTTTCCTTAGTTTTCTCATTCAATTACTGTGCTATTTGCTTATTGCTTTCTTTCTGTTTTCTCTTTGGTCACTTTGTTTCTTTTGCCTTCTAGTTTTTTCTCCATTTTTCCTTATTTCTTTTTTTGTTTTGTTTTTCATTTTTTTCAGTCTCATGTTTTTTCTTCATCTTTTCTTGATTTTTTGTCTCTCTCTTTCTTTTGTTCTTCTTTTATCACTTTTTCATTTGGTATTCTTGATCACATATTCTCGGTTGTTCTAAGTGGATCGATTTTACTTTCATGTGTTTTTTTGTTGTTGTTGTACCTTCCTTAGTTACATTGTTAATTTGCTTTCTTGTGGTGTGTTCTTGATGTATCCAGAAAGGCATAGGATCTCTTCCCTGTCACTGAGAGGCAGGTCCTCCAGCCTTTCCAGGGGTAGGAATCTGGGATGCTTCCAGTGTATGAGCTCATAGATCATAACGAAGCAAGAACTGCTGGTGGATGTGAAGAAATTGTAATTGACTTACCCGAGTCCAGTCCTCCAGTGAGTCCAGTGAGGCCCGCCGGGTGCAGGATAGCCAGTACCTTCTCCTCCCAGTTGGTGTAGACGGGGTGTAGGTGAGGGTCCTCCACCAGTTTTTTGTACGGCGATGTGCCTAGATGCCATAGACCTCACCTTCCCGTTCCATCTCTTGTGGATGTCCTCTCGTGTATGGTTTCCCACTGCGTTGACCTTGTTGAGAATCGACTTCCTGAAGATGGGTGTCTGCTGCACTTGTGACCTGAATAGTTGTGGCTCGACCCTGAGTATTTCATCCACCATGGTCCTTAGCTCCCTATCTGTGAAGCGGGAGTGCTTAGGGGGTGCCATGGAGGCAACAAAATCTAGCCTTCAGGAGACCCATAGTGCGCTCAATCACCCTCCTAGTACATCCATGGGCCTCACTATAATTCCTCTCTGCATCTGTCCTGGGATTCCTCACTGGTGTCAGGAGCCAGAATCACCTGCAAAAGTGGGTGAAACAGGACCTTAAGAAAATGACTTCACATATTGGGTGGCTGTCACCTATGTACAGAACCATTGTCATACACACTCACCTATTATCCATCCTCTGTCCCCTTGTAGTTGTCCCATCAAGTGTGATACACTGCTGGTTCTCAGGACAAATAAATCATGGACTGAGCCTGGGAACCTGGCATTGACATGTGAGATGTACTGGTCAGCAGTACAAACCAATTGTATGTTCATTGAGTGGAAGTTCTTTCTGTTCCTGTACAAGTGTTCATTCACGTTTGGGGGTATGAGAGCTATGTGGGTTCCATCAATGGCACCTATCACATGGGGGATGTTAGCAAAGGCACAAAATCCAGATTTGATGACAGTAAATTCAGCCCTTGGGGGGAACTGGACATGTGTCTGCAGGTGTTGGACGAATACATCCAGGCATTTCAACATGATGAACATCATTGGCTGTGAGACCCCTGCACCCATGCCCACTGTCACCTGAAATGAGCCTGTAGCCAAAAAATGGAGTACAGAGAGCACTTGCACTTCAGTAGGGATGGCATGCTGATTCCGATTAGCCGGTCTCAGTACAGGACCCAGTAAAGCACATAGGTCCTGGATTGTTGTACGATTGAGTCTGTAGGTGACGATAATATGACGTTCCTCTCTGGGGACACCGAAGGTGGTGACCTCATTTCACCTGGGTCAGAAACATCACCTTGCCCACCGCCTTTACTCCCCCAGATCCCTCTAAGGATGAGGAGTGACTCCACCATCTGCACCCAAAAAGAGCGTTATCATTCTACCTTGACAGCACAAAAGAGTTCCGGGTGGACAACAAACTCTTTGTGGGGTAGGTGGGATCAAAGGAAGGGATGGGCAGTACAGAAGTGGACCATTTTGCACTGGGTCGTTCTCTGTATTAAAATCGGCTACGCCTTGGCTAGGAAGCAGCCTCCCGAGGGAGATAGGGCCCATTCCACCAGGGGAAAAGCTATGAGCATGGCATTGGTACACGGAGTTCCCGTCCTGGACATCTGCCAAGCAGCAATTTGGGCATCTACCGAGGGTAGGTCGCTCCCCCTGCTGCTGCAGCTCCACCAGCCCAGGCTCCTGACACCTCCCAGCAAGACCTGCTAAAACAGTAAGTACTCCCCTCGCCCAGCCCCGCACTACTCACCTCTCTTTCCCTGTACCTCTGTCTTCTGCCTTCTGCTCTCTCCTCCATCCTCTCTCCGCACCTCTGCTGTCCATTTCCCTTCGCTCTCTGCTCCTCTTCTGCAGCCCACTTGCTGCGTGTTCTACTCTTCCTCGGCCCCGCTCCTCTTCCTGCTTTGCTCTTCATCTGTGTTCTTCTTTTCTCCTCTGCATCCCGACATGCGTGTTCTTTCTTCTTTCTTCATCTGTGTTCTTCTTCTTTTCTCCTCTTCCTCACCTCGTTCTCTTCCTGCTTTGCTCTTCATCTGTGTTCTTCTTTTCTCCTCTGCACCCCGACCTGCGTGTTCTTTCTTCTTTCTTCATCTGTGTTCTTCTTCTTTTCTCCTCTTCCTCACCTGGTTCTCTTCCTGCTTTGCTCTTCATCTGTGTTCTTCTTTTCTCCTCTGCACCCCGACCTGCGTGTTCTTCTCCTCTTCTGTACTTTTCTCTGCGTGTTCCTTTTTCTTCCTCTGTGGCCTCTCCTCATCTTCTGGACGTTTCCCTCCTCTGCTTCTCTGGTCTCTCCTCTTCTGCCTGACTCTTCTTCTTGACTCCTCTCTCTTCTCTCTTGACTCTTCTCTCCTCTTCTTCTGGACTTTTCTTCTTCACTCTTCTCTCTTCTCTCTTGACTCTTCTCTCCTCTTCTTCTGGACTCTTCTTCTTCACTCTTCTCTCTTGACTCTTCTCTCTTCTCTCTTGACTCTTCTCTCCTCTTTTCTGGACTCTTCTTCTTCACTCTTCTCTCTTGACTCTTCTCTCTTCTTCCTTGACTCTTCTCTCCTCTCTCTTGACTCTTCTCTCTCCTCCTCTTCTGTTCTTCCTGACTCCCCTCGTCCTCTGTAATCCCCCCTCCCCTATCTTTTCTCCCCTCCCCTCTACCTGACCCCCCCACCCTCTGCTTTCCTGCCGCCACCTCCTGCTCGGCCCGCCCCCCCTGCTCCCATTCGTCACCCCCACCCCCTGCCCCCAGCTGACCCCTCCTCTCCCCCTACTCTCCCCCTCCTCCCTCTTATGGCAGCCGCTGCTTGGCCGCGCCGCTGGCGTGCCGAAGGCAAGCCCTTCTGCGCCTGTCCGCGCCTGGAGTGCGCCCAGTGCCACAACCCCTGGCCCCCAGCACTCCCAAACCCCACAGCACCGCTACGACCCCAACACCCTCCACGCCCTCAACCTGGGGCGCTCCAGAACCTGCTTCCAAGCCAACCCTAAACGCACCCATGGACCCTTCGCATGCCTCACCTGCAAACTCACCTTCCACCGCGAAACCACCCTGCCCGCCAGCCCACGTGCCAACAACCACCTCAAATGCATCCTGATCAACGCATGCTCCGTCCACAAGCACGCCATTGAACTATGGGACCTCCTGGACTCTACCGCACCGGACGTCGCCTTCATCACTGAGACCTGGATGAACGCCTCTTCGGCCGCCGACATCGCCATAGCCATCCCCGACGGCTACAAGATCTCCAGGAGAGACCGCACCAACCAAGTCGGTGGAGGAATCGCCATCTTCTTCAAGGACTCCATCAACGGCACCACCTCCACCGAAGACACCCCCCTTGCCGCCGAACACCTGCACTTCCAGATCCACACCGACCCCAGGACCAGCCTCAGAGGAACTCTCATCTACAGACCCCCTGGACCACGCGCCCTCTTCAGCGAATCCATCACTGACTTCATCTCCCCGCACGCCCTTGCCTCGCCGGACTACATCCTCCTCGGTGACCTCAACTTCCACCTGGAACAGAACAACGACCCCAACACCACCGCCCTGCTCGACAACCTCGCCACCTCGGTCTCAAGCAACTGGTGAACACCCCCACCCACATCGCCGGACACACGCTCGACCCCATCTTCTCCGCCAGCAACCACGTATCCTTCACCCACTCCTCCGTAATACACTGGACCGACCACAGATGTGTCCACTTCACCTTCCGACGCGAGACTCTCCACCTCCGCACACAACCCATCCCACGCAGACATTGGAACAAAATCCCCACGGAACAGCTTCTCTCCACTCTCAGCGACAACCAACCCACCTTCTCCACCGACCCCAACGACGCAGCCCTCAGCCTCACGCATTGGATCACCAACTGCGCGGACAACCTCGCACCCCTCAGACACCTCCCAAGACAGACCAACACCAGGAAACCTCTTTGGTTCACAGACACCCTCAAGGAATCTAAAAAAACCTGCTGCACCCTCGAGAAAGCCTGGCGCAAGGACCACACCGCAGAAAACATGTCTGCCCTCAAAAACGCCACCCGCGAACACCACCAACTGATCCGCGCCACCAAAAGAACTTCCTTCACAGACAGACTGGACAAGAACACTCACAACAGCAAAGAACTCTTCAACATTGGAGCGTTAGCTCTCCAATCCTAACGCCAACGCCATCACGCCCTCACACGACCTCTGCAACTCCCTCGCCACCTTCTTCCATCGTAAGATCACTGACCTACATGACAGCTTCGGACACCAGACCCAGCCAACCACCACTGAACCTACAACCCCAGCTATCACCCTCAACGCCTGGACTTACATCAGCACGGAAGAGACCAAAGCTACCATGAACTCCATCCACTCCGGTGCCCCCTCGGACCCCTGCCCACACTTCATCTTCAACAAAGCTGACGACATCATTGCCCCGCATCTCCAGACCATCATCAACAGCTCGTTTGCTTCTGCCACCTTCCCCGAGAGCTGGAAACACGCAGAAGTCAACGCCCTACTGAAGAAACCTACGGCTGACCCCAGCGACCTGAAGAACTTCCGCCCCATCTCGCTCCTCCCCTTCCCTGCCAAAGTCATAGAGAAGACCGTCAACAAGCAACTTACCAACTTCCTTGAAGACAACAACCCACTCGACCCCTCTCAGTCCGGATTCCGAGCCAATCACAGCACAGAAACCGCCCTCATCTCAGTCACAGACGACATCAGAACTCTGATGGGCAGCGGAGAAACAGTCGCCCTCATCCTCCTCGACCTCTCGGCTGCCTTCGACACCGTCTGCCACCGAACCCTCATATCCCACCTCCGCTCAACCGGCATCCAAGGACAGGCCCTGGACTGGATCACCTCTTTCCTCTCCAACCGCTCCCAAAGAGTCTACCTCCCACCGTTCCGCTCAGACCCCACCGAAATCATCTGCAGCGTCCCACAAGGCTCCTCGCTCAGCCCGACTCTCTTCAATGTCTACATGAGCCCCCTCGCCGACATCGTACGCAAACACAACATCACCTCCTACGCGGACGACACTCATCTGATACTCTCCCTTACCAAGGACCCCACCAGCGCCAAGACCAACCTGCAAGATGGAATGAAAGACGTCGCAGAATGGATGAAACTCAGCCGTCTGAAACTGAACTCAGACAAAACGGAAGTCCTCATCCTCGGAAACACCCCTTCCGCCTGGGACAACTCCTGGTGGCCCATGGCCCTTGGCACCGCACCAACCCCCTCAGACCACGCACTCCAGCTCGGTTTCATCCTGGACCCACTTCTCACCATGACCAAACAAGTCAACGCCGTATCATCTTCCTGCTTCCTCACCCTCCGCATGCTCCGAAAGATCTTCTGTTGGATCCCCGTCAACACCAGAAAGACTGTGACCCACGCCCTCGTCACGAGCCGCCTGGACTACGGAAACACGCTATACGCAGGAACCACCACTAAACTCCAGAAACGTCTGCAGCGAATACAAAACGCCTCCGCCCGCCTCATCCTCGACATACCCCGCTACAGCCACATCTCCGCCCACCTGAGACACCTGCACTGGCTTCCCGTCAACAAAAGGATCACCTTCCGGCTCCTCACCCACGCACACAAAGCCCTCCACAACAAGGGACCCGAATACCTCAACCGTCGCCTCAGTTTCTACACGCCCACCCGACAACTTCGCTCCGCCAACCTCGCACTCGCCGCCGTCCCCCGCATCCGCCGCACCACGGCAGGTGGGAAATCCTTCTCCTACCTGGCGGCCAAGACATGGAATTCCCTCCCCACCAACCTCAGGACCACCCAGGACCACCTCGCTTTCCGGAGGCAACTCAAGACCTGGCTCTTCGAGCAGCAGTAACCCCCTCCCCCTAGCGCCTTGAGACCCTCACGGGTGAGTAGCACGCTTTATAAATGTTTTTTTGGTTTTTTTTTACGCACACTTTTGCCAAATACTACTGCCAGGACAGCCAGGTTTGCAGGGACGGGCATTTCGGCTATTCTGTTCTGCAGGACTTTGTAGTCTGAAATGTTCTCTGCAGCCCACCGCCAGCAGTATATGGCTTAGGTGTCTAATAAAAGGTAAAGCAGCTAGAAGTCTCTATCAGATGAACAAGTTACTTACTTTCTGTAACGCATTATCTAGTAGATGCTATTTCCAGCTGCAGATTCCTTACACCAATCCATGCCTCCCTGCTCTGCAAACTTGTTAATAGGGTTAGCGTGATCCCTTTTTCAGTGCTCTAGTTGTGACACACATTGCACCAGTTCTTGTCATGGTTCTGCGCTTCTGGCATGGAATGGTATGGTAAAAGTAACTGACGCTCGCGCGCATGTGTCGCACCTATATAGGTGGCTGCTACGTCACATCCGGGCAAGTGATGCCAACAATGCCACATGGAGCCGAAAGAAGCCACTCTACGGCATGCGCAAAGGGTATTGCTCTGCAAAAAGTTTTTTGGGATCCAGCCTGACGTCTGGTAAAATCAAAGGTGAGGAATCTGAAGCTAGATAGTCTTCACCAGATAATGTGTTAACGAAGGTAAGTAACTTGTTCTTCTAAAGATGAGGAATCTGCAGTAAGATACAGTATCCATCAGAAAGAGTGTTACCCAAGGTAAGTAACTTATTCTGCACACTTGTTAATAGAAGCAAATACTTCTTTGTGTCTGTGTTCTTCTCTTCCCTTTGAAAACGTTTCTCTCTGTCACTATTGTGAGAAAGTAGCCTCTTTCTAGCCTTGTTACCCCCACTTTTGGCCTGTTTGTGAGTATGTCAGGGTGTTTTCACTTTCTCACTGGGATCCTGCTAGCCAGGGCCTAGTGCTCATAGTGAAAACCCTGTGTTGTCAGTATGTTTGTTATGTTACTGGGACCCCAGTGCTCATAAGTTTGTGGCCTATATGTATGTGTTCCCTGTGTGATGCCTAACTGTCTCACTGAGGCTCTGCTAACCAGAACCTCAGTGGTTATGCTCTCTCTGCTTTAAAAAAGTTTCACTAACAGGCTAGTGACCAATTTTACCAATTCACATTGGCATACTGGAACACCCTTATAATTCCCTAGTATATGGTACTGAGGTACCCAGGGTATTGGGGTTCCAGGAGATCCCTATGGGCTGCAGCATTTATTTTGCCACCCATAGGGAGATCAGACAATTCTTACACAGGCCTGCCAGTGCAGCCTGAGTAAAATAACGTCCACGTTATTTCACAGCCATTTACCACTGCACTTAAGTAACTTATAAGTCACCTATATGTCTAACCTTCACCTGGTGAAGGTTGGGTGCAAAGTTACTTAGTGTGTGGGCACCCTGGCACTAGCCAAGGTGCACCCACATCGTTCAGGGCAAATTCCCCAGACTTTGTGAGTGCGGGGGCACCATTACACGCGTGCACTATACATAGGTCACTACCTATGTATAGCGTCACAATGGTAACTCCGAACATGCCCATGTAACATGTCTAAGATCATGGAATTATATATATATATAATCACTAAAGGTGTGGGGTAGTAGGGAACCGAAAGTAAGACTGGGTCAGTCTTAAATCGGTGTTGGTTAGGTGGCTTTGGATCCTAACGCGGGGGAATCCTTGTTGGAGAATATCCAGACAGGGGGGGTGCTGTGTAGTCCCACAGGGGAAGGGGGAGTCTCCCTTACGGACTAGGTGGTCTCACACACATAATAGTGTCATGCTTCATCATATGACCACCTAGCCCCACCCAAGCAAGATGATACTGCTTGGGCGGACTCAACCTCTTGGTTAAAAGAACCGGAGGGAGTACTGAAATTAAACTTACTGGATAGTTACTTAGATCCAGCTGAGGTGATTAATAAAATTACCAAGCATGTCACTGATAGTTGCTGCTAGTTTTAATATAGGTGCATGCTGGTAAGACTAAAAGCAAGGGGAAAAGGCTCGTTGGAGAGTAATGTCTCCTGGAGTCTAAAATAAAAAATGGATGACCAACATGGTGCGGCCGGTCTATGGGCGTGGCAGAACTACTCGTCGAGCACCGGGAGTCTTCTAGGCAACACGCCCGATACACCTGACAATCCCTACTCCGGACCCCGCCCCCAGGCCCCCAGCCTCTCGCCTATTGGTTGTTGATCGACATAATATTGCAGATCACCCTTCAGTCAGTACCAGAGCGGCCTGGCTCCGGCATGTAGGTACCCCCCATGGTATTCCCTTTGGAGTGGTAAGTGTTGGCCTCCCTGGCCCCTTGGATATTTTCTTTCACCCTTCTTTCCCTCATTCTGCCTAGCTCCTACCCTGTTCCTTCCCCCCCCCTTTTTTTCCTTTTTTCCAGTTTTTCTCCTTCTTCTCTTCTCTCTGTGTCCTTTTTCCCTCATTTTCTTCTTTTCTCCTTCTTTCCTTTTTTCTTTCTTCCTTTCTCTGTCACCAACCGCCAACCCTGCCCCCCCCCCTCTTTTTTCCCCTTCTCCCTTCCCTATGTCCCTGTTTTTGCTTTCCCTGTCTTTCCTTACTTCCCTATCCAGGTCTTCCTTGCGCCCTTATGTTCTGCCCTTTCTCTACACATTTTTTATCTTCTTCTCCCCATTCTTCCCTACTTAAACGCCTAATCTCCTCAGAGTGTGACTAAAAGGGAAAACCCCTCCCCGGCATTAGCCAGACCAGAGGCAAATCGCCCCCTACCCCTTGGTAAGTCACATCTGCATGCGTGTGTGATTGCCTTTTTCATTATTTTTACATATTTTCACCTTGTGCTGTGTGCTTTGCAGTGGTTTGCCACGGTTTTTCTCACTCTAAATATGTTCTGAATAATTGTGGTTTATCTATCTTCTATCACAGACCTACCCCACCGTGAACTACCCGTTCAGGTAGGCCATTCATTATCCACTTTGAGCACCCCACTTATTGCGTGTGCTCCGACCCTGATGAATGCCCCTGACCTACCAGCACCTAGTGAGGGCAGAAACATGTTGGTCATCCATTTTTTATTTTAGACTCCAGGAGACATTACTCTCCAACGAGCCTTTTCCCCTTGCTTTTAGTCTTACCAGCATGCACCTATATTAAAACTAGCAGCAACTATCAGTGACATGCTTGGTAATTTTATTACTCACCTCAGCTGGATCTAAGTAACTATCCAGTAAGTTTAATTTCAGTACTCCCTCCGGTTCTTTTAACCAAGAGGTTGAGTCCGCCCAAGCAGTATCATCTTGCTTGGGTGGGGCTAGGTGGTCATATGATGAAGCATGACACTATTATGTGTGTGAGACCACCTAGTCCGTAAGGGAGACTCCCCCTTCCCCTGTGGGACTACACAGCACCCCCCCTGTCTGGATATTCTCCAACAATGATTCCCCCGCGTTAGGATCCAAAGCCACCTAACCAACACCGATTTAAGACTGACCCAGTCTTACTTTCGGTTCCCTACTACCCCACACCTTTAGTGATTATATAGATTTCTTTAGGGAGGCGGTGTGGGCTAGCAACACTCCCAGTGCTCTCCTTTTGTGTATTTGTAAGATCATGGAATTGTCACCCCAATGCCATTCTGGCATTGGGGAGACAATTCCATGATCCCCCGGGTCTGTAGCACAGAACCCGGGTACTGCCAAACTGCCTTTTCAGGGTTTGCACTGCAGCTGCTGCTGCTGCCAACCCCTCAGACAGGTTTCTGCCCCCCTGGGGTCCAGGCAGCCCTGGCCCAGGACGGCAGAACAAAGGATTTCCTCTGAGAGAGGGTGTTTCACCCTCTCCCTTTGGAAATAGGTGTGAAGGCTGGGGAGGAGTAGCCTCCCCCAGCCTCTGGAAATGCTTTGATGGGCACAGATGCTGCCCATCTCTGCATAAGCAAGTCTACACCAGTTCAGGGATCCCCCAGCACCTGCTCTGGCGCGAAACTGGACAAAGGAAAGGGGAGTGACCACTCCCCTGACCTGCACCTCCCAGGGGAGGTGCCCAGAGCTCCTCCAGTGTGCCCCAGACCTCTACTATCTTGGAAACAGAGGTGTTGCTACCACACTGGACTGCTCTGAGTGGCCAGTGCCATCAGGTGACGTCAGAGACTCTTTCTGATAGGCTCTTACCTTTCTTACTAGCCTATCCTCCTTCCTAGGTAGCCAAACCTCCTTTTCTGGCTATTTAGGGTCTCTGCTTTGGGGAATTCTTCAGATACCGAATGCAAGAGCTCACCAGAGTTCCTCTGCATCTCCCTCTTCACCTTCTGCCAAAGGATCGACCGCTGACTGCTCAGGACACCTGCAAAAACCGCAACAAAGTAGCAAAGATGACTACTGCAACCTTGTATCACTTGATCCTGCCAGCTTTCTCTACTGTTTCCTGGTGGTGCATGCTCTGGGGGTAGCCTGCCTCCTTCTTGCACCAGGAGCTCTGAAGAAATCTCCCGTGGGTCGACGGAATCTTCCCCCTGCAACCGCAGGCAACAAAAGACTGCATCACCGGTCCTCTGGGTCCCCTCTCAGCACGACGAGCGTGGTCCCTGGAACTCAGCAACTCTGTCCAAGTGACTCCCACAGTCCAGTGACTCTTCAGTCCAAGTTTGGTGGAGGTAAGTCCTTGCCTCCCCACGCTAGACTGCATTGCTGGGTACCGCGTGATTTGCAGCTTCTCCGGCTCCTGTGCACTCTTCCAGGATTTCCTTCGTGCACAGCCAAGCCTGGGTCCCCGACACTCTAACCTGCAGTGCACAACCTTCTGAGTTGTCCTCCGGCGTCGTGGTACTCCCTTTTGTGTCTTCGGGTGGACTCCTTTCACTCCTCTTCCAAGTGCCTGATCCGGTACTTCTGCGGGTGCTGCCTGCTTCTGTGAGGGCTCCCTGACTTGCTGGGCGCCCCCTCTGTCTCCTCATCCAAGTGGCGACATCCTGGTCCCTCCTGGGCCACAGCAGCATCCAAAAACCCTAACCGCGACCCTTGCAGCTAGCAAGGCTTGTTTGCGGTCTTTCTGCATGGGAACACCTCTGCAAGCTTCTTCACGACGTGGGACATCCATCCTCCAAGGGGAAGTTCCTAGTCCTCTTCGTTCTTGCAGAATCCACAGCTTCTACCATCCGGTGGCAGCTTCTTTGCACCCTCAGCTGGCATTTCCTGGGCATCTGCCCACTCTCGACATTGTCGCAACTCTTGGACTTGGTCCCCTTGTTTCACAGGTACTCGGGTCCGGAAATCCACTGTTGTTGCTTTGCTGGTGTTGGTCTTCCTTGCAGAATCCCCCTATCACGTCTTCTGTGCTCTCTGGGGGTTATAGGTGCACTTTACACCTACTTTTCTGGGTCTTGGGCTGGGCTATTTTTCTAACCCTCACTGTTTTCTTACAGTCCCAGCGACCCTCTATAAGCTCACATAGGTTTGGGGTCCATTCGCGGTTCGCATTCCTTTTTTGGAGTATATGGTTTGTGTTGCCCCTATACCTATGTGCTCCTATTGCAATCTATTGTAACTTTACACTGCTTGCATTACTTCCTTTTGCTATTACTGCATATTTTTGGTATTGTGTACTTATATCTTGTGTATATTTGGCATCCTCCTACTGAGGGTACTCACTGAGATACTTTTGGCATATTGTCATAAAAATAAAGTACCTTTTATTTTTAGTATACCTGTGTATTGTGTTTTCTTATGATATTGTGCATATGACACCAGTGGTATAGTAGGAGCTTTGCATGTCTCCTAGTTCAGCCTAAGCTGCTCTGCTATAGCTACCTTATATCAGCCTAAGCTGCTAGAAACACCTCTTCTACACTAATAAGGAATAACTGGACCTGGCACAGAGTGTAAGTACCCCTTGGTACCCACTATAAGCCAGGCCAGCCTCCTACAACTATTTATTGTTATTTATGGCTTTGGATCTTTACCCTTTGGCGCTCGAGGGAGCCTGCTCGGTCCCCACTGAACCTGCTGCTTGCTGCGGTGCAATTCTTTGGGTCAGGTTGTAGACAGCTTTAACCGTTTGCAAGAGCTCATTTAAGTCCCCCTGGCCTTCTCAGACAAACCTACTCCCCCCTCACCCTCCACTCACTCAACCCAGGCCCTCGTCCCACCTGCACCCTTTCCAGCCACACACACACGGCCCTTTCACCTGCCTCACCTGTCATTTCTCCTGCTCCTCATCCCTCACACCACACACCAACCATAGAGACCCCCTACAACAAACACAACACCCCCAACACCATACACACCTGCTCTGCCCCCACCCCCACCCCCACCAACCAGACCCGCCGCACACCATCCCACAACCAGAACACACCCCGCAACAACACCCTCATGCGCCACAGCAACACCACCCACCACAACCACCTCAACTGCCTGCTCCTCAACACCCGCTCCCTTCACCAACATGCCATAGAACTCTGGGACCTCATCACACTCACCTGACATCGCATTCCTCACGGAAACCTGGACCAACCCCTCCTCGGAACCCGACATAGCCATCGCTACCCCCAAGGGATACAAACTTCTATGCAAAGACCGCCTCAACAGGCCAGGTGGTGGCATCGACATTCTACACAGGGACACCATCAAAGTCACCACCAGCTCCCAAGACACTATCGACAACACAGAACACATGCACTTCCTAATCTACATTAACAACAACTCCATCCTCAGAGGTACACTAATCTACAGACCACCAGGACCACGTCCCGCCTTCTGCGACACCATCGCCGACACCATCAGCTCGCACGCCCTCACCTCCACAGACTACATCCCCCTCAGTGATTTCAACTTTCACTTGGAGAACCTACAAGACCACAACTCTACCTCCCTCATAGACAACCTCACCTACCTCGGACTAACAAAACTGGTCACCGCACGCACCCACTCAGCAGGACACACGCTTGACGCAATTTTCACCTAAAGCCAACACATAGGGGGTCATTCCGACCCCGGCGGGCGGAGACCGCCATAAGACCGTACCGCGGTCAAATGACCGCGGCGGTCATTTTGACTTTCCCGCTGGGCAAAAGTAATTATGACTTTCCCGCCAAAAGGCCGCCCGCCCGCCCAGCGGGAAAGCCCCAGCAACGATGAAGCCGGCTCCGAATGGAGCCGGCGGAGTTGCTGGTGTGCGACGGGTGCAGTGGCACCCGTCGCGATTTTCAGTGTCTGCTTTGCAGACACTGAAAATCTTAATGGGGCCCTGTTATGGGGCCCCTGCAGGGCCCATGCCAGTGGCATGGGCACTGCAGGGGCCCCCAGGGGCCCAACGACACCCGTTCCCGCCAGCCTCTTCCTGGCGGTGTAAACCGGCAGGAACAGGCTGGCGGGAAGGGGGTCGGAATCCCCATGGCGGCGCTGCTTGCAGCGCCGCCGTGGAGGATTCCCTGGGGCAGGGGAATACCGGCGGGAAACCACCGGTTTCCCTTTTCTGACCGCGGCTTTACCGCCGCGGTCAGAATTGCCCCTGAAGCACCGGCAGCCTGTTGGCGGTGCTTCCTCCGTCCCCGGCCCTCGCGGTCCATGACCGCCAGGGTCGGAATGACCCCCATAGTCTACACCCATACCACCGAACTCCTCTGGACTGACCACCACTGCGTCCACTTCTCCTTCACCAAACCCCCCACACGCCACCATCAACACACCACACCCTACTGCATGTGGGACAAGATCCCCACAGAACGCCTGAACTCCCAACTGGCTCACAAACCCCTCCCCCCCCCCCCCCCACACCGACCACCCCAACACAGGAGCACACAACCTCTCGAAATGGATCACTACCTGCGCAGACACACTAGCCCCCTCAGAAAACATATCGCCACCCGCGACATCAAGAACACCCCGTGGTTCACCCCTGAACTCCATGACTCCAAACGCAAATGCCACCAAGCGGAGAAAATATGGCGACAAGAATTCTCTACAACCAACTTCTACACCCTCAAAGCCACCATTCGCACCCATCACCAACTCATACGCACCGCCAAAAGAGATCACTACAAGACACGCCTTGACAACAACTCTCAAAACAGCAAAGAACTCTTCACCATCATTAAAGAACTAGCTAAACCCAAAGCCAGCAACATAGACCCCTCACACACACAGTCCCTATGTGACGCCCTCTCCAACCACTTCCACCACAAAATCCTGGACATCCACAACAGCTTAATACCACACACACACCCACCACACACACACCCCTCACTCCCTCAACTCAACCCCCACTCATGACCCCCCCCACCACACTCACCACCTGGGCCCCCACCACACACACAAAGAAACTGAAAAAACCATGAACTCCATCCACTCCGGATCCCCCTCTGACCCTTGTCCACATCTCATCTACCATACTCCAGCCCAACCATCGCCCCCATACTCCGCGACATAATCAACTCCTCCTTCGGCTCCGCCACCTACCCAGACCCCTGGAAGCACGTAGAAATCACCGCTCTCCTAAAAAAAAAAACAAAGCCGAACCGGAGATCCTCTCCAACTATCGCCCCATCTCCCTCCTCCCTTTCCCCGCCAAGGTCGCCGAGAAACTAGTCAACTCCCGCCTATCCCACTTCCTCGAAGAAAAGAACACTCTTGACCCCTCACAATCAGGGTTACGCAAGAACCACAGCACGGAAACCGCCCTCATCGCATGCACTGACGATATTAGGACCAAAGTTGACAAAGGCAAGACCGTCGCACTCATCCTCCTCGACCTCTCCGCAGCCTTTGACACTGTCTGCCACCACACACTCCGCACACGCCTCCACAACATAGGAATTTGCCACAAAGCCCTAGACTGGCTCACCTCCTTCCTTACTGACCGGACCCAGAGAGTCCCCCTTCCACCTTTCCACTCCACCACTACCAAGATCATCTGCAGAGTCCCCCAAGGGTCCTCCCTCAGCCCCAGACTCTTCAACATTTACATGATCCCAGCCAACATCCTCCGATCACACGGAATCACTATCCTCTCCTATGCAGATGACACCCAACTCATCCTCTCCCTCACCCCCACCACCGCCAAAACCAACCTACATGCTGCTCTCCTCGACACCGCCAACTGGATAACAACTAACCACCTCAAGCTTAACTCCAATAAAACCGAGATCATCCTCTTCGGCCCCAACAAAACCATATGTGACGACTCCTGGTGGCCCACCGCCATAGGCCCCGCACCCACTCCCGCAAACGGCATAGGGTACAGTGGTGTAGAATGAACGGAGTGCCTGTGTATGGTGAGTCATGTGTCTGTGAGTGTAGAATGGGCGGAGTGGCTGTGTGAGTGTATGGTGAGTCATGTGCTGTGAGTGTAGAATGAGCGGAGTGCCTGTGTGAGTGTATGGTGAATCAGGTGTCTGTGAGTGTAGAATGAGCGGTGTTCCTGTGTGAGTGTCTGGGGAGTCATGTGTCTGTGAGTGTAGAATGAGCGGAGTACCTGTGTGTGTGTGTGTATGGTGAGTCATGTGCCTGTGAGTGTAGAATGAGCGGAGTGCCTGTGTGAGTGTATGGTGATTGATGTGTCTGTGAGTGTAGAATGGCTGGTGTTCCCGTGTGAGTGTATGGTGAGTCATGTGTTTGTGAGTGTAGAATGGCTGGTGAGCCTGTGTGGGTGTATGGTGAGTCATGTGTCTGTGAGTGTAGAATGAGCGGAGTGCCTGTGTGAGTGTATGGTGAGTCATGTGTCTGAGAGTGTAGAATGGCTGGTGAGCCTGTGTGGGTGTATGGTGAGTCATGTGTCTGTGAGTGTGGAATGAGTGGAGTGGCTGTGTGAGTGTATGGTGAGTCATGTGCTGTGAGTGTAGAATGAGCGGAGTGGCTGTGTGAGTGTATGGTGAGTGATGTGTCTGTGAGTGTAGAATGAGCGGAGTGCCTGTGTGGGTGTATGGTGAGTTGTGTCTGTGAGTGTAGAATGAGCGGAGTGCCTGTGTGGGTGTATGGTGAGTCGTGTCTGTGAGTGTAGAATAAGCGGAGTGCCTGTGTGAATGTGTGGTGAATCATGTGCCTGTGAGTGTAGAATGTGCGGAGTGCCTGTGTTAGTGCATGGTGAGTCATGGGTCTGTGAGTGTAGAATGAGCGGGGTGCCTCTTTGTGTACAGTGAATAATGTGCTTCATTATTACATTGGTGGGCGGCCCTGCTTGCAGGGCTACCCTGGTGGATTACAACCGCCGGGACCGCCAGGCTGCAGGCTGGCGGCAGCCTGGTGGTGTCAGCAGTAGGACTGTGGCGGCTCTGCCACTGTCATTATGTGGCTGTCGGATCGCCACGAACGTGGCGGTTCGACAGCCACCATGACCCTGGCGGTGTAATTGCCGCCAGGGTCATAATGACCCCCTTAGTGATTTTCTTTAGTGCATCTGAATGTGGGCTAAGCAAAGTGCCTGAAGGTAGGGTGAGCAGTGTATATGTGTGTGAGTGTGCGGTAAAGGGTGTGTCTTTGTACGTTTAGAGTGAGTGGCGTGCTGTGTGAGTGTGGAGTGAGTGTTTTGCCTGGGTGTAAGTTTTCAGTGTGTTTTGTGAGTTCAGGATGAGAGTTGACTGGGTAGATGCAGGTTGAGTGGTCTGCAGGGTGCAACACATTAAAGCCAGACCTTTTCGCATTGCCAATGCTTGTTAGATAATTTAGGAAGCAATGGCGCTTTTGATTAGCTCTTTAATTTTTAAATGTTTGGCCCTTCTAGGCTCACTAGAAAGTAGTATAATTTTTGCTAGTATCCTTCAGTTGTGCACACAAACCGGTCACTGCCTCAGAAAGACAAAAATAATTAGAAAGAACACTGGTCCTGGTTCTCATCTCCTCCAGCAGCGTTCCACTGACTGCTCGCTCTGTGAGGGTCTGTATTTGACTCACAAATTATTTTATTTTTTCAGAAGCAAGAGGTAGAAAAGGAACATGTACTTGAGGTCTTGCAGAATGATGTGCCTGAGGACGTGTTGCAGGAACCTGGACTCCCATTGCCTGTTATGGTAAGTGTGGATTGAGACTGGAAGGAGGTACTGAAAAGACCCTGGCGTGGCTAGGATGCTGCTGTGTACGAGGTTCAAGATGCCACTTACACGCCGCTGCGCGTCAGATTGAAGTTATTCGTAGGAAATGGGATTAATAGTTGTGGTGGGAACTAACCACCTCCCAGAATATTCACAAATCTTGTCAAGATGAACCCACAAAGGGCTTGATTGGATATTGGCGGACGGGTTACTCTGTCACAACGATGACGGATATCCCATCCACTGAAATTTAAATCCCACAGGACATAATGGGATTCAGATGTCGGCGGACAGAATATCCATCACCATAGGGACGGATTATGCGTCAGCCAATATCTAAATCAGGACCAAAGTTACTAAACTAACCTCAGCGAGGCCCCCTGGTAAATTCTTGTAGCAAAAATAGAGTAAAATTCAAGAAAGAAAATGACACCCAAATTAGAAAAATCGAATAAGGGTACCCGCAGATATGATTTTTATAAATGGCTTAGATAAATATAGTGCCAAAAAGCACAAAGTGCCAATGTTAGTCGCTGGAAGCGGTAGACCGGGACCTACGTGCAATTTGAGGGCAACCACGATGGAACCCTGGTCAGATACATCAAGTGGTTTCACAGTAAAAGTCTTGATGTCCTCACACAGAAAGAGACTTGGTCACTTTTCTGAAGAGAATTCCTCCTTGAGCAGGTCGCTGCTGAAATTACTCACAATCCTATAGAATTACTTGTGGTCGCCCAAGTTCTAAGTCCAAGCATTTTAAAATGGGGGATTATAATTTAGTAAAGGTGAAGAATTTGAGTTACCTAGGGATTCTTTTTAATCAATCACGTAGCTGGACATCACTTTAAACGTTAAGACTCTAGACCTTTAGTAGCAGCATTGAGGCCATTTTTAGATTTGCCCAAAAGTTAAGCAACAAACCAGTTACTGACTGTGTTGAATATGCCCGAGTATCAACAACTCGCAGTCTGGAGCCTGATTTAGGGTGGAGCACGAACCCACACATTGTTACTGGTTAACTCTTTTTAGTCTGCACACATTGCACTTTGTCTCCTTCTCCCTTGTCGGAGACCTGCAAAGAGGCTCTACTGCCCTCAGTGCAGTGCACTAGTCACTGTGGCTTGTTCTGCAGTCTGTATGCAGGGCCGAGACGCTCCTGTTTGGCTCCGATACTGTGAAAATCAAACCTGAGACATTATAAGGAAGGGCTAATATTCCTGCAGTCTCCAGGATCCCCAGAAATCTGCTATGCCTCATTACATTTGAGAAAATCAGCCTTTCACATTAGGAAAATATATGAATCCCATTAGAATACAATTTAATGGATGATTTTTAACTCACACTTCTATCTTTTTAATCCCTTTTTATTGTTGAAATGATACTGGTCTTGGTTCTCAGTGCTATCAAAGAAGGTCTTGTTTCCAAGGTGCCTGTGAAAATTATTTTTAAAACATTGTATTTTGAGTTAAATTGTTCTATACTGTTACATAGTTATTAGTGCTGAGATGTTTAGTTGCATGGTATTTTATTATTTTGCTGTGCTTTTATGGCTCTGGCCAAATAGAGATTTGTTTCACAGACTGACTGAGTAATTTCCTACTTGCAGATCCCCGAGGAACTTGTTGACTTGACATCAGATCATGCACCGGGATCTCTGCCTGAGCCGGGGCCACCGCGAGCCTTGGGATCAGTGACAGAGCCAGGATTTGAGCCAGTTCCAGAAGTGGTACCCATCACACCAGTGGAGCCTCAGTATGGTTTGTCGCAGATGAAAGTTCCGACAGGAAGTCCTGCCTCACACCAGTCAGTGTCATGTACTCCTGTGGATGGAATAAGCGGCCAAACCTCCGAGGACATCTCAAGGTCACCACTGCAGGTAAGATCTGGTGACCAACCAAGAAGGGAAGGCATGGGGGGGTCTGAGACGCTTCCCTCAGCTCTTCTTAGGAAGAGTAGCCCTATTGGAACCACAATCCACTGAGAGTCTTGATGTAGAAGTGACACAATATTACAATGACACAATTGTAAGGGCATGAAATAGTGCGTAGACACCCTGCGAAGCTGTTGTGCGCTTGCAAGATGCACACAAATAGCAGATTAGAATTTGATCTGACACAGACGCCCCACAGCCTTGCCACATTTCATCATCCACACAAAGCCACCGTATTATGCTTTGGAAACTCACAGCAACACAACTGGAGAATTTCCGCAAACTCTCTGAACATTACTTTGTCCCAAGCATGGGCTCCACATACCAGACATGGATGTGTTTTGAATCGGAAGCAACAGCACTTTGCAACCAAACTATTGCTAGCAATGTGCTAGGTAAACACGACACACTGGCATCTTCCTCGAGAGGACACACAGCGAAGCCATCATCTCCTGAGTACTGGAATCGGAAGAGAAGTGTGTGGGTGCATGGTTGGCTTCTCTGAGCCTGGAGCGGCTTTCACCCTAGCTGCCCACGCCACTGTTTGTTGGTCCACCACGTGTCCGTGTTCAAACTTGGCAGTGCTACCTGTCCGTCAGCAGTCAAGGGGGCAGACCTAGGGCAAGGGTCCCAGATCCTAGTGATCAGAGGTTAGTTTCCTGGTGACTTTCAGGTGTCTCATCTGAAAAACCTCCCAAAAAATACATCTGCCTGGCTAGGTCATTAGTCGTCCATCCTGTGTCCCATAGTGAAATTCAATTACATAGAGAAGGATCCCTGTAAGAGTTCAAGCCGGTCACCTTTCCTTTCCATCAGCCTCTGTAGGTGCTCACAGTCAGTGCTGATAGTGAAAGTGGTTTAAAGCAAAGAGCATTAGAACCTCCTCGAGACCCACACAGTGGAAAAACACTCCTTGAATCCGCAGCCTGATCTATTCGGACAGGAGTGGATGACTAACAAAACCCGCCATTTGTTTCTTTCCCACATTACAAGTTGGAAGAAGGTAACACCAATTCCTTGGACAGAGAGTCCTATCTGTAACCTTTTTAAAACTCCTTAACAAACGGACAACATAGCCTCTCGTATGCTTAGCACAACAGTGCACCCAACAGACAGCGCAATGCTCAGGAGCTCCAGTGGCCTCCAGCCTTTCCGTCATACAATGCAAGGGCAGCGAGGCAGCTTATTTTTCCAGGTCACCAGAGAAGGAGCCCCAGATACTGTCACCTTTCTGGGGCTGTTTTTTGCCTTAAAACCTTTGTGCAGTTTTTTGTGCTTTGTTCAGCATCCTTTGTCATTTCCTTTGGACTCCTGTATTTTCTTGCAATAAATGCTATTTCTTCTGTCAATTTACATGAAGTGTTTCTTCTTCAATTTGTTCACTTCTGTGCGTCACTGATAAGTGTCCTCCATCAGATGATAACTCCTGGAAGCATGAGCACAATGTTTGTATCATCTGCCCCCCGTATTCTCACTCCCCGAAGTGTAGATCTGTTTTGAAAGGCCAAAAGAGAGGGAGTCTACCTCAGGGTGAAGTAGGTGGAAGTTGGCCATTCTCTCTCCCAGTCCACCAGCTCCAGAGCAGAAAAGGAGGTTTCAACCTCTTCGTCAGCCCCTGGAGTGACCAGCACTGATTTCCTTTTCGGGACCCCCTCGACATAGTGGTTACTATTTTCAGTCAACGTTGAAGCATACAATGTCCAGCCATGCAACATCAAGGCACTGAACGTCAAGAATGTTGTCATTGTGGCATTCAGTGTTGAAACTGCTAATATCATGATTTTCTGCAGTTTCTCTGTGTCTAGAGGTTCTTTCTCAGCGAGATAGCCTCAGCTTTAAAGACCACCAGTGCTGCGAGGGACGCTCCTGTCAACGCTGTGGTGCTGAGAGGCCAGAAACCAACTTCCCTCTTCCCCGGACTCATCTACAGAGGAGATCCCTCCTGTGCCATTATTGGAGGACAACTGCCTAGAAGTCAAGAGGGTCCATCTGCGCTATCATCTTTATCTCTTGTGGATACTAATCCTCAAATGTCCCCTCCATCATTTCCTTAGAAGCATACTGAAAGGAGAAAAAGGGAACATCTTTCTTGATGCTCTAGAGAGAGAAGCTCAGACAGGACCCACAGTGTCAGATCTCATACCCCTCCAAGATGGGTCATCAGGATCAGCCATCGTGGTGGATTCTATTTGGTTTTATTGGGAATCAAGAGATAGCTAAGCCTTCTGACATGCAGACCTGTGCCCCTTCACCTATTGACTTTTAACCTACTTAGCTTGCTCTGTTTTAGCGCATTTATTTAATTATTTCTTCCAAGGTGGCTGCTATGTTTCTAGTTATGAAGATGCTTTGATTTCACATTCAGTGTCACTCTGTGAAGGTGTCACTATCAGCATCAAAGACAAGTGATACACGTAGGTTTTCACATTATGTACGTTCCCACTTACGTGTGACAGGAACATAATGTATTTTGGAGGGAGTTGTTTATACAGTTGCCGCCCCAAGCATGCCTTCTTATCTATTGTTTGGGAACATACCTGCGTCAGGTGCCCCACAAGATTTGTATAAATGCATCTCACGTAGACATAGTTATTAGAGGGATTCTTACCAGATGCCATCAACGCTGTCTGTGCTACATGTTGCCTTGATGCAGACCCAGCCTTCATGTCCCCACGGAGTCTGATCTAGAGACGTCATTCCAGGGTAACGAGGGGTGGGGGGCCCTTCTCATTGACATGGTATTGGCAGATTAGGTTTAACTCACCTAGCTCTCTTTAGATTAGAGATTAGATTCATCATGCTAGGATATTAGGGCTTATTTCACATCTCATGTTATTGCAAGATGGTGGGGGTCTTTATATTCACAAATCAAATTTTTACAATTCTGTTTCTTGCATTGTTCATTACCCTAATAATTGCAGCCCATGCATTTTACAGTAGATTGCAGACTTGTTAAAAATACCTAATGAAAACTTTACTGCATCTCCTTCTTTGCCTGTGTGTATGAACGAAACATGCTCATGTGAGAAAAGGGTAATCTAGGTTTAACCACGACTCCCCTTATATGTCACATTCTTGAGTCCACGTGTAAAGGCTGCCACAAATCACCTTTTACTGTTTGGGTTTTGGTGAGGTATTGTTTGTGAGCCGGGAGGGTTGGGACGACAGTTGCGACTTGTTGTAGGACTGGCATAGTCGCCTACAAATAAAAGTGGTGTCATTCCTAAACCAGCAGTCTTGCCTAGAGCAAGAGTCCAACTACGACAACATGAACAAGCTTTCTGTAAGATGTCCAGGCTTGCCAACGTGCAGAGTTTTCCCTGTGGATGATGTGGTCTCCTTTCATGAGGTTACCAAAAGGGTGCCTTGAGAAGTGGACATCGAATCATCTGTCTGTTTGTATGAAACATCCTTTATCTTTGAGACTCTTCTCCCAAGGTCCGAGCAGCCCCAATGGTAGCAAATGTCCACGGCTTCTGAAATCCACACTGCATGTGTTCTTGACTTTTGCCTGTATACAATCAGTTGACCACTGTCTGGAGAAAAAGCTCAGACCTCTTGAACCCGATTCTCTCATCTGATTCCAGATTATTTGGTTGTGTTTGCTTCCAGCATATGTTGCAATGCCTCAGTACCTACTCCCTCCGCCAGCTTGTACAAGAGGTTAACAAAATTTGTGACTGATGGAAAACGTTTGTACAACATAAGCCACATCGTATGTCACCAACCCTTGTGAGCTGATTAAAAGATGCTAGATTGGGATCATAGGTGGAGTTAGATGGCACAAGAAGGTTTGAAGAGCTTTTCCCTGGCACAGACCTGGAGGAGTGACTCTGGATTCATGCATTTGGAGTTATTGCTCATATTGGGGGTCATTCTGACCTCGGCGGTAAAAGCCGCTTACCGCCGGTCAGAAGGCCGCCACAATACCGCCGCGGCCAGCCGCCACGGACATTCTGACCCACAACTGCAAAACCTCCGAAAATCCGCCCTCCACTGCAGCCCGCCACATCAGCGGCCAGCGGTAAACTGGAGAAGACCAAACCTCCACCGCCACGCCAACAGAAATACGCCCATCCCATTATGACCCGCAAATCCACGCGGCGGTCATTAAACCGCGGTATTCCATTGGCGGTACACACCGCCGCGGTCAAAATACACACACCTTTACAAACCCCTACCACATTGGACAATTTGAAAGGCACACACCTGAAACACATACACACACCACTCCCACACATCCAATACCATATAAAACACACACCCACATCACCCACAAACCCCTACCAACAAAAACCAGAGACGAAGGAGAGAGAGAGACACATCAGAGAATAGATAGCCAGACACACAGAGGCACACCGCAACATCACACACACCACATAGAAGCACAAAGCACCACACACCAACACACACATCACACATACACCACCCCACACCTCATACACACCACCCCATGGCACCACAAAGGCACCCACGCTTTTCGGACCAAGAACTCCGGGTCATGGTGGAGGAGATCATAAGAGTGGAACCCCAGCTCTTCGGCTCACAGGTCCAGCACACCACCATAGCAAGGAAGGCGGAGCTCTGGCAGCGGATCGTGGACAGGGTCAACGCGGTGGGACAGCATCCCAGAAATCAAGAGGACATCCGCAAACGATGGAACGACCTACGGGGGAAGGTGCGCTCGATGGTCTCGCGACACAACATCGCAGTGCAGAAGACTGGCGGGGGACCCCCACCCACTCCACCCAAATTCACAACATGGGAGCAAGAGGTACTCAACATCCTGCATCCCGATGGCCTCGCTGGAGTACACGGAGGAATGGACTCTGGTAAGTACAAGGCCAACCACTTCACCCCCCCCCCCCCCCCAGCATGCTAACCCCCACCCTCACCCCCAACCCCCCAGCACACATCCTCCCTGAGAATGTCTCCCCAGCACAACCCACCCAACACCAACCCCTGCATGCCACCCCCAAACTATGGACACCCATCACCTAAGCATGACCACTGCACATACCTATCACCCCCCCCACAAAACACCCTCACAACACCTCCCCCAAGGGAATGCCAGCACTGGGGGACAAGGGCACCCATAAAACGCAAGCTAATGCACACACAGAAACAATAACCATACCCTCTTACCCCATGCAGGACCCGAACGACAACACACCGGTCAGGAGGGACCAGAAATGTCCATGCCACCCCCGGAACAGGCCCCTAGTGATGACAGCAGCTCTGTCGACCTGGAACCTGACGACCAGCCCGGACCATCGGGGACCTCTGGGCAGTCGGTTCCCCTCACCCAGACACAGGCCACTGCAGACCCAACCCCCTCTGGGAACAACAGCACAGCTCCCACCCAGCGGGCCCATGCCTCTGTCTCTAGGACAGGTCAAGCAGCGGTGTGTCTACCACTACAGGGCCCCCAGGGTAACCCACCAACCCAACAACAACAGGGACCTGGGGGCAGTGGGAGTGGGCACACCGTCCAGGGGACAGAGGCCCAGGGAAACAGGGCAACTCGGAGGGATGCTGTGCGACAGGGGGGGAGGAGAGGCCCAGGGAACCCACTCTCCAAGAGGCCCTCACCACCATCATGGCAGCCTACCACCACTCACAAGAGACGATGGCGACGGTACTGGCCAGGTTCCAGGAGATCCAGGCACAGCAGGAGCAACGCTACATGGGGTTCAGCGACCAACTCAGCAACATCTCAACCGCTATGGGGAGCATAGTCCAGGCCCTGAACCGTATAGAGGACACGTTTCGGGACCATGTGGCATCACACAGGGCCCCTGTCACTAGCCAGGAACAGGAACAGCCTACCACCTCCGCCGGCGCTAGTGGACAGGAGGCCCCACCACAACGACAGCCCACCAGAACCCCACCTCCTGCTGAACAACAACCGCCCCGCAAAAGGAGCCTGAGATTAAAAAAAACGACAGAGTAGGATGTCAAGTCCCCCGCCAGCATCACATACCCCCTGAAGTCCTCCCACTGTTCCACATTGCCACCCTGTCCAACCTTGAACTGCCCCTGCTCCATCCTGCCACAGGCATATGGACAATGCACCTGTGAGACTGAGAACTGGACTCCGCCATGGACATTACTCCACCCCCACCCATCACTGTTTCACTATCATGTACCAATATCTATGCCCTAATAATAAATCACACATTGCACTGAAATCAATCAGGACTCAGCCTGTCTTATTTACAAATGTATGACACATTACATATCAATTACGTATAATTAACATTGTGAATTACACATACCGAGGTAACTTAGCATTAGTCCATGGGCCAACCAAGCCGAGGTCACGCAGTGGCTCATACAGCACAGAAAAGGGAAGGGAAAATCAAACATCATGTTTATAGGTCTGGGGGGAAACCGACAAAGTTGAGATGCAGGAGGCTTTCAGGAAATGTAAAATGGCATGGGTGATTATTTCCTGTGTGCTACTGGAAATACTGTTCTATTACTCTGTCCCTGTTGTCTGTGTCATCCTCGGAGTCTTCCTCCTCTTCACTCTCCGCAGGCTCCACAGCTGCTTCAACACCACCATCTGCACCATCCTCCTGCAGGAAAGGAACCTGACGTCGCAATGCCAGATTGTGAAGCATACAGCAGGCCACGATGATGTGGCACACCTTCTTTGGTGAGTACATCAGGGATCCCCCAGTCATATGCAGGCACCTAAACCTGGCCTTCAGGAGGCCAAAGGTCCTTTCGATGATCCTCCTAGTTCGCCCATGGGCCTCATTGTACCGTTCCTCTGCCCTGGTACGGGGATTCCTTACTGGGGTCAGTAGCCAAGGCAGGTTGGGGTAACCAGAGTCACCTATTAGCCACACACGTTGTCTCTGTAGCTGCTCCATCACATAGGGGATGCTGCTATTTCGCATCACATACGCGTCATGCACTGACCCTGGGAACTTGGCATTTACATGGGAGATGTACTGGTCAGCCAAACAGACCACCTGGACATTCATCGAATGATAACTTTTTCTGTTTCGGTACACCTGCTCATCGTCTTTTGGGGGTACCAAAGCCACATGGGTCCCATCAATGGCACCAATGATGTTGGGGATATGTCCAAGAGCATATAAATCACCCTTCACTGTAGGCAAGTCACCCTCCTCTGGGAAAATGATGTAGCTCCGCATGAGTTTCATCAGGGCAGACAACACTCTGCTCAAAATCTTAGAAAACATAGGCTGAGACATTCCAGATGACATGGCCACTGTGGTCTGGAATGACCCACTTGCCAAAAAATGGAGGACTGACAAAACCTGCACCAGAGGGGGAATCCCTGTGGGTTGGCGGATGGGGGACATCAGGGCTGGCTCCAGCTGGGCACACAGTTCATGGATAGTGGCACGGTCAAGTCTGTATCGAAGTATTATATGGCGTTCTTCCATTGTCGACAGGTCCACCAGCGGTTGGTACACGCGAGGATTCCTCCTTCTCATCGCAAGTCCCAGCGGACGGTGCCTAGGAAGGACAACATGGAGCACAGAGTCAGGCAAACCACAGGTACGTACAGACAGCTTGCACAGTTAAAGAATGGCAATGGGTTGAAAGGCGTGTATGTGTGGCAATGCAAGGCCTAGGCCTGTGTGTCGCAGTCAAAATTAAGCCATGTAGGCCCTTGAAATGGCGGCTGCCTGACCTGTGAAGTGGGACAATGGGATGTGAGGTCAATGCGCTGGCGGGGCACACCGTGGCGGTAGGCGGTCGAAGACCGCAGCGCAAAGCCGCATTGGTTAACATTGAAGCCTATGGGTTTCAGGTGCCAATGACGAAGTGCGCCGGCGGTTGCGGTACGCACCGCCGCGGGCGTGACCGCCATTTTCTATCTGCTTAATCACTCGAGACCTGATCATCCACAGGAGAGGACCTATACTGCAAGTGCTGCTGTGACCTCGGTCTGGAAGATACAATGGCTGATGCGACTGGGGAAAGGGCCCCTGCCTTCACGTCTGAAGAGTTGGAGAAGCTCGTGGATGGGGTCCTCCCCCAGTATGCGCTACTCTACGGTCCTCCAGACCAACAAGTGAGTACACCGGGTGCACATGGAATGGGCTATGCCTGTGTGGATTGGGGTGGATGTAAGTTGGTGGGGTGGGGGGCGAATGAGGAGTGCAACGCCCGACAGATGAGAGCATGTGCCATATGGCAAAGTTGGTGGGGGGGGGCCCAATTACATCTAACATGCAGGTCATTGATGATTTCCTCCTTTCCACCCTGTACATGTCAAATAGGTCAGCGCCCATCAGAAGATCGAGATTTGGCGTGCCATCGCCAAGGAAGTCCGGAACTTGGGGGTCCACAACAGACGGGGCACCCACTGCCGCAAGAGGTGGGAGGACATCCGCCGCGGAACAAGGAAGACCGCAGAAACACTGCCTACCCAGAATTAGATGGGCGCTTTAAGATATCACAGCATACACAAGGGGGTGAGTATCAGCACATTCTCCTATCTTTCTGCGCAGTGGAGGCGTCTGGGTGGGGGAGGAGGGCTGTGGGTGACATTAGGCCAGGGCGCTTTCTGTAGTGTAGTCCTCTCCCTTAGGCATGGCCCTGTGCCCCCGGCCCCCACCTCTGTAGGGTGACAAGTACAGCCATTGAAGGTCCAGCATCTCCCATGTGCGCGTTTGACGTCTCTTGGCCTGTTGTCCTAGTCAGTAGTACTGAGTAGTGTACCCCGAATGCGCGGCTTAGTGCATTAGGCTCCTGTGTCTGTCCTCTCCGCCAACGGTGTTGACATTGCATGCACTCAACCTGGTCTTCTTTTTTCTCCCCCCACCCTTTCTCTTCATCTTCTTGTGCATGTGTGCATTAGCATCATCAGGCGGAGGAGATTTGGCATCGGAGCACGAGGGAACTGCAGGACACAAGGCCCCGGTGGGCCCAGGAACAGACACCGAGGGCACCAGTGATCCGGAGGGCGAGGGGAGCACCACGACGGGGACCGCTGGTGAGAGCAGCGAAAGCGACACGTCCTCGGATGGGAGCTCCCTAGCGGTGGCGGCAACATCCGTGCCCCCCGCCTCTACAGGTACAGCCGCCACCCAGCGCACCAGCCCCGCCCTCCCAGCAGCCCCTCAGTCTTCGCTCCGTGCCCGTTCGCCCAGGAAGGCGCGCGTCTCCTTCGCCCCAGGCACCTCAGCCCCTGTTGCCCCTGCTGCCCTCAGTGCGAAGCTCATTGACCTGGTAAGGACGCTCATTGTTGGGCAGACGACCCTTTTGAATGCCATCCAGGGTGTGCAAAGGGAGGTGCAACAGAGCAATGCGTACCTGGAGGGCATTCATTCGGGTCAGGCTGCCCATCAACGAGCGTTCACTGCTCTGGCCTCAGCACTGACGGCAGCCATTGTCCCTGTTTCCAGCCTCCCTCTTCTTACTGCCTCCAGCCTTTCTCTGTCTCCTGTTCCTCAGCCTATCCCATCCACACCATCAGACCAGCCTGCACACACCTCAACACCCAAGAGCAGCTCATCCAAACACAAGCACCACAGATCCCACAAACACTCACCCAAGCAACACCCAGATGCAGACATGCCAACAGCCACTGCCACCCCTGTGTCCCCCTCCTCCTCGTCTCCCTCCTCCCTCCCTGTGACGTCTACACTCACACCTGCATGCACCCCAACATCAGCCAGTGCTTCCATCACCACCTCACCCTCCAGTACAGTCCACACTCGTGCAGTCACCACCCCCACTGCCATTTACACGTCCCCTGTGTCCTCTCCCACTGTGTCTGTCACCCCCTCTTCCAAGACACACAAACGCAGGCAGCCACCCACCCAACAGCCATCCACCTCACGACAGCCTACAGCACCAGCACCTTCACCCAATGACAGCACACCTGACTCTCCTACAACCACCTCCTCTACCTCCATTTCCATCTCCACTTCTCCTACCCTTTACCTTGGCCCTAAAAAACTTTTCATGGCTAACCTTGACCTCTTTCCCCCCGATGAGCTCCCCCATCCATTTTCAAAGAGTCCCAAGAGCACCGCAGCCACCACCAGCCCAGCTTCGGGTGTCACTGTTGTGCATGGGTTCTGGAACCCACCCTTTGCCAGCAGTGACACATCGATCAGCAGCAAGGACACGTCCAGCCCCCCCCCCCCGGCAAGAGGACCCGCAAAAACAAGGGCCGCAGTGCGAGGACCGACAGGGCTGCCCCCAAGGAGCAATGTGCGGCCACTTCACCAGCCACACCATCTAGGGGAGGCAAGGGCCCGAGAGCCCCATCAAAGGAGCGGAAGGGCAGCAGGAGCGCGGAGAAGGGGGACCCCACATGCCACATCCCAGCTGGGAAGGAGGACACTAAGGAGGCCAGGAGTCCGTCCCGAAGGGTCCAGAAACGTCACGGTCCGAGGGCGACTGAGCAGGGAGTCCAGGCCAGGTCTGGCTCCCTTGACCTGCTGGATGAGCACCGCTGAACAGGGCCCGCCATGGAGAAAGGCACCGCTGAACAGGGCCCCGCCGTGCAGAAGAGCACCGCTGAACAGGGCCCGCCGTGCAGAAGAGCACCGCTGAACAGGGCCCGCCGTGCAGAAGAGCACCGCTGAACAGGGCCCGCCGTGCAGAAGAGCACCGCTGAACAGGGCCCGCCGTGCAGAAGAGCACCGCTGAACAGGGCCCGCTGTGGAGAAGAGCACCGCTGAACAGGGCCCGCCGTGGAGAAGAGCACCGCTGAACAGGGCCCGCCGTGGAGAAGAGCACCGCTGAACAGGGTCCGCCGTGCAGAAGAGCACCGCTGAACAGGGCCCCGCCGTGGAGAAGAGCACCGCTGAACAGGGCCCCGCCGTGGAGAAGAGCACCGCTGAACAGGGCCCCGCCGTGGAGAAGAGCACCGCTGAACAGGGCCCTCCGTGAAGATAGGCACCGCTGAACAGGGCCCGCCGTGAAGATAGGCACCGCTGAACAGGGCCCGCGGTGCAGAAGAGCACCGCTGAACAGGGCCCGCCGTGGAGAAGAGCACCGCTGAACAGGGCCCGCCGTGAAGATAGGCACCGCTGAACAGGGCCCGCCGTGAAGATAGGCACCGCTGAACAGGGCCCGCCGTGCAGAAGAGCACCGCTGAACAGGGCCCCGCCGTGCAGAAGAGCACCGCTGAACAGGGCCCGCCGTGAAGATAGGCACCGCTGAACAGGGCCCGCGGTGCAGAAGAGCACCGCTGAACAGGGCCCCGCCGTCTCAAGCACCGCTCCGCTGGGCCCTTCCTCTCAAGCACCGCTCCGCTGGGCCCTTCTTCTCAAGCACCGCTCCGCTGGACCCCGCTGTCTCTCCACCTCTCCGCTGGGCCCTTCCTGTCAAGCACCGCTCCGCTGGGACCTTCTTCTCAAGCACCGCTCCGCTGGGCCCTTCATCTCAAGCACCGCTCCGCTGGGCCCTTCTTCTCAAGCACCGCTCCTCTGGGCCCTTCTTCTCAAGCACCGCTCCGCTGGGCCCCGCCGTCTCAAGCACCGCTCCGCTGGACCCCGCTGTCTCTCCACCTCTCCGCTGGGCCCTTCTTCTCAAGCACCGCTCCGCTGGGCCCTTCTTCTCAAGCACCGCTCCGCTGGGCACCGCCGTCTCAAACACCGCTCCGCTGGGCCCTTCATCTCAAGCACCGCTCCGCTGGGCACCGCTGTCTCTCCACCTCTCCGCTGGGCCCTTCCTCTCAAGCACCGCTCCGCTGGGCCCTTCCTCTCAAGCACCGCTCCGCTGGGCCCTTCCTCTCAAGCACCGCTCCGCTGGGCCCTTCCTCTCAAGCACCGCTCCGCTGGGCCCTTCCTCTCAAGCACCGCTCCGCTGGGCCCTTCTTCTCAAGCACCGCTCCGCTGGGCCCTTCTTCTCAAGCACCGCTCCGCTGGGCCCTTCTTCTCAAGCACCGCTCCGCTGGGCCCTTCTTCTCAAGCACCGCTCCGCTGGGCCCCGCCGTCTCAAGCACCGCTCCGCTGGGCCCTTCTTCTCAAGCACCGCTCCGCTGGGCCCTTCATCTCAAGCACCGCTCCGCTGGGCCCTTCTTCTCAAGCACCGCTCCGCTGGGCACCGCCGTCTCAATCACTGTTTATGGTTCACTGTGCCCACCATGCCTCCTCCTTGACCAGTGGAGACTGTCATCCACCTGATGGACTGTGGCTTTGCATTCCCCAGGATGGTCCAGTGGGCAGCCCACCCACTGTAGAGACATTGAGAGACTGTGGCTTTGCACTCCCCAGGATGGTCCAGTGGGCAGCCCACCCACTATAGAGACATTGAGAGACTGTGGCTTTGCACTCCCCAGGATGGTACAGTGGGCATGGTGGCTCCTCGTGGATCTGGCGTCGTGGACTCATGTGGCTGTGGTGCCCCCCCCTTCCCTTTCCCCTGAGGTGCCTGTAGTTTTTACATCTGATGCCCCTGCAGTGTTCTCTCCAAAGGACTCAGGTCTCCTGTGTGGGCTTTGCCCTTGTTTCTCAAAACTTTGGCCCACGGACATGATGAATTCGTAGGATGTGCAGGACTTGTTACTTCAGTTATACACTGATGTGTATGTCATTTGTTTTCTTGTGAATATCTTTCATGGTTGTACGATATTTTTCAGGACCTTTTTGGTACATAAATATTTATTCCAAATTTGATTATGTCCTAGCATTTTTCTGGGGTGTTTGGGTGGTGTCACTGTGACTTGTTGCTCTGCATTGGTGTGTACATAGTTGGGGGGGGGGGGGGGTCGCATATGTGTGTGCCCGTAACCTTTCGTCCTCCCCCCTCCCGTGTGTCGTAGGTGCAGTACTCACCGTTGTCGTCTGCGCCGGACTTCGTACTCGTGGTAGATGAGAAGGTAGACGAGAGCAGGTAGGATGTTTAATTCGGGTTCCATGCTGTCCTCCTTCCTCCTGGAGTGCGTAGTGGTGAGCGTTTTCCCGTTCGTAGTCTGTTTCCGCCGTGTTTTTATCGGCGGTGCTCCCGCCCCGGAAAAGGTGGCGGATTGGTGAGTTGTGATAGGGTGGGCGGTACATTGTCTGCCGCCTGGCTGTTGGCGGTGACCGCCGCGCTGTTTGTTTGTACCGCCGTGGCGGGCGGAGTGTTAAAGTGGCTGTCTGTGTTGGCGGTTCCCGCCAGGGTCAGAATTCCATATTTTTTACCGCCAGCCTGTTGGCGGGTTGGCCGCCGCTTTAACACCGACCGCCAGGGTTAGAATCACCCCCATTGTCTTGTTCATAGGGCGATGGACCACCAAGGGGGCAGCGTGTGGGTCGCAACATGTTGGTTGCACTTATTCTCAGTGCACTTTGGTGAGAGGTGCATGTAACTTGTTTGTGGAACTCATCTGTTTGAAACTGTGATTTGACAGGTGCCCAGTGAGACATGTTTATTTATTTTCCAACATGAAACCCCAAGGATTACACAAAGTGTGCAGACTAATGCTACATGGATAGTTCTGGGAAAGCTTCCCAGCGTGCAGGGTCTACCCTCAAATAATGTATGAAGATGAAAAAAACATTTTGGTCCTTGTCTCCCCAAAGCACAATACTTTGGAACCATGCCATCTTATGACCACATACAACAGCCTTCCTAGTTGCTGCTACATCTGCTGCAAGGATTGGAAAAATTGAAGGTCTCTACGAGGGATGTGTACTAGGTCCTCTCTGAACGCAGAGTGATGCTGATATCAGCATGCTCTTTTATTCCTCATATCTCTCTGTCTTGCACTTTACAACCTGGATATTTCCAGTCCCTGTACCTGGAAATGATGACTTGGGATCTGCTTCGAAAGACTTGTTTAGGCACAAAAGCAGCAAAGGTGACTATTACCCCTTGGATGACCTTTTCAAAATATCATCCCCTAGATACTTCTCCTCACAGACCTGCAGTTCTTGGCCAGGGAGTTCTCTGCAGTCTTTTTGGTTGAACGCCCTGGCCTCATTCTTGCGCCTCCTGTCCGGTATTTTGGGGGCTATGGAGTCAAGTTCTCAGCCATGTTGGTAAGAGGAAGGCCAGAAGTAAACGTTATCTCATTTCTCATGCTCTCGGACTCTCACTTTCCCTCTTTAGAACTCTGGTCCTCATTACGACTTTGGCGGTAACTGCCGCCTACCGTCACGGTGATGGCTGCCAACATACCGTCGCCGTGGCTACCAGCCGCCCACCCGCATTATGACCGTAGACTGAATTCCGCCAGAAGGCTGATGGAATACCGTCTGTGGTCATGGCGGCGGATGGTAGTAAGCAGGTAAGCCGGGTTCTCCGACAGGAGAGGGGGGTGGGGGTGTTGTGTATGTGGGGAGTGTGTGTCTGTTTTTGTATGCATTCATGCGGGTGTGAGTCACGTTAATGCATGCGTGAATGACTGAATCTGAGTGTACGTGTATGTTGTGTGTTGTGAATGCGTGTGTGCGACATTGTATGTTGGTGTGTGTTGTGGGTGTGTATGTGTGCATGCGTGGGTGGATGTGGGTATGCGTGTATGTGTGCGCATGTGGGTGTGTAAATGTGCAGGGGGCAGGAGAGGGAGGGGAAGGGTGGGGGAGAACTCTGGGGAGAGGGCAGGGGAGACCCTTTCAGTGCAAGGGAAGGAATTCCCTGACACTGATAGTGCCTACTGCCATGGTTTTCGTGGCGGTACGCTTGCCACGTAGACCATGGCGGTAGGCGGGGTCATAATTCCGAGGGTGGGATTGTGAAGGCCGCTGGACTGGAGACCGAAGTCTCCAGCCCAGCGGCCGTTACCACCCTGGCGGACAGAGTGGTACATTGGTGGTTTGGCCTGAGCCAAACCGCCAATGTCATAATTTGGGAAAAGGTACCGCCAGCCCAAATTACCGCTGACCGCCAGGGTCGTAATGGGAATGTATTCTGCAAATGAGAACTGGACCCAGATGGATGGGTCTTGGGTGAAGCTCCTTGAGTAGATGCTCATCACAGACTTTGAGTCCTCATATCATGTTGAGGTGCAGGCATTTCAACCAGTTGTGAAGGGGAATGTTCACCCCAAAACACATAAATGGACATACCTGGAGGTGCATGTGCAGTCAGGCAGATACCATGTAGGCGCAGAAGCATGCACTGGTGGCCGAATGAATGCATGGATGCTTATGTGGATGAACGGACACTTTACTGTGAGAGGCACCATTTGGGGAGGGAGTTTATGTAGATACATAAGTAGATAGGGGGGTGTATTGGTGCTGAATGAATGTGCATGGATCGATGGGTGACTGTGTAGCGGTGCGTGTATTTGTGTCTGTGGATGTCTCTGTTTTGTAGAGAGCATGTAATATCTCTGTAAAGTGGATAAATGAATGCATGTGTGAGGATAGATGAAGAGGTTAGTACCTTGGTGACCATGAGTAGATGGATGACAACACTAAACTTGATGGGTTGGTGGATGGGTAAATGCAGACGTGTGGATGGATATATGTGTTGGAGTGTAGATTAACCTTTCTCTGTGATGAGAAACCACACTCGTTGATGCATTTTGAGGGCTGGAGGCTGATGTTTGGTGGGTGATTCTGCCACCAGAGCGGTATGGTTTGCATTCAGAAAGGATCCCCGACATGCTGGTCTGCTTTGAAGAGAACATCTGCTGCAGTGTGGGAAGAGAAACCACTGGAGTCTTCAGGCATGACCAGCTCATGACAAGACTTGTGCAGGAACCAAAGGAGAGGAAACACATTGCTGCCTTTGTGAGGCGGAGCACAGCCGAGTTCTGCACATCACTTACAGTTGTGTCATGCTGTGAGTGTAGGCGCTGGCAACACAAGGAAGTGCCTTATGACAATGGTGTGATAGTCAAACTGAATCTGGTTCATGGCATGATGTTCCTCTCTTCAGTTACACATCACATCACTTGCAGCCCTGCATCTTAGTGCCATGAGTACCATCACAGAGCTGCCTCCTGGAGCAGACTCCCTTCTTTGTAAAACTGAGGAACACTGTCTCAGGACAAACCCAAACCGAACACAATAATGGAGCAGACTCCGATTAGGAGGACCTGAAGTTTTTATGCAGCTTTGAAGGAGCGCACAATACGGTGACACAAACGCTGCAGTAGTTCAGGTGCTCGTTAAACATTGGGCTCGAAGTTTAGTGACATAATGATCTCAGCAGCACAAGAATATCATTCACTATCAAAGTGAAGAGAGATTCTAGAACAGCAGGGCACAGGCCAGGGGCTGCTATCATCAGTGATGCTGCCATGCATTGGTAAGAAAGTCAGAAGATAATCGAGGGCTAATGAAGGTATATAGTGACAGTGTGATCCTCTGATGTGCACCGCCAAGAGTCTGTTTACACGTTCCCCCAGGATGGACGGTGGGCGCAGGGAAGGATGCAGGATGCTAGTTCATATGTTATTGCTGAGGCCAAGGTCTACCTCTGGCTCAGTTGCAAAGACCTTGAAGGAGCCGATAACACCCCTGCACTGAACAGGGTTCTAGTCATCGCCTGAAGTCATGTTCCACCTAGAGGTGTGCGGTTGGGGATTCCAGGGCGTGCAACCTTATGGACATCGGGTTCTCCCAGATTAGTCCCAGCTCGTTGTGTAAGAGCTCGCGGAGTGCGAGCTCACAGAATAAGTGCTAATGGCATGAGAGCTCGTAGGGTAAGAGCTTGCGGAGTATGAACTCACAGAATAAGAGCTCACAGAGGAAGACATCACTAAGCAAAAGCGCTTGCGGAGTAAGAGGTCATGGAGTGAGCACTTGCGGAATGAGAGCTCACTGAGAAAGAGCTTCCAGAGTTAGAGCTCACAGAGGAAGAGCTCACGGAGTAAGAGCTCACGGAGTAAGAGCTCACGGAGTAAGAGCTCACAGAGTAAGAGCTCACTGAGTAAGAGCTCGCAGAGTAAGAGCTCGCAGAGTAAGACCTTTCTGAGTAAGAGCTCGCAGAGGAAGAGCTTGCGGAGACAATGCTCACTGAGTAAGAGTCCAGAGAGTAAGAGCTTGTGGAGAAAGTGCACCCTGAGTAAGAGCTCGCGGAGTAAGAGCTCGCAGAGTAAGAGCTCGCAGAGTAAGAGCTCGCGGAGACCATGCTCACTGAGTAAGAGTTCACAGAGTAAGAGCTTGCAGAGAAAGTGCACCCTGAGTAAGAGCTCGCAGAGTAAGAGCTCACTGAGGAAGAGCTTGCGGCAGAAGGCACAGTGTGTTATTGGAGCCCGCGCCTAGGGGACTTTGAAGTAGATGGATGAACACTTTGATCAGATATCCTTGAGGGCGTCCACAGAACGCTATATACAAGACACAACAACTTATGAGGAGATCACTCAGCGCAGGGCTTTTTCAATAATGGACGATGGTACAGTGAAACGTCAGTGATGATTCTATGATGGAAAAAGGAAAAGACACTTCTTATTCTATTTCTCCCTGAGCATCTACAGTGAATTCATAAACACCCCATAGGGAAAATTTTCCCACTACCATGTACCAGTGGCTCATAGCCAGATAAACTCTTGTTCTCTAAGACAGCCTCCTGCACCCCTCAATACCACAGGACCAAGACAGAAGGCGACTTCAGGAAGTGTGTGTTAAGGGTTAGCAGTGCTAGCACAGTCCTTTTATTCAGAAACCCCTCGTAAAGCTGGCAGAGCAATTTATATAAATCAAATAAAAAATATTTTAAAAAAATATCCCCTCAAAAGGTGTATCTTCTTAAAGTGACAGTTCCATTCCTCATGGCTTCGCCAGTCTGCACCGACAGTCCCAGTTCTTGTGCAGTACTCATGTGGCCATTGGTGTCTTTCTCTCCCTCTAGTCACACAGCACGACTCCCAGCTCTAGACTGCCTCGAACCTTCCCTCAAGGCTGGAGGGGCATGATGAGGGTCAGTCGCCTTGTGCAGGCTGACACATTACAGAGGTTCCAGACTTCAAAGAGTTCCTGTGGGGTTGACACTCTCTTTCGACTCCATGGCAGACATTCCCAACCAGCCCAAGCCTGTCCCTCTCCTCTTCTCTTCAGCGACCAGTAGAGTCTTTGCTGTTGACACCAGAGTTGTCTCCTTCCTTCGGAGAGTCCCCTTTCCGGGTACCAGTTCACAGGGAGTGAAACTTTGTTTTGTCACTCACTTTCCAGTTCCAAAAATGAATCCTCACCAAGTCCAGTGTGAAACCAGTTTCAATTGGTCTGTTTTGCAAGGAAGATCCTTGGCTGATTTTGGATGGTGCAGATGAGGTAACCGGGGATCAGCCGACACTGACCCTTTTGTAGAACAAAAGAGATGAGGCTTGGTTGGGGTGTCATCGTTCCCCGCGCTTCAGCTGTCTGTCTGCTTCCAAGTCCTGAGCCATGCAAACCTGCAGAGACATTTTAAGGCAAGGCCGGCAATTTTCCGTGTCCTTCCTCACCATGAAATGTCTGCCATGAGGTGAGGAGTGCCTAGACTATAGGAGAGAGGCTACCTCGGGGGTGGATGGTAGGCATAGGATAGCAGATCGAGACACATATAGCCCAGCACCCAGCTCACTAAGCTGTGCCTGCTCATTATTACCTGGGTAGTGTTTAGTTTTGGCATGTAATAAAGAAATTTCTTTTTTAAAAGTAAAACACTGGGTTGCTCAGTCAGTTTCTGTGCTGTGTGATTGTTGAGTGCAGATCTCGAGCACTCCCACCATGAGATGCCGGTGAATGCTCACCATCACTGCCTCCAAGAGTCCAATGCTGAAGGGGTTGTCCTTGGCCAAGTTTGCAGAGCCACAGCAGGACAGGTCCTGGAACATCAGAGACAAATGACATAAAGCCTCAGATTGGGGCTCAGCAGCCCCCAATTGACCCATGTGATAAAAGTGTGGTCTAACAGAGGACATGACGCACGTCCACTAAACATCCTCCAAGTTAACCTGGAAATGGGAGGAACATGGTAACCAGACCATAAGTTCCACATAAAATGTTATTGTTGCAACTCAAAAAACTCTGTATCTCAATGCAAAACAAAATGGCTTTGTCAATGCTTGTTCAAACTTTCTTTTAATACTATGTCGCTGTCAGAGACCAGGCAGATTCAGCGTCTGGCTGTTTTTATCTGCTCCTGTTTCTGAAAGTTTAAAGTATAGTTCAATATTATTTGGCATCATGAGGGTGTGAATTTACTGAAAATGGGTAATAGATTCAAAGGAACCCCCAAGGTGGCCTTAAGATGTCCCTGTGAGTCTTTTCTCCTCAGACTTCCATTTATACCGTGTCCTTTGGGACCCGATGAGTCTGGGCTCAGTGGCCACACACAGCCCCTCCTCCCCTCCAGGGAGCCCGTGTGCCTTGTCCTTTGGGACCTGGTGAGTCTGGGCTCAGTGGCCACATGCAGCCCTTCCTCCCCTCCAGGGTGCTTGTGTGCCTCGTCCTTTGGGAGCTGAGTCTGGGGGAACAGTGGCCCTATGCCGCCTCTCCTCCCTTTCAGGGAGCCCGTGTGCCTTGTCCTTTGGGACCTGATGAGTCTGGGCTCAGTGGCCACACGCAGCCCTTCCTCCCCTCCAGGGAGCCGTGCGCCTTGTTCTTTGGGGCCTGATGAGTCTGGGCTCAGTGGCCACACACTGCCCTTCCTCCCCTTCAGGGAGCCCATGTGCCTTGTCCTTTGGGACCTGATGAATCAGGGCTCAGTGGCCACACGCAGCCCCTCCTCACCTCCAGGGAGCCCGTGTGCCTTGTCATTTGGGACCTGGTGAGTCTGGGCTCTCTGGCCACACGCAGCCCCTCCTCCCCTTCAGGGAGCCCATGTGCCTTCTCCTTTGGGACCTGATGAGTCTGGGCTCAATGGCCACACGCAGCCCTTCCTCCCCTCCAGGGAGCCCGTGCGCCTTGTCCTTGGGACCTAATGAGTCTGGGCTCAATGGCCACATGCAGCTCCTCCTCCCCTCCAGGGAGCCCGTGTGCCTTGTCCTTTGGGAGCGGAGTCTGGGCTCATTGGCCATACACAGCCCCTCCTCCCCTTCAGGGAGCCTATGTGCCTTGCCCTTTGGGACCTGATGAGTCTGGGCTCAGTGGCCACACGCAGCCCCTCCTCCCCTCCAGGTAGCCTGTGTGCCTTGTCCTTTGGGACCTGGTGAGCCTGTTCTCAGTGGCGACACGCAGCCCCTCCCCTTCAGGGAGCTTGTGTGCCTTGTCCTTTGGGACCTGGTGAGTCTGGGCTCAGTGGCCACACGCAGCCCTTCCTCCCCTCCAGGGAGCCCATGCGCCTTGTCCTTTGGGACCTGATGAGTCTGGGCTCAGTGGCCACACGCAGCCCCTTCTCCCCTCCAGGGAGCCCTTGCGCCTTGTCCTTTGGGACCTGGTGAGTCTGGGCTTAGTGGCCACACACAGCCCCTCCCCTTCAGGGAGCCTGTGTGCCTTGTCCTTTGGGACCTGGTGAGTCTGGGCTCAGTGGCCACAATCAGCCCTTAGTGGCCACACGCAGCCTTTCCTCCCCTCCAGGGAGCCCATGTGCCTTGTCCTTTGGGACCTGGTGAGCCTGTTCTCAGTGGTGACACGCAGCCCCTCCCCTTCAGGGAGCCCATGTACCTTGTCCTTTGGGACCTGATGAGTCTGGGCTCAATGGCCACACGGTGACCACGCACAGCCTCTCCCCTTCAGGGAGCCCATGTGCCTTGTCCTTTGGGACCTGGTGAGTCTGGGCTCAGTGGCCACACGCAGCCCTTCCTCCCCTTCAGGGAGCCCATGTGCCTTGTCCTTTGGGACCTGGTGAGTCAGGGCTCAGTGGCCACATGCAGCTCCTCCTCCCCTCCAGGGAGCCCGTTCGCCTTGTCCTTTGAGACCTGGTGAGTCTGGCCTCAGTGGCTGCACGCAGCCCTTCCTCCCCTCCAGGTAGCCTGTGTGCCTTGTCCATTGGGAGCCGATGAGTCTGGGCTCAGTGGCCACATGCAGCCCTTTCTCCCCTTCAGGGAGCCCGTGTGCCTTGTCCTTTGAGACCTGGTGAGTCTGGGCTCAGTGACCACACGCAGCCTGTCCTCCTCTCTAGGGAGCCTGTGTGCCTTGTCCTTTGGGAGCTGAGTCTGGGCTCAGTGGCCATACGCAGCCTATCCTCCCCTTCAGGGAGCCCGTGTGCCTTGTCCTTTGAGACCTGGTGAGTCTGGGCTCAGTGACCACACGCAGCCTGTGTGCCTTGTCCTTTGGGACCTGATGAGTCTGGGCTCAGTGGCCACACGCAGCCTATCCTCCCCTTCAGGGAGCCCGTGTGCCTTGTCCTTTGGGACCTGATGAGTCTAGGCTCAGTGGCCACACGCAGCCTGTCCTCCCATCCAGGGAGCCTGTGTGCCTTGTCCTTTGGGACCTGATGAGTCTGGGCTCAATGGCCACATGCTGCTCCTCCTCCCCTCCAGGTAGCCCATGTGCCTTGTCCTTTGGGACCTGATGAGTCTGGGCTCAGTGGCCACACGCAGCCTATCCTCCCCTCCAGGGAGCCCGTGTGCCTTGTCCTTTGGGACCTGATGAGTCTGGGCTCATTGGCCACACCCAGCCCCTCCTCCTCTCCAGGGAGCCCGTGTGCCTTGTCCTTTGGGACCTGATGAGTCTAGGCTCAATGGCCACACGCAGCCCCTCCTCCCCTTCAGGGAGCCTGTGTCAGAGCCTCACAAGCAGTTGAGTACCAGGAGAAGTATGTCTGTCTCAAATGCAACATTTTTCTGTCTCAAACTCCAACAGATACTACATTTATTTATTTGTTGTTTGTATTTAGTGCATATAATCACTAAAGGTGTGGGGTAGTAGAGGCTGAGGGTAGGATTGAGTCAGTGTTCCCTCAGTAGGCGGTGTCAGTTAGGTCACCTTATGCTCTAAAACGGGGAAGGCATAGTTGGAAAGTGTCCCAGCAAAGGGGTGCTATGTTGTCCTGCAGGGGGAGAGGGGAGTTCCCTTACGGACTAGGTGGTCTCACACACATAATAGTGTCTTGCTTCATCATTTGACCACCTAGCCCCACCCAAGTAAGATGATACTACTTGGGCGCACTCAACCTCTTGGTTAAAGGAACCAGAGGGAGTGCTGAAATCAGACTGGCTGGATAATTACAGGGATCCAGATGGGGTGGAAATAAAATTACCAAGCATGTCACCAGTTGCTACTACTAGTTTTAATGGGGGTGCATGTTGGTAAGGCTAAGAACAGGGGGGGAGGCTCATTCGAGGATAATGTCTCTTAGAGTCTAAAAAGAAATACGTATGACCAACATGTTTCTGCCCTCACTAGGTGCTGGTAGGTCAGGGGCATTCGTCAGGGTCGGAGCACAAGCAGTAAGTGAAGTGCTCAAAGTGAATAATGAATGGCCTACCTGAACAAGTAGTTCACGGTGTGGTAGGTCTATAATAGCTGATAGATAAACCACAAATTAATAGGGGTGAAAAAGTGGCAAACCACTGCACACAACACAGCAACAAGTGACAGTGTATGGAAAAATTCACTCACACACACATGCATTAGTGACTTACCCCGGAGTCGGGGGCGGATTGCCTCTGGTCTGGCTAGTGCCGGGGGGGGGGGTTTCCCTTGTAGTCACACTCTGAGTGACAGAAAGACCTGGATAGGTTCTCCCTAGAGAAAGTACATCCTTACTCAAAGGAAGACTTTACAGCCCAACCCTCTCTACCCTCCGACACATCTTCCGGGGGCTATTCCAGCTCTGATTCCGACACCAGCCGGATACAACCAACATGGCTAAGGCGCAGCAGGAGGGGGAAAGCATGGAACAATTGGCCTGCCCCATTTACAGGCCCTCCGCCCCCGCTGCTCAACATGCCTCCCTGGTCCTGGCCCTCTCCCTATGGGCCACCCAACCAATTCCAAGCCCCACTGTATCCCCAGCCACAGAAGACCTGGACCTACCCCAATGTTCCTTTTTTTGGGAGAGGCCCCGGACGGAGAAGGGGAAGGAAAAAGGGAGTCAGTTGGAATCTAAAGGAAGGACCAACAGACGACGAATCCCCCAGCATAAGCAGAACATAAGTAAGGGGTCCACCACCGTTGTTAATTTAAGCTCAAAAGCATTAAATAATAATGAGCTGCAAGCTTTAGAGAAAGGTCTGGGCTTCGTCCCTACCCCTAAACTTGACGTCTTTAAACTAAGGATAGAGTTAGCCGAGTTATTTCGTAAGATCAGGCTGAGAACCTTCTTTCTCCAGAACCCCGAATCCAACACTGAACGAGAAAAGAACACTGGGCTACGTCCCAAATCTAAGTTCACCCCCACCTCTCACTTAATGCCACCCGAAGTCTTGGCATTTGAAAAATCAGTAAGCAGGAAAATCGATGATTTACAGAATACACTGAGGGAGATCTTCCACAATATTAGCACCGAAGAACTCACAGCCCTCCACAACTCAGCAATGACTCCTCCATCACTATCAAACCTGCTGACAAAGGCGGGGCTATAGTGATAATGCCCACTGCGATGTACAATGCGGAATGCCTACGCCTATTAAACAATGACCATCACTATAAGAGACTATTGAAGGATCCAACAGAAGATGTCAAGGAAGAGATCACCTTTCTGATTGATAAGGGTATGAATAACGGTTGGATTACCAAACATGAGGCCTCCTTCCTCACTCAACCCGACCCTAAAACTCCGTACTTCTATATCCTGCCCAAAATCCATAAAAATAAACATCCACCCCCGGGAAGACCAATAGTCTCCGGGATTTGCTCCATCCTGGAACCATTGTCCCAATTCTGTGACTGGTTCCTCCAACCATTTGTAAAGCAGATTCCTACGTACCTCAAAGACACTACAGATGTGCTTGCGTTACTAATCACTCTTGAATTTGACAAAGAAAAAGAACATCTCATGACCCTGGATGTGGAATCACTATATACCAATATTCCACAGGAGGCAACCTTAGAAGTGGTCAATGACCTACCAAACAGGGGTGTCTGGAACTACATCACCCCACCAGAATTTATCCTGGATCTAGCCCATCTGGCCCTTACCAGAAATTTCTTTGAGTTCGACAAAAACTTCTTCCTACAGATCCAGGGTACCTCGATGGGGAGTACTTTCGCACCAAGCCTGGCATGCTTGTATATGGACCATTTCGAGAAAGAAATGGTCCACACTGAAGACAACCCGTATGTCAACCATATCAGGTTATGGAAAAGATACATTGATGATATCCTGATCATCTGGAGAGGCACAAGGGAAGAAGCAACCACTTTTATCACTTGGTTAAACACCCTGAACCCCTTCCTGAAATTCACAGCCACTCTGGGCGACCCGGCGGTCTCCTTTCTCGACCTATTAATAACCGAAAGGAACGGCTCCCTTGTAACTGAAGTATATTACAAACCTACTGACCGAAACACTCTCCTTCAGTTTCAGAGCTTCCACCCACGCTCTCTAAGGGAGAACCTCCCAGTGGGCCAGTTTCTCCCCCTTCGGCGGAATTGTACTGAATTAACGGACTACAAAAGATATGCACAACAACTCACCGACAAACTCCGAGCAAGAGGATACCCGGATCACCTACTGAGGAGAGCCAACAAGCGTGCCCGCGTTAGCCCCAGGGAAATGCTACTGCATTCTAGCAGTAGAATCAACAAGGGAGACCCATTGATCTGTGTGACTACTTTCAACCCAGCGTCCAATATGATCAAAAAAATAATAAACGAGGACTGGAAAATCCTCACCTCTGGGGGTCTCCCCTTTCAGGTCCCAATGAATGCCTACAGAAAGGCAAAAAGCATCCGGGATATGATCGTACATACCCGCCCACGGGTGATCCCCACCACAAGCAGACAAAAGACCCTCTGGGACCTCCCTCCTCCCAAGGGACACTTCCCATGCGGCAGCTGCAGTGTTTGTGCCTTTACCAAAAAAAAACTCACATTAGACTTGGGACTACGAACACCTTGGAAACTTAGACAACTAACGAACTGCAACAGCAAAAATGTTGTGTACATGATCACATGCCCCTGTGACCATAAATACATTGGGATGACAACAAGAAGAGTGGGAACACGCATGTGCGAGCATAGGAGTACCATCCGTTGCAAAAGAGATGCCACGAGACTCACAGAGCACTACATTACCAATAATCACCATCCTGATCACATGCAGTGGGTGGTATTGGACCAACTAAAACCTACAGCAACCAACGTCAAACAGAAACTCCTACTATATGAACAGAGATGGATATAGAGGCTGCGAACTGATACCACAGGATTGAATGACACTATCCAGTGGTCAGCTTTAGGCTGACGACCGGACACCAGTGTTTTTCTCCCTTCTAAGATAGACTCCGCATAATCCCCACCAAGCATAGAACCTGCATCAGATAACATCCTTAACGATTCCTTTATTCCCTGTGCCTTGAAATGCCCTGCTATGGTAATCACCATCTAGCATCTTAGTGTCTTTGGTTCAACTCAACAATCCTGTTGACCTGAGAAGCCATCACTATCTTTACTCCCCTGATATGTGAGCTATTGTCTTTTTTATTCCCCTTTTTTCCTTTCCCTCGCTCCTACACCTTATCTGTTCCTTTTCTTTCCTTGTCTTCCTTCATCACTCTATACTTTTCTCATCTCCTCTAGCATTCTCCTCTCTCTCCCCCCTCCTTGCTGTTTGACCCTCCTTCCCTCCCCCTATCTTCTCACATAATCCCCCACCCCTTCTTTCCTTTACCTCGTCTCCCATATATGTTTTCTTAACAAATTCCCTTTCCCCCCCTCATGGCACAACCCCCCCCCCTCCCCTCCCCCCCTTTCATCTCTTTGCTTTCTTCTTTAGTTTTTCTTATATACTACTAAGCCTCCCCCTCGTTGCTTCCTTTTCCCTTTTTCCCTTTTTTCCCTCATCATCCCCGCCCTTTTCTTGTATTCAACCCTTTCCCCCCCCCCCCCCTCCTCCCTTTTTCTCCTTTTTCCGCCGCTTAGCTTTTCCCCTTTTGTTCCCACCCCTTCGCCGGGCTCATTCCGCGGGACTCTCTTTCCCAGAGTCCCGCGGTCCATAGCACTAGCCGCGGCACGTCATCGTTGGGCGCTCCTCCACGTACGCCAGTTGCGACGTGGGTGGAGCGCCTCCCGGAGCTACACTCACTTCAGGCGTGGCCCCACCCCGCGGGACTCCATTTCCCATGGGTCCCGCGGCTGGTCGCGCCCCACCGGGCCCAACACGTTCACTCTAGGTGCCCGGCCCGGCGCAACCCCCTCAGAGGGCGCGCCCGGTGAACAGGTGTTCCTGAAGCTTCCCACAACTCGGGACGCTTGCCGTACAATGACGCCAGGCACACCTGTTTTACATTTCCTACGTTGATTGTCTGCCGCCCCCAGCCTTGCACCGATTGCCTGTGTCCACCATAAGTACCAGGCCAGCCCTCCATTCAGTACCAGAGCGGCCTGGCTCCGGCATGTAGGTACCCCCCTCGGTATTCCCTTTGGAGTGGTAAGTTTGGGCCTCCTTGGCCCTTTGGATTTCTCCCTCTCTGGCCAACAGCCCCTTTGACTTCCTCTCTCCAGTGGCCTTCATTTCCTTCTCGCCCTGGCTCTCCTTTTGTTCTCCTCTTTCTCTTCTTCTTCTCTTTCTCCCCACCCCTTTTCATCTTATGTCTTTTTCCCTTTCTTTACTTTTCCCAAGTTTTGTCTCCTTTTCTTTCTCCCCCTTTTTCCTTTCTCCCCCTTTTTCCTTTCTCCCTTTCCTCCCCCTGTCTCTCTTTTCTTTTTTTATTGTTTCTTCTCTTTTCTCCTTTTTTCTTTTTCTTTTGTCTTCTCTTTTGTTCCTTCTTTCTTCTCCTTTTTCCCTCCTTTTGCCTCCTTCTCTCTTGTTGTTCTGTTTGTCTTCGCTTTATTCCTTTTCTCCCCCCGTTAAACCATCAATCTCCTCAGAGTGTGACTACAAGGGAAACCCCCCCCGGCACTAGCCAGACCAGAGGCAATCCGCCCCCGACTCCGGGGTAAGTCACTAATGCATGTGTGTGTGAGTGAATTTTTCCATACACTGTCACTTGTTGCTGTGTTGTGTGCAGTGGTGTGTCACTTTTTTCACCCTTATTAATTTGTGGTTTATCTATCAGCTATTATAGACCTACCACACCGTGAACTACTTGTTCAGGTAGGCCATTCATTATTCACTTTGAGCACTTCACTTACTGCTTGTGCTCCGACCCTGACGAATGCCCGTGACCTACCAGCACCTAGTGAGGGCAGAAACATGTTGGTCATACGTATTTCTTTTTAGACTCTAAGAGACATTATCCTCGAATGAGCCTCCCCCCCTGTTCTTAGCCTTACCAACATGCACCCCCATTAAAACTAGTAGTAGCAACTGGTGACATGCTTGGTAATTTTATTTTCACCCCCTCTGGATCTCTGTAATTATCCAGTCAGTCTAATTTCAGCACTTCCTCTGGTTCCTTTAACCAAGAGGTCGAGTGCGCCCAAGTAGTATCATCTTACTTGGGTGGGGCTAGGTGGTCAAATGATGAAGCAAGACACTATTATGTGTGTGAGACCACCTAGTCCGTAAGGGAACTCCCCTCTCTCCCTGTAGGACAACATAGCACCCCTTTGCTGGGACACTTTCCAACTATGCCTTCCCCGTTTTAGAGCCTAAGGCAACCTAACTGACACCGCCTACTGAGGGAACACTGACTCAATCCTACCCTCAGCCTCTACTACCCCACACCTTTAGTGATTATATAGATTTCTCTTGGGAGGTGGTGTGGGTTAGCAACACTCCCAGTGCTCTCCTTTTGTGTTTTAATAGTTTGTATTTAGTGCGACACTCATCCCCTAAGGGATATCGCGACGCTTAGGAAGCTCCCAGTATTTTCCATTGTGACGACTTACCGGAATTTAAGACTAAACTGCTAGGAGTGACTTAACCTTTAAAAAGCCAAGTTTTTCCTCCTCGTCAGACGTTCAGCCGTCATATGACCGGGAACCATGGGTGGTTCTCGGTTAGACGAGGGTGTAAAGGAAGGGCATTCCAATGGGCCGCTCCAGATAAGAAAAAAGAGCGGCCACTTGTGGTAACTTTATTATTATCTCTTTTCCTTGGTGAGCGTCAGCTTTTGTGATCTCAGATTGCGTATGTAAAATTCCATGTTGTTTTGAAGAATTTCAGGCCCGGTATCACATAGTGAGCTGTGTGTATGACAAGGAAGCTTAAAGTTGGCTACTTTCCTTACTGGCAGCCAGTCAGGCTCAAGCTGAGCTGTATCTGTCCGTATTACAGATCAGCTTGGGAGGCACGTTCTGGATTACCTGGACTCTAGTAAAAGGATAGTCCTCCATGCCCACATGCAGGGCATTACCATAATCCAGTCTGCTGGTTATCAATGCCTGAACTATCATTTTACGCCAGTCAACCGGTAGCCACCAGAACAGCAGTTTCAGTAGGTTAAGGGTGCCATAGCATTCTCGGATGGTGCCAGTAACTTGTTCCTGCATTGAGAGTGAGTTATAAATGATGACTACAAAACTTTTTGTCGATTTCTTGGGAATTGGTGCTTCTCCCAGAGAAGTATGCCACCAGGATGAATCCCATATTTGATGGGCACCACCGAATAGTAGGATGTCTGCTTTCTCAGTGTTAAGTTTAAGGCAATGCTCTGTTATCCAATCTTCAACTTCTGAGAGGCAGTTGATCAGATTGCTTTGAGTTGTTCTTGTTTTCTCCCCTTGGAGATAACCAACTGAGTATCATCCCCGTATAAGCAGATCTTAAAGCCCCATTTCCTTACAATTTCTGCTAGGAAGGAAACATTTGGGTTCAAAAGAGTCAGACTCAGGGAAGAGCCTGAGGGACTCCGCATTGGGATAGATAGGATCTGATCCGATCGTGCTCAGCTGGGCTGTGTGAGTTCTAGTCTTTAAGAACGATTAAAGCCACTGTTAGGCTTTAGAATGAAGAACAATATGATGGAGATTCCTGATCAACCGATTATGTGAGACTGTATCAAAAGCCACCGACAGGTCAAGTAGGATCAGGGTTGTGGCTTTGCCCTGATCAACACCTGGCAGAGGAGAGAGATGCCCTTATTGTGATTCACCACACTCTACAACAGTCTCTCTATTACGGCAGGAGCCCTGCTGAGTGGTCATGTCAGAGCTTTTAAAAGGTTATATTAGTAGTGTTCAAAAAGTGTGCTGCCCTCGTTAAGGGCACATACACTGATTTCTTGCCATATATTTTGCTTTCACTAATGACCAAGCTGACGAAAATCTCTGGAATGCACTTCTCAGTTCAAAGAAGACATTTATTATTATTTCACCACGAGGTTCCTAAAAGGAGATTAGCATGTTGAAAGCACATGTTTAAAAATAGTCACAGCAATGAAAGGAAAATATACTAAAATGATTCTTCACTGCAATGTACACAGCAAATATATGTATTTATATTATATTATACTGCAAAGCAAATAATGAAGTAAAAATTCATCACCGTAGGGCCTGCCAAGCTCTTCATCTTTCTCATGCCAGCAAGACAATGACCCTGTTGGACTGCGAGAAAGAGATTTCCACCCTCACTGGACAGATATCAGTTATCCAACGTCAAGAATCCTGATTGAGGACACTCACTCTCTCACTGGTTCTTTTTATATCTTAAAAATCCAAAAGGAGCTTTCTGGAAAAAAAATCCCTCATTTCGTAATTCAAATATGCTGGCTAGTTTATGTCTGTTTTGAAAATAACACGTTGGGGTTTGGCCACACTCCCAAGGTGTCAAATCAAAACAAGGCCATTCCCTTTCATCTGAGTTCATCCTTATCAACCAAAGGCCTTGGTGAGAAAAAGCACGAAAACAAGCACAGTTTACAATGTGGAAAAGTATGAGCTGATAAAACATGGCAGTGTCTAATGCTACGATAAAGTCAATAGGCAGCTAAACTGAATACAAAATGTAGTCTGCAACTGGTGAACAATAGACAGCTAATCCAAATGCAAAGTGGTGCAACACAAAGTCAGTGGTCAAAAACACATATTTCACTACACTACGCAATTCCAAGGCTGGTCCCACCTAAACTCTTTTGGTGACTTCATCTTGGGTGTCAATGGAGAACAGGCTGAAAGCATATATTTCTGTTCTCCCGGACTAGGGAGAGAAGCAACACATGGCAGAGAACGCAGGGCAATTAGAGCAACACGCTGGCGAAAGAGAGCAATGTGGAGTGTGGGAGGGTCATTAGTCGCGTTTCACAAATCCTGTTTGATTGACTGATTGATTGATTGATTGATAGAGAGCGACGTAAGTGCCTATGAGGAAAGAGAAACAAAGGAGCAAGAAAAAGCAATGTGGAGGAGAGGGAAGAAAATCACGAGGAAGGAAGCTGAAAAACACATGCACTCTCATGGAGTGCTTAAATAAAACGCAGCTAAAGGAAGCATAGAACTGAGCCAGTGAAAGAGATGGTGAAGAGGCCTATGCTACGCAGGAGAGACAAACAAAAGATTGACTTGCTGTCACAAGGAAAGCCATCCAATAGAAAGCAAGCAAATAAAATTGGCAGTAAAACTAACTAGTGGGAAGCAATGGGCAGGCTGCAAACCCAAGTAAGTTTTTGGTCAGCCCACAATATGTCTTTCACAACAAGACAGCTTGTGCTGCCTCGCAATCTTGAACTAAAACATAGGAGACCCACGCGGAAAGTCGATTTCCTACAGCGATGAAATAAAGCGTCAGCCTCACTGGCTTATATTATGAATGATGCTGAAGGTTTCCTCTCTAGTTAGCTTACCTGCAGCCCCCAAACTCTTCTTTTCAAGGTTAAGGGCCTCAGGTTAAAAGAGAAATGCGAAGGGAACATGCCTCTAGATAAAGCATTGGATTAAAAACAAAAGACAAATGGGGTTTTTCTTAGTAAAAGTGCTGTGAAATCTACAAGCAGTATGGGAAAGTTCAGTTTCAGTGAAGGCGTCTTTGATGGTGAAGCAGTGTGTCAAGTAACGTTTCCTTCGTTCATGCCAGCAAAGGGCTGTCAGTGCAGCTGAAAAGGAAGCAAGAAGGAAGGTTTTCAACCTTTCCCCAAAAAGCATGTTCAGTGTAATGACAAACTGGCCCTCCTGCACCCTCCTTACTTTCTGCTTTCATCTCCCACCGATTACACCCCTCCATTCCCCACCCTCTCTGACACCAGTAAGGCTCTTGCCCCGCTCACTCCCTGTTTTTGTTTGTGCCAACCAGATCCCTTCCACCTCTTCTCGCCCCTCTGTTTTGTGCACTTACCTTGTCCTCTTTTCATTCCATCTTCTGTGGCTGTCCCCTCCTGCCATTCCCTTTCACATCTTCTTTCCTTTCTCAGTCACAGTAGATATAGAAAAAAGACCTAACACAACCCTTATTTTTATCCCCTTACTTCTCCCCTTTCATTTATTTTTACAAAATATTTAGTCTTATAATTCTTTCTATTTCCAACATCTCCGAATTGGACATGTAGAGGCTGTCTGCTGTGGGGACCATTTTGTGGAAGATGATAGGGAGACTGAAATAAACATAGTTTAAATAAGTTTTATTTGGAAAAAACTGCTACAAGCACCTATTTGCAGTAAGAGAATTCTGCTGCAAAGCCTCTTTTGCTGCTGTCTTTTGTGTCATGAGATGATGTGTTAAGTTTGAAATCTTTGCAACTTTGTAAAGTGCAAAATATGTCAAATTGATACACCTCTACTAGTCGAATTTTAATTTTTCACTAACATTTTCTTTACCATTAATGAACTTTGCTCTTCTTCGTAGGTTAAAACTCATACCAGTACTTTATTTTCATATCAGATTGTTGAACCACCTTTTTACTCAAAGTGGTAAACTCTAGCCTAGATGCTTCTAGAATTAGCGGCTTATTTACAAGCCCCTTGCACCACTGGTCTACCACTTCTTCCTGTATAAAAAGTGATACACCCGCGGCGCAGGGTGCTTGTAAATAAGCCCCTCCGATTGGGTGGGCGCTCCCTGGGGGCAGTGGAGACTGCTTTATAACATACTTCATCCGATGAGCTCTCCACAGGGGTTGGGTGTTGCACTGTATAAAAGGACTTGTTCTGAGATAGACCTTTTAGCAGCAGTGGTTCCAAATACAACATTCACCCAGGAGTTGCACCATTGAGGTCTCCTCATTTTCTGCTGATGAACCCCTGGCTCACAAGTGACTTCAAGCTTCATATGTTTTAGGTGCCATGTCTCACGCCCTGTACACCCCTGTAATGGTTCAGGGCTATTCATGTATGTACATGATCAACATCTGCCTGGGGTTCCTTCTTGTTGGTGCTAGTTACGTCTGATGCATCCTGACAGCCGCAGATCCAGGTACAGTTACTCCTTGCATGTGCCTGTAGTGTGCAAAATGTGCCATTAGGGGTCTGGTTTCTGCCTCCACATTGCAGGGGCTTCTAGCTGCCTTTCTCGTAGGCTAAGGGCTTCCACCTTATTCGGATGCCTTTGCATGCCAAGCTTTACTAGTTTTGTTTACCCGTCACTGTTTTTGTGTCGAGTGTCCTTCTGGTCTGTTTTGTTTCCTGGAATGTTTTCAATAACTCCCTTTATTTATGTGCTTCTCAAGCCATGCCAGCATTCCATAAACAAAGATGGCTCATGTTGCAGGTGGTCCCTAAAGTCATGTTCTTAGCTTGTGTGGCTCTGCATACTCCTGCCATCTACTGTTGGCCTCAAACGTTTTTGAGTTGTTTTTCTTCAAATAACTCTTTTTAGTCCTAAGATGTGCTGTGGTTCCTCCCTTAGTGGTGGATGCCCATGGGCACTGATTCCATGTTAGATTGTTTTTTCTATTATCAGCGTCCTTCGTTTCACATGTACACAGAAAGAACTCTGAGTTCTACATGCTATCAGTATGTTTTTCAGCGTCACATTTCGACACCAAGGGGTCAGAAGACCCAGCTCGTTCTTTGGTTACCTTTCCTTGTGCTTTGTCAATAGACACTCGTATAGGACTGATGACAATATCTCAACGTCCTGGATGACGAGGGCTTTTCTACATCTTTCTGGGACCATACATCGTTGTTTGGACATCTGCTCCAGAGCATGCAGACCTGAAAGGGGTTACAGAATAGATAACATTTCAACAGTGGCCACAGTACAAATCTAAATACCCATGATAGGATTATCACAGCATCTGTAGCGTGTGTCTTTCTCCTGACCACGATGATGCATCCTGCAAGTCCTGCTTCACCTTCCACTGGAAGAAGACTCCCAGGCACCCAAGGGAAATGTTTTGGACACATTGCAAGATTCACCAACAGTCATCCGCTGAGACCCTAGACCTCTTCGGAGCAGAAGACCCCTTCAGTGCTGACGAAGCTGCTGAGGCTGGTCCGTCCGTCCTGGCAGCTCAGGCATTGCCCACTCCAGAGACCACTTCTGTGAGCGCCTCTGACAACAAGGAGGAGGGTACCGGGCTGGCACCAATGACCAGCAGCCCTTGTGCGAACACCATGCTCTGGGTAGTAAGTATGCCAACCGACTGCAAGACTCACTCCAAGCATCTGTTCGACATGTCACTGGGAAGGTTTTAGCAAAACACCTCTGCTGAAGCCATCAGCCTTGCAAAAGATGCCTTGTCTTTGAAGGAGAACTGTTTTTAGAGGTCCTTTCCAAACCAGCGCTATAGCAACACAGGTACAGGGGCACCAGCTCAAACGCTTATGTCCCTTCTCTTCCCCTCCACTCCTTCCACCAACTTCATCTCCACCACAATGATTACACCACTGTGCTGCCTCCACTAGCTCCACCTGCCGGGTCCTCGGGCACCTTTCCCTACCCAGATCCTGTTGATCGAAATGATCAGCCTTAGACCTATGGCCAACCCCTGGGATGATTATAACTGTGACTCACCGGGCGACCCCAACTTAGCCCATTACATAATCAGGGCCCGCCCGCCCCCAGTACAATGACACTTCCTATTGCGAGGTGATAAAGAGGGCTGCAGCTTTTTACGGGGTTGTTGTGCATGTCAAACAAGTGGAAGAGGACTTCCTTCTGGAAATGCTGTTCCAATCAGAGCGGACTGTGCAGCTCCTGCTGATGCTCAAATCTGACAGTTTTAAGGAGCCGGTCAAGGGCCAAGAAAAATATAAACCCTTACCTAGCGACCCAATCTACACCAGAAGCCCAGTTCCCCCTGTCTCCTTGGTGGTCCCTACAGTCTGTGGAAGGGTCTCTGCCTAAGCTGCAGGCCATGTCCCACTGCCTGATAAAGAAAGCAAGAAGACTGATGTGGGCACAAGTATAGCAGTCGCAGCAGTCACTCGCTGGCAGACAGAGTTCTGGCGGTCTCTTCTCCAGATACGATACGTTCCAGTGGGAGGAAATGCAGGAATTGGTCAAACACCTGCCAGAGGACTACAGGCTAAGGAGGGAGTAAATAGTGGATGGTAGATTTCTTTGGGGCCATTACTAGTGCAGAGACCAGCTCTGCGAGGATGGCATCCAGTTGCTTCCTTGAAAAGTGCAATAGAGAGGGTCCCCATCTGAACTTTCTCTTCTTCAAGAAGGATGGCTCACTCAGGCCTGTCTTAGACCTCAAAATATTCATCCTTATAGAGCATTTCCACATGAATACCATGCTGGATGTTCTCCTCTGCTATGACAAAGTGATTACATAATGGTGCTCGACCTCAAAGATGCCTACTCTCACATACACAGTGTCCCTTCCCTTCAGCGGTTTGTTTGTTTTGTTCTAATTGTACATCACTACCAATTCAAAGTACTTCTTTTTAGGGTTACTATGGCTTCATCAGCGTTCATGAAGTGCCTCGCAGTGGTGGCCACCCACCTGGAAAGGAGGGGGCCCTGGTGTCCTCCCCTACCTTGACAACTGGGTGACCATGAGCGAAGGCAGTCAGTAGCTCCTCACCCACCCCCAGGCAGCTGTCGCCCTGCTTCACAGCCGCGGATTCACCATAAATACCACCATGTTCCACTTACAACTTCAACCGACCCAACCCTTCCTGCTCATGGGTAAAGTCTACCCAAACCAGCAGAGTCCTGACATTCCAGCAGCTGCTGGCTTTTCTTCAGCTCAATCATCAGCTCACAGTCAACCAGACTTCATATGCACCTTCGACGAGATTGCCTTGCGCAACAGTGGTCACAAGCAGAAGAAGATCTAGCGTTGACAAAGGCCAGCTTTCACTGCTCTCAGCACTGGTGGAGCAGCAACGACTTGTTACCCAGCAGATCTGAGAGAGACTTCTAGTTGCAGATTCCTTACCTTAGAATTTTCCCCCAGGCGTCAGACTGGATCCGGAGATTTTTTCATTTTGTTACCGAAGGTAAGTAACTTGTATGTCTTTGACAGACCCCATTTTACAAATGACCATCACCAACGACGCCTCTTTCACAGGCTAGCGGGTGAAGCCCGACGACATGATGTATCAAGGAGTGTTGCCCTGGCAGGGCATGGTCCGTGACATCAGCTGCCTGGAGCTACTAATCACACAGCCAGCCCTGAAAGCCGCCTTCTGGGCTAGCACAGGCGGTTTGGTATAGTGGGATACACCATGACATACACTTCGTAGCAGAACACCTCCCCAGGGTGCACAAAAACTTAGCAGACCTGGTCAGCAACACACTTCAACATATCCATGAGTGGGAACTCCACCTGTGAGTCTTACAAAGATACTTCCAACACTCTGGTACCTTGCAAATAGACCTGTTCGCCACCCTCGAAAAAGCAAAATGCCCAAACTTCGCCTCAAGGAACCCACATATACAGTATCTGTATCAGTAGTAACTCTATACTGTTACATATCACATGGTGTCTGCATCAACAGTAACCTTATACCGTCACACAACAGACTGTATCATCACAGATCACACTGTACCGTCACACTAGCATCACTAACCACAGTCCCTGGGCAATGCACTATGGATGAATTGATCAAGGATCTTCACCTTTGCTTTCCTGCCTCTTCCAACTCCTCCACGACATGGTGAGGAAGACGAGATAAATGTCATTGACACTCAACCAGGTGGCTCCTCCCTGAGCCAGACAACCCTGGTGCTTGCTGCTCCTGGAGATGTTCAACAGCCCCCACAAGAAGTACTGACTGAGGTTGGATATTCTCATAAAGAGTCAAGCCACATCAGACTCGATCACAGGCAGCTCAACCTTGCAATCTTGCACCACAGGTCTTCGATTTTGGCTACTTTAACCTTTCCCAAGAATGTGCAACAATTTTATGCAAAATGTGAGGTCCCACCTCACTGTTATGTGTGCTTCAAAGTGGAAAAGATTTGTTCTGTACGTCATCTTCAAACATTTACACCCTTTTAAGCCTAAGGTCCAGGACATCATCTGCTACCTGTTACATCTGCAGAAGTCAGGGCTCGCCTAGTTAGCTGGTGGTGCGGCCTATATGTAGACCAGGAAATATACTTCCCTTTTTAGAATTCTAGTTACCTTGGCTTTCGTTGAGGGTCTCAAGTGGGTCATATGTCCTGCTCATGGGATCAACCTTTGAACCTTCACACCCATACCCCTCTAGGTCTTTTCCTGGACAGTTGCTTTCCTTGGAGCCATTACTTCCCTCAGATACATTAGTGAACCTCAAGCACTCACTTACAAGAACCCTCCACTCAGGTTCACAAAGTTAGAATTGTTCTGAGAACCAATCCAAAACTTATACTCATGGTGGTCTCGCCCTTCAACCTTGACCAAACTATAGAGGACCCGTTCTTCTTTTTGCAGCCCAACTCATCTCCTAGATGTCACAAGAGCGCTCTTATTACATCTACAGGAGCAACCCCTTTCGTAAGTCTAACTGGTTTGTTGCCGCCTTCATTAACCCTTTCAAAGCCCATAGCTTCTCTGAGACTGGTTTACTAAGTGGACAGTCAAGTGCATCCAGATCTTCTACCTCTACCACGAAGGGTGCACTCCACCTGTACAAACGGGTCCACAATGTCTTTCTAAGCCATTGTGATACACGGCCACCTAGTCCCCCACCCGCATGTTTACCAAACACTGTTATAAGGACATCCTGGTCCACCAACGTCCTATGGCTGGCCGGACAGTCTTAAGGACTTTGGGCTTGATTTAGTGTTTGGCGGATGGAATACTCTGTCACAAATGTGCTGGATATCCTGTCCAGTGTATTGTAAGTGCATTATATTGTATGGCCCTTGTAATCGGGTGGACAGGATATCTGTCATGTATGTGATGAAGTATCCCATCTAAATCGGGCCCTTTGTTCCCGTTCCACCGCTTTACAAGGGTGCGACTCTTCAATCTGTACGGAGTATGTGCATCTAAAGCCACACATAATATAAGCAGAATATGTTACTCACCGTATAAGCATCGGTCCTCAGCATGTAGTGCTGTAGATTCAAATGCTTCCAGCCCCCCCGCCAAAGCCTGTATTAACTACAGATCTTTTCTCTATTGTTAACTAGATAACTCTGCGCACTGTGCACCACGCTGCACTCATGAGATAAGCCGTACACACTCTCAGCAGCTGTTCCGAGATCAATATAACATGGAGTCAGTGCTTATGGACATTCCGCAATAAGTGAGGAGTAATAGCACATCTTGCAACACAAATGACTTCTTTGAAGAAAAACAACTTGCAATCATCCGTGCCCAAGAGAAGATGGCAGGAGTATGCAGGGCGGGTGAATCTAGAGCACTTCATGCCACAAGCAGATGCTTACAGAATAAGTAACATTTTCCTCACTGATTTCACAAATTCTTGTTTTACAGGTCACATACTCAGACATATTGCATGTAAAAGGAACAGCCCAAACAATCACCAAAGTGCCACGAGCCTCCGTGTCGAAGTGTATCCTGGGTCAGTCTCCACCAGCTCTGCTGGCCACCTGGATCCCACGGAACAAGTGAGTCTTTACAAGATCTGCTTGGGTTATGAGGGTGGGATGAACTGAACAATTGTGAAGCATGAGGGACAATTACAGATCACACTTAATAATCACAGATCACACTGTACAGTCACAGGTCACACTGTATCCGTGGCAGCAGTAACCGTACTCTCACAGATCACACTGTATCTATATCAGCCATAACTATGTACTCTCACAGATCACACTTTATCAGCAGTAACTCTGTACTTTTCCAGATCACACTGTATCTGTGGCAGAAGTAACTCTACTCTCGCAGATCACACTATATCTGTGTCAGAAGTAACCCTGTACCCTCACAGATCACACTGTATTTATATCAGCCGTAACTCTGTACGCTCACAGATCACACAGTATAGGTATCAGCAGTAACCATGTATTCTCACAGATCACACTGTGTCAGTATCAGCAGTAACTGTACCCTCAGATCACACTGTATAGGTATCAGCAGAAACGCTGTACTCTTACAGATCACACTGTATGAGCAGTAACTCTGTATTTTCACAGATCACACAGTATCTGTGGCAGCAGTAACTCAGTACTCTCACAGATTACACTGTATCAGTATCAGCAGTAACTCTGTACTCTCACAGATGGCACTGTATCTGTGGCAGAAGTAACTCTCTACTCTTGCAGATCACACTGTATGGGTATCGGCAGAAATGCTGTAATCTCACAGATCACAATGTATCTGTATCAGCAGTAAGTCTACTCTCACAGATCACTCTGTATAGGTATCAGCAGTAAGTCTGTACTCTCACAGATCAATCTGTATCAGCAGTAACTCTACTCTCACAGATCACTCTGTATAGGTATCAGCAGAAAGTCTGTACTCTCACAGATCACACTGCATCTGTAGCAGCAGTAACTCAATACTTTCACAGATGGCAACGTATCAGCAGTAACTCTGTACCCTCACAGATCACACTGTATCTGTTGCAGAAGTTACTCTGTACTCTCACAGATCACACTGTGTCTGTATCAGCAATAACGCTGTACTCTCACAGATCACACAGTATATATATCAGCAGTAACCCTGTACTCTCACAGATCACACTGTATCTGTACCAGCAGTAACTCTACTCTCACAAATCACACTGCATCTGTAGCAGCAGTTACTCTGTACCCTCACAGATCACACTGCATCTGTAGCAGCAGTTACTCTGTACCCTCACAGATCACACTGTATCTGTAGCAGCAGTTACTCTGTACCCTCACAGATCACACTGTATCGGTACCAGCAGTAACTCTACTCTCACAGATCACACTGCATCTGTAGCAGCAGTTACTCTGTACCCTCACAGATCACACTGTATCTGTATCAGCAGTAACCCTGTACTCTCACAGATCACACTGTATCTGTAGCAGCAATAACCCTGTACTCTCACAGATCACACTGTATCTGTATCAGCAGTAACCCTGTACTCTCACAGATCACACTGTATCTGTACCAGCAGTAACTCTACTCTCACAGATCATACTGTATCGGTACCAGCAGTAACTCTACTCTCACAGATCCCACTGCATCTGTAGCAGCAGTTACTCTGTACCCTCAAAGATCACACTGTATCTGTATCAGCAGTAACCCTGTACTCTCACAGATCACACTGTATCTGTAGCAGCAATAACGCTGTACTCTCACAGATCACACAGTATATATATCAGCAGTAACCCTGTACTCTCACAGATCACACTGTATCTGTACCAGCAGTAACTCTACTCTCACAGATCACACTGCATCTGTAGCAGCAGTTACTCTGTACTCTCACAGATCACACTGTCTGTATCAGCAGTAACCCTGTACTCTCACAGATCACACTGTATCTGTAGCAGCAATATCGCTGTACTCTCACAGATCACACAGTATATATATCAGCAGTAACCCTGTACTCTCACAGATCACACTGTATCTGTACCAGCAGTAACTCTACTCTCACAGATCACACTGCATCTGTAGCAGCAGTTACTCTGTACTCTCACAGATCACACTGTGTCTGTATCAGCAGTAACCCTATACTCTCACAGATCACACTGTATCTGTAGCAGCAATAACGCTGTACTCTCACAGATCACACAGTATATATATCAGCAGTAACCCTGTACTCTCACAGATCACACTGCATCTGTAGCAGCAGTTACTCTGTACCCTCACAGATCACACTGTGTCTGTATCAGCAGTAACTATACTCTCACAGATCACACTGTATCAGCAGTTACTCTGTACCCTCACAGATCACACTGTATCGGTACCAGCAGTAACTCCACTCTCACAGATCACACTGCATCTGTGGCAGCAGTAACTCAGTACTCTCACACATCACACTGTATCATCACAGGTCACACTGTTCCGTCTCACTATCCTCACTATTAACACAGCGTGAATCCTGAAGACTATCACAGGTCTGCTAATGTCGGTGTGTGCACTTAACGTGCAGAGGCACTTGCTGCTGTGAGTTACTCCACCTCCCTGCAGGGGAGTGTGTGGGGGTTCATTGGTACCCTCTTTCCTCATTCCTGAGGGCTGGCCTAAAGAGTTAAGTGCACTGTAGAGTTGCTTTGAGGTCATACTCTTTTTCCATTCAGTCCAGTATGAACTGATTCCTGGTCCTGAGGACGGCCCTTTGATAAAGAAAGGGGTCAAGAGGCTGCTGAATGCTACATGCATTAAAGACTTTTGTAGTTCATACCACAAAGAACACTACACATCTCTATGGACTTTGCTAATTTTGCCTGCTCTTCATTCTAAAAATGTATTGTTAGTTTCGTATATTAATGGTTATCTCTGCTTCAGTTCACAATTATCCACAGTTTGGCACCATCCGCAGCATTCACGGCACACACACTCTGTGTCTCAGACACACACGTAAACTCTCCTTTACAACACATGCATTCACACACAAAACACCTTCAGAATTACAAGCACATGCTCATTGACACAATTTCACCTGTATACACACACATACACTTTAACTTACACGAACACATACATATCATTCACAACACACACATTCCACACAAAGAGTTTGAGCTATGCACACACACAAATACACCTTCATCTGTGTAGACGCTGACAGACATGCTTTCTCCTGTGTACACACATGCACACTTTCACTTGTAAAAACATACCTTCCTACGTACACGCATAACCACACTTTAACATGCACATACAGACGTTCACATGCTCATGCATACTCCCCTTCACCTGTACACTCACACAGACCTTCGCTTGGTCATACACTGATTAACCTCTACATAGACACACCTGCATACACGCACACACACATACGCTTAGACACATTTGCCTGTACTCATGCTAACCTGAACAATCACACGTGCACAACACACACACACACACACACACACACACACACCCTTCAACGTGAGCACTGATGGTTGTGTTTGTTCTGTTTTCTTCCAGAGAGTCTGGCCATGGCACCATTCACCCCTTCTGCACATCTGTTCCCAGCCATGTGCTCCCCTTATCCCTCAACCTGTATACACACACACACACACACACCAACGTGAATTCTGTGGTTGTGTTTCTTCTGTTTTCTTCCAGAGTCTGGAGTCACTGCTTCTGCACATCTGCTCCCAGGCATGTGCTGCTGTTATCCCTCCAGCTGTACACACACACACACACACACACACACACCCACACACACACACACACACACACCCTTCAACATGAGCACTGATGGTTGTGTTTCTTCTGTTTCCTTCCAGAGAGTCTGGCCATGGCACTATTCACCACTTCTGCACATCTGCTCCCAGTCATGTCCTGCCCTTATCCCTCCAACTCGCTTCCAGAGTGCATCACACCATTGATCGGATAAGGCCTGGTGTGCACGTGGAGACAGCACTCCAGGCACTACAGCAAGATGAAAGGTGCTCCTCAGACGGTCCTTCTCCTTCAGACACCTGTGAAACCTCCCGGTAGGATACAGTCTTTTCCCAGAATTTCTGTTTGTTGGTTGCCATAAAGTGCATTTGTGCACAGCACTGTACATTTATCATAAATCAACATTCCCGGGAGCGCCACTCTGTGCAGAGACTTCCAAGTGTTATAACATGAATGTGGCCTTACCTGGCAACTACGGGGGAACGGCCCATGCAATTAGGAGTGTACAGGATCAGCAGGCTTTGGGTGCTACTGGGGCTATGATAATGTTTGCCAAGAAGGAAAAGGGATGGCACCAGAATACATGGTGCTGAGGGGGAAAAGCGTTGGTACCAGAATACGTAGCGCAGAGGAGGAATGGGATGATACCAGAATGTGTGGTGCTGAGGAGGAATGGGATGATACCAGAATGTGTGGTGCTGGGGGGGGGGAAGCGTTGGTACCAGAATGTGTGGTGCTGAAGAGTATTAGGATGATACCAGAATGTGTGGTGCTGAGGAGGAATGGGATGGTACCAGAATGTGTGGTGCTGAGGAGGAATAGGGTGATACCAGAATGTGTGGTGCAGAGGAGGAATGGGATGGTACCAGAATGTGTGGTGCTGAGGAGGAGTGGGATGGTACCAGAAAGTGTGGTGCAGAGGAGGAATGGGATGATACCAGAATGTGTGGTGCTGAGGGGGGTAAAGCGTTGGTACCAGAATGTATGGTGCTGTAGAGGAGTGGGATGATACCAGAATGTGTGGTGCAGAGGAGGAATGGGATGATACCAGAATGTGTGGTGCTGAGGGGGAAAGCATTGGTACCAGAATGTGTGGTGCAGAGGAGGAATGGGATGATACCAGAATGTGTGGTGCAGAGGAGGAGTGGGATGATACCAGAATGTGTGGTGCTGAGGAGGAATGGGATGATACCAGAATGTGTGGTGCTGAGGGGGGAAGCGTTGGTACCAGAATGTGTGGTGCAGAGGAGTAGTGGGATGATACCAGAATGTGTGGTGCTGAGGAGCAATGGGATGATACCAGAATGTGTGGTGCTGAGGGGGGAAAGCGTTGGTACCAGAATGTGTGGTGCTGAGGAGGAGTGGGATGATACCAGAATGTGTGGTGCAGAGGAGGAATGGGATGATACCAGAATGTGTGGTGCTGAGGGGGGAAGCATTGGTACCAGAATGTGTGGTGCTGAGGAGGAATGGGATGATACCAGAATGTGTGGTGCTGAGGGGGGAAAGTGTTGGTACCAGAATGTGTGGTGCTGAGGAGGAGTGGGATGATACCAGAATGTGTGGTGCAGAGGAGGAATGGGATGATACCAGAATGTGTGGTGCAGAGGAGGAATGGGATGATACCAGAATGCGTGGTGCTGAGGGGGGAAGCGTTGGTACCAGAATGTGTGGTGCAAAGGAGGAATGGGATGATACCAGAATATGTAGTGCTGGGGAGGAATGGGGTGATACCAGAATGTGTGGTGCTGAGGAGGAGTGGGATGATACCAGAATGTCTGGTGCTGAGGAGGAATGGGATGATACCAGAATGTGTGGTGCTGAGTAGGAATGGGATGGTACCAGAATGTGTGGTGCTGAGGAGGAATGATACCAGAATGTGTGGTGCTGAGGGGGGAAAGCGTTCGTACCAGAATGTGTGGTGCTGAGGAGGAGTGGGATATTACCAGAATGTGTGGTGCTGAGGAGGAATGGGATGATACCAGAATGTGTGGTGCTGAGGGGGGAAAGCGTTGGTACCAGAATGTGTGGTGCTGAGGAGGAGTGGGATGATACCAGAATGTGTGGTGCAGAGGAGGAGTGGGATGATACCAGAATGTGTGGTGCTGAGGAGGAATCGGATGATACAGAATGTGTGGTGCTGAGGGGGGAAAGCGTTGGTACCAGAATGTGTGGTGCTGAGGAGGAGTGGGATGATACCAGAATGTGTGGTGCAGAGGAGGAATGGGATGATACCAGAATGTGTGGTGCAGAGGAGTGGGATGATACCAGAATGTGTGGTGCTGAGGAGGAATGGGATATTACCAGAATGTGTGGTGCTGAGGAGGAGTGGGATGATACCAGAATGTGTGGTGCAGAGGAGTGGGATGATACCAGAATGTGTGGTGCTGAGGAGGAATGGGATGATACCAGAATGTGTGTTGCACAGGAGGAATGGGATGATACCAGAATGTGTGGTGCTGAGGGGGGAAAGCGTTGGTACCAGAATGTGTGGTGCTGAGGAGGAGTGGGATATTACCAGAATGTGTGGTGCTGAGGAGGAATGGGATGATATCAGAATGTGTGGTGCTGAGGGGGGAAGTGTTGGTACCAGAATGTGTGGTGCTGAGGAGGAATGGGATGATACCAGAATATCTGGTGCTGAGGCGGAATGGGGTGATACCAGAATGTGTGGTGCAGAGGAGGAATGGGGTGACACCAGAATGTGTGGTGAAGAGGAGGAATGGGGTGACACCAGAATGTGTGTTGCAGAGGGGGGAAAGCGTTGGTGCCAGAATGTGTGGTGCTGAGGAGGAATGGGATGATACCTGAATGTGTGGTGCTGAGGAGGAATGGGATGGTACCAGAATGTGCGGTGCTGAGGAGGAATGGGATGATACCAGAATGTGTGGTGCTGAGGAGGAATGGGATGATACCAGAACGTGTGGTGCCGAGGAGGAATGGGATCATACCAGAATGTGTGCTGCTGAGGAGGAATGGGATGATACAGAATGTGTGGTGCTGAGGAGAAATGGGATGATACAGAATGTGTGGTGCAGAGGAGGAATGGGATGATACCAGAATGTGTGGTGCAGAGGAGGAATGGGATAATACCAGAGTGTGTAGTGCGGAGGAGGAATGGGATGATACCAGAATGTGTGGTGCGGAGGAGGAATGGGATGATACCAGAATGTGTGGTGCTGAGGAGGAATGGGATGGTACCAGAATGTGTGGTGCAGAGGAGGAATGGGATGATACCAGAATGTGTGGTGCTGAGGGGGTAAAGCGTTGGTACCAGAATGTGTGGTGCTGAGGAGGAGTGGGATCATACCAGAATGTGTAGTGCTGAGGAGGAATGGGATGATACCAGAATGTGTGGTGCAGAGGAGGAATGGGATGATACCAGAATGTGTGGTGCAGAGGAGGAATGGGATGATACCAGAATGTGTGGTGCTGAGGAGGAATGGGATGATACCAGAATGTGTGTTGCAGAGGAGGAATGGGATGATACCAGAATGTGTGGTGCTGAGGGGGGGAAGCGTTGGTACCAGAATGTGTGGTGCTGAGGAGGAGTGGGATATTACCAGAATGTGTGGTGCTGAGGAGGAATGGGATGATAGCAGAATGTCTGGTGCTGAGGGGGGGAAGAGTTGGTACCAGAATGTGTGGTGCAGAGGAGGAATGGGATGATACCAGAATATCTGGTGCTGAGGAGGAATGGGGTGATACCAGAATGTGTGGTGCTGAGGAGGAATGGATGATACCAGAATGTGTGGTGCAGAGGAGCAATGGGGTGATACCAGAATGTGTGGTGCTGAGGAGGAGTGGGATGATACCAGAATGTGTGGTGCAGAGGAGGAATGGGATGATACCAGAATGTGTGGTGCTGAGGGGGGAAAGCGTTGGTACCAGAATGTGTGGTGCTGAGGAGGAATGGGATGCTACCAGAATGTGTGGTGCTGAGGGGGGGGGAGCGTTGGTACCAGAATGTGTGGTGCAGAGGAGAAATGGGATGATACCAGAATATCTGGTGCTAAGGAGGAATGGGGTGATACCAGAATGTGTGGTGCTGAGGAGGAGTGGGATGATACCAGAATGTGTGGTGCTGAGGAGGAATGGGATGATACCAGAATATGTGGTGATGAGGAGGAATGGGATGATACCAGAATGTGTGGTGCTGAGGAGGAATGGGATGATACCAGAATGGGTGGTGATGAGGAGGAATGGGATGATACCAGAATGGTTGGAGCAGAGGAGGAATGGGGTGATACCAGAATGTGTGGTGCAGAGGAGGAATGGGGTGACACCAGAATGTGTGTTGCAGAGGGGGGGAAGCGTTGGTACCAGAATGTGTGGTGCAGAGGAGGAATGGGATGATACCAGAATGTGTGGTGCTGAGGAGGAGTGGGATGATACCAGAATGTATGGTGCAGAGGAGTGGGATGATACCAGAATGTGTGGTGCTGAGGAGGAATGGGATGATACCAGAATGTGTGGTGCTAAGGAGGAATGGGATGATACCAGAATGTGTGGTGCTGAGGGGGGAAGCGTTGGTACCAGAATGTGTGGTGCAGAGGAGGATTGGGATGATACCAGAATGTGTGGTGCTGAGGAGCAATGGGATGATACCAGAATGTGTGGTGCTGAGGGGGGAAAGCGTTGGTACCAGAATGTGTGGTGCTGAGGAGGAGTGGGATGATACCAGAATGTGTGGTGCAGAGGAGGAATGGGATGATACCAGAATGTGTGGTGCTGAGGGGGGAAGCGTTGGTACCAGAATGTGTGGTGCTGAGGAGGAATGGGATGATACCAGAATGTGTGGTGCTGAGGAGGAGTGGGATGATACCAGAATGTGTGGTGCTGAGGAGGAATGGGATGATACCAGAATGTGTGGTGATGAGGAGGAATGGGATGATACCAGAATGTGTGGTGCTGAAGAGGAATGGGATGATACCAGAATGCGTGGTGATGAGGAGGAATGAGATGATAACAGAATGTGTGGTGCAGAGGAGGAATGGGGTGATACCAGAATGTGTGGTGGAGATGAGGAATGGGGTGACACCAGAATGTGTGTTGCAGAGGGGGGAAAGCGTTGGTACCAGAATGTGTGGTGCAGAGGAGGAATGGGATGATACCAGAATGTGTGGTGCTGAGGAGGAGTGGGATGATACCAGAATGTGTGGTGCAGAGGAGTGGGATGATACCAGAATGTGTGGTGCTGAGGAGGAATGGGATGATACCAGAATGTGTTGGGCTGAGGGGGGAAAGCGTTGGTACCAGAATGTGTGGTGCTGAGGAGGAGTGGGATGATACCAGAATGTGTGGTGCTGAGGACTAATGGGATGATACCAGAATGTGTGGTGCAGAGGAGGAATGAGATGATACCAGAATGTGTGGTGCTGAGGAGGAATGGGATGATACCAGAATGTGTGTTGCAGAGGAGGAATGGGATGATACCAGAATGTGTGGTGCTGAGGGGGGAAAGCGTTGGTACCAGAATGTGTGGTGCTGAGGAGGAGTGGGATGATACCAGAATGTGTGGTGCTGAGGACTAATGGGATGATACCAGAATGTGTGGTGCAGAGGAGGAATGAGATGATACCAGAATGTGTGGTGCTGAGGAGGAATGGGATGATACCAGAATGTGTGGTGCTGAGGAGGAGTGGGATATTACCAGAATGTGTGGTGCTGAGGAGGAATGGGATGATACCAGAATGTGTGGTGCTGAGGAGGAGTGGGATGATACCAGAATGTGTGGTGCTGAGGAGGAATGGGATGATACCAGAATGTGTGGTTCAGAGGATGAGTGGGATGATACCAGAATGTGTGGTGCTGAGGAGGAATGGGATGATACCAGAATGTGTGGTGCTGAGGAGGAATGGGAGTGTACCAGAATGTGTGGTGCTGAGGAGGAATGGAATGATACCAGAATGTGTGGTGCTGAGGGGGGAAAGCGTTCGTACCAGAATGTGTGGTGGTGAGGAGGAATGGGGTGATACCAGAATGTGTGGTGCTGAGGGGGGAAAGCGTTGGTACCAGAATGTGTGGTGCTGATGAGGAGTGGGATCATACCAGAATGTGTAGTGCTGAGGAGGAATGGGATGATACCAGAATGTGTGGTGCAGAGGAGGAATGGGATGATACCAGAATGTGTGGTGCAGAGGAGGAATGGGATGATACCAGAATGTGTGGTGCTGAGGAGGAATGGGATGATACCAGAATGTGTGTTGCAGAGGAGGAATGGGATGATACCAGAATGTGTGGTGCTGAGGGGGGGGAAGCGTTGGTACCAGAATGTGTGGTGCTGAGGAGGAGTGGGATATTACCAGAATGTGTGGTGCTGAGGAGGAATGGGATGATACCAGAATGTGTGGTGCTGAGGAGGAATGGGATGATACCAGAATGTGTGGTGCAGAGGAGGAGTGGGATGATACCAGAATGTGTGGTGCTGAGGAGGAATGGGATGATACCAGAATGTGTGGTGCTGAGGAGGAATGGGATGATACCAGAATGTGTGGTGCAGAGGAGGAGTGGGATGATACCAGAATGTGTGGTGCTGAGGAGGAATGGGATGATACCAGAATGTGTGTGCTGAGGGGGGAAAGCGTTGATACCAGAATGTGTGGTGCTGAGGAGGAGTGGGATATTACCAGAATGTGTGGTGCAGAGGAGGAATGGGATGATATCACAATGTGTGGTGCAGAGGAGGAGTGGGATGATACCAGAATGTGTGGTGCTGAGGAGGAATGGGATGATACCAGTATGTGTGGTGCTGAGGAGGGAAAGCGTTGGTACCAGAATGTGTGGTGCTGAGGAGGAGTGGGATGATACCAGAATGTGTGGTGCAGAGGAGGAGTGCGATGATACCAGAATGTGTGGTGCAGAGGATGAGTGGGATGATACCAGAATGTGTGGTGCTGAAGAGGAATGGGATGATAGCAGAATGTGTGGTGCAGAGGAGGAATGGGATGATACCAGAATGTGTGGTGCTGAGGAGGAATGGGATGATACCAGAATGTGTGGTGCAGAGGAGGAATGGGATGATACCAGAATTTCTGGTGCTGAGGAGGAATGGGGTGATACCAGAATGTGTGGTGCTGAGGAGGAATGGGATGATACCAGAATGTGTGGTGCAGAGGAGGAGTGGGATGAAACCAGAATGTGTGGTGCTGAGGAGGAATGGGATGATACCAGAATGTGTGGTGCAGAGGAGGAATGGGATGATACCAGAATGTGTGGTGCAGAGGAGGAATGGGATGATACCAGAATGTGTGGTGCTGAGGGTGGAAGCGTTGGTACCACAATGTGTGGTGCAGAGGAGGAATGGGATGATACCAGAATATGTAGTGCTGAGGAGGAATGGGGTGATACCAGAATGTGTGGTGCTGAGGAGGAATGGGATGATACCAGAATGTGTGGTGCAGAGGATGAGTGGGATGATACCAGAATGTGTGGTGCAGAGGAGGTATGGGATGATATCACAATGTGTGGTGCAGAGGAGGAGTGGGATGATACCAGAATGTGTGGTGCTGAGGAGGAATGGGATGATACCAGTATGTGTGGTGCTGAGGAGGGAAAGCGTTGGTACCAGAATGTGTGGTGCTGAGGAGGAGTGGGATGATACCAGAATGTGTGGTGCAGAGGAGGAGTGCGATGATACCAGAATGTGTGGTGCAGAGGATGAGTGGGATGATACCAGAATGTGTGGTGCTGAAGAGGAATGGGATGATAGCAGAATGTGTGGTGCAGAGGAGGAATAGGATGATACCAGAATGTGTGGTGCTGAGGGGGGGAAAACGTTGGTACCAGAATGTGTGGTGCTGAGGAGGAGTTTGATATTACCAGAATGTGTGGTGCTGAGGAGGAATGGGATGATACCAGAATGTGTGGTGCTGAGGGGGGAAGTGTTGGTACCAGAATGTGTGGTGCTGAGGAGGAATGGGATGATACCAGAATATCTGGTGCTGAGGAGGAATGGGATGATACCAGAATGTGTGGTGCAGAGGAGGAATGGGGTGATACCACAATGTGTGGTGCAGAGGAGGAATGGGGTGACACCAGAATGTGTGGTGCAGAGGAGGAATGGGGTGACACCAGAATGTGTGTTGCAGAGGGGGGAAAGCGTTGGTACCAGAATGTGTGGTGCAGAGGAGTAACGGGATGATACCAGAATGTGTGGTGCAGAGGAGGAATGGGATGATACCAGACTGTGTGGTGCTGAGGAGGAATGGGATGGTACCAGAATGTGTGGTGCTGAGGAGGAATGGGATGATACCAGAATATGTGGTGCTGAGGAGGAATGGGGTGATACCAGAATGTGTGGTGCAGAGGAGGAATGGGATAATACCAGAGTGTGTGGTGCGGTGGAGGAATGGGATGATACCAGAATGTGTGGTGCTGAGGAGGAATGGGATGGTACCAGAATGTGTGGTGCTGAGGAGGAATGGGATGGTACGAGAATGTGTGGTGCTGAGGAGGAATGGGATGGTACCAGAATGTGTGGTGCTGAGGAGGAATGGGATGATACCAGAACGTGTGCTGCTGAGGAGGAATGGGATGATAACAGAATGTGTGGTGCTGAGGAGGAATGGGATGATACCAGAACGTGTGGTGCCGAGGAGGAATGGGATGATACTAGAATGTGTGCTGCTGAGGAGGAATGGGATGATACAGAATGTGTGGTGCAGAGGAGGAATGGGATGATACCAGAATGTGTGGTGCTGAGGAGGAATGGGATGATACCCGAATATGTGGTGCTGAGGAGGAATGGGATGATACCAGAATATGTGGTGCTGAGGAGGAATGGGGTGATACCACAATGTGTGGTGCAGAGGAGGAATGGGATAATACCAGAGTGTGTGGTGCGGAGGAGGAATGGGGTGATACCAGAATGTGTGGTGCGGAGGAGGAATGGGATGATACCACAATGTGTGGTGCTGAGGAGGAATGGGATGATACCAGAATGTGTGGTGCTGAGGAGGAATGGGATGATACCAGAATGTGTGGTGCAGAGGAGGAGTGGGATGATACCAGAATGTGTGGTGCTGAGGAGGAATGGGATGATACCAGAATGTGTGTTGCAGAGGAGGAATGGGATGATACCAGAATGTGTGGTGCTGAGGGGGGAAAGCGTTCGTACCAGAATGTGTGGTGCTGAGGAGGAGTGGGATGATACCAGAATGCGTGGTGCTGAGGAGGAATGGGATGATACCAGAATGTGTGGTGCTGAGGGGGGAAGCGTTGGTACCAGAATGTGTGGTGCAGAGGACGAATGGGATGATACCAGAATATGTGGTGCTGAGGAGGAATGGGGTGATACCAGAATGTGTGGTGCTGAGGAGGAATGGGATGATACCAGAATGTGTGGTGCAGAGGAGGAGTGGGATGATACCAGAATGTGTGGTGCGGAGGAGGAATGGGATGATACCAGAATGTGTGGTGCTGAGGAGGAATGGGATGATACCAGAATGTGTGGTGCTGAGGAGGAATGGGATGATACCAGAATCTGTGTTGCAGAGGAAGAATGGGATGATACCAGAATGTGTGGTGCTGAGGGGGGAAAGCGTTCGTACCAGAATGTGTGGTGCTGAGGAGGAGTGGGATGATACCAGAATGTGTGGTGCTGAGGAGGAATAGGATGATACCAGAATGTGTGGTGCAGAGGAGGAATGGGATGATACCAGAATATGTGGTGCTGAGTTGGAATGGGGTGATACCAGAATGTGTGGTGCTGAGAAGGAATGGGATGATACCACAATGTGTGGTGCAGAGGATGAGTGGGATGATACCAGAATGTGTGGTGCTGAGCAGGAATGGGATGATACCAGAATGTGTGGTGCTGAGGAGGAATGGGATGGTACCAGAATGTGTGGTGCTGAGGAGGAATGGAATGATACCAGAATGTGTGGTGCTGAGGGGGGAAAGCGTTGGTACCAGAATGTGTGGTGCTGAGGAGGAGTGGGATACTACCAGAATGTGTGGTGCTGAGGAGGAATGGGATGATACCAGAATGTGTGGTGCTGAGCAGGAATGGGATGATACCAGAATGTGTGGTGCAGAGGAGGAGTGGGATGATACCAGAATATGTGGTGCTGAGGAGGAATGGGGTGATACCAGAATGTATGGTGCTGAGGAGGAATGGGATGATACCAGAATGTGTGGTGCAGAGGATGAGTGGGATGATACCAGAATGTGTGGTGCTGAGGAGGAATGGGATGATACCAGAATGTGTGGTGCAGAGGAGGAGTGGGATGATACCAGAATGTGTGGTGCAGAGGAGGAATGGGATGATACCAGAATGTGTGGTGCTGAGGAGGAATGGGATGATACCAGAATGTGTGTTGCAGAGGAGGAATGGGATGATACCAGAATGTGCAGTGCTGAGGGGGGAAAGCGTTGGTACCAGAATGTGTGGTGCAGAGGAGGAATGGGATGATACCAGAATATCTGGTGCTGAGGAGGAATGGGATGATACCAGAATGTGTGGTGATGAGGAGGAATGGATGATACCAGAATGAGTGGTGCTGAGGAGGAATGGGATGATACCAGAATGTGTGGTGATGAGGAGGAATGGATGATACCAGAATGTGTGGTGCTGAGGAGGAATGGGATGATACCAGAATGTGTGGTGATGAGGAGGAATGGGATGATACCAGAATGTGTGGTGCAGAGCAGCAATGGGGTGATACCAGAATGTGTGGTGCAGAGGAGGAATGGGGTGACACCAGAATGTGTGGTGCAGAGGAGGTTTGGGGTGACACCAGAATGTGTGTTGCAGAGGGGCGAAAGCGTTGGTACCAGAATGTGTGGTGCAGAGGAGGAATGGGATGATACCAGGATGTGTGGTGCTGAGGAGGAGTGGGATGATACCAGAATGTTTGGTGCAGAGGAGGAGTGGGATGATACCAGAATGTTTGGTGCAGAGGAGGAGTGGGATGATACCAGAATGTGTGGTGCTGAGGAGGAATGGGATGATACCAGAATGTGTGGTGCTGAGGGGGGAAAGCGTTGGTACCAGAATGTGTGGTGCTGAGGAGGAGTGGGATGATACCAGAATGTGTGGTGCTGAGGAGGAATGGGATGATACCAGAATGTGTGGTGCAGAGGAGGAATGGGATGATACCAGAATGTGTGGTGCTGAGGAGGAATGGGATGATACCAGAATGTGTGTTGCAGAGGAGGAATGGGATGATACCAGAATGTGTGGTGCTGAGGGGGGAAAGCGTTGGTACCAGAATGTGTGGTGCTGAGGAGGCGTGGGATATTACCAGAATGTGTGGTGCTGAGGAGGAATGGGATGATACCAGAATGTGTGGTGCTGAGGGGGGGAGCGTTGGTACCAGAATGTGTGGTGCTGAGGGGGGAAAGCGTTGGTACCAGAATGTGTGGTGCTGGGGAGGAGTGGGATGATACCAGAATGTGTGGTGCTGAGGAGGAATGGGATGATACCAGAATGTGTGGTGCAGAGGAGGAATGGGATGATACCAGAATGTGTGGTGCTGAGGAGGAATGGGATGATACCAGAATGTGTGTTGCAGAGGAGGAATGGGATGATACCAGAATGTGCGGTGCTGAGGGGGGAAAGCGTTGGTACCAGAATGTGTGGTGCAGAGGAGGAATGGGATGATACCAGAATATCTGGTGCTGAGGAGGAATGGGATGATACCAGAATGTGTGGTGCTGAGAAGGAATGGATGATACCAGAATGTGTGGTGCTGAGGAGGAATGGGATGATAGCAGAATGTGTGGTGATGAGGAGGAATGGATGATACCAGAATGTGTGGTGCTGAGGAGGAATGGGATGATACCAGAATGTGTGGTGATGAGGAGGAATGGGATGATACCAGAATGTGTGGTGCAGAGCAGCAATGGGGTGATACCAGAATGTGTGGTGCAGAGGAGGAATGGGGTGACACCAGAATGTGTGGTGCAGAGGAGGATTGGGGTGACACCAGAATGTGTGTTGCAGAGGGGCGAAAGCGTTGGTACCAGAATGTGTGGTGCAGAGGAGGAATGGGATGATACCAGGATGTGTGGTGCTGAGGAGGAGTAGGATGATACCAGAATGTTTGGTGCAGAGGAGTAGTGGGATGATACCAGAATGTTTGGTGCAGGCGAGGAGTGGGATGATACCAGAATGTGTGGTGTTGAGGAGGAATGGGATGATACCAGAATGTGTGGTGCTGAGGGGGGAAAGCGTTGGTACCAGAATGTGTGGTGCTGAGGAGGAGTGGGATGATACCAGAATGTGTGGTGCTGAGGAGGAATGGGATGATACCAGAATGTGTGGTGCAGAGGAGGAATGGGATGATACCAGAATGTGTGGTGCTGAGGAGGAATGGGATGATACCAGAATGTGTGTTGCAGAGGAGGAATGGGATGATACCAGACTGTGTGGTGCTGAGGGGGGAAAGCGTTGGTACCAGAATGTGTGGTGCTGAGGAGGCGTGGGATATTACCAGAATGTGTGGTGCTGAGGAGGAATGGGATGATACCAGAATGTGTGGTGCTGAGGGGGGGAGCGTTGGTACCAGAATGTGTGGTGCAGAGGAGGAATGGGATGATACCAGAATATCTGGTGCTGAGGAGGAATGGGGTGATACCAGAATGTGTGGTGCTGAGGAGGAATGGGATGATACCAGAATGTGTGGTGCAGAGGATGATTGGGATGATACCAGAATGTGTGGTGCTGAGGAGGAATGGGATGATACCAGAATGTGTGGTGCTGAGGAGGAATGGGATGGTACCAGAATGTGTGGTGCGGAGGAGGAATGGAATGATACCAGAATGTGTGGTGCTGAGGGGGGAAAGCGTTCGTACCAGAATGTGTGGTGCAGAGGAGGAATGGGATGATACCAGAATGTGTGGTGCAAAGTAGGAGTGGGATGATACCAGAATGTGTGGTGCTGAGGAGGAATGGGATGATACCAGAATGTGTGGTGCTGAGGGGGGAAAGCGTTGGTACCAGAATGTGTGGTGCTGAGTAGGAGTGGGATGATACCAGAATGTGTGGTGCAGAGGAGGAGTGGGATGATACCAGACTGTGTGGTGCTGAGGAGGAATGGGATGATACCAGAATGTGTGGTGCTGAGGGGGGAAAGCGTTGGTACCAGAATGTGTGGTGCTGAGGAGGAGTGGGATGATACCAGAATGTGTGGTTCTGAGGAGGAATGGGATGATACCAGATTGTGTGGTGCAGAGGAGGAATGGTATGATACAAGAATGTGTGGTGCTGAGGAGGAATGGGATGATACCAGAATGTGTGGTGCTGAGGGGGGAAGCGTTGGTACCAGAATGTGTGGTGCAGTGGCGGAATGGCATGATACTAGAATATCTGGTGCTGAGGAGGAATGGGGTTATACCAGAATGTGTGGTGCTGAGGAGGAATGGGATGATACCAGAATGTGTGGTGCTGAGGAGGAATGGGATGATACCAGAATGTGTGGTGCTGAGGAGGAATGGGATGGTACCAGAATGTGTGGTGATGAGGAGGAATGGGATGATACCAGAATGTGTGGTGCAGAGGAGGAATGGGGTGACACCAGAATGTGTGGTGCAGAGGAGGAATGGGGTGACACCAGAATGTGTGTTGCAGAGGGGGGAAAGCGTTGGTACCAGAATGTGTGGTGCAGAGGAGGAATGGGGTGACACCAGAATGTGTGGTGCAGAGGAGGAATGGGGTGACACCAGAATGTGTGTTGCAGAGGGGGGAAAGCGTTGGTACCAGAATGTGTGGTGCAGAGGAGGAGTGGGATGATACCAGAATGTTTGGTGCAGAGGAGGAGTGGGATGATACTAGAATGTGTGGTGTTGAGGAGGAATGGGATGATACCAGAATGTGTGGTGCTGAGGGGGGAAAGCGTTGGTACCAGAATGTGTGGTGCTGAGGAGGAGTGGGATAATACCAGAATGTGTGGTGCTGAGGAGGAATGGGATGATACCAGAATGTGTGGTTCAGAGGAGGAATGGGGTGACACCAGAATGTGTGGTGCAGAGGAGGAATGGGGTGACACCAGAATGTGTGTTGCAGAGGGGGGAAAGCGTTGGTACCAGAATGTGTGGTGCAGAGGAGGAATGGGATGATACCAGAATGTGTGGTGCTGAGGAGGAGTGGGATGATACCAGAATGTGTGGTGCAGAGGAGGAGTGGGATGATATCAGAATGTGTGGTGCTGAGGAGGAATGGGATGATACCAGAATGTGTGGTGCTGAGGGGGGAAAGTGTTGGTACCAGAATGTGTGGTGCTGAGGAGGAGTGGGATGTTACCAGAATGTGTGGTGCTGAGGAGGAATGGGATGATACCAGAATGTGTGGTGCGGAGGAGGAATAAGATGATACCAGAATGTGTGGTGCTGAGGAGGAATGGGATGATACCAGAATGTGTGGTGCAGAGGAGGAATGGGATGATACCAGAATGTGTGGTGCTGAGGAGGAATGGGATGATACCAGAATGTGTGTTGCAGAGGAGGAATGGGATGATACCAGAATGTGTGGTGCTGAGGGGGGAAAGCGTTGGTACCAGAATGTGTGGTGCTGAGGAGGAGTGGGATATTACCAGAATGTGTGGTGCTGAGGAGGAATGGGATGATACCAGAATGTGTGGTGCTGAGGAGGAATGGGATGATACCAGAATATGTGGTGCAGAGGAGGAGTGGGATGATACCAGAATGTGTGGTGCTGAGGAGGAATGGGATGATACCAGAATGTGTGGTGCTGAGGAGGAATGGGATGATACCAGAATGTGTATTGCAGAGGAGGAGTGGGATGATACCAGAATGTGTGGTGCTGAGGAGGAATGGGATGATACCAGAATGTGTGGTGCTGAGGGGGGAAAGCGTTGGTACCAGAATGTGTGGTGCTGAGGAGGAGTGGGAATTACCAGAATGTGTGGTGCTGAGGAGGAATGGGGTGATACCAGAATGTGTGGTGCTGAGGGGGGAAGTGTTGGCACCAGAATGTGTGGTGCAGAGGAGGAATGGGATGATACCAGAATTTCTGGTGCTGAGGAGGAATGGGGTGATACCAGAATGTGTGGTGCTGAGGAGGAATGGGATGATACCAGAATGTGTGGTGCAGAGGAGGAGTTGAATGAAACCAGAATGTGTGGTGCTGAGGAGGAATGGGATGATACCAGAATGTGTGGTGCTGAGGGGGGAAGCGTTGGTACCAGAATGTGTGGTGCAGAGGAGGAATGGGATGATACCAGAATATGTGGTGCTGAGGAGGAATGGGATGATACTAGAATGTGTGGTGAAGAGGAGGAGTGGGATGATACCAGAATGTGTGGTGCGGAGGAGGAGTGGGATGATACCAGAATGTGTGGTGCGGAGGAGGAATGGGATGATACCAGAATGTGTGGTGCTGAGGAGGAATGGGATGATACCAGAATGTGTGTTGCAGAGGAGGAATGGGATGATAACAGAATGTGTGGTGCTGAGGGGGGAAAGCGTTCGTACCAGAATGTGTGGTGCTGAGGAGGAGTGGGATGATACCAGAATGTGTGGTGCTGAGGAGGAATGGGATGATACCAGAATGTGTGGTGCTGAGGGGGGGAGCGTTGGTACCAGAATGTGTGGTGCAGAGGAGGAATGGGATGATACCAGAATATGTGGTGCTGAGGAGGAATGGGGTGATACCAGAATGTGTGGTGCTGAGGAGGAATGGGATGATACCAGAATGTGTGGTGCAGAGGTGGAATGGGGTGATACCAGAATGTGTGGTGCAGAGGAGGAATGGGGTGACACCAGAATATGTGTTGCAGAGGGGGGGAAGCGTTGGTACCAGAATGTGTGGTGCTGAGGAGGAATGGGATGATACTAGAATGTGTGGTGCAGGGGAGGAGTGGGATGATACCAGAATGTGTGGTGCTGAGGAGGAATGGGATGATACCAGAATGTGTGGTGCTGAGGAGGAATGGGATGATACAGAATGTGTGGTGCAGAGGAGCAATGGGATGATACTAGAATGTGTGGTGCAGAGGAGGAATGGGATAATACCAGAATGTTTGGTGCGGAGGAGGAATGGGATGATACCAGAATGCGTGGTGCGGAGGAGGAATGGGATGATACCAGAATGTGTGGTGCTGAGGAGGAGTTGGATGGTACCAGAATGTGTGGTGCAGAGGAGGAATGGGATGGTACCGGATTATGTGGTGCTGAGGAGGAAAGAGATAGTACCGGAATATTTAGTGTTGAGGAGTAAAGGGATGGTACTGGATTATGTGGTGTTGAGGAAGAGAGTGGCGGTAGCAGATTATGTGGTGCTAAAAAGGAGAGGGAAGGTGACTGATTATGTGGTGCACGGAACTAAAGGGATGACAGTAGATAATGTGGTGTTGAGGAGGAAAGGTGTGATGGGGATTATGTTGTGCTGAGGAGGAAAGGGATGGTGGTAGATGATGTGGTGTTGAGGAGGAAACGTGTGGTGGGGATTATGTGTTGCTGAGGACAAAAGGAATGGAATTGGATTATACCGGGTGTAGGAAAGGGATGGTAGTAGCTTGTGTTGCATGCTGAGGAGGAAATGAATGACACTGGAATATGTGGTGCCGGTGGTGGGAAGGGATTGGAGTGGATTATAAACTGCTTGCGGAGAAGGAAGGGAATGACACTGGAGCATGTTGTGTTGAGGACAACTGGGATGGTGGCAGATTATCTGGTGCTGTGTCGGAAAGGGACGGTACTGGATTATTTGGTGCTGTTGATAAGACACTGGTGCTTAGGGGCCAAATGAGGGTGTCAAAGGTTTGAAGTGTGGTGCTGTGGCTACTGGGTTTGGAGTGTGGCTCCGTGCTTCTGTGGCTGTAGGGGTGCGCAGTGTGGCGCTGTGGTTCTGGGTTCTGTGGCTGTAGAAATGTGGAGTCTGGCACTGTGGCAATGTCGCTGTGGAAATGTGGAGTGTGATGTTGTAAATCATGTGGAAAGAAGAAGATTTATGTGTAGGATCCACTTCCGAAGTGCTTATACTGCTTGCACCATGAGCACAAGCCAGCAGATTGAGGTATGTGCAGGAATTTTTCAACAAAGACATTGAAAGAATGAGAGAGGCGATTGTATCGTGCCTTTTAGGAAAACTAAATTGAGAAGGATAAAAAAGCAGACTAAAGGACCCTCTGATTCTGCTGTTAAAAGTCAGACATCTGCTCAAATGCCCTCTGGTGGGATACACAAGAAGTACAAGGCAGAAAGTGGAGATCCTGTAGGAGAGGAGGTAACATTTAAAAAAAATCTAAGGCAGCGTCCGTGTCAGATACTAAAGCGTCAGGGAATAAAGGTGATGAGAACATGCTGAAGAGACAAAAGTAATTGGCTGTAGAAAAGGCTCAGAAGTCACCAGGCGGTGAGAGAGGTTGGTCGTTGACCAGCAGATTACTGATAGAGGGGACCAAGGTTCGGCTCGCCATCCTTGAAAGAGACTTCGACAAAGGTGTTAACGTTGACATATGATAAATCATTGGCCAGGGAGACATCAGCAACGGGTGAAATGCTATCGGTGAAGGAAGTGCCGTTGACAAAGGAGGTGCCATTGACTAAAAACTGCCACGGACGAGGGATTTATCGTCGTCAAGCAGCAAGTTCATGTTTGAAAAGAAGCAAACATTAGTCACACCCACTACATCGAATGGTTCATTGAAGGATATGAAAATGGGGCAGTGGAATGGTTAGAAATGGGATCTCTGGTTGGCAGTCAGTTTGCACTCTGTCCAAGCAAGGACCCTCACTCTAGTCAGGGCAAAGGAGAAACACACCTGGTTAACCCCCACCCACCCCCTTGGTAGCTTGGCACGAGCAGGAATGCTTATCCCAGAAGCAATGTGTAAAGTATTTGTACCAACACACACACTAATACAGTGAAAACACCATCAAATGGACACCACACCAGTTTAGAAAAATAGGTTATATTTATCAAATCAAACACGACCAAAACGACAAAAATCCAACATACACAAGTCAAGATATGAGTTTTCAAAATAATTTGGCCCCCATTATGACATAGGTGGTAAATGCCGCCTACCGCCACAGCGACGACCATCAAAAGACCGTCGCCATGGCTACCTACCGTCTGCTATATTAGTACCGTAGCCGGAATTCTGCCAGAAGGCTGGCAGAATTCTGGCTATGGTCATGGTGGCGGAAGGTGGTAAGGTGTCGCTGCTGCCAGTGCCACTCCAGTAGAACGCTGCAGAGCGTATCATGACCTATGATACGGTCTGGCGGTGTTCTGCTGGCGTATGCTGCTGCTGGCAGCAGCACCGTGTGCCGTCTCCTGCCGGAGGACCCCCTGCTAGCAGGTAAGTTGGATGCTCCAACAGGGGAGAGGGGTGGGGGTGTTGTGTTTGTGTCTGTGTGCATGCATGCAGTTGTGGGGCGTGTGTAATGCGTGTGCGCATGAATAAATGTGAGTGTGTGTGTATGTTATGATGTGTGCTTGTATGTATGTCAGTGTGTGTGGATGTGTGTGTGGATGTGTGTGTGCATGGATGTATGCATGCGTGGGTGAATGTGGGTATGCGTGTGTGTATGCGTGCCTGTCTGTGCGTGTACGTGTGTGTATGTTGGGGGGTCGGAAGGGGGAGGGTGGGGAGGACTCTGGTAAGGAGGGCAGGGGAGACCCCTATCAGTGCCAGGGAAGGTATTCCCTGGCACTGATATTGCCTACTGCCATGGTTTCTGTGAAGGTACAACTGCAGGATAGCCGAACAAAGCACAGTCACAGGCAGGGGCAGCACTTCTCCTCAGCTCTTCTCCTTGGCAGAGATTCCTCTTGCTTCCTTAAGTGATCTAAAGTCTGGGGTTTTGGGTCCATTACTTATATCCTTTTCTGCCTTTGAAGTGGGCACACTTCAAAGGAAGGTCTCTGTTGTTCACAAGATCCTACCTTGCTCAGGCCAGGCCCTAGACACACACCAGGGGGTTGGAGACTGCATTGTGTGAGGGCAGACACAGCCTATTCAGGTGTAAGTGACCACTCCTCCTTCCACTATAGCCCTGTTGGCACATCAGGATATGCAGGCTACTCTCCAGCTCCCTTTGTGTCACTGTCTAGGGGAGATTCACAAACAGCCCAACTGTCAAACTGACCCAGACAGGGAATCCACAAGCAGGCAGAGTCACAGAATGGTTAAAGCAAGAAAATGCCTACTTTCTAAAAGTACCTTTTTTTAAACTAGCAATCTAAAAACCAACTTCACTAACAGATGTAGTTTTAAATTGTGAGTTCAAAGACCCCCAACTCCATATGTCTACCTGCTCTGAAAGGGAAACTACTCTTTAAGGATTTTTAAAGGCAGCCCCCATGTTAACCTATGAGAAAGATAGGCCTTGCAACAGTAAAAAATGAATTTAGCAGTATTTCATTGTTAAGACATGTAAAACACATAAGCACATGTCCCACAAGTAACATGTACTGAACCCTGCCTATGGAGCTACCTTAGGGGTGCCTTACATGTACAATAGGGGAAGGTTCGGGCCTGACAAGTGGGTACACTTGCCAGATCGATTTGGCAGCTTAAAACTGCAAACACAGACACTGCAGTGGCAGGCCTGAGCCATGTTTACAGGGCTAGTAATGTGGGTGGCACAACCAGTGCTGCAGGCCCACTAGTACCATTTGATTTACAGGCCCTGGGCACCGCTAGTGTACTTTACTAGGGACTTAATAGTAAATCAAATATATGTATTTTTTTTCCAATATATTTTTATTAAGTTTCAACAATGTCAAGTACATAGCCGGCAGCAATATCTCTAAACGCACTGCAGTCTTTTTCAAGAGGGGTTACAGTATAAAAAGAAAAATAGTATATCATAGATCACCGAGGCCGGAGGGTGGAGGCAAGCAACTGGACATCAGCGGCCTCCAACCCGTGCACAAAATACCTGTCCAACAATCATATTGGGCACAGTGTCCATCTTACCCAGGTATTATTTATTATCTCAGTTTTTATGTGCTTTTATGGTCATTGATCGAATAAAGCTGATGATGATGACCTGTCCAACAATCATATTGGGCACAGTGTCCATCTTACCCATCAAGGATCCTGGGGACTGAAGACGCAGAAGGCTTTTGGATGGCATGGTAAGTAGCAGTAGCCAGGCCATGACTTTAAATGGTGCGCACTGCTACCACTGGGCGGTATGTTATACAATTACGTTTTACGCTGCCGTCTTGGCCGAACCAGCTGGGCTCGGCTCCTCCCCCTCTCGGGGTACTATTTTATCAGTCAGTTTTACCATGTAGGTGTCCCAGGGTGTCGTAGTTCCATTTCTGCCCCCTGACTGTTGATCATGTTACAATGGCGTAGCCTCTGCCACAGCGCAGCGTGACACTCCCCCAGCCAGCTCTCCACACTTGGGGGTTGGGTTGCTTTCCAGGACATAGCAATAAGTCACCTAACTAATACGAGTGTAAGATCCGCAAATCTTAGGTAGTGTTTAGTCTGTGCGGTTCTCTTAGCTATTCCCAAGAGACAGAAGAGTGGGTCTAGTGGAAGGCATACATCTATAATATGCGACACGTGACGCACCACCTGTGTCCATGCACTGTGCAACACTGGGCATTCCTGTGTCATATGTATAAAGGCATCATTGTCATGGTTGCACCTTGGAAAGGAGGTGGGGGGTTCCCAGGGAACATACCATGTAGACGAAGGGAGCGTTGGGTAAGTTTGGTGAACGTAATTAAATTGGGTATATTTCAATCTAGCATTCCTGGAAACGCAACGCACCCTTTCCAATGCCATCTTCCATTGCTGTTCTGTCACCGCATTGCCCAAGCAAGTGTCCCATCTAGTGGGCATGTGATGCACCCTGTGTCTCCCTAAGTGCTATATAGAGATTGTAGATCCCCCTCCTGTCCAAGCCTCTTGTAAGAATGTAATGCATCCCTTGATGTATTGTGGGCTCTGTAGGGCCCAATCGCCAGATGTTCCCCAACACTGCCTGTATTCCTGCATAAGCCAGGATCTGCCCTGCATCTGAGCTATAGGTATCACTTAAATTTGAAAAAGTACGCAGCTGGCCCTCTACATAGAGGTCACCCAGGCATGTAAGTCCCCTCTTCCTCCAGGGATTAAAGTTATATATGTGAGTGAGATATTGCAACTGCGGTATATCCCATATCGGGAGTCTAGGTGAGTAGAGGGGCAAACGGTGTCATGGCAGGGTATACTGGGGTCCAAGTCAGCTTCACTGTCCGCAGCAGTAATCCCAGTTCTCGGGCGCATCTCGTGTGAGAAGCCATCCTAATACTCCTAGCTCTCTGGGGTTTCACTGCAGCTGCTGCTGCTGCCAACCCTCAGACAGGTTTCTGCCCCCCTGGGGCTTGGGCAGCCCAGTCCCAGGAAGGCAGAACAAAGGATTTCCTCTGAGAGAGGGTGTTACACCCTCTCCCTTTGGAAATAGGTGTTAAGGGATGGGGAGGAGTAGCCTCTCCTAGCCTCTGGAAATGCTGTGAAGGGCAAAGATGGGGCCCTCCTTGCATAAACCAGTCAACACCGATTCAGGGATCCCCCAGCCCTGCTCTGGCGCGAAACTTGACAAAGGAAAGGGGAGTGACCACTCCCCTGACCTGCACCTCCCAGGGGAGGTACCCAGAGCTCCTCCAGTGTGCTCCAGACCTCTGCCATCTTGGATGCAGAGGTGTGAGGGCACAATGGACAGCTCTGAGTGGCCAGTGCCAGCAGGTGACGTCAGAGACCCCTCCTGATAGGTGCTTACCTCTCTCTGTAGCCAATCCTCCTCTGAGGGCTATTTAGGGTCTCTCCTGTGGGTTTCTTGTGAGATAACGAATGCAAGAGCTCACCAGAGTTCCTCAGCACTTCCCTCTTCGACTTCTGCCAAGGATCGACCGCTGACTGCTCCAGGACGCCTGAAAAAACGCAACAAAGTAGCAAGACGACTACCAGCAACATTGTAGCCCTCATCCTGACGGCTTTCTCGACTGTTTCCTGGTGGTGCATGCTCTGAGGGCTGTCTGCCTTCACCCTGCACTGGAAGCCGAGAAGAAATCTCCTGTGGGTCGACGGAATCTTCCCCCTGCTAACGCAGGCACCAAACTTCTGCATCACTGGTCCTCTGGGTCCCCTCTCATCCTGACGAGCGTGGTCCCTATAACACAGGAGCTGGTTCCAAGTAACCCCGTGTAGGAGGCTGGCCTGGCTTATAGTGGGTACCTTGTGGTACTTACACCTTGTGCCAGGTCCAGTTATCCCTTATTAGTAGATTAGTAGTGTTCTAGCAGCTTAGGCTGATAGAGGTAGCTATAGCAGAGCAGCTTAGGCTGAACTAGGAGACATGCAAAGCTCCTACTATACCACTTATATCATATAGCACTATATCATAAGAAACACACTACTCACAGTTACTAAAAATAAAGGTACTTTATTTTAGTGACTATATGCCAAACGTATCTCAGAGGATATACTCCCTTAGGGGGTAAGTAAAATACACAAAAAATACACACAAACCAAAATCTGGTAGTGCAAACACTGTAGAACACAATAGAATGCAATAGGAGAAAATAGGCCTAGGGGCAACACAAAACATATACTCCAAAAGTGGAATGCGAACTACAAATGGACCCCAGGCCTAGTGTAGTGTGTAGAGGGTCGCTGGGAGTGTAAGACAACACTAAGGGTGTCCAAGATACCCCACCCCAAGACCCTGAAAAGTAGGAGTAAAGTTACCCTACTACCCCAGAAAGACAGTAAAGTCGAGATATGGGATTCTGCAAAGGCAACAACTGACTGCAAAGCACTGAAGATGGATTCCTGTACCTGAGGACCTGCAAAGGAAGGGTACCAAGTCCAAGAGCCACGCAATTGTCCAGGGGGGGCAGGAGCCCACTAAACCCCGGATGAAGGTGCAAAAGGGCTGCCTCTGGGTGGAAGAAGCCAAAGATTCTGCAACAACCGAAAGTGCCAGGAACTTCTCCTTTGGTCAGAAGATGTCCCACGGCGTGCTGGAGGATGCAGAGTTCCACGCAGAAAGACCGCAAACAAGCCTTGCTAGCTGCAAGAGTCGCGGTTGAAGGTTTTGGGTGCTGCCAGGGCCCAGGAAGGACCAGGAGGTCGCCCCTTGGAAGAGGAGTCAGAGGGGGCGCTCAGCCACACAGAGAGCCCACGCAGAAGCAGGCAGCACCCGCAGAAGTACCTGAACAGGCATTCAGGAAATCTGAGCACAGCGGTCGTCTCAGCACAACAAAAGAGGGTTCTTTGAAGTCAGAGGTCAACTCAGCAAGCTGGGCAATGCAGGACAGAATGCTGGGGACCTGGGCTAGGCTGTGCACAAAGGAAGTCTTGCAAAAGTGCACAGAAGCCCTAGCAGCTGCAGTTCACGCAGTACACAGGATTACTGTCTGGCGCGGGGAGGCAAGGACTTACCTCCACCAAATTTGGACAGATGGACCCCTGGACTCTCGGGTGTAGGAAAGTATCATAGAGTGACTGGTGCCATTCCTTGGAGGATACCGAGAACGCAAAGGCGCCATCGAGAGACACGTCTGACAGCAATGGATGCCTCAATGTGCGCATGTAGGCAGTTTGGAAATGCGACTGTCATGCAGAGGTATGGCTGGTGGAAGAGCACGTCATTTAGGCCGGAGGTCCAGGCATGAGTGATAGTGATTGACATGCTATTTGATGGCTGCAGTGTTTTTGGAAAGAAACCGGATAAGGCCCTTCGAGCAGCACGTTCGCTGGGTATGCTGCACAATAGGCAGCCATACAGAGGATTCAAGAGACAATTCTTTTGCCAAGGTCCGGGGCAGCAAGGGACGTTTTTTCGACTTTACAGACAATATGCATCAAATGGCCAGTAGAGCTCGTGTGGACAGCAGGCAAAGCAGCAGAGTCAGAGGACAAGGGAAGGATGAATCTGAAATGGAAGTCAGCCTTTAGAATGTAAGGCCACAGGAGGACCATCATGACTTCCTGAGAAGCAGTGCCTCCAACACTCAGCTGCCACTCAGAGCAAGAATACAGTTTTTGTTTAAAGGTTGGCAGCAGATAACAGGCAGATGGGTATCGGATATTGTAGGACAAAGTCATGTTCTGGAGCTTGTAGAGAAACCACATCATGAGTCCCACCAATAAAAGAGAGAAACAGACAGACATTTAAGAGAGCGAAAGGCAGAGAAAGCAAAATTACTGAAGAAAAGAGCTATCGGAAGGGCTCCGCTGGAGGAAATGTATGAGGGATTCTATTCGAGATCCTTTCTCATTTTGAAAAATCTGGAGAATGGAGTCAAATATTGGATTGACGGGCACTGAACACAATTATGAACAAGCAGAGTTTCCTCATGATCACATTCCAGGATATATTTCTGTTCATAAGAAAGCGAGATTTTCTAAGTTTAGTAGACTTGATAGACTTGGAGGATGCATATTTCAATCTACCCATTCACAAGAAACACTGAAAATATCTCCGTTTTGTGGTGGCAGGTCAGCACTATCAATTCAAAGCCCTGCCTTTGAGTCTGAGCTCAGCTCCGTGAGTCTTCACCAAATGCATGGCTCCAATAGCGGCGTTTATACGGCGAAAGAGCGGTGTGGTGTATCCATACTTGGACGATTGGCTTGTAAAAGCAAGCATGTTACTATAGCCCAGAGAGATACCAGACTTATGAAGGAAATGCTCTTACAGTCTTGCAATACATAGAAGGAAATCAAATATGGAGCCACGCAGGGATTCGAGGTTTCTTGGAGCGAGATTGAGAACATCTTAAGGGTTGGGATTCCCATCACAAGATAGAGGCAGGAAGCTAAAGAAGCAGGTGACACTTATAACAGGAGAAGAAAAGGTAGACGTAAAGTTATGGGACTAAAGGCAGTAGGGGCAGCATTAAAAACCTCTCAACATTTAGTAAAGATCTGTCCGGTTACGATAAGCACGGACAATACGACCATAACGTATTACATATGGAATCAAGGAGGAACAGGATTGTTGATCCTTTCGAGAGAAGCGAAGAAGATATGGCGATGGGCAATTGCCAATGAAGTCTGGTTGATTGCAGAGCGCGTTCCAGGAGTGGACAAAGAACAGGAAGACCAATGGAGCAGATGTTATGTGGATGCTCAAGAGTGGGGAATAGACTCGCGTCAATGAGGCAGGAAACTTCGAAGGAGGGGAAAGCCAGAATGGGATATGTTGGCAACGGATCAGACTTGCAAATGCAAGAAAGTTTGCCGGAGATGGCTTTGCCCAGGGACACAAGGCAAGGCATGTTTGATAAATCAGAGAGGGATGTTTGTTTAAGCGTTCCCTCGCAGATCAGGAGAGAGTTGCATGGTGATTTGAGTAGCGCCCGCGTGGCCATGTCAGCACTGGTATGCAAACCTCTTGGAGTCATCTGTAGAAAGGCAGTGAAGTTCAAGCCAGATGCTCAGTTACACAGGAACCTCACCACAAACCGCAGTGGCTTCACCAGATGCCTCATCAGGACTTGGAATTTGAGAATTGTGGAGGACAGTAGAGGGGTTTAAATAAAACGTGAGCCAAATCAATGGCCAAACTGTAGGATATGACATGGCAACGGTTTGTGCAGTGGGCATGTGAAAAAGGGCTGGTTGTAATGTGTAAGGAGCCACGTGAACTTTTACCATATCTGCTACACTTGGCGGAATCCGCTCCGTCCTTTGGGTCAGTAAAAGTGCTCCTTGCAGCAACTTCAAGATTTCTCAGGACTCCCAATAAGATGTTTGTATGTTCAGGGAGTGATAAAAGAATTTATGAAAGGGTTATTTCCACCAGTACACAAGGTGGCGCCGGAGTGGGAATGAAATACTGACTTGGCAGCCTCGGTGAAGGCGCCGTTTGAGCCAGTTCATAAAGCAGCACTTAAACATTTGACGACAAAGACCGAATTTTTATTGGCGATAACTTCGGCAAGAAGAGCTCGAGAGATGCAATCCTTATGGTACAGAGAACCGTATCTGCTTTTTGCAAATGAAAAAGTGACTATGATGGCACATCCGAAGTTTGTTTCAAAAGTGCCAACTATGTTTCACCTTAGGCAAAAAAATAAGTTACCAACGTTTTTGCAAAGCCACCAGTGCCAGCTGAGAAGGCGCTACATTCGTTGGACATTTATAGATGTCCAAAGTTTGATTTACATGCAACTAGGGAGATTCGAACATGGATCAATTATGTGTTGCCTATGGGTTGGGAAGTGTAGAAAGTGCAGCATCTATGCAGACACTCGGATGATGGATTGGGGTGTGTCTGGTGATGAATAGGCCACTGACACGGAGATCCAGTGTGCATTCCACAATGGCAGTGGGTACGACAATAGCTTTTTTTGCAGGAGTATCTTTGTTGGATATTTTTAAAACTAGAACCTGGAGAGCGACACACACTTGCTAAGCATTACTGTGTAGAGCTGCGAGTAACTAAGGGGGCTGCAATGGTTCCAGCAGCTCTCAGGAGTCTGTTAGCATGCGGTAGCCTAATTCCCGCCTCCACGTTCTGAATGATGATGCTGCATCTTAGTCTGGTTCAAGCATGTGAATCTATGAAAGATCCAATGCTGGAGAAGGACATATGTTACTTACCTGTCACTCCGGTTCTCCAGCATCGGCATCTTTCATAGATTCACATTCTGCCCACCCATCTCCCCGTCTATTACGCTTTCTATAAAAATGGGGAAACTAAAGGTTCCGGAAATCTGACAGTTGGAAGCATCAGTGAAGGGAACAGCTTGGTGAGGTTGGTTCTGGTTGGCTCGAGTTTGGATGATTTATAATGATGTGGAGAGGTTGAGGAAAGTTTTATTGAATGCTAGGGAAATGAATGGTTATATGTCCACTGCTGCTTGCAATGCGACCAGGGGTTCCCAGTCTGACGACGGAGGAGGATTCAAGCTTGTGAATCTATGAGAGATACCATTGCTCGAGAACTGGACCTATGGATAAGTGACTTATTACGTTTTAAAACTGTGTTCCTTTTTACAGGCTGTGAAAACCATTGTTGTGTTAAAAGTCTAAAAACACTGAGGCGACTGGGGAGGGGAATGTGGCCCTGTGGTCTGAGCTGATGACTTTGGAACAAGGGTAAGTCTCTGCGTCGGATCAACATTCTGTGGTTTAGGGCAAGTTGCCGTGCCAACGAAACATGAATGTGACCTTGTGTGATGCGACTGATGCTCATCTAAAGCGCTCCAGAGCTTAAGGGACAGGACCAAGCAGCTGATATTTCCTCCCCTTAATCAGTACATACTTTGAACAGAAAACATAAGGAGAAATCACTTTAAACCTTCTCCAGAGCTGCCATAATGATCTCGGACTGAAAAGTACAGTAAAGAAAAACAGAAACGTCATGTTACAAATACATACAGATGACTTTATATGAAGTTCTCTTTAAGTGTACCACCCCGGCCCTTGCAGACTCTTGAAACATGAACAAATGAGCAGTATTTTTCTTTTCTCAAGCTGGCCACCTGTGGAATCCAGTGTCAATGCCAGGGTCCTCCCTGGATCCCCACCCTTTCAGGTCTGGACAGTGTGAAAGTTATCAGTGATCGACCTCAACAGGTCAATTAGATTTTCCGTAAAAGAACTTGCAGACTAAAGAAATCCTGGCTTTGTAGAGCACTTGGCTCAGCAGGAAACTAAGGGCCAGATGTAGCAAGAAGGCAGATTGCAACTCGCAATTTAGGATGCAGAACGGTGTCTCAGACACCATCTGCGAGTCGCTATGGGGTCGCAAAGACCCACCTCATTAATATTAATGAGGTGGGTCGCAATTTGCGACCCCCATTGCGAGTAGGGGCATTCATGGGGATGGAGGCCTGCTGGACACAGCAGACCACCATGTCCGTGACTGCTTTTAAATAAAGCAGTTTTTTTTTTTCAAAGTGCAACCCGTTTTCCTTAAAGGAAAACGAGCTGCACTTTGAAAAATAAACCGAAACCTTTAGTTTCGGTATTTTTCAGGGCAGGTAGTGGTCCATTGGACCACTGCCTGCTCTGAAAAATATTTTTTTATGCCAGACACAAAGGGGAAAGGGTCCCGTGGGGACCCCTTCCCGTTTGCGACTGGGTTACCATCCACTTCAAGTGGATGGTAACTGCAAGTCCATTTGCGACCGCATTCGCGGTCGCAAATGGAATTACATCGCATTGCGACTCACAAATAGGAAGGGAACACCCCTTCCTATTTGCGACTCGGAAATGCATTTTGCGAGTAGGTTCCGACTCGCAAAATGCATTTCTACATCTCAAAGTGGCTTTAGCGACTCGCAAACGGCGATTTTCGCCGTTTGCGACTCGCTAAAGCTTTGCTACATCTGGCCCTTAGAGAGAGTGCAAGAAGCCCGCCCCTTCATTGGGGAGCCACCATCACCAGGACGTTCACAGCTGCTGGAAGGATGATCGAGGGATGGAGGATGGGATGGGGGAGGTCCAGGTTGTGGATGACAGGCAGCGGGTGCACTGAGCTCTGCAGCACTGTCCGTTCATTCTTCTCCAGAGTGAGGACAGCACTGACATCATACCCAGCAAGGAAGGTGGACCTTCCCTCCAGCACCTTCTCCGAGTTCCTCCCCATTGTATGTCATGCTGTGGGTGCTCGCTTGTTCTTGGGCCCTTACAGCCATGAGAGACCCCTGGCTCGGCTCTTCCTGTAATTTGTCCGGCTCGCCCACCTCCATTGGTCTCAGCAAGTGCACAGGAGTTGCGTAAGGAGAACACTGAAGAGTGCCTTGTTCGTATTTAATGCACAAATGATGAGTGGTCTCGGCCTTTCGTGCAGTGAGTGGGAATCACGTCAGTCTCTGGGCGTGGACCCCCGATAACTGAACATCTGATCTGTGAACAGCTCAACCTTTCCAAAGAAAGTCTGGAAATTGTTTGGTGGCAAATAGTGCGTGTACCAGATACTCCCAACATTACATGGTCATACTGTGTTCAGCATCGGAGGATCCGCACTGGTATCATTCCTGCCAGCATCTGGCGCCCTCAGCACACCTCTGGCAGCTGCACTTTTAATATCAAATAATGTCACATTGATCTACTTGCAGAAGTCTTCTGAGCTGCAAATGGGTTTACACCTGCTAGGAATCCTTTAGAGAAACCCTAGCTGGTGTTAAAAAAAGATAAATTTGGCCCTGAATGTAAATTCCCTTTGCATATAAGCCCCAGTGTGCCTATGGCAGCAGTTTCTTCTGTAGAGAAGATTTACCCTCTTGCTGCTGAGTCCGGGCCAGGTCCAGGTCCAGGTCCAGGTCCAGGTCCAGGTCGCAAACAGTGGCTGGACAGGCAGTACTATATGGTATTGTCTGCTCAGGTGACCTTCTTCCCACCAATCTCTGCTTTTCTATTCATGACTCAAGCATGTGCATGTATGAAAGACCCAGGACTAGAGAAGGGGCGAGTTACTTACCTGTACCCACAGACTTCTGCATTGGTATCTCTCGTAGATCCACACGGCAGTCCCTCCTCCCCTTCTGACGCTCTCTGTTATGTTACCTGCCTGGACAGACTGTGCCATGGAGCCTCTTGGGGGAGAATAAACTCTGACATTCTGGTCATTTTATGAGGTGAATCGACTCACACAGTCCGCCGCTGGGCCAGTGCTGGTTTGAGTGTATAACCCACTGATTACAGACATTTTCAGCCAAATACCAGGGAATGATTCAAACAGGTGTATCTATAAAAGACGCTGGAGAACCGTAGCTAATGGTAAGCCTTGTTTTCTACTTTGCTGACACTCTATGTGTTCTTGGACAAGTCACGTCACTTTGCAAGCGCGCTGGAGCTCTGTCACCACTAGTGACTTCTACAGCTCTTGTAAAACTTTATTGATTCAATAGATTTGTGGTGCACCTGTAGAAATGCTGCTCAGGAGGAGATGTGATGTGTTTTTGACTTAATTTCTACACCCATATGATAGACCAGACTAACCCTGAAACACGTTTTTTCTCTAATGTGTTTGTGGATGCAGCGTTTTCCAGGAAGGACTTGCTGTCTCTGCGCTGTTGGACCCCCATGGAAAGGACAGTGTGGTGGTGCTCCCCCCTCGAACCCATGATAGTCTGGAGGAGTGGCAGAGAGTGGCAGAGTACTACGTGGAGGGCCCCCGCTTGGAGCTTGTCGGAGGAAAGGTGAGGAAGGCCTTGACATGTAATGTGTGCTTGTGATATCACCAGACGTTCCCTCTTCTGCTCAGATCCACACTCTGAGAAGAGAAGACGTGATCTAAGACCATGTGAGCCCCTCTCCACCCTCATCTTACAACTACTGCACATTCTTCTCAGCCCTGGCTGTAAAGTTCAGGAAAGTTTATTTGCCATTTTCAGTCACCTGAGAACTTGCCCAGTACCTGCTTCACATGAAATGGAAAGGCCAATCTGCTGGACTTATGTAGCTACAGAGACTGTAGGATGTGCCTTCTGAGAGGAAGTCTGGAGCAGTGGGACATCCTTGAGTGTCCACCCACCAGGCAGTATGGGCTGTAAGTAAGGATGTGGTGACCTGTGTCTAGGTGTAACTCGTGGCCAATAGCACACGCAGCTTCTCATTCATCTAACGTACACTCAAGGCACACGCCCCACTCGGTGTGTCCATCTTAACATGTCAGCAAGCAGACCACAGGCACACATCCTAGACAGACCTTAAACTAGCTCTGGTACAGCAGTTCGTGGACCCTGGGCATGTCTGGTTGAATGCGCATACCGCCTGTGGCCACAACCCACAGCTTCATGTGTGTGCTGAGTGCAGTGTGTGTTAGTAATAACCTTCATCATGGATGTGGTTACCACCGCGGCATCTGAGAAACATCCCCTTCTGCAGTAGCAGCATGTTTCCACCTTTCTGGTAATCCACCCCTTCATAGTTAGGAGAGGGGACTGAGGTACAAAACAGGGGTTACTGTGCAGCCTCAGGGGTGCTCCCCGTCGCTCTGTCTTGACTGAGCCCTCCGTCTGATGAACTGCCCTAGGTTCAGGGGCTCAGTTACATGTTCACTTCTCTCAGGTGGGCTGGAGCGGGCTTCAAGGCTGCGGCTTTCCATCAATGGTTCACCAATGCCAAGGTCTGGACTTTCTCCCAGGTCACTTGACGCAGACGTCTGTAGGTGGCACTAGACCCACAGATATAGCTGTATGACCCATGCCTTCACCACCCATGCCTTTACCACGCATATCCCTTTACCACGCATGCCTTTACCACCCATGCCTTTACCACGCATATCCCTTTACCACGCATGCCTTCACCACCCATGCCTTTACCACGCATATACCTTTACCGACCATGCCTTTACCACCCATACCTTTACCACCCATATACCTTTACCACCCATATACCTTTACCACGCATATACCTTTACCTCCCATGCCTTTACCACACATATACCTTTACCACCCATGCCTTTACCACCCATGCCTTTACCACGCATATCCCTTTACCACACATATCCCTTTACCACCCATGCCTTTACCACGCATCTACCTTACCACCCATGCCCTTACCACCCATGCCTTTCCCACCCATATGCCTTTACCACCCATGCCTTTACCACACACCTACCTTTCCCACCCATGCCTTTACCACCCACCTACCTTCCCACCCATGCCTTTCCCACCCATCTGCCTTTACCACCCATCTGCCTTTACCACCCATCTGCCTTTACCACCCATCTGCCTTTACCACGCATCTGCCTTTACCACGCATATGCCTTTACCATCCATGCCTTTACCACGCACCTACCTTTCCCACCTATGCCTTTACCGCGCATCTACCTTTACCACGCATCTACCTTTACCACGCATCTACCTTTACCACGCATCTACCTTTACCACGCATCTACCTTTACCACGCATCTGCCTTTACCACCCATGCCTTTACCACCCATGCCTTTACCACACATGCCTTTACCACACATGCCTTTACCACACATGCCTTTACCACACATGCCTTTACCACACATATACCTTTACCACCCATGTCTTAACCTGCCATGCCTTTACCACCCATGCCTTTACCACACATATACCTTTACCACACATATACCTTTACCACCCATGTCTTAACCTGCCATGCCTTTCCCACCCATGCCTTTACCACACATCTACCTTTCCCACCCATGCCTTTATCACCTATGCCTTTATCACCTATGCCTTTACCACGCATATGCCTTCACCACACATATGCCTTTTCCACCCATGCCTTTTCCACCCATGCCTTTACCACACATATGCCTTTTCCACACATATGCCTTTTCCACACATATGCCTTTTCCACACATATGCCTTTACCACCCATATGCCTTTACCACCCATATGCCTTTACCACCCATATGCCTTTACCACTCATATGCCTTTACCACCCATGCCTTTACCACTCATACCTTTATAACCCATGCTTTTACAACCCATGTCTTTACCATGCATATACCTTTACCACCCATTACTTTACAACCTATGCCTTTACCACCCATACAGCTTTACCACCCTTGCCTTTACCACCCTTGCCTTTACCACCCATGCCTTTACCACTCATACCTTTATAACCCATTCCTTTCTGATGGATACAACTACCTGTGGATTCCTCACCTCATGAATACTCCCATGGCGCCAGCATTCGACGGAAATCTTCTTACTAGTCTCTGCACGTCGACGAGGACGTCACTGTCTCGCACGCGACGCCGTCTGACGTCATACAGGCAATAAGAGGTCCTCGACGACGTGCAGACGTCAGTTCCCTTTTTTCCGTGCATTCGAAACGGTTATCTTCGAGGGAGCAACTGTTACTCTTGCGGTTACAGTGTATATCTTGCTGCGTACTCTTTCTCTGTGGAAATAATGTCGCAGAGAAAGTCTGGATTTAAGCCTTGTCGTGAGTGTGGAGGCAAGATGTCGGTGACGGATCCTCATTCCGATTGCCTTTGGTGTTTGAGCTCCGACCACGACGTCTCGACTTGTGATTCGTGTCAGCACATGAATCCGAAGGCCATTAAAGAACGCGAGGCGAAGCTGTTTATGGCCAAGTCAAAGGAGAAGCATCACAAGAAAAAGTCTTCTCCAAGACATCGGCGTCATCGAGACTCCCGGCGCCGTAGAGAATCTCGGCGTCATTCAAGGGAGGCTCGTTCCAGGTCTCCGGATCGGCGCCGGAGGACATGGGAGGTCAGCCCCACGGTGACGCCGCATCCTTCGACGCCGTTGCTCTCTCCGACGTCTCCAACTTCGCCTGGACAGGCGTCGGTGATTGAGGTATTGGAGCCTCAGGTGTTTTCTCCGGCGCAGACGCCGAGGCCGGCGTCGGGGTCGCCTCCGAGTCAGGCACCCCAGTATCCGGCTTTTCCCACCCCTGGAGCCGATAGTTCCGCATTCTTGAATGCGATGTATGCCATCTTCCAACAGATGGCTCCAGGGGGTGCTCCGGCTGGGCCTTTGGCCTTTTCTTTGGGTGATCCTGCGCCTCTTCGGCCGGCACCCTTTATGCCCTTTCTCCCGTTTGGGAACGTGGGCTCGGCGCCAGTGTCGGCGCCGGTGGCCGCTCCGATGGCTTCGGAGGGATTGGCCCCAGGGATTTCCATCCCGTCGACGTCGAGATTTCGGCCTGTGACTCCGGTGGGTCCATCCGTTTCATCTGCTCTTCAGTCGGCGCCGAAGTTACCTGTGGCGCCGGATGCGGCGTCGGTGGCTTCGGAAGATCGGCGCCGATCTCCGACTTCGGCGGAGGTATTGTCGACTCCGCGGATTGAGCAACGACTGCATTCAAGGAGGCGTGCTCTCCGGGTACTAGAGGAGCAGGAGTACCAACGAGCCCTAGAGGAAGGAGAGCTAGAGGACTCGGGTGATGGGCTGCGTGGACTGGAGTCGGCCAGTGGGCTGGACACTTCCCCTGAGTGGGACCTTTCGTCCCCGGGGGAATATACCGAGGAAGCTGCTTCCTTTCATACAGTGGTACGGAAGGCAGCTAGTTTTTTGGACCTGCCTTTGCCGGTGGTGGAGGGGAAACAAAACCTTTTGACAGAGGTGTTGCATCCGGCCTCAGCTGCGGCGGAGCCTCTATTACCTTTTAATGACGCTCTGCTGGATCCGGTTTTAGAGGTGTGGAAGAAGCCGGCATCTTCCCCAGCAGTTCACAGAGCCGTGGCCAGGAGGTATCGGACGGCTCCAACTGATCCTGGTTTCCTATCTAGGCACCCTACGCCGGAGAGCTTGGTTGTGCAGGCCTCCTGTTCGTCCAAGTCAGCGCCTGGTTCTTTTCCGACGGTGCCGGGGGACAGAGATTCAAAAAAGCTGGAGGCGCAGTCGAAGAAGATTTTTTCGTCCTGCAGTCTGGCTTTAAAAGCCACCAATGCAACCTGTATCCTGGGGAGGTATATTCATGCTCTGATGGATGACATCTCCTCTTCGTTTACAGAGCTTCCCCAGGGTCTTTTGGATCTTGTCTCTGATGCTCAGGCTGCTGCGACCCAAATTATCCAGACGGGACTGGATACCACCGACTCGGTAGCCAGAGCAATGGGCACAACTGTGGTGGAAAGGAGACAGGCCTGGCTCCGTAACTCGGGCTTTTCGGCAGATGTACAGTCCACATTGTTGGATCTCCCGTTTGATGGGGACAAACTGTTTGGGGCTAAGGCTGATTCGGCCTTGGAACGGTTTAAGGAGAGCAGGGCCACGGCTAAGTCGCTGGGACTCCAAGCTCCTTCTTCCACGGCCTCTTCCAGATTCTTCAGGAGGTTTCGTGGATTTGGGCGTGGCTCTTCCTCCTCTTCCTTTCGGGGAAGATATCAGCAACCTGCCTCTTCCCATCCCTATAGATCTTTTAGGGGGAGGGGCAGGGTCCGCACCAGGGGAGCTTCTCAGCAGCACTCTGCCTCTTCCTCATCCTCTGGCGGGGTGCAGCAGGGGAAGCAGCCTTAGGCTTCCACCATTTCCCACTCACTCCTCTCCTGTAGGGGGAAGATTACAGCATTTTCTCACCAAATGGGAGACTGTTACGTCGGACACTTGGGTTCTCAGTGTTGTGGGAAAAGGCTACACCCTTCCCTTTCGGGAGTTTCCGCCCCTCATCCCGCCCCGCCCTTCGTATTGTTCACAAGAACACCTCCTGTTGCTAGAACAGGAGGTAGAAGTCCTCCTTTTAAAGGGCGCGGTGGAGTTGGTCCCGGAGCAGGAAAGGGGTCAAGGAGTTTACTCAAGGTATTTCCTGATTCCCAAGAAGGATGGTCGTTTGAGACCAATTCTGGACCTGAGGATCTTGAATTGGTTCCTCAAGCAGGAAAAGTTCAAGATGCTGACCCTAGCACAGGTGCTTTTGGCGTTGAACATGGAAGACTGGATGGTGTCTGTCGACTTGCAGGATGCTTACTTTCATATCCCGATACTCAAGTCACACAGGAAGTATCTCCGGTTTGTGGTGGGATCGCAACACTACCAGTTTGCGGTCCTTCCGTTTGGTCTTACTTCAGCACCTCGAGTCTTCACGAAGGTGATGTCGGTGGTTGCGGCAGAGCTCAGAAGGAAGGGGATAGCAGTATTCCCTTACTTGGACGATTGGTTAATCAAAGCCAAGTCCCCGGAGCTTGTGTTGCGTCATCTGCAGTCAACAACCCAGTTGTTGTTCGACCTGGGCTTTTCGGTGAACGAGCCCAAATCTCACCTGGAGCCCTCTCAGCGCCTCCTGTTCATAGGGGCAGTACTGGATACAACATTGGGTCGGGCCTTTCCTCCGCCTCAGCGGATTCAAGATATTCAGGATTTGGTTCCAATGTTTCGAAATGGAGCGGTAGTTCCAGTCCTCAAGGTCCTTCGTCTGCTCGGTCTTTTTGCCTCCTGCATTCTGTTGGTCACGCATGCTCGCTGGCACATGAGGGCTCTTCAGTGGTGCCTCCGAAGGCAGTGGTCTCAACACAGAGGGGATCTAGAGGGTACTGTCAAGATCTCCAGAGATGCTGCTGTGGATTTGAAGTGGTGGATTGCAAGCAACAATCTTTCACAAGGAAAGCCGTTCCAGCAGTCGCCACCAGTGACAACAGTCATAACGGATGCTTCCACTCTAGGGTGGGGAGCTCATCTGGGGGATCTGGAGATCAAAGGTCTTTGGTCTCCAGAGGAACAGATGTTTCACATCAATCTGTTAGAGTTACGGGCTGTACGTCTGGCTCTCAAGGCCTTCCTCCCTTCCCTTCGTGGTCAGTCGGTACAGGTCCTAACGGACAATACTACCACGATGTGGTACATAAACAAGCAGGGAGGAGTGGGGTCGTACCTTCTCTGCAGAGAAGCTCTTCGACTATGGTCCTGGGCAAAGGACCATCGGATTTGCTTGATAGCAAACCATCTGGCCGGAGTTTTGAACGTGCGTGCGGACAGTCTCAGTCGCCACTTCTCGGCAGACCACGAGTGGCGTCTCCATCCAGATCAAGTCCGTTTAATCTTCCAGAAGTGGGGGTTTCCTCGGGTAGATCTGTTCGCCACTCGAGAGAACGCGCATTGTCCGTTGTTCTGCAGCCTTCAGTATCCGATGCAGGAAGCGTTGAGGGATGCGTTTCAAATGACCTGGTGCGGCCAGTTGCTTTACGCGTTTCCTCCCATACCCTTGATTCCTCGAGTATTGAGGAAGATTCGCCAAGACCGGGCTCTAGTAATCTTAATAGCTCCGGATTGGCCAAGGAGGGTGTGGTACTCCGACCTTCTCCAACTCTCAACGTGCCCGCCGCTCCGTCTCCCTTTCAGGGCAGACCTCCTCTCACAGTCGCAGGGGCAGGTTCTACACCCCAACCTCCAGAGTCTGCACCTACATGCCTGGAGATTGAACGGGGCAACCTGAGTTCCTTCTCTCTCCCGCCTGAGGTAGTGGATGTTATATTAGCGGCCAGGCGACACTCCACTAAATCTATCTACGCTAATAGGTGGTCTAAATTTGTTGCGTGGTGTGGAGAGAGGCAGATTGATCCCTTACATGCTCATCTATCGGACATTTTGTCTTTTGCTCTATCTCTGGCGCAAAAAGGTTGTGCAGTGGCTACCATTAAAGGTTATTTATCGGCCTTGTCAGCCTTCATATGTCTTCCAGACCAACCATCTTTATTTAAATCCCCTATTGTTATCAGATTCTTGAAAGGTCTTCTAAATCAATATCCTCCAAAGCCATTCGTTATGCCGCAATGGGATTTGTCCTTAGTCCTGACTTTCCTTATGGGGTCCCCTTTTGAACCTATGCATTCTTGCCCCTTGAGGTATTTGGTTTTAAAAACAGTCTTCCTGATAGCTATAACATCAGCAAGGAGAGTGAGTGAGTTGCAGGCCTTATCAGTAAAACCCCCTTATACAACTTTTTATGGGGATAAGGTGGTGTTGAGGACCAAGGCTGCTTTCCTCCCGAAGGTTGTTTCACCCTTCCATTTGGCTCAGGCAATTACTTTGTCCACGTTCTATCCTCCGCCTCATCCTTCCAAAGAGGAAGAAAGACTGCACCGTCTGGACCCAAAGAGAGCGTTGAGCTTCTTTATCGATAGAACAAGGGATTTCAGGCTGGAGGATCAGCTGTTTATTGGATACGTGGGCAAGAGGAGAGGAAAGGCAGTCCACAAGAGAACACTATCCAGGTGGGTTGTTCTTTGCATTAAAATATGTTACTCTTTGGCAAAGAAGGATCCTCCTGAGGGCATTAGAGCTCATTCCACCAGAGCTAAGTCGGCCACTTCGGCCTTGGCCAGAGGTGTTCCTGTGGTCGACATCTGCAAGGCCGCAACTTGGTCGTCCCTTCACACTTTTGCAAAACATTACTGTTTAGATTCTGAGGTTAGAAGGGACGGCCATTTTGCACGGTCAGTGCTGCAGGATTTCTTGGTTTGACCATTTAGGCACCCACCGTCGGGCGTGGTACTGCTTTGGGACTCTATTCATGAGGTGAGGAATCCACAGGTAGTTGTATCCATCAGAAGAACGAGTTACTTACCTTCGGTAACGACTTTTCTGGTGGATACATTAGCTACCTGTGGATTCCTCACGGTCCCACCCGCCTCCCCGTTGCCTTTATGGTCTTGCCAAGTAATCCTTGAGTGCGCTCCTCTTGGTCCTTGAGGGTGCAATAGATGTATATATATAATATATTTGTATATATATATGTGTATATGTGTATATATCTTTATGTATATACTTGGTGTGTGTATATATTTTAAAAGAGAGAGTTTTATATATATATATATATGTGTACATAAAAAGATTTACAGTTATTCATACAATGTGGTGTATTTTACAATATAATGGATGTTGCCTTGCTCTTTCATTGCACTGCCTGGTTGTTCTCATGCACGTAAAAAATGATTGGTACTGACGTCTGCACGTCGTCGAGGACCTCTTATTGCCTGTATGACGTCAGACGGCGTCGCGTGCGAGACAGTGACGTCCTCGTCGACGTGCAGAGACTAGTAAGAAGATTTCCGTCGAATGCTGGCGCCATGGGAGTATTCATGAGGTGAGGAATCCACAGGTAGCTAATGTATCCACCAGAAAAGTCGTTACCGAAGGTAAGTAACTCGTTCTTACCGCTCATATACTTTTACTACGCATATACCTTTACCACGCATATACCTTTACCACGCATATACCTTCACCACGCATATAGCTCTACCCCGCATACACCTTTACCCTGCATACACCTTTACCCTGCATACACCTTTACCCTGCATACACCTTTACCCTGCATACACCTTTACCCTGCATACACCTTTACCCTGCATACACCTTTACCCCGCATACACCTTTACCCCGCATACACCTTTACCCCGCATACACCTTTACCCCGCATACACCTTTACCGCGCATACACCTTTATCGCGCATACACCTTTACTACGCATATATCATTAGTGCTCATATACCTATACCATAAATATATATATATATATATATATATATATGTCAAAATGGGGAGCACCCTGTCTTCCATTCCAGCATTTGTGACCCCAAGGCATCATGGTAAATGCAGTCATTAGCACGAATTTGAATAGAGTTTTGAAAGTTTTTCACCATAAGTTGGTGCGGCGAGTGCCGTATCTTCGGACACGTGTTTCTGGCTATTTGGCCGTCATCAGCGAAGAGCAACGTGTAGCTGGCGGGGTTGCTTGAAATGCCGCCTTGAAAGTATTCACAGGTTTAAGTACCACTCAAGAAGGCGCACAGGTGCTTCACCCGAGCTCGTCAGCTCAGAGGCTCACGGGAGCCTTAATTACAACAGTCAAAATGGGGAGCACCCTGTCTTCCATTCCAGCATTAGTGACCCCAAGGCATCATGGTGCCTGTGTGCGAAGATACGGCACTCGCCGCACCAACTTATGGTGAAAAACTTTCAAAACTCTATTCAAATTTGTGCTAATGACTGCATTTACCATGATGCCTTGGGGTCACAAATGCTGGAATGGAAGACAGGGTGCTCCCAATTTTGACTGTCATATATATATATATATATATATATATATATGTATATATATATATATATATATACATATATGTATATATATATATGTTTGTGTTTATGTGCTTGTATATACATTTAAATAAACAGAAACATTCCTTAAATATACGTACCTTCCATTGTAAAGATGTGTGGTAAAGGCACTGCTTGGTAAATGCATTGCGTGGTTAATGATGCGTGAGAAAGGCATTCCTGTTAAAGACAGTATTTTAAACGTGGCCTCCTACTTATGTCAGTTAGACATTCTTGATTAAAAAGAAGCCTTGAGTGAAAATGTGAAACCCCCCTCCAGCTCTGCTGAAGGTAGCGCCCTGAAGACATGAAGGCGCCGGTAACAATCCATAGGAAGCTGCCTGGGGTGAGACAGCTGGATAAGTAATGAGAGGCAAACACCTGTCACAAGCCCCTTCCTAGTAACTGAGCCCTCGGCCCCTTGCCTTCTAGTGAGAGTGTCATCGCCAGGGATGCACCTGCAGGAGAGCGAAGGGTGTCTATATGGAACCCAGAAATACAAATTATGGGACTCGGTATCTGTAAAGTCCCAATCATTTAAGCAGTGCCTATTACTCCGTTGATTGAACTTTCTCGAAGCTTTGCTTAGTACGAGGTAGGTGCACTTAGCGTCTATGCATTTACCTTCATTTGTCTTTAACAGTCTACACCCGAATGTAATTTATTTATCGGTAGGTGTCTTCTGTTTTATGTAATGTTTTAAAGCGTTTGAAGATGAACCTGTCACACAAAACACATTTAAAGTCTTGCAGTGTTTGGTTTTGCTGAATGGATTTGAGATCAGTAACTTTCAATGTGTGAGTCTCAGCCATCTAAATATGAAGAGAATTAAATAGACATCTGTGGCTTAAAAATGATTGGGAAGCATAGGAGCCATGCCTCCCACCTCCTTTTGCCCCTTCAGGAAAGATCCAGCCCCTTTGTAAATCCTGCAGTGCCCTCTTACTGAGCTGAAAAGAGTTCAGGACCACTTTCCACCAAGGGCACAGTCCAGCCTGCCCGATGTCAGATGTGAATCCCCCCGTCCTCTCCCTCCCGTGGAAAGCACACAGAGCCTGGCGTGGCTGCTCTCAGGGAGTTAGAGTATGTGTGGCCAGTGAGAGGGACCAGACTCGAGGTCACAGCTTCCACAGGGGTCCCCTCGCAATGGTGACTCATCTCTCGCCCCAGCTTTCCAAAAGGAAAACTTCAGTCACAAAAACCACAAAAGTCCTGTGTTATGAAAGCAGCAGCACCAAAGGCATCCTTCTGAAGATCTAACCTGACTGTGGAACAGGAGGGGAGTTGTAGTTCATTCAACACAGAGTGGGAATCTTCACCTAAAGATGTCCCTCTGCAGGAGCCGGGCTCCGCGCATGCGCTGCCTGCCCCCGGCAACATAGCTGTGGCTCCGGCGATGGACCACGCAGAATGTGCATAAGAGAGAAAGAAGGCAATCTCCACTACAAGGCAGGTCAGGCTCTGAGGCTCTAATTACAGCTCTGGTCCAAGCAGAAGTCAGAAGCAGTGAGACTAGAAGCAAGACCAGTCCGGCCTCAGAAGGGACTACACATGTTACAGAGAGGGAGGTCCTGCTCTCGAGTCGCTTCTCGCTGGGATCCTTTGCCTCCGCGAGCTGCAGCTCTCTCTGCACCAGCTCAGCTACCCCAGGATGGGTCGGTGGGGGCGATGCAGATAGAGACCCTCATCATTTACCTGAGAGCATCCTCAGAGAGGAGAGGGTTATGAAAAGGACTCAAGACATTTCCTCCCTCCATCAGAAATTGTTTAGATAGAGGAGCTCTTGGCTCAGAGATCGACAAGACTGCAGGAAATGGAACAAAGGATATTAGATCTTGAGGACAATTTCGTTTTTCAGAATAAATAACCTTTTGATGATTCAGAAAGATGTTAACGTTTTATTATACAAAATTAGGTACTTACGTAGTTTACTTGTCCAGCATTGTCTGATTTAGAATAATATTTTTCAGTGCTTGAGTAAGATGCTGGTGACTAATCTCCAACCTGAAGCATCGTTGGTACTCTTTGCATATTCTGAAATGTGTTCAAAATGTTATCTTTATTGGTATACCTACTGTTGCACACTGGTGCATTAAAATGACATGACTGTGATAAGACTGTTTAAGTATTTATGTTTTCTAAAAAACAATACTTTAACAAAATTGTAGGCATTCTGGAAGGCTTTTAATCAGTTTGTATACAAACTATAGTAAGTGTTAGGAGATTGTGTATGTGTGTGAATAGGCAGCTCCACCTACTTGCTAAGCTATGGCCATGCTTCAGCACTTTTATGCACTCCATCAAGCATGTTGCCCTTTATGTTTGCATTGCACCACTTAGCACTTTTGTGATTCATATGTTAGGGGTAGCGACAAATGAAATTCCTGTGTTTACTTGCTGTAAAGCATGCTATGTGTACTTTGCACTGTGAGGGTGTATTGCTAAGAACTGTTTAGCACTTTAGTAAATTGCTTGAAAGCATTAGTCATGAACACAATTACTGGATTTCTTGTTTTTTCAATAATGAAATAGTTGATTACCTTGCACTTCTCAATTAAAAAGAAGGAAAAAAAAAAAAGTTACAATGCGTATCCTGTTTATGGACCCCCAGGTTGGCCTCTACAGCGAAAGTACGAAAATGTTTTGGACTCCAGCTCCTCCAAAGTTTTCAGCGCCTCTGTCTGCCATAGAGGATGTACTGTTTCAGAAGTATACGGTGAGTGGCACAGACCAGACCTATACCTTGGTTTTTAGCCCCTTGTGTGCGAACTGCATTATAGTTTTATGTGTGTTTGTGTCTTGTGAGCAGTAGATGTTGACATTTTTCCAGCTTTGGATCTTTCATAGATTCACATGCTCGAATCATTCCTCAACCATTTTGTGTACGGTTGTGGTCATGAGCTCGCTTGTCTGGAGGGAGAGAAAAGTGGAGAGATCTGTTGGGATGTACATTTTTATTATCATCCCTTATCTGAGTGTCTTTGGGCGATGTAACTAAGCGTTCAGATTGTAGAGATGATTTGGGACTTGCAAAGATGAACTAAATTAAAGTGCTCTCGGTTGTCCAGTAATGTGTGGCAAGTCTCTGGTTATTCCACTTCTGTACAGTGCTGCGCCTGCTGATGGGCTTCAGGGCGTATTGATAGCGGTGATGAAGGACCATAACCCGGAAGTGATGATAGCTCAGGATGACAACACTGATGATGCTGCCGGCCTCAGTACAATTGTCCCTGACAATGACTCAGGGTGGGACCAATTTGTCACTCTTGATGACACAAGACTAAGGATCCTTCCTAGGGAACCTTCCTAGGGATCTTTCCTAGGGATCCTTCCTAGTGATCCTTCCTAGGGATTTTTCTCTGATGAATTGGATACATTCCATCACTGATGGCAGCATTTCAGTCTGTGAAGAAGTCTTGTTTTCTTTGTTTACATCACAGAGACCTCTCATTGGGGTTGACAGCATTTCCCATCCTTGCTCATGTTTGGGACAAGGTCTGGCATTGATGAACTCCCCAGCAGCTGCAGCAGTGACTTGATCACTGATAGAAAAAGAACACAAAGCAGCTGAAGCTGCTCTGGCCCTTGCCCGTAACCAAGCTAAGGCTGATTGACAGGTTGCAAGATCCTGCAGAGCCCGGTGAGTCCTCGCTGGATAAGGATGGATGAGGTTCAGTGGTGTGACAACGCCTCATTTGTTGGTTAGCTTTCATTGGAAGACAAATACAAGCAAAAGTAATTTTGAAGCAATTTAGTTTGAGGGTGAGTGGGCCTCAGCTGCTTTAATTGATACTGTTGGATATTCTGTATGTGGTTTAGGCCCACCAGGGAGAGCCACGCTCATGAGGGGTTACGGTTTGCTGATAAGTACTGCCTACATACCTGATGGCCAGAATGAGCAGACGGGATCTAGATCTTACAAACGATCCGGACAGATGGGGAGGCACAAAATCATTACTTTCACTGCAGAAGTGTCAGACCATCAAACCTAGCGCTTCAACAGGTGCTAGATTCAAAGATGTTTCCACCAGGGATCCAAATTTCATTACAAAAGGCAATACAGGATTTTGGGATTTCATTCGCCTTTCTCACATCAGCAAAGGCATCGACATTGCCAGACCAGCAAACGAGGCCATAGATGTAGGAGTAACCACAATTCAAAGAGAAGCCTCACTTGACCAGGATCTCTCCCTCCATCTTGCATCTGTCGGAGGGTGGCATAAGTTAATTGTTACAGAACTGGCAGAAGCTAACATCCGCACAGATGGGTCATAAATGTAGATTAATGGACAAGTTCCAGAGTACCTGGAGAAACCATAATCTCGTCATTGACAGGAGGAGAAACCCAAACAGTTTAAAAAACTGGATGTGGCGATTATCAGGCGTTGAAGGAATCGTGCTGTGGAGGAGGTGCCAGCCTCAGGGAAGGGGTGCTGGCAGCGGTGCTGGAGGTGCCAGCCTCATGAGAGGGGTGGTGGGAGCAGTGCTGGAGGTGCCAGCCTCAGAGGAGGGGTGCTGGCTGCTGGAGGTGCCAGCCTCAGGGAAGGGTTGCTGGCAGCAGTGCTGGAGGTGCCAGCCTCAGAGGAGGGGAGCGGTGCTGGAGGTGCCAGCCTCAGGGAGGGGTGCTGGATGTGCCAGCCTCAGAGGAGCGATGCTGGCAGCAGTGCTGGATGTGTCCGCCTCAGAGGAGGGGTGATGGCAGCGGTGCTGGAGGTGCCAGCCTCAGGGAGGGGTGCTGGGAGTGGTACTGGAGGTGCCAGCCTCAGAGGAGGGGTACTGGCAGCAGTGCTGGAGGTTTGCTGGCAGCGGTGCTGGAGGTGCCAGCCTCAGATGAGGGGTGGTGGCAGCGGTGCTGGAGGTGCCAGCCTCGGAGGAGGGGTGCTGGCTGCTGGAGGTGCCAGCCTCAGAGAAGGGGTGCTGGCAGCGGTGCTGGAGGTGCCAGCCTCACACGAGGGGTGCTGGCTGCGGTGCTGGAGTTGCCAGCCTCAGAGGAGGGGTGCTGGCAGCGGTGCTGGAGTTGCCAGCCTCAGAGGAGGGTTGCTGGCCGCGGTGCTGGAGGTGCCAGCCTCAGAGGAGGGGTGTTGGGGTTGCTGGCAGTGGTACTGGAGGTGCCAGCCTCAGAGAAGGGTTGCTGGCAGCAGTGCTGGAGGTGCCAGCCTCAGAGAAGGGTTGCTGGCAGCAGTGCTGGAGGTGCCAGCCTCAGAGGAGGGATGCTGGCAGCGGTGCTGGAGGTGTCCGCCTCAGAGGAGGGGTGCTGGCTGCGGTGTTGGAGGTGCCAGCCTCAGGGAAGGGGTGCTGGCAGCGGTGCTGGCGGTGCCAGCCTCAGAGGAGGGGTGTTGGCAGCGGTGCTGGATGTTTCCTGCCAGCGGTGCTGGAGGTGCCAGCCTCAGAGGAGGGATGCTGGAGGTTTCCTGGCAGCGGTGCTGGATGTGCCAGCCTCAGGGAGGGGTGCTGGAGGTGCCAGCCTCAGAGGATGGGTGCTGGCAGCGGTGCTGGACTAAGGGCACCTTCAGAAAGGTCACACTTCAGATAATGCTGCAGTTTACCAGGAAGCCAATCTTCCTGCCTCCTTGGGATCTGGAAGGCGCCTATTTCAACATTTCACTGTATACAAAGGACAGGATTGCTCCTTTTTCTCATGGTGGCGTCCCGCCATTTCCATGTGAGTGCATTACCACTTGGGTTGAAGTCTGCGCCTGAGTTATCACCCAAGCCATGGCACCAGTGGATGAAATCTTTGAAGAAGGGTTGTGTGGTCTTCCTTCATCTAGATGATTGGTTAATCAGAGCAGCTATGCAACAGGAAGCGTTTAGAATCCCAACGGAGTCAGTGGAGACACTAAGAAACAACCTTGCGCTGACCATCAACTTCAGATATTCCTTTCAGAGTTCAGTCACAGGCATTATATTTCTATGAGACAGTCTCCACGTCAAGTGGTCTGTGGATGTAAAGAGGAGCCAACTCTTCATGAAAATCTGCTTGACCTCAGAACAGTCAAAGATGTTTGTTCCAAAAGTATGAAATTGAGAAGACATGATAGAAACAAACAACCACTGTTTACTATATTCACAAACGGAGGGAAACAAGGCGTCTTCTGGTATTTCAGGGAGCTTTGGGGTCTCGAGCACAACATGGTCCTGACAGCAAAACACCTAGCAGACCCACGGAAGGAACTGACAGCTCTTCTCAGCAGGAATAATCTGGACAACCACAAAAGGGAATGAGACAGCAGTCAACTGCAGTGATACTCCATGAATGGGGAAAGACCCAGCGGGACATGTTTTCCACAGACCAAAGCTCCAAATGTCCCCTGTTCTCAAGGCAAGGTGTTTGCAAAGAGCTGTGTCTGAAATGTCATTGAAACATTTCCTAAAATCCCTCTTATTCCCAGGGTTCTTTGCATGAGAGAGAGAGAGAGAGAGAGAGAGAGCAAGAGATTGAGAGTGAGAGTGAGAGTGATTCTGGTGGCTCCAGCTCAGCCAAATCAGCAATGGTACATGGAGGTGTAGGACATGTCCATCCATGCAAGCAAATACTCAGAGCAGGGAGGGCACCGTCAAGAATTGGAGGTCTTTTGTCCTGTGGGCAAAGAAGGAGAAATGAAAGCTGCAAGAAATGTATCCTTCCCACTTTGTATTACATCTTCTAAGCTACGGTCAACCCACCTGGCAGCACTACTTTGGTGCATCAGATGGTCAGACAAGCCTTCGCCATACGCCTCGAGACTGGTCTAAGAATTCATGAAGAGTTTATTCGGGTCCTTTCCCCCAAGGGTAAGGCTCTCTCCATCAAGGGATTTCAACTCTGTTATGATTCCAAGGAGGCCACCCTTTAAAGCAATGTATAGGTGTATGGTACAGCATCTTTCTGGGAATACACCTTTCTTCTTAGCCTAACATTGTTCGGAAGAGTCAGAGAATTACAGGTGCACTTTTGTAAGAAGGCTTCCTTATGATTTTTCAACAACAATATAACTTTGGCTACAAGTCCTAGGTTCAGAATTAAGGAGACAATGGCATTTCTTCAAAGCCCAGTCACAGCGGCAGAGAGAGCTCTCCTCTCCCTAGGGCTTAGAAGGTGTCATAAGTTTCACCTACGAAGGACTTTATTTTGTGAACCAAATTTTCCTGATTTATGGCCCTTTGAGAAGGGCGCAGCCGGTAATAAAACACACAATTTCCAGATGGATTGTGTCATGTATGACTTCTGGTCCACAGGTCCATGAACAGATCACTCTCCCTGCAGGAGTCTTGCTGATGGAGCTCTGTAAGGCAGCAACATGAAGACCAGAATTCGCCAACTTCTCAAAGCATTCCTGCAGTGTCAGGAAGTGGTGTGGGATGAGCAGGGCTCTGGGAGTTCTGTTTCTGGGCTTTGCCTCGCTCTTCAGAGCTCTGCTAACCTTCATTTAACCATGCGGGTCTAGGAAAGGTACCAGTGCTGAGAACCCATGTTACAGGTAAGTAACATTTTCTTTCTCATGACATTTCAATGACCGTACTGTTCTGTAAACTAGTTTTGACTGGAGGCCGTGGAAAGCTTCGGGTGTGTGTAAAAGTTGTGTGTTCTCATGTCATCCTGGGGGACAATCACCTGTAGACTGCTGACAGTTTCAGGGTAAGTGATTGTGCCAGTTTTTATCAGTAGCATCCTCGTGTGTGTGTGTCTTTGCGTGTCTTTGTGTGTGTGTCTGCCCCCTGTGACGAGATGTGTATGAGACCATTTGTGGAACCTCATCCCTCCCTCTGGTGAGTTGTGTATGAGTCTGTTAGTGGAGCCTCACCCTCCCTCTGGTGGTGAGAGGTGTATGAGACTGTTAGTGGAGCCTCACCCTCCCTCTGGTGGTGAGAGGTGTATGAGACTGTTAGTGGAGCCGCACCCCTCCCTCTGGTGGTGAGAGGTGTATGAGACTGTTAGTGAAGCTGCGACTCCCTCTGTTGGTGAGATGTGTGTAAGACTGTTAGTGGAACCACACCCCTCCCTCTGATGAGATGTGTATGAGACTGTTAGTGGAGCTGTGCCCCTCCCTCTGGTGGTGAGAGGTGTATGAGACTGTTAGTGGATCCTCCCCCCCCCTCTGGTGAGATGTGTATGAGACTGTTAGTGAAGCCGCAACTCCCTCTGGTAGTGAGATGTGTGTAAGACTGTTAGTGGAGCCTCCCCCTCCCTCTGGTGGTGAGAGGTATATGAGACTGTTAGTGAAGCTGCAACTCCCTCTGGTAGTGAGATGTGTGTAAGACTGTTAGTGGAGCCTCCCCCTCCCTCTGGTGGTGAGAGGTATATGAGACTGTTAGTGAAGCCGCAACTCCCTCTGGTAGTGAGATGTGTGTAAGACTGTTAGTGGAGCCTCCCCCTCCCTCTGGTGGTGAGAGGTATATGAGACTGTTAGTGAAGCCGCAACTCCCTCTGGTAGTGAGATGTGTGTAAGACTGTTAGTGGAGCCTCCCCCTCCCTCTGCTGGTGAGAGGTGTATGAGACTGTTAGTGGAGCCGCACCCCTCCCTCTGGTGGTGAGAGGTGTATGAGTCTGTTAGTGGAGCCCCACCGCTCCCTCTGGTGGTGAGAGGTGTATGAGACTGTTAGTGGAGCCGCACCCCTCCCTCTGGTGGTGAGAGGTGTATGAGACTGTTAGTGGAGCCGCACCCCTCCCTCTGGTGGTGAGATGTGTATGAGTCTGTTAGTGAAGCCTTCCCCTCCCTCTGGTGGTGAGAGGTGTATGAGACTGTTAGTGAAGCTGCGACTCCCTCTGGTGGTGAGATGTGTGTAAGACTGTTAGTGGAGCCTCCCCCTCCCTCTGTTGGTGAGAGGTGTATGAGACTGTTAGTGGAGCCCCACCGCTCCCTCTGGTGGTGAGAGGTGTATGAGACTGTTAGTGGAGCCGCCCCCCCCCTCTGGTGGTGAGAGGTGTATGAGACTGTTAGTGGAGCCTCACCCTCCCTCTGTTGGTGAGAGGTGTATGAGACTGTTAGTGGAGCCGCCCCCCCCCTCTGGTGGTGAGAGGTGTATGAGACTGTTAGTGGAGCCGCACCCCTCCCTCTGTTGGTGAGAGGTGTATGAGACGGTTAGTGGAGCCTCACCCCCCTCTGGTGGTGAGAGGTGTATGAGACTGTTAGTGGAGCCTCACCCCTCCCTCTGGTGGTGAGATGTGTATGAGTCTGTTAGTGAAGCTGCGACTCCCTCTGGTGGTGAGAGGTGTATGAGACTGTTAGTGGAGCCGCACCCCTCCCTCTGTTGGTGAGAGGTGTATGAGACTGTTAGTGGAGCCCCACCGCTCCCTCTGGTGGTGAGAGGTGTATGAGACTGTTAGTGGAGCGGCCCCCCCCCCCGCCTCTGGTGGTGAGAGGTGTATGAGACTGTTAGGGGAGCCTCCCCCTCCCTCTGGTGGTGAGAGGTGTATGAGACTGTTAGTGGAGCCTCACCCCTCCCTCTGGTGGTGAGAGGTGTATGAGACTGTTAGTGGAGCCTCCCTCTGGTGGTGAGAGGTGTATGAGACTGTTAGTGGAGCCTTCCCCTCCCTCTGGTGGTGAGAGGTGTATGAGACTGTTAGTGGAGCCGCACCCCTCCCTCTGGTGGTGAGAGGTGTATGAGACTGTTAGTGGAGCCTCCCCCTCCCTCTGGTGGTGAGAGGTGTATGAGACTGTTAGTGAAGCCGCGACTCCCTCTGGTAGTGAGAGGTGTATAAGACTGTTAGTGGAGCCTCCCCCTCCCTCTGGTGGTGAGAGGTGTATGAGACTGTTAGTGGAGCCCCACCGCTCCCTCTGGTGGTGAGATGTGTATGAGACTGTTAGTGGAGCCGCCCCCCCCCCTCTGGTGGTGAGAGGTGTATGAGACTGTTAGTGGAGCCCCACCGCTCCCTCTGGTGGTGAGATGTGTATGAGACTGTTAGTGGAGCCCCACCGCTCCCTCTGGTGGTGAGATGTGTATGAGACTGTTAGTGGAGCCCCACCGCTCCCTCTGGTGGTGAGATGTGTATGAGACTGTTAGTGGAGCCTCCCCCTCCCTCTGGTGGTGAGAGGTGTATGAGACTGTTAGTGGAGCCGCCCCCCCCCTCTGGTGGTGAGAGGTGTATGAGACTGTTAGTGGAGCCGCACCCCTCCCTCTGGTGGTGAGAGGTGTATGAGACTGTTAGTGGAGCCGCACCCCTCCCTCTGGTGGTGAGCGGTGTATGAGACTGTTAGTGAAGCCGCGACTCCCTCTGGTAGTGAGATGTGTGTAAGACTGTTAGTGGAGCCTCCCTCTGGTGGTGAGAGGTGTATGAGACTGTTAGTGAAGCTGCAACTCCCTCTGGTGGTGAGATGTGTGTAAGACTGTTAGTGGAGCCTCCCCCTCCCTCTGGTGGGGAGAGGTGTATGAGACTGTTAGTGGAGCCGCACCCCTCCCTCTGGTGGTGAGATGTGCATTTGACTGTTAGGGGATCTCACCCTTCTCTCTGGGTACAAAGGGCAGTGGTACAAGAGTGCATGAGTGGAATGCTCCTTCCTGTGGAGCAGGTCTGAGTGAACAAAGCTCATTCAGTGACTGGGTTTTCCTGATCTCTGGAAGATTGTGGATGGAGTAATCACCTTCGTAATGTAGAGGAGACTCTGCACATGAGTGGATTATCACAGTCTGTGTGTGTCTCCTGGCAGAGCTCCCTACCTGAGGACATCGCAGGTGATGAATTGCTCCCCGAGGTACTGGAGGATGAAGTCTCGGAAGATGAGCTTGATGTGACTGACAGCTTCTTGGTGAGTGTAATGATGTTCTGGACAGTAGAATCCTTGTGGTGTAAAACAGAGAACTCCAACAGTTCTTTAGTATTGAGAACTGAACATTTTTTGTTTGATCTCACCTTTGCTTAGGCTTTTTATTCCAACCATGCCTTGTATCTAATAATCCATCAGTCCCTTATTTGTGAATATAAAGTTCTGTTTCTATGCATTATTGGCTATAAATGTGAACTTTTAAGACGGTCCTTACTCTGGTGTTAGCACATGGATGACTGGGTGACTGATTATCATTCTGTAAGTGATCGGTGAGCAGCAGATTGATGAAGCTTTGGCTGAATGTATTCAGTGTCACTCAACAAAGACTGGGTGGAACTTTGTCATTGGCTTTTTGTTTAAGTGAGTCTGGAAAGAGATAACAAAGGACAAGGACAAAACAAATACAGAGGAAAAGAGGAATGATAAATGCTTGTTTCCCTTACTAATGAAGTCCTGTGCACCTCAGGGCATGTGCAGAGCATTGAGAGTTGATCTGAAGTCCCACAGAGGGGACACAGGGCACACACCCAGATCACATATATTTGACACATCTTGTAAAGGATACAGGGTGAGGCAGAACTTCAGACATGACCCAGTTATGTTACATGGTGTGAAGGAACATAGAGCAGATGGAGGTTAGAGAACTCAAAGCTTTAAGGTGATCCGAGGTATCACAGAGAACAGTTAGCAATAATGGGGCTGACAGAGAGGTTATCCCAGGTTTCATAGATCTTAGTGGAAGAGATGGAGATCACAATGCTTTGGGAGATGATCTGAGGCCTCATAGACACCAGAAGACCTGATGGGGATCACATAGCGTTGAGAGATGAAATGAGGTCTCATAGACCCCAGCGGAACCCAAGGGGAGCACAGGGCTTTGTGAAATGATATGAGGTCACATAGACCCCAGTGGAACCGAAGGGAATCACAGAGCTTTGAGAGATGATCTAAGATCTCATCAACACCAGCAGAACCGAAGGGGACACAGAGCTTTGTGAGATGATATGAGGTCTCATAGACCCCAGTGGAACCGAAGGGGATCACAGAGCATGTAGAAATGAAATGAGGTCTCATAGACCCCAACGGAACCGAAGGGGAGCACAGGGCTTTGTGAGATGATATGAGGTCACATAGACCCCAGTGGAACCGAAGGGAATCACAGAGCTTTGAGAGATGATCTAAGATCTCATCGACCCCAGCAGAACCGAAGGGGAGAACAGAGCTTTGTGAGATGATATGAGGTCTCATAGACCCCAGTGGAACCGAAGGGGATCACAGAGCATTGAGAGATTAAATGAGGTCTCATAGACCCCAGTGGAACCAAAGGGGAGTACAGAGCTTTGTGAGATGATATGAGGTCTCATAGACCCCAGTGGAACCGAAGGGGATCACAGAGCATTGAGAGATAAAATGAGGTCTCATAGACCCCAGCGGAACCGAAGGGGAGCACAGAGCTTTGTGAGATGATATGAGGTCTCATAGACCCCAGTGGAACCGAAGGGGATCACAGAGCATTGAGAGATGAAATGAGGTCTCATAGACCCCAGCGGAACCGAAAAGGAGCACATGGCTTTGTGAGATGATATGAGGTCACATAGACCCCAGTGGAACCGAAGGGAATTACAGAGGTTTGAGAGATGATCTAAGATCTCATCGACCCCCGCAGAACCGAAGGGGAGCACAGAGCTTTGAGAGATGAAATGAGGTCTCGTAGACTGCAGTGGAACCGAAGGGCATCATAGAGCTTTGAGAGATGATCTGAGGTCACATAGACCCCAGCGGAACCGAAGGGGATCACAGAGCATTGAGAGATGAAATGAGGTCTCATAGACCCCAGCGGAACCGAAGGGGAGCACAGAGCTTTGTGAGATGATATGAGGTCTCATAGACCCCAGTGGAACCGAAGGGGATCACAGAGCATTGAGAGATGAAATGAGGTCTCATAGACCCCAGCGGAACCGAAGGGGAGCACAGGGCTTTGTGAGATGATATGAGGTCACATAGACCCCAGTGGAACCAAAGGGAATCACAGAGCTTTGAGAGATGATCTAAGATCTCATCGACCCCAGCAGAACCGAAGGGGAGCACAGAGCTTTGTGAGACGATATGAGGTCTCATAGACCCCAGTGGAACCGAAGGGGATCACAGAGCATTGAGAGATGAAATGAGGTCTCATAGACCCCAGCGGAACCCAAGGGGAGCACAGGGCTTTGTGAAATGATATGAGGTCACATAGACCCCAGTGGAACCGAAGGGGATCACAGAGCATTGAGAGATTAAATGAGGTCTCATAGACCCCAGTGGAACCAAAGGGGAGTACAGAGCTTTGTGAGATGATATGAGGTCTCATAGACCCCAGTGGAACCGAAGGGGATCACAGAGCATTGAGAGATAAAATGAGGTCTCATAGACCCCAGCGGAACCGAAGGGGAGCACAGAGCTTTGTGAGATGATATGAGGTCTCATAGACCCCAGTGGAACCGAAGGGGATCACAGAGCATTGAGAGATGAAATGAGGTCTCATAGACCCCAGCGGAACCGAAAAGGAGCACATGGCTTTGTGAGATGATATGAGGTCACATAGACCCCAGTGGAACCGAAGGGAATTACAGAGGTTTGAGAGATGATCTAAGATCTCATCGACCCCCGCAGAACCGAAGGGGAGCACAGAGCTTTGAGAGATGAAATGAGGTCTCGTAGACTGCAGTGGAACCGAAGGGCATCATAGAGCTTTGAGAGATGATCTGAGGTCACATAGACCCCAGCGGAACCGAAGGGGATCACAGAGCATTGAGAGATGAAATGAGGTCTCATAGACCCCAGCGGAACCGAAGGGGAGCACAGAGCTTTGTGAGATGATATGAGGTCTCATAGACCCCAGTGGAACCGAAGGGGATCACAGAGCATTGAGAGATGAAATGAGGTCTCATAGACCCCAGCGGAACCGAAGGGGAGCACAGGGCTTTGTGAGATGATATGAGGTCACATAGACCCCAGTGGAACCAAAGGGAATCACAGAGCTTTGAGAGATGATCTAAGATCTCATCGACCCCAGCAGAACCGAAGGGGAGCACAGAGCTTTGTGAGACGATATGAGGTCTCATAGACCCCAGTGGAACCGAAGGGGATCACAGAGCATTGAGAGATGAAATGAGGTCTCATAGACCCCAGCGGAACCGAAGGGAATCACAGAGGTTTGAGAGATGATCTAAGATCTCATCGACCCCAGCAGAACCGAAGGGAATCACAGAGCTTTGTGAAATGATATGAGGTCTCATAGACCCCAGTGGAACCGAAGGGAATCACAGAGGTTTGAGAGATGATCTAAGATCTCATCGACCCCAGCAGAACCGAAGGGGAGCACAGAGCTTTGAGAGATGAAAGGAGGTCTCATAGACTGCAGTGGAACCGAAGGGGATCATAGAGCTTTGAGAGATGATCTGAGGTCACATAGACCCCAGCGGAACCGAAGGGGAGCACAGCGCCTTGAGAGATGATCTGAAGTCTCATACACCCTGGAGAACAGAAGGGATCACAGAACTTTGAGAGATGAGCTGAAGTCTCATAGGCTATAGGAGAACCGAAGGGGAGCACAGAGCTTTGAGAGATGATATGAGGTCTCATAGACCCCAGCGGAACCGAAGGGGAGCACAGGGCTTTGTGAGATGATATGAGGTCACATAGACCCCAGTGGAACCGAAGGGAATCACAGAGCTTTGTGAGATGATTTGAGGTCTCATAGACCCCAGTGGAACCGAAGGGAATCAGAGCTTTGAGATGATCTAAGATCTCATCGACCGCAGCAGAACCGAAGGGGAGCACAGAGCTTTGAGAGATGATCTGAGGTCACATAGACCCCAGCGGAACCGAAGGGGAGCACTGAGCTTTGAGAGATGATCTGAGGTCACATTGACCCCAGCGGAACCGAAGGGGAGCACTGAGCTTTGAGAGATGATCTGAGGTCTCATAGACTCCAGCGGAACCAAAGGGGATCTCAGAGCTTTGAGAGATCCTATGAGATCTCCTAGACCCCAGCAGAACCGAAGGGTAGCACAGAGCCCTGAGAGATGATCTGAAGTCTCATACACCCTGGAGAACAGAAGGGATCACAGAACTTTGAGAGATGAGCTGAAGTCTCATAGACCCCAGGGAAAGTGATGGGGATCACAGAGCTTTCAGAGAGGATCTGAGGTCTCATATACCCTAGGAAAATAGAAGGGGATCACAGAGCATTGAGAGATGATCTGAGGTCTCTTAGACCCTAGGAGAACCGATGGAGATCACAGAGCTTCAGAGGTAAGCTGAGGTCTCGTAGTTCATAGGTGAACCGGTGGGGATCACAGAGCTTTGGAGGTAAGCTGAGGTCTCGTAGTTCATAGGTGAACCGGTGGGGATCACAGAGCTTTGGAGGTAAGCTGAGGTCTCGTAGTTCATAGGTGAACCGGTGGGGATCACAGAGCTTTGGAGGTAAGCTGAGGTCTCGTAGTTCATAGGTGAACCGGTGGGGATCACAGAGCTTTGGAGGTGAGCTGAAGTCTTGTTGATCCTAGGAGAACTAATGGGGAATCACATAGCTTTTGAGATGATCTGAGGTCTCATAGACCGTAGGAGAACCAAAGGAGATCACAGAGCTTTGGAGGTGAGCTGAGGTCTCGTAGTTTATAGGTGAACTGGTGGGGTCACAGAGCTTTGGAGGTGAGCTGAAGTCTCGTAGTTCCTAGGAGAACTAATGGGGGATCATATTGCTTTGGAGATGATCTGAGGTCTCGTAGACCCTAGGAGAACCAAAGGAGATCACAGAGCTTTGGATATGAGCTGAGGTCTCGTAGTTCTTAGGAGAACTGATGGGGATTACAGAGCTTTGGAGGTGAGCTGAAGTCTCATAGGACCTAGGAGTACCAATGTGGATCATAGAGCATCAAATGATGCTCTTAGGTCTGATAGAAGAGAAGTGAGAATTGATGGACCAAATGATGGGGCTCTCTGTGCTGCAGTGTAAGATCACTAACCTGCATGGCTTCATGTAGCTTGCAGGTTTTTAGCTGCGGTTTCATTTATCCCCTGTTAACGTCGCAATACCAGAAATGGTGCAACAGATTCACTGGGAACCATGTATTTTTAAGGGACTGACACCAAAAGACTGGCTAATCCAATATTAAGGGTCTCCTCTAAAAAGGGCGAGGATCTACATGCATTGAAGTGACATAGTTTATTATTGGACACCTCTTCACCGTGGCAGCATCCAGTTCCACATCGTGAACCCTCCCCCCCCCACATGGAGCTATTTTTGATGAGGAGAGAATAGTGTAGCTAAAGGCAAAGAGGAGGGCCAGGTTAAAATGTGCGTAGGGGAATGTAAGATACCTGAGTAAGTTTTAATTATTCCTTCCCTCTCACATGGTGAAAAACACAGGTGTGCAGACCCCCATTCTATATCATCAGCAAGCTTCTGCCCTCTGTGAAAGCCATTCTGGTCCAGGGCATGTCCCATGATGGAGTAAAACGTCCTCTTGTAGTCTGTAGCAGTCTTCTGCTTATTTACTCCGGGACTTAAGTAAGTCGTGTGAGGGAAAGGGGGAGAAGGGTTGCTTTCACCTTGGCGGCTGGTGTATCCTGAAAGACGCTCTTTGTGGAAAAACAGCAGGATGGGGGTCTCAGCACCGGGGTTTGTGAATAGAATGTTGTAGTATGGGAGTGGTACTCGTGTAGCACTGATCACATACTGTAGGAGGCTGGCCTGGCTTGTAGTGGGTACCAGAGGTACTTAGACCTTGTGCCAGGTCCAGTTATCCCTTATTAGTGTAGAAGAGGTGTTTCTAGCAGCTTAGGCTGGTAGAAGGTAGCTATGGCAAAGCAGCTTAGGCTGAACTAGGAGACATGTAAAGCTCCTACTATACCACTGGTGTCATATGCGCAATATCATAAGAAAACACAATACACAGAAGTACTAAAAATAAAGGTACTTTATTTTTATGACAATATGCCAAAAGTATCTCAGTGAGTACCCTCTGTATGAGGATAAGTTACATACACAAGATATATGCACACAAACCAAAATTATGCGGGTAATAGCAAAAGGAAGTAATGCAAGCAATGTAAAGTTACAGTAGATAGCAATAGGAGCACATAGGTATAGGGGAAACACAAACCATATACTCCAAAAGTGGAATGCGAATCACGAATGGACTCCAAACCTATGTGAGCTTATAGAGGGTCGCTGGGACTGTAAGAAAACAGTGAGGGTTAGAAAAATAGCCCACCCCAAGACCCTGAAAGATAGGTGTAAAGTGCACCTTCTACCCCCAGAGAGCACAGCAGTCGTGATAGGGGAATTTTGCAGGAAGAACAAACACCAGCAATGCAACAACAGTGGATTTCCGGACCTGAGTACCTGTAAGACAAGGTGACCAAGTCCAATAGTCGCGACAGTGTCGAGAGTGGGCAGGAGCCCAGGAAATGCCAGCTGAGGGTGCAAGGAAGCTGCCACCGGTTGGAAGAAGCTTGGAGTTCTGCAAGAAAGAAGAGGACTAGGAACTTCCCCTTTGGAGGATGGATATCCCACGTCGTGAAGAAGCTTGCAGAGGTGTTCCCACGCAGAAAGACCGCAAACAAGCCTTGCTAGCTGCAAGGGTCGCGGTTAGGGTTTTTGGGTGCTGCCCTGGCCCAGGAGGGACCAGGATGTCGCCACTTGGATGACGAGACAGAGGGGGCGCCCAGCAACGTAGGGAGCCCTCACAGAAGCAGGCAGCACCCGCAGAAGTACCTGAACAGGCACTTAGAAGAAAAGTGAACCGGAGTCCACCCGAAGTCACAAAAGGGACTCCCACGACGCCAGAGGACAACTCAGAAGGTTGTGCACTGCAGGTTAGAGTGTCGGGAACCCAGGCTTGGCTGTGCATGAAGGGAATCCTGGAAGAGTGCACAGGAGCCGGAGCAGCTGCAAATCACGCGGTACCCAGCAATGCAGTCTAGCGTGGGGAGGCAAGGACTTACCTCCACCAGACTTGGGCTGAAGAGTCACTGGCCTGTGGGAGTCACTTGGGCAGAGTTGCTGAGTTCCAGGGACCACGCTCGTCGTGCTGAGAGGGGACCCAGAGGACCGGTGATGCAGTCTTTTGTTGCCTGCGGTTGCAGGGGGAAGATTCCGTCGACCCACGGGAGATTTCTTCAGAGCTCCTGGTGCAGAGAGGAGGAAGGCTACCCCCAGAGCATACACCACCTGGAAACAGTCGAGAAAGCCGGCAGGATGAAGCAATACAAGGTTGCTAGTAGTCGTCTTGCTACTTTGTTGCGGTTTTGCAGGCTTCCTGAGCCGTCATCGGTCGATCCTTTGACAGAAGGTGAAGAGGGAGATGCAGAGGAACTCTGATGAGCTCTTGCATTCGTTATCTGGTGAGATTCCCAAAGCAGAGACCCTAAATAGCCAGAAAAGGAGGTTTGGCTACCTAGGAAGGAGGATTGGCTACCAAGAGAGGTAAGAGCCTATCAGAAGGAGCCTCTGACGTCACCTGCCGGCACTGGCCACTCAGAGCAGTCCAGTGTGCCACAGACACCTCTGCTTCCAAGATGGCAGAGGTCTGGGACACACTGGAGGAGCTCTGGGCACCTCCACTGGGAGGTGCAGGTCAGGGGAGTGGTCACTCCCCTTTCCTTTGTCCAGTTTCGCGCCAGAGCAGGGCTGGGGGATCCCTGAACCGGTGTAGCTTATGCAGAGATGGGCACCATCTGTGCCCATCAAAGCATTTCCAGAGGCTGGGGGAGGCTACTCCTCCCCAGCCTTCACACCTATTTCCAAAGGGAGAGGGTGTTACACCCTCTCTCAGAGGAAATCCTTTGTTCTGCCTTCCTGGGCCAGGGCTGCCTGGACCCCAGGAGGGCAGAAACCTGTCTGAGGGGTTGGCAGCAGCTGCAGTGGAGACCCCGGAAAGGCAGTTTGGCAGTACCCGGGTGCTGTGCTAGAGACCCGGGGGATCATGGAATTGTCCCCCCCCCCAATGCCAGAATGGCATTGGGGGTGACAATTCCATGATCTTAGACGTGTTACATGGCCATGTTCGGAGGTACCATTGTGACGCTGTACATAGGTAGTGACCTATGTACAGTGCACACGTGTAATGGTGTCCCCGCACTCACAAAGTCCGGGGAATTTGCCCTGAACGATGTGGGGGCACCTTGGCTAGTGCCAGGGTGCCCACACACTAAGTAACTTTGCACCCAACCTTCACCAGGTGAAGGTTAGACATATAGGTGACTTATAAGTTACTTAAGTGCAGTGGTAAATGGCTGTGAAATAACGTGGACGTTATTTCACTCAGGCTGCACTCACAGGCCTGTGTAAGAATTGTCAGAGCTCCCTATGGGTGGCAAAAGAAATGCTGCAGCCCATAGGGATCTCCTGGAACCCCAATACCCTCAGTACCATATACTAGGGAATTATATGGGTGTACCAGTATGTCAATGTGAATTGGTAAATTTAGTCACTAGCCTGTTAGTGACAAATTTGGAAAGCAGAGAGAGCATAACCACTGAGGTTCTGGTTAGCAGAGCCTCAGTGAGACAGTTAGGCATCACACAGGGAACACATACAGGGCACATACTTATGAGCAATGGGGCCCTGCCTGGCAGGGTCCCAGTGACACATAGACTAAAACAACATATATACAGTGAAATATGGGGGTAACATGCCAGGCAAGATGGTACTTTCCTACACATACTACAAAATGTCATTTATTGCCTGGCATGTTACCCCCATTTTTCACTGTATATATGTTGTTTTAGTTGTATGTGTCACTGGGACCCTGTCACCCAGGGCCCCAGTGCTCATAAGTGTGCCTGAATGTGTTACCTGTGTAGTGACTAACTGTCTCACTGAGGCTCTGCTAATCAGAACCTCAGTGGTTATGCTCTCTCATTTCTTTCAAATTGTCACTAACAGGCTAGTGACCAATTTTACCAATTTACATTGGCTTACTGGAACACCCTTATAATTCCCTAGTATATGGTACTGAGGTACCCAGGGTATTGGGATTCCAGGAGATCCCTATGGGCTGCAGCATTTCTTTTGCCACCCATAGGGAGCTCTGACAATTCTTACACAGGCCTGCCACTGCAGCCTGAGTGAAATAACGTCCACGTTATTTCACAGCCATTTTACACTGCACTTAAGTAACTTATAAGTCACCTATATGTCTAACCTTTACCTGGTAAAGGTTAGGTGCAAAGTTACTTAGTGTGAGGGCACCCTGGCACTAGCCAAGGTGCCCCCACATTGTTCAGGGCCAATTCCCCGGACTTTGTGAGTGCGGGGACACCATTACACGCGTGCACTACATATAGGTCACTACCTATATGTAGCTTCACAATGGTAACTCCGAATATGGCCATGTAACATGTCTATGATCATGGAATTGCCCCCTCTATACCATCCTGGCATAGTTGGCACAATCCCATTATCCCAGTGGTCTGTAGCACAGACCCTGGTACTGCCAAACTGCCCTTCCTGGGGTTTCACTGCAGCTGCTGCTGCTGCCAACCCCTCAGACAGGCATCTGCCCTCCTGGGGTCCAGCCAGGCCTGGCCCAGGATGGCAGAACAAAGGACTTCCTCTGAGAGAGGGTGTTACACCCTCTCCCTTTGGAAAATGGTGTGAAGGCAGGGGAGGAGTAGCCTCCCCCAGCCTCTGGAAATGCTTTCTTGGGCACAGATGTGCCCAATTCTGCATAAGCCAGTCTACACCGGTTCAGGGGACCCCTTAGCCCTGCTGTGGCGCGATACTGGACAAAGGAAAGGGGAGTGACCACTCCCCTGACCTGCACCTCCCCTGGGAGGTGTCCAGAGCTCCTCCAGTGTGCTCCAGACCTCTGCCATCTTGGAAACAGAGGTGCTGCTGGCACACTGGACTGCTCTGAGTGGCCAGTGCCACCCGGTGACGTCAGAGACTCCTTCTGATAGGCTCCTTCAGGTGTTGCTAGCCTATCCTCTCTCCTAGGTAGCCAAACCCTCTTTTCTGGCTATTTAGGGTCTCTGTCTCTGGGGAAACTTTAGATAACGAATGCAAGAGCTCATCCGAGTTCCTCTGCATCTCTCTCTTTACCTTCTGCCAAGGAATCGACTGCTGACCACGCTGGAAGCCTGCAAAACTGCAACATAATAGCAAAGATGACTACTGCAACTCTGTAACGCTGATCCTGCCGCCTTCTCGACTGTTTTCCTGGTGGTGCATGCTGTGGGGGTAGTCTGCCTCCTCTCTGCACTAGAAGCTCCGAAGAAATCTCCCGTGGGTCGACGGAATCGCCCCCTGCAACCGCAGGCACCAAAGAACTGCATCACCGGTCCCTTGGGTCTCCTCTCCGCACGACGAGCGAGGTCCCTCGAATCCAGCAACTGTGTCCAAGTGACCCCCACAGTCCAGTGACTCTTCAGTCCAAGTTTGGTGGAGGTAAGTCCTTGCCTCCCCACGCTAGACTGCATTGCTAGGAACCGCGACTTTTGCAGCTACTCCGGCCCCTGTGCACTTCCGGCGGAAATCCTTTGTGCACAGCCAAGCCTGGGTCCACGGCACTCTCACCTGCATTGCACAACTTTCTAAGTTGGTCTCCGGCGACGTGGGACTCCTTTGTGCAACTTCGGGTGAGCACCGTTTCACGCATCCTCGTATTGCCTGTTTTTGGCACTTCTCCGGGTGCTACCTGCTGCTAAGAGGGCTCCTTGTCTTGCTCGACGTCCCCTCTACCTCCTGGTCCAATTTGCGACCTCCTGGTCCCTCCTGGGCCACAGCAGCATCCAAAAACGCTAACCGCACGATTTGCAGCTAGCAAGGCTTGTTGGCGTTCTTTCGGCGGGAAAACACTTCTGCACGACTCTCCACGGCGAGAGGGATCCGTCCACCAAAGGGGAAGTCTCTAGCCCTTTTCGTTCCTGCAGAAACCTCAGCTTCTTCTGTCCAGTAGAAGCTTCTTTGCACCCACAGCTGGCATTTCATGGGCATCTGCCCATCTCCGACTTGCTTGTGACTTTTGGACTTGGTCCCCTTGTTCCACAGGTACCCTCGACTGGAAATCCATTGTTGTTGCATTGTTGGTTTGTGTCTTTCCTGCATTATTCCTCTATCACGACTTCTTTGCCCTTGGGGGGAACTTTAGTGCACTTTGCACTCACTTTTCAGGGTCTTGGGGTGGGCTATTTTTCTAACCCTCACTATTTTCTAATAGTCCCAGCGACCCTCTACAAGGTCACATAGGTTTGGGGTCCATTCGTGGTTCGCATTCCACTTTTGGAGTATATGGTTTGTGTTGCCCCTATCCCTATGTGTCCCCATTTCATCCTATTGTAACTATACATTGTTTTCACTGTTTTCTAAGACTATACTGCATATTTTTGGTATTGTGTACATATATCTTGTGTATATTTCCTATCCTCTCACTGAGGGTACACTCTAAGATACTTTGGCATATTGTCATAAAAATAAAGTACCTTTATTTTTAGTATAACTGTGTATTGTGTTTTCTTATGATATTGTGCATATGACACTAAGTGGTACTGTAGGAGCTTCACTCGTCTCCTAGTTCAGCCTAAGCTGCTCTGCTAAGCTACCATTATCTATCAGCCTATGCTGCTAGACACCCTATACACTAATAAGGGATAACTGGGCCTGGTGCAAGGTGCAAGTACCCCTTGGTACTCACTACAAACCAGTCCAGCCTCCTACACTTGGTCTTTAATAGTAGCCAATAGGGATAGGGGGCACAAGAACGGTGTAGCCGGCCTCAGATAATGCTCATAAATATAGTATTTAGGGGCATCCCTCAACCTTACACCCCAGGTTCCTGGTGACCTCAAGAAGAGAAGAAAGATGAAGGACTGGAGAGCCAACCCCTGAGCAGTGAAGACTCCAGACGACAAGATACTTGGCCCCAGCCATAATTGCCTGTCTGCAGCTTCAAGACTCCTGCTAAATAAAAAGGTGATGCATCATGCAGGACCAGTGACCTCTCCAAACCCCCAGAGGACTGCCTGCCCATCAGAGGACCAAGATCTTCCGAGGACAGCGGCCCTTTCCAGAAGAAACATACAACAAAGGACTCCAGAGCCTTCCCGGATCCATGAGTCCTGCCCACTCAGCACCCGACGCCCCGTGTCCAGGTGGCCCACTGGTCCAGAGAAGGTCCCCAGGCGATTCCAGTCTGGAGTCCAACTTGGGTTGACCCCATGTGGCCAACACGATGACGCCTGCAGCCTAAATCCGGAGGACCCCCCCTGACCACGACCGGATCCCACAAGATTCCGCATGCCTTAAGGTACCCCTACACCCACAGCCACCACACCTTGGGGAATCTGACAGATGGACCAGCAACATCCAGCGGGCATCGCTAATCCTTGTCCTACCTCTGGTTTTGCGCAACCGAACCCCTGGAATCAGCCTGCTGCGTCTTTGTGCAGGTGACTGGGGCACTCCTTTAATTTTTATGTATATTTTAAACGTTTGCCATTATTGTGCATATTACATATGTTTACTAAAATAAACAAATAATGAGTTACCAAAGCCAGACATGTTGGCTTTGTTAATGTTTACAAATGGTTTTCAAATAGTGAAAGTTGCTTTTAAAGGTGTGCTGTCTGGGGTTTGGATGGGGAGGGACATTCTGTTGTCACCTAACTTTCTACCGAGGGAAGTTGCTTCCGACTAACACCTTTAAATTGGGCTTTATTTACTAGTTTTAGCCCTGGAAGAAGTTGGCCTCATTCTACAGGGCGCACTGGAACAGTATTTGCCAGTTACTCTTCCCTCAGAGGAGCCCTCACTCGCTTTGTACGACATACAGGGTCTGATTTCGAGTTTGGCGGATGGGTTACTCCGTCAGGAACATGACAAATATCCCGTCCGCCGTATTCCGATTCCCATAGCTACAATGGAATCGTAATATGGCGGACAGGGTACCCGTCACGTTTGTGACAGAGTATCCCACCTGCCAAACTCTAAATCAGGCCCTCTGTGTCCAGCCAGCTCTTCCCAGAGCCTCGTTCTCCTCCTCTTGGCGACAGCACGACCCAGATTAAAAGGTACCATCAGGGCATGCTCTGGTCACCACCGCGGGTCATTGGCTGTTGTTTCCTGAAACCTAGGAGTTGTTTGTACCTCATGAGAAGATGTTTCCTCATTCCTCCACAGGTGAGGAGCCCATCAAGACGATCCACCTCCCTGCCTAACCTGACAGTGTCGGAGACGACTTCATGCAGCGACAAGATGAAGGTAACCCCTCTCCTCGCTGTTAGTCTCTGCCTTCAGTAGATTGTTTTATGTCTCTTTTGATTCCAGTTATTAAGAGAGGGGAAAACAGACAAGAATCTGAGAAGCAGCACAACACATTTTGACAGTTAAAAGGAATGTGGAAACATCAGAGTTGGAGCAAAAGAGCCCAACGCCAAGATACCCTTTCCAGGGTGATTTGTTCACAATATCTCATTAAATTGGCATTACATAATATAACATAACTCGAAGAAGGGCCAAAAGAACCAAGAATGTGATTTTGTTTAGGGGTAGAACCTCTGAATACACAGAGAAAAAGATGTAAGCAAAAACAAGACAGGGAGAAAGACTCATAAACTAAAAAGCAAAAACACCTCCAGGCTCCCTTGTGGTATCTGCAGTAGACTCTCACACAAGGGAATCATCATTCATCTTCTATGGGTTTTTTTGTAGTACAAACCCTGAGAGCTAGCCGGTATAAACTATCTGGAGCTTTGAGGCTTCTGGACATATACAGTTTCAGGTAAACAGCAGATGCTCTTACTGTAACGTTTCTCGTCCACAGGCCTGCTTGCTGAAACGCTCTGCCTCAGCCCTGCTGTTTCCCGATTCCAAAGAATGTATGGTCAATTTGCCAAATGATTTTCAAACCTGCATGAAAGAGCTGAAGCTTCTGAAGGAGCAGCTGTCTGAGCCACAGGGCCTCTCCAATACTGATCAAAGCCCTCTCCCACCGGCTGAATCCGAGGAGGAACCAGGAACTTCCACCCTGCCAGAGAAGACGGAAGAACAGCAGATGCAGGCCCCCACCAGCATATCAACCTCTGCCAGGAGGGTGTCGCTGGCAGACGAAGCCCGAAAGTCTGGGAAAAAGTTCATTGTGTATCCACCAAAGAAGAAGTGCAAACGATCCAAGAAGGTGCTAAATCCAGAGAAGTTAAAAGAGGTGTACGAACGTTTGAGGCAGCCGCCCAGAACCTTAACCAGGTAAGACCCATTTATCTAATTTCTGTACCTCGATGCCTTCAGGAAGTGCGCTTGAGGGTCGAGATGCCAGACCACTGGCTCTCCCAAGGCGACTGTCTGTTAAACGTTTTATACAACATTTAAACTCCAACAGGCTGGCCACTGCACTGCCGATGTGCCACCCCAGCTTCTGGCTTTTTTAAAGGCAGCCTGGCAAAGTGTAACACCCATCTTCAATAATAATATAACTGCTACCCGTTCACTGAGTGCTCTATGCTGCTTCATCTGTGTCCACAATCTTTAGTCCTGCCCCCTTCTCACGCTACACCTCATGTCCTGGTGAAATCATTGCTTCCTGAAGCCGTCCCTGTAATTCTCAGTGCAAATGACATCCTAATGTTTCTCCTGATTCTTGCTTTCACTGTTCATATTCTGGCACAGAACTACATAAACACCTTCCAATGGATGGCTGCTGGCTCATTGATGCTAAATGCATGCAAAATGGAACTCCAAAGCAAAGCATTGCTTCTTCCGGACTAACTCGCTGATATCCCGAATCAATATATATATATGTCACTGGCACCCTACTCTCAACCAACTAAATATCATAGCTGCATCTCCTTGTGCAACACCTAGGCTGAGTTACTTTCAGTGACCAAGGCCACTCTCCCGGCTGAAATGGTTTTGCATCATCTCAACCTGCTCTCAAGGAACACCTCTTCTTACACGAAATGGCCTAATTACCATGTCTGCACAATGCTCTGTCATTTATATATGTGATGAGGTTTGTACTGTCCTGTATTATCTCATCGGTCCTCACCCACCACGTCCAGCTGCCATCTCTCTGCACCCAGAGCTGCATTAATGTCCTATGTAGCTCGTATTCGTGCCATACACAGGGTTTCTTGCCAAAATGCTCTGTTGTGTTTATTAATACATAAAGTAGGTAATAAATCCAGTCAACAATTGGTCACTACTAAATGTTGGGATAAGTCTTCCACAGATTCAAATCCCCGTCACGAGAGACTCTTGAACTAACCGTGGTCATTCCCTCCATAGTGACCTGGACAGTCTCCATTTCCCTGGTGCAACTTGGTCCTCTGAGATGGTCATTTTAAAAGGACTCTGTGACTCTCAGAAAACTTCATGGAGAGACCTTGAAATAAGAGAAGCGTCCAGAGAAAAAAGACAAAAAACAAGGATGGCTGCAAAAATTAGATGCCTGGTTCCAAACAGGAAACACTGGCCTTCTGGAGCAAACACAGCAATTGTGGAGGGAAGAACATATGAGAATAAGTTAATAAAAAGACAGAAGAACGTCTGGTGAAAAATCTGTGTTAGGAAAATGTGACCCAACAAAAATATCCTCTTTTCTCCCTGTAATAAAACTAATATGTGGCCTGTTTATCGGGGCTTCTGTAAACTCGCTGCTGCCTTCATATAAAAAGCTGAGCACTTGTTGACATCAGTGAGCTACACGACACTCTGTTTGAAGGTTGTTTTAAGATGCTCGCTCTTGGTGAGGTGAGTAAGTGGCCCTGCAGCGTTACTGAAGTGCTGAGATGAGGACGGCCTTTGGTCCGCCCTTCTCTGAAGAGGGAAGGCTGCAGGGTAGACGAGGGACAAGCTGGCCTTGTTGTGGCAGTCAGCAGCACCACAGGCTGGACAGGGGCTACGAAGGGAGTGAGATGGGAAGTGGAAGAGATGAGGGCTAAGATGACACCAGGGTGAGGTGGTCTTTATCTCCTGCTATTTCTGCAATGTAGGTTACAGAGCCTTAATTCCAGCAACTGAACAACTTTAAACCATGTCCATCGTTCGCTGCCCATGAACTGAACCGATGCCGCCCTATGTACTTCACCAGAAGGTGACCCTGCTACAGATGACATCTTCTCATTTACCATGCAGCACGGATAGTAAGTGAAGTCTTGGATCTGAATTTGGTCTCTGTAGAGCTGAAGTCTAACATCTTGACTGAGATCCTGCCCTATCCCCCTCCTGCGAGGAGCCTCGGCTCTCATTCAGTGACACCCTTCGGACCCCTTCTCAGGCCCATCCGTCCACAGACAGATACCAGGTGTCGCCAGCCTGCTCTCAGGGAACCTCACTTTTGTCCGATCACCTTTGCTCGAGAATCTGGTTGCTGAAATGTCTTCCTCAATAGAGAACCCCAATGCCTTCCCTGTGGCGTCTCCATATAGTAAGGAAGAGAAGTTTAAATATGTGGATCTGCCCTCTAAGCAGTGGATGCCGCCTGTCTCCTGGTCTGATATGATAATGTGTCATGGGAACTGGTGAAATGTACAGTGATCACCTTGTTGGACTGTATGAAGAAACTGTTTTTGACCTCTTCACTGTTGCATTAGATTATTTTAAACAATTTGTGTAGTGGAGCCTGGATTCTGGGGTCGCTGTTGCCCTACCCATGGATAGAGCTGTCATACTGCACCAATAGCCTTGGAGGGATTTCACGCGGTTCACTCTCAGCGTTCAAGCCACACTCACAACCTGGTGTTTGTCATGAGGAGCTATGTGGATAGAAGGCCCAAGGCTGTCTGTAGCACTCCAAAAACAAGCGCTTTGTCTCACACCCATTTTAGTCTCCCCAGCCTGGCAGTTCCATCAACCTTATTGAAACATTCATGGCTACTTCAGGGCTGTACAGTCTGAAACATCACGCCAAGCTTGTCCAGTTATTCTAACAATTTTACTGCTCCTGGCGTGACAGGGTGGATCTAGGGACAAAGCCAACAGGAGCCGCAGCAGATGCAATCTGTGCTCCCTCTGCTGGCTGTGCTGCTTCAAACCCCTTGTGGCTCCCCACACCAACAGCACCATATTCCACTAGTAAAGGGTCCACCATTCTCTACCATTTGGGAGCTATCACGATGGATCACAGAGCCATCCAATCAGTTTCCAAGAGCTATTCCCATGGACATCATTTAGGAGTCGCCAGTGACCGCAGCTGCGACCCAGTGGCTTGCCCCTTGCAACACTACATTTCCTACCCCTGGTCTCGGAGATGGCAAAATGAGTGCCAGAAACACAGGGGGGAACCTCGTTCTTATGGATATCGGTTGGGGCTCCAATCTCCTTCTTTTTTTTATCACTTTTTTATTACACTAATAGTGAATAATATTGTATTATTCACTATTAGTGTAATATAAATGGAGTACAAATAGCTAGAATATGACCATCCCTGGCAGCTGAGGTAGGCAAACATGCTTTTAAATGTATGTTATGTGCAGGTGAGAGTAAGTCTATGTGGGAGTGTGTGTGTGTGTGTGTGTGTGTGCGTGTGTGTGTTGATTGTGTTTTTCTATGTAAGCATCTGCGTGTGAGTGAATGTATAGATCGAATGGCATGTGCTGTCACTTCCGTTACTTCCCGGCTTTTGGTCAATTGGCGTTCATGCCAATCCCCTACCCTTCCTGTCTCTTCCTTCAGGCCACCTCTCTTCCACCAGGACACGCTGCTGGTGGCCACGGGGATTGACCGAACCATACACTACCCTTTGCTGCACAAGTACTCAGTGGGGGGTTCTTTCCTATATATATATATATATATTTCATTTTTTAAATTTACATTTTTTTTGCAAATATTTGTGTAAAAGAAAATAAAATCATGATTTTCATGAAAACTGCAGATTTATACACAAAATAGTTCCCATTCCAGACGGATAAAACAACTGATGCGTAATCCTGACTTTCTTGAAAATGATAATTTTACTCTGCCCAACTTGATTTTTTTTCAAGTTTTAATTGCCATTTTCCTTGCCTCTGAGTTCCCCCTACGCACCATTCTGGCGGTGACCACTTGTCATGGTGGTTGCCCCCCTCGAAGTGCTGTTGAATTTGTATATACACACAAAAGACGCAATTTTCAAGATGGCATAAAATGTAACAAATACTCTTTATCAGTCAGTCATATTAGATCAATAAATTGAAATGTGTTTAACAGGATTCGCAATTTTCATAGTCCTGATTTTAAATGGCAAAGATCTACAAATGTGTGAACCCTTCAAAGCTCATTTGGTATTTTTTTTCAATGCGTATATCTCAAATACTACTGAACATATTTCACCCAATCAATAAAAACGCATTTTTTGAGTGAAAACCTGCTTTCACAGCGAGCTGGTGTTATTCGATTCAGCATTGTTTTCCGGGAGGCACGAGTAGTTCAAGTAATGGGAGCTAAAATGGAAACCTACATCTTTTTGGTCCTCCCTTTAACTTAATGCATGGAAAGTTGCATGGTGAACTTTGGCTGACTAAATGTATTTTTTTTCCATATTTTACTCAGATGCTTCCTCAGAGTGAAACACTGCTAGCAAATCAAGAAATGTATTTTCAAAGGAAAGTGCATCTGACCCTTAACTACACATTATAACATTGAATGTTGGGAGCTCCAGCTTACCATGGCTGGTACAAGCTTAGAACATTCTACTCTTAGTGGGTGGAATGTTCTAATAGCCTTATAGCCAGCTGCCGATGGCTATACTGGTTGTTAAAGGCCCTCACGCTCATTACTGCCAAAAAGTAAAATGTTGGCACTGGGTGGGCTCCCTGTATAGAGGCGTTTGAAGATTTAATTGATGCAGTTCAAGAGACTGATAACAGGAAGATTATCAAATATCTCAAAAATCTTGCTGTTGATGGTGTGAAAGAAGCCATAAAGAAAATGCCAAGAACCGACAAAGCAGTCTCATAACTTCAGATTAAAAATGTGTTGAATCTCAAGTTCAAAAGGTGACTATGAACAATAAGTTTTCAGTCAAGAACATCAAAGAGTTGGTGAAACGATGAATTTTTGGAAAGACTCGATCCACTCACCAAACTCCGTAAGTTCAGTGAATCTGATGATGAAGAAGCCATGTGTTCTAGAGTTATTGATGGATGCTTGTCCAATTTATTAAGATGACGAATGCTGAGAGAAACTCTTAAGGCCTCGTTACGAGTGTGGAGTGCTAATTGACGGTTGGACCGCCGCACTCCGGGCGGTCAGATGGCCCAATTAAAACCTGGCTCCCGACGGCATGACGGTGGTCAGAGTTGTACTCAGCCAGGGTGGCACTGAACTCAGCGCCACCTGGCTGATTAGAACTCCCCTCACCACCAACCTTTCCATGGCGGTTTTGTCGACATACAAAGGCTGGCGGTGAGGGTGTGTTGGGGGCCACAGGAAGGCCCCCAGCACTGCCCATGCCTGGCCCAGCACCATCGGAATGTGCACTGTCTGCCTTGCGGACAGCGCACATTCCAAGTGCGCATTCCGATGGTGCTCTCTCGTAGCACTGTTCCTGCCGGTCTGACCGGCGGGAGCGGTCTATTGCAATGTTCCCACCAGTCAGACCGGCTGGAACACTGTAATAGGGCGGGGGGGAGCCACCTACATGGCAGTGGCATCCTCCTTGCAAGTTTGGCGGTCCTGCGGTGGGACTGCTAAACTCATAATGAGGCCATTAGTCCGGAGCTAATATTGATGCTGCCAGAGCTGAAGAACATGCTGAGAGGCAAGCTGCTGACAGCTGCTGACATGGAAGGCCGGAGGTGCCCAGAGTGAGTAAGTCATGAGTGCAAAAAGTAATCCAAAGCAAAAGACTGAAGAAAACAAAGTGATGTCTACATATGAAATAAAGTTGTGTTTTAGAAGTGGATTTTTATTTCCACGCAAAGGAAAGTGTCCCACCATTGGCCAGATATGTAAAGGCAGTGGGAAACAGAACTATTTTGTGCCGGTGTGGAAAGCAAAGGAAAAAGTACGTGCATCACAGCCCAAAGATCATCACCAGAACATTCCAGAAGCAATGTTCGATGCACACATACAAGGTCAAGCTAGGACATCAGTTGAGGCGAATAGATATTTAACAAAGTCGATTATTATCTAAATCATCGTCAAACACGTCTTCCACCTAAATAGTAAGTGAAGGAGAAGAAAGTGATTGTGCCATGTCATTGTTTACCTCAAAAAACGTAAACATGTCGGACTGGTTGTATGTGAAGAAAAATGTCAGCAAAGAAAAGTTGACATGCCAAAGCTACAAGTCATACAAGCACTGTCCAAAGATTACATTAAAAATAAATGGTTGTTCGATCCCTTTAATTTTCAACAGTGGTGCATTAATAAATATAATTCCTGAAGGGAAATACAAGGAACTGTCTCCATTAGCACGGCTTATGACTTCGAAGACCAAAGTGTATTCTTGGGCTGCATCGACGCCCATAAAGAGTGAAGGTTCATTTGTAGCGACAGTGAAGCACAAAAAAACAAAGGTACAAGAATGGATTCATGTGCTTCAGGGTACAGTGTCAAGTGTCTATTTGCTCAGTTTCAACACGGCTGCTTATATTTGACTGATTTCTGTGATTTACAACGTGAATGCTCGTCATGAAATAGTGAGTCAATTTCCTTCATTGTTTCATGGTTTAGGAAAGATAAATATTATGAAAGTAAAACTGAATATTAAAGAGAATGTCCAGCCTGTTGCTCAGAGACATGGACAAATTGCTTTTCATTTACAAGAAGCTGTTGAAAAAGCACTTGAAGCTTTACTTTATTGAGCATTCCACTGGTCCAACACTATGGGTTTCTCCCATTGTAGTAGTGTCTAAAAAGGACAGTGAAGGAGTTGCACACACCTGCGTTGACATCCGTCAGGCAAACAAAGCAAAGGAACGAGAATGACATCCAGGGCCACACATTGCTGACATATCGCATTTGAATGGTGCCAAGGTCTTTTCTCTACTTGATTTAAGTAAAGGTTATCATCAGTGGTAACTTGAAGAAAGCTGCAAGCACATTACAACCTTTTCTACAGATGTTGGCTTATTTAGATACAAGGGACTTAGGGCCTCCTTACGACCCTGGCGGCCGGTGGTAAGCTGGCAGTAACACCGCCAACAGGCTGGCAGTGTTCCGTCCGCTATTATGACTGTGGCGCAATAGCCACGGCCATACCACCGGCCCCTCCAACATACTGCCAGGCTTCTGCCTGGCGGTCATAATCCCCAGGGCAGAGGTGCATGCATGGATTATGAGTCCCCGACCGCCAGCCTGGCCACGGCGGTAAACACCGCCATGGAAAGGCTGGCAGTAAGGGGGACTCTGGGTGCCCCTGGGGTCCCCTACACTGCCCATGCACTTGGCATGGGCAGTGCAGGGGCCCCCAGGCACAGCCCCATTGCGCATTTTGAAATGCACGATGGGTGCTACTGCACCCGCTGCACATCAACATTGCCGCTGGCTCTATTACGAGCCGGCTGCAATGTTGATGTGACTTTTCCACTGGGCCAGCGGAAAAGTCAAAATAGGGAGCCAGATATACCTCCACCACTGGCGGTACACTAGCGCCCGCAGCTTCGTCAGTCTTTGGCAAAGACCGCTGAAGTTGTAATGAGAGCCTTAGTTTTGATTTGTCATCAGCTGCAGAACTTTTCCCAAGGCATCTTTCAACGTATCATACAGTCGGTTGTGAATGCATTCAACTATAGTGATGACATATGCATTTTCCGAGCTACACAAAGGGAGCATGCTAGAACTCTCACACATGTATATCAATTACTCAGTTATGCAAGTTTTTCTTTAAATGCAGACAAGTTTGAGTTCAACAAGACAAAACTGAAATTCTTTTGCCATATCTTTTCTGATTGATGTATGACCCCTGATCCTGCAAAAGTACAAGCTCTGTCAAATGCTGATCCCCAACAAGATGTTTCAATCGTACGTTCTTTTCTTACCATTGCCAGTTACTATTCAAGACTTTGCCACTGTTAGTGCTCCACTACATGGTGTAGACAAAGAAAAATATCTCTTTTCAGTGGTCAGAAGAATCTGTGAAAATGTGTAAGTGAATCAAACATGCCATTGAGAATGCTACTGAAAGGGCATACTTCAATCCACAGCTTCATATAGAGGTTGTGGTTGATGCTAGTCCTGTCGGATTAGGCTCTATCCTAGCACAACATAGTGGGCGCCCAAAGGCTGAATGGCATATTGAGGTCTGTGCTAGTAGAAGTTTGCCCCAAACAGAACATGCTTACTCACAGCCTGAGAAAGTAAGTTTGCCTGTAGTGTGAGCTTGTAAACATTTTCATGTATTCTTGTGCGAAAGCCTTTTACACTGGCAAGCTTTGCTGACCATCTTTAGAAATCCAAGAGCCAAAATGCCTCCTGGCTTTGAACGATGAGGGCTCCGACTACAAGAGTATGATTATACAATTGTGCATTGTCCAGGATAGGATCAGAATCCTGCTGACTGCTTCTAGAGTGCCCATGCAAGGTCACGGTACTCCATCCAAGACGGCTGAGGCCTACATTAATTTACTTGTTAAGTCAAGATTTGTGTGCGTGGATGAGGATCTAGACAAGAGAATCACATTCAAGATCCTCATCCACGCACACAAATCCATTCACAAAACCGGCCCAACCTACCTCAATGAAAGAGTAAACTTCCACACTCAACCTCCGATCAGCCGACCTCGCCCTAGCCACAGTCCCCCGCATCCAACGCACCACCACAGGAGGCAGGTCCTTATCCTACCTCGCCCCCAAAACCTGGAACGCCCTCCCCATCGACCTTCGCAAAACCAAAGACCTACTGGTCTTCAGAAAGAACCGCAAGACTTGGCTGTTCGACCAGTGACCCTCCCGCTGCTGTTTCTCTCCCCCCCCCCCCCCTGAGACCCTCGGGTGAGTAGCGCTCTACAAATTTCTTTGATTGATTGATTGATTGAATACTTCTAGAGTGCCCATGCAAGGTCACGGTACTCCATCCAAGACTGCTGAGGCCTACATTAATTTACTTGTTAAGTCAAGTACACCAGCTGCTGTATCGTTAGCCCAGATAACTGCTGAAGATAACGGACATAATTACAAATCAGTCGTAGAATAAGCATATTCAACCTCTCCATAATGATGGTGAATATCAAAAATACAAAAATGTCAAAGTTGAATTGTTCATAACTCTAATAGTTACAAGGCGAGGGTCAAGAAACCTGATTCTGGAGAGTCTGCAACAGAAAGTGATTGAAGTGGCTCACGAAGGACATTGTGGTATCATTGTCACAAAGAGAGCTCTCTGAGAGTGTTTGGTTTCCATACTTAGATGAAAGAGTTGGAAAGGAACTCAAGGCCTGTCATATATGCACCTGCCTTTCGACCAACGTTACTCAACATACTCTGAACATGCCAGAACTCCCTAAGCATTCATGGGACCGATCTGTTTGGTCTTCTTGATATTGGACATCATCTACTGGTGATCGTAGATGAATACTCACGTTTTCCTTTGGTTGAAGATCTCTCATCCACGACTCTCAAATGAGTCACTGAAAAGCCTGATGGCATCTTCGCGGCATGGGGCATCCCAGCCATAGTGAAGTCTGATAATGGCCCACGCTTTAATAGTAAAGAATTCAAAGAGTTCTTGGAGCATCCGAACATCAAAAGAGTATGCCTTTGTGGCTGCAGGCCACTGGACTTGTTGATCATTTTATGAGCACCCTAAAGGAAGCATTACAGCTTGCACCTCTTGAGAAGCTCAATTTGAAAACAGTATTGAAATCTGCTCTGCGAGTTTATCACTCGACACCTCACTAGACCAGAAGTGAAAGCCCTACGACTTTGAGGTCCCAGAGAGCAATGACAACCAAGTTACCTCAACGGACCATCAAAAGAGACAAAAGTGAAAATATGATTCGTACAAGGGACTCGGTTAACAAGCCGAAAATGAAAGCTTATGCCGACAAAAGGCGACATTCAAAAGACATCTCATTTACAAGAGGAGATTTGGTGTTCGCCCAACAGTTATGCAAAAGAAAATCTGATGCTCTCTATGATGCTAAACCTTTCCAAGTGTTGTCTACCGAGGGACACCTGGTGGCTGCCCAGCACCCTGGTTACTGTGTTGCCAGAGACTCTTCTCACTTCAGGCTTGAGTTTTATCAGTGGGCAACTCCAAATAGTGAAAGAAAGGCCAACTTTGAAAACTCAGTGACTGCTGCTGACCGCTTACGAACTTTTGCAATCCCTGACCCTGAAAATGCCAGCTTCCAACTTCCATTAAGTAGATCGGGTCAAATGATCAAAGCACCACAAAGACTGATTGAGGCGATATAGTTGTACATGTTTCTTTATATATGTGTATTTGTACATACTTTGTGACACATTGTAAGTTTTCATTTAACAGTGAGGGAGATGTAGTGCCTTGCATGTTTTAGGATAGATATATATACTCTATTTTTACACTGGAACTAAGACGCAGTATGACTTAGTCAGCTTGTTTTATTTTCTTCCACAGCTCAGTGTCACTTCAGAGACTTGACATCCATGCCAGCCTTCGTTCTTCTGCTTTTGCCAGCAGGCGACATGAACGAAAGGCCAGCCTTCCACTGGAATTAGGCTTTGACAAATTTACAGAGGCGCATGGAGGTGTTACAGCCACTGGAGAGCGAGAATGGGTTCGGGATATCTGGAACACTTGGTTTGATGAAGTTTTCTCTAGCAGCAGACCCCCAAGCATGGCGAAGGAACCGGAGGTCCAGGTTGGCAAACCTAGTGAACCTCAGCCAGTGAAGGCAGAGCCAGGAGTGCCTCGCCGGCTCGTAAGCTCGGTGACTCCGGTCCTGCTGGATGATACAACGGCAACAGTCCAGGATGTAGAAGCTGAAGTCCATCGTCTGACGGAGCTGATCGAGCAACATGGAGAAACCTCTGTCTTCCACTTCTGTAGACGTGGTGCATTGTACAGGAGACTTGGAAAACTGCGGAAAGCCTTAAAGGATCTGGGAACGGTAAGACATAGAATGCATACAGCACATCTGCGCATATGTCTTAATAATGGCCATAATGACCATAGCCAACGGGGCTCTTATGTGAAGTGAATCTGAACTGCATGTGTTTGTCAGGTTCATGGTTATTCGGTCCGTCCAGTGGTGGCGCTTCAGCTGCCTTTGCACTGTTGGCTTTGTCACGTTGTGCCTGATTTACAATAGGATACAATGGGATTGTAATATCCGTCATGTTTGTGACAAAGTGACCCCATCCGCCAAACTCTAAATCAGGCCATTTGTTTAAAGGTGACGGCACAGAGTATTCATAGAGAGGCTCCATTATTGTACTTTCCATGCCTCTGATTGCCAGCTTGCAGGAGTTTAAACTTCCTAAGGACTGGATACAGGAATGCTGTTTCTAAGTCCCACGCAATGTCTGCCACACAAGCTTTGCATCATCCGTTCACCTTCTCAGCATTAGTGTAGGCTATTGTACCCCATGTATCTTTAGGGTACTTTGGTGGTAGTTTATTGACAAATTCCATTTGGCCTGACTGTATCCTGACCACTCTGTAGAAAGCCTGTTTATGATCTTATACCAGAGTGTCTGGTCAGTTCTGATCCTGTGGTCACAGTACCAGAGAGTGATAGCTCTGCCTCTCAGACTGAAACAAGTGTGACACACCCTGGGGTGGAGCATCTTTCTGCTAAAGGTATACTAGGGTAGGCCAAGTTCAATCACCAACCCTTGGGGAGTGCCTTGTTGCCAAGGGAAGCAGCTGTTAAATCTTGCCTCCTCCGGGGCCGAGTCCATTAACGAGTACTACTGCAGAGGATCTTTCCTTGTTCAAACCCTGTGGACCCACTCACACGTGTATATTTACTCAAGTATATGTTCACTGCTCCCTTTTGGGTGTAACACTACTCTGCTTGCTGCTCACCATTTCTGAGTGTAGATTTACACGGAGGTGTCGGTCTACCTGTCTCTACCACTCAGATCAGAGTAAAATAGAATTTACGAGTTACTACTATTCACTTTGTACACGTAGGTCAGGATCTCTGCTAGTGTGTATGTAAGTGTATTGTTCTTAAAAAAATGTTTTTAAGATTTTAGTTTAAAACCTACAGTTCCCTCATATGAACTAGGCTGGATGGTGCCAACAGCAGATGCTGAGGCAAGGGAAACTGAGGATGAGGTACTCCTCCTGGATCCCCATTTTACTAACCCAGGGGAAAAAAGGGGGGCTACTACTAAGACCCTCCCTTGTGCTACCAGCACAGCTTCCTGCCGGATCAAGGAGTTCTCCAGCATACTCTTGGTTCTGCCCAATGATGTCAGAGGAAGTACCTAGTACCTCCCTTTCCAACACTGGGATTCACCCTCCCCATCTAATTCTCTCTCTCTATTAGGATTCTGTAAGTCATCCTGAATACGTAAATCTAAGAGAATAGATTTGTTAGGGTTTCTAACTGTCTTAAGCTTTCTAGCTGTACACAGGGCCTTAAGCTCCTTGAACCTAAGACCTACATACCTAGACTCCTGAGTCTCGCCAGCTACCTTAACTAAAGCCATGGTGTTAGAGTAGTGTATGTGGTGCACCTACCTACTCTAGGATTCTTAACTTTTAAATGGCTTGAAGAAAGAGCTATGCTAGACCCCTGACGACCCAGGAAAAAGTTTAGACGTTTTCTGAAGTTATTGGTGTAGGGTGTAGCCAATAGTTAGTAGTGATCTTTCTTATGGAAAGTCAGTGCTGACCAAGTGGTAAAGCAATGCAAGGGTCTTATCCCACCGCTGCCACCAATGTAGGAGGCTGGCTCCATTTATGGCGTACGCCTGTTGTGTGTCACCATATACTGAGTCCAGGCAACCCTTGGTGATAGTGAATAGGTGTCCAGATAGCAAAAGCTCTCTAGGGGTAGCTAGGGTGAGCAGCTGAAGCTTATCCTGGAGGAATGAAAAGCACTTGCAATACCACAATAGTCAGACAGTAGCTCACTCACAAGAAAGAACCACACAAGTGTTGCAAAAATAAAGGATACTTTACTACAGCACTACTACTAGACTAGCATTGGTATATCTCCCTTTGGAGATATCTACACAAAATTAACACATAAAATAACAAATAGAAATAGAATAACATATACAGAGCTATATGGGGCAGGGGGCAATACATATACTAAAAAAGTGGAATGCGAAACAGTGAATCTAACCAAGGTAAGTACTGTAGTTAGCTAGGAGCTGGGGGAAGATAAAAACACCAGAGGTACATAGAGTAAGTGCCCCCAGCGTCCAGGTGCTCAGTAGTTACCCACCCAGTCGTCCCATAGACTAACACAGGGAGTAGTGGTTGGAATTGATGGGATTCAGGACCCTTCCCAGTAGACCCCAAGGAAACCAGCAGACAAGAGGAAGGTTGGAGAGTGTCCCCACTCAGGTGTGCCCAGAGGTTAGAGTTCATACACATGGGGACCCAGATGCAAAGGAGAGAAAGGACCCTCTCTGAAGTCAGTGGAGCCTCGGATTGTCCAGCTGCTTTCACGACCCATAAACCCGGCCGGCGGAACCCAGGGACGGATTCCGACATGGAGGACCTGCAAAGGAAGGGGACAGAGTCCAGCACTCTTGGGGGTACCCAGGTGGTGCAGGTGGCACTGCCTCCCTTCTAGAGGTGCGGTTTCTGCAAGTCAGCGGAGGAAGAAGTCCAGCTTGCGGGGTCCAGAAGCTGCAGATGGTCCGAGGAGTCACCTATGAGCTGTCCCTCAATGGTCACCAGATTGCAGGAGGGTCAGTGACCAGCCAGCTCACCAACAAACACTTGCAAATGCAAGCAGGAGATGAATATGGAGTTGCAGAGTTTTGGTGACCAGCAAGGTCCTCCCTCGATGCCTTCCACTCCGGTGCCACAGCCTAGGTTATCTCCTAGATCGGCCAGAAGTACCCCGCAAAGGTCTTTCATGCAGGCTACTGACTCCTCGGATGAGGAGAGAGAAGAAGAGTTGCAGGATGCGAACTCGGATTGGGACAACTATATATTGCCGACACCCTCTTCTCCATCGCCTATGCCGGTGGATTCTCCCCCAGGTGATATTGGGAGTGTCCATATTCTGCTTGAGAGAGCAGCAAAGAGATTTGCATTGCCCATGCCATCTAAGCAGATGGATTGTTTTTTTAAATGACGTCAAGGAGCCTTATCAGAAAAGTGTCCGCTCGATACCCATAGTAGGCTACATCTGGGAAGAAGGTCTCAAGATGATGAGAAATCCAGCTACGGTGACGGCTGTCTTGCCTAGATTGGACAAAAACTATAAGGCCTCAGAAGACGCCTCATCGTGTCTAGTCAGTCACCCGAAGCCAAACTCGGTCATAACCCAGACAGCCCAGAAGGGTTCAAAAAATCCATCGACGCCAATTTCAGCTCCTCCAGACAAGGAAGGGAGAAGGCTGGACAACATTGGAAAGCGTTCCTCTTCCATGTCGGGTCTGATAGAGCAGCAAATTCATTGGCAATCCTGGGGAGGTATGACAGACAGCTGTGGGCCGCTATTGCCCCGTATCTAGACCACCTTTCGGAAGACTCTAAGGTGGAGATAAAGAACATCCTCTTGGAGGGAGAGCGCACCTCGGCTGAGGTAATAGACTGCGCCATGGATATAGCAACCACAGCTTTTCGGCAACTAGCTGGTGGGGAAGTGCTGCGGCGTCAGGGCTGCTTAGGGCGACTTCCTTTCGTCTAGAGGTTCAGAATAAGGTATTGGACCTCCCTTTTAATGGTAAGTCTCTTTTCGGCAAGCATGTCGATGAGGCCCTACAAGATACAAACACTGCAAGGTCCTTAGGAACCCTTCAATTTAAGAAAATGCCCTTTCGTGCCTCCAGAGGTGGTGGAGTTTCGTCATATTGAGGGGTTTACCAGAGCTTTCGTTACCCCTCCTATTTGACACAGCAGTTCCGACCTCAATACTCCCAAAGGCAACCACCTCAGGTGTCCTGTTCTAGACCCCCTCCCAGGGGTTGAACGCGTCAGAGCAAAGAGGCGATCAGACGTCAATGACATGTTCTATGCTCCGGCTACAACCATACCACAAATCTAGAAGATAGGGGGAAGGATATCACACTTCTATCGGAAGTGGGAACAAATAACATCGGACCAGTGGGTTTTAAAGATTGTTCGATTTAGCCATACTTTAAAGTTCATTCAACGCCCACCTTCTTGTCCTCCTCATACCTTCTTTCAGAAGTATCTAAAACAACTCCGGCCGGAGGTCGTGACCATGCTCAGGAAGGGAGCGATAGAGAGGGTTCCTTCTTCAGAAAAAGGCAGAGGTTTTCACTCCTTTTTCTTTCTGGTGTGCAAAGACTTGGAATCTTGGCGTCCCATTCTCGATCTCAGGGACCTAAACAAATACCTCAAATGTCAAACCTTTCACATGGTCACATTACAAAACATTCTTCTCCTCATGAATCACAGAGATTATATGATGTCCCTGGATCTGCAGGACGCCTACTTTCATATTCCGATTTCACCTGCCCACAGAAATATCTGCATTTCACAGTAGCCGCCAGCCATTTCCAATTCAGGATTCTTCCATTTGGCCTAAAGTCCGCCCCCAGAATCTTTACAAAGTGCCTAGCTCCAGTAGCGGCTTCCTTGAGAAAGAAAAAACTGCAAATCTTTCCCTACTTAGATGATTGGCTATAAAAAGCGCAGTCATCTGAGCTCACAACTCAACAAGGGATTGTATAGCATTATTCGACAAGCTGGGCCTCACTCTGAATCGTAATAAGTCGAACATATTGCCAACAAGAGTGATGACCTTTTTAGGGGCAAATATCGACACCATCAGAGACAGGGTTTTTCCTTCAATGGAGAGGCCAGCGAGACTCATTTGTCTAACAGAGTACAAACAAAAAAGTCTCTTTCTGTGCACACCTACAAATCACTTCTGGGGATGATGTCTTCTTGCATACAGTTAGTCCCCTTTTGTCGACTGAGAATGCGTCCCCTGCAGGAGGAACTATATATTCAGTGGATACAGAGAGAGGGCTCATTCAACGATTTAATCACAGTAACTCCTTGGACGGTTCAAGCGTCCACTGGTGGAAAGACCGGTTAAACATCCGCAGTCGGTCTTCCTTTCCTACCCCCTCGCCCTCCGTTAGTCATCACCACAGATGCCTCCCTAGAGGGGTAGGGAGCGTATCTTCAATCAATCAATCAGGTAATTTATAAAGCGCGCTACTCACCCGTCAGGGTCTCAAGGCGCTGTGGGGGGTAGCTACTGGTCGAATAGCCATGTCATGAGGCGTTTCCTGAAAGACAGGAGGTCCTGGGTCTGGTGTAGATGGAGTGGTAGGGAGTTCCAAGTCTTGGAGGCAAGGTGAGAGAGGGATCTTCCTCCAGCGGCGAATGCGGGAGACGGAGGCGAGGGCGAGGCTGGCGGAGCGGAGCTGTCGGACATGGGTGTGGAAGGTGAGTTTGTCGTTAAGGTAGGCCGAACCTGTGTTGTGGAGGGCTTTGTGTGCGTGGGTGAGTAGTTTGAAGGTAATCCTCTTCGATACGGGTAGCCAGTGTAGGTCTCTGAGGTGGGCAGAGATGTGGTTGCGCCGTGGGACGTTGAGGATGAATCGGGCGGAGGTGTTTTGGATACGTTGCATTTTCTTTTGTAGTCTGGCCGTTGTTCCTGCATAGAGTGTGTTGCCGAAGTCCAGTTGGCTGCTGACTAGGGCGTGGGTGACTGTCTTTCTGGTTTCGATGGGAATCCACTTGAAGATCTTGCAGGAGTATGTGGAGGGTGTTGTAGCAGGAAGAGGAGACTGCGTTGACCTGCTGCGTCATGCTGAGTCCAGGATGATTCCTAGGTTCCGTACTTGGGTGGTGGGGGTGGGGGCGGCTCCGAGGGAGGTAGGCCACCAGGAGTCGTTCCAGGCAGACGGGTTGCTGCCGAGGATGAGGATCTCTGTTTTGTCTGTGTTTAGCTTGAGGAGGCTTGATTCCATCCAGTTGGCGATGGCGTGAAGTCCATTGAGGAGGTTGTTTCTTGCGGTTGTGGGGTCTTTCGTGAGGGAGATGATCAGCTGGGTGTCGTCTGCGTAGGATACTATGTTGATGTGGTGGGCTTGTGCGATATTGGCGAGAGGAGCCATGTAAACGTTGAAGAGTGTTGGGCTAAGGGAGGAACCCTGTGGGACGCCACAGATGGTTTTGGAGGATTCGGACAGGTAGGGCGGAAGGCGGACTCTCTGGGTTCTGCCGGAGAGGAAAGAAGAGATCCAGTCGAGGGCCTTACCACGGATCCCGGCGTTGTGGATGCGTGTTCGAAGGGTGTGGTGACAGACGGTCACCTTCAGATCAGCGGAAAGTGGAGCAACTCCTTCCGAAAATATCACATCAATTTCTTGGAGTTGAGAGCGGTTTCCCTGGCCCTGCAGGCTTTCCTCCCGAGAATAAAACACTCAGCGGTTCTCATAAGAACAGACAATACTGCAGCAATGCAATATTTAAACAACCAAGGGGGAACAAAATCTCTCTTCTCCTATCTCGGGAATCGCAGACTATTTGGAATTGGGCCATTCGGAATGGCATCAGTCTACGAGCGGAACATCTACCAGGAAGGCAGAACAAGACAGCAGACGCTCTCAGCAGACTGACGTCCTCCTGTCACAAATGGGAGCTGAACCAGGAGGTGCTTGACCAGGTCTTCAGGAGGTGGGGGAAACCCAAACAGAATCTCTTTGCAACTCCGCAGAACACCAAATGCCGCTTTTATGCAAGTTGGGTTCACCATCCGGGCTCTTGGGTGAATGTGTTTTCGTTGGCATGGTGCGGAATATTTGCCTACGCTTTTCCACCCATTCCCCTAATCTCAAGAGTATTTGAAAAGATCAAAAGAGAGCATTGCAGGCTCATCCTGATACCTCCGATTTGGCCCCGCCAACATTGGTTCTCGGAACTCCTGCTCTCGGAGGCAGACCACATTCCACTGAACGTTTCACCACAGCTCTTGACAAGGAACGAGGGTCAGGTTTTACATCTGGGCCTCAGATCACTCAAATTATCGTCCTGGCTCCTGAACACAATGAGTTTGACCATTTAAATATTCACCCCCAATGTCGGGATATTCCTGCAAAAGCCAGAGCGGATAGCACCAACAAATCATACTGTTTAAAATGGAAAAGATTTTGTTTGTGATGTCAGAAGGAGCAGATTGATCCGCTGCTATCACCGGCGGAGCGAATATTGCCCTATCTCCTCCATCTGGCGTCCACGGCTTGGCGCATGCATCCCTCAGGGTGCACTTGGCGGCTATATCACGCTTCAGACGTTTGCTGACATCACCATCTCTGTGGCCTTCTAGACTGGTCAAAGAATTCCTCAAAGGACTCTTTCAAGTTTTTCCACCAGTAAGGCCTCCTCCACCATCTTGGCAACTCAACACGGTTCTCTCTCAGCTTATGAAACACACATTTGAACTGATACAGAGAGCGGATTTAAAGCACTTATCGTGTAAAGTAGCTCTTTTGCTAGCCATTACTTCTTCTAGACGGGTCAGGGAGATCCAGGCATTAACCCATCAAGAGCCTTTCCTTCAATTTAAACAAGAAAGAGTGATACTTCGTACGAACCCCAAGTTTGTTCCAAAGGTGACATCAGACTTTCATATTAATGAATCGTGGGTTTTGAAATCTTTCTTTCTGAACCCAACATCTCCAGCGGAAAGAGCTCTGCACACGTTGGACATCAAAAGAAACCTAAAATATTACTTGGAAAGAACCAAGCATTTCAAAAAGACTACTCAATTATTCATTGTAGGAAAGTACCATCTTGCCTGGCATGTTACCCCCATTTTTCACTGTATATATGTTGTTTTAGTTGTATGTGTCACTGGGACCCTGGTAACCCAGGGCCCCAGTGCTTATAAGTGTGCCTGAATGTGTTACCTGTGTAGTGACTAACTGTCTCACTGAGGCTCTGCTAACCAGAACCTCAGTGGTTATGCTCTCTCATTACTTTCAAATTGTCACTGACAGGCTAGTGACCATTTTTACCAATTTACATTGGCTTACTGGAACACCCTTATAATTCCCTAGTATATGGTACTGAGGTACCCAGGGTATTGGGGTTCCAGGAGATCCCTATGGGCTGCAGCATTTCTTTTGCCACCCATAGGGAGCTCTGACAATTCTTACACAGGCCTGCCACTGCAGCCTGAGTGAAATAACGTCCACGTTATTTCACAGCCATTTTACACTGCACTTAAGTAACTTATAAGTCACCTATATGTCTAACCTTTACCTGGTAAAGGTTAGGTGCAAAGTTACTTAGTGTGAGGGCACCCTGGCACTAGCCAAGGTGCCCCCACATTGTTCAGAGCCAATTCACTGAACTTTGTGAGTGCGGGGACACCATTACACGCGTGCACTACATATAGGTCACTACCTATATGTAGCTTCACCATGGTAACTCCGAATATGGCCATGTAACATGTCTATGATCATGGAATTGCCCCCTCTATGCCATCCTGGCATAGTTGGCACAATCCCATGATCCCAGTGGTCTGTAGCACAGACCCTGGCACTGCCAGACTGCCCTTCCTGGGGTTTCACTGCAGCTGCTGCTGCCAACCCCTCCGACAGGCAGCTGCCCTCCTGGGGTCCAGCCAGGCCTGGCCCAGGATGGCAGAACAAAGAACTTCCTCTGAGAGAGGGTGTGACACCCTCTCCCTTTGGAAAATGGTGTGAAGGCAGGGGAGGAGTAGCCTCCCCCAGCCTCTGGAAATGCTTTGTTGGGCACAGATGTGCCCAATTCTGCATAAGCCAGTCTACACCGGTTCAGGGACCCCTTAGCCCCTGCTCTGGCGCGAAACTGGACAAAGGAAAGGGGAGTGACCACTCCCCTGACCTGCACCTCCCCTGGGAGGTGTCCAGAGCTCCTCCAGTGTGCTCCAGACCTCTGCCATCCTGGAAACAGAGGTGCTGCTGGCACACTGGACTGCTCTGAGTGGCCAGTGCCACCAGGTGACGTCAGAGACTCCTTGTGATAGGCTCCTTCAGGTGTTAGTAGCCTTTCCTCTCTCCTAGGTAGCCAAACCCTCTTTTCTGGCTATTTAGGGTCTCTGTCTCTGGGGAAACTTTAGATAACGAATGCATGAGCTCAGCCGAGTTCCTCTGCATCTCCCTCTTCACCTTCTGATAAGGAATCGACCGCTGACCGCGCTGGAAGCCTGCAAACCTGCAACATAGTAGCAAAGACGACTACTGCAACTCTGTAACGCTGATCCTGCCGCCTTCTCGACTGTTTTCCTGCTTGTGCATGCTGTGGGGGTAGTCTGCCTCCTCTCTGCACCAGAAGCTCCGAAGAAATCTCCCGTGGGTCGACGGAATCTTCCCCCTGCAACCGCAGGCACCAAAAAGCTGCATTACCGGTCCCTTGGGTCTCCTCTCAGCACGACGAGCGAGGTCCCTCGAATCCAGCGACACCGTCCAAGTGACCCCCACAGTCCAGTGACTCTTCAGCCCAAGTTTGGTGGAGGTAAGTCCTTGCCTCACCTCGCTGGGCTGCATTGCTGGGAACCGCGACTTTGCAAGCTACTCCGGCCACTGTGCACTTCCGGCGGAAATCCTTTGTGCACAGCCAAGCCTGGGTCCACGGCACTCTAACCTGCATTGCACGACTTTCTAAGTTGGTCTCCGGCGACGTGGGACTCCTTTGTGCAACTTCGGCGAGCACCGTTTCACGCATCCTCGTAGTGCCTGTTTCTGGCACTTCTCCGGGTGCTACCTGCTTCAGTGAGGGCTCTTTGTCTTGCTCGACGTCCCCTCTCTCTGCAGGTCCAATTTGCGACCTCCTGGTCCCTCCTGGGCCCCAGCAGCGTCCAAAAACGCCAAACGCACGATTTGCGTGTAGCAAGGCTTGTTGGCGTCCCTCCGGCGGGAAAACACTTCTGCACGACTCTCCAAGGCGTGGGGGATCCATCCTCCAAAGGGGAAGTCTCTAGCCCTTGTCGTTCCTGCAGTATTCACAGTTCTTCAGCCTAGTAAGAGCTTCTTTGCACCAACCGCTGGCATTTCTTGGGCATCTGCCCATCTCCGAGTTGCTTGTGACTTTTGGACTTGGTCCCCTTGTTCCACAGGTACCCTCAGTCAGGAATCCATCGTTGTTGCATTGCTGATTTGTGTTTTCCTTGCATTTTCCCTCTAACACGACTATTTTGTCCTTAGGGAAACTTTGGTGCACTTTGCACTCACTTTTCAGGGTCTTGGGGAGGGTTATTTTTCTAACTCTCACTATTTTCTAATAGTCCCAGCGACCCTCTACAAGGTCACATAGGTTTGGGGTCCATTCGTGGTTCGCATTCCACTTTTGGAGTATATGGTTTGTGTTGCCCCTATCCCTATGTTTCCCCATTGCATCCTATTGTAACTATACATTGTTTGCACTGTTTTCTAAGACTATACTGCATATTTTTGCTATTGTGTATATATATCTTGTGTATATTTCCTATCCTCTCACTGAGGGTACACTCTAAGATACTTTGGCATATTGTCATAAAAATAAAGTACCTTTATTTTTAGTATAACTGTGTATTGTGTTTTCTTATGATATTGTGCATATGACACTAAGTGGTACTGTAGTAGCTTCACACGTCTCCTAGTTCAGCCTGAGCTGCTTTGCTAAGCTACCATTATCTATCAGCCTAAGCTGCTAGACACCCTATACACTAATAAGGGATAACTGGGCCTGGTGCAAGGTGCAAGTACCCCTTGGTACTCACTACAAGCCAGTCCAGCCTCCTACATTCATCACGTATAGTGCCCCTAGGAAGGGACCGGCCCTTTCCAAGCGTAGTATAGCCAGGTGGATAGTAGCTGCTATAAACTTTTGCCATCAAGCTGCTGGGTAAGCCTTTACATTCTTCGGTAAGGGCACACTCTGAGATCTGTCTCAGCATCCATGGCACGGTTTGCAGGTGTTCCCCTGCAGGACATTTGCAGAGCAGCCACCTGGAAGACTACTTTCACGTTTACGAAGTACTACTGTCTGGATGCCATCCCGGAGGGAGATATGGTGGTTGGTCAGGCAGTCCTGCGACATCTGTTCCAGTAACGGTGAGCTCACATTGCCTCCGTCCATCCTTCTTTTCTGCTACGCAGATTGCATGGTTTGATCTTTACATGTTTCTTTCGCATATGCCTTTCATAGTGTATAAATATGTATTCAGATAGATGACATTATCTTTATAGAATGTAATGCTTTCATGTTATTAAGGATAGCTCGGTGATCTCTCAATAATTTGAATGATGTAGAGTCAATGCAGTGTGCTCTGAATACTGCTTTAAAGTCTGATTCAAGCATATGAATCTATGAAAGTTCCAATACTGGAGTAAAAAAATAAGTTCCTTACCTGTAACTGTAGTTCTCCAGTATTGGAATCTTTCATTGATCCACATGCGACCCACCCTCCTCCCGGGCGAAGCTCACCTTCAATTTCTTTTCTTCAACCTTTAAAATGTGCAGTAGTGCTTAAACAATCTGAGGTGCTGGAGCTCTCAGGTGGTTTCTAGAGGGTGGGGCACTCTGATTCGCTGAGGCTCAAGTTTGGTCCTTTTTTGCATAAGGACTCGGATAGATTACTAAAATGTAGCGTTTTAATGATATAGCTATTATGTCTGTAGCGACAGTGTCTTTTCTAAGGTACCGGGGACTCCTATCTTGACGACAGGGAATGATTCAAGCATGTGAGTCTATAAAAGATTCCAATACTGGAGAACTATAGTTACAGGTAAGTAACTTTTTTTCATACTGGGGTCCTGGTTAGCAGAATCCCAGTGAACTGCAGTCTAAACACACTGATATCAGGCAAACAGTGGGGGTAACTATGCTAGAAAGTTGGCACTTTCCTACAACCCCTTACCTAGAATAGAACCATAAACACCTAAGGACTCTCTGCTAGACTTACAGTATTCCCACTGGGATGAGTCCTACCACAGAAAAGATTAGACAACTTGTGGCATAGTATGACAAAGACCACCCCAGAGGAAATAAAGAAGAGGAACTTCTGAGCAAGAAGCTAACACTGACGAGAGAGAGGGAGTAGTCAGCCCGCCTCCCTCCATCAGAGGAGGACCTGAACCTGGACAGACAGTCCAAAAGGTTGGCCTTAGAGGCACAATTCTTAGAATTAGAAGTTAACAAAAGAGAGTTTGGCTTTGGACTGATCTCTGGTGCAGCATACAAATAAATAGGGAAAGAGGGCTCTTTCAACCTAAAACTCCCAAAAGGAGTCTCCCCCTTACACTAAAGGTGATGATATCATTAAGTGGTTTTCTGCCTTTGAAAGTGCCTGTAAAGGCAGGAGAGTGGCAAGGGAAAATTGGGGCACTTTAATGTGGGAACTGTTCTCAGGTAAATGCAGGGATAGGCTCCTGACATTAAATGAGGCAGAAGCCACATCCTATGACCTCATGAAGGGTACCCTGATTAAGGGCTTTGGATTCACAACTGAAGAGAGACTTTAAAAAATAAAAATAAAACAGAGTCACTCCTGGATAGACTTTGTGGACTTTCCAGTAAAAATGCTGAGTGGTTGGTTAGAAGATAAAGAGGTACAAGATTATGATGGGATTTACAATTTATTCAGAGCATCTATTGAGTAATTGTTACAGTGAGAAACTACAACCATTTCTGGTAGAGCTAGGTTAACTTTCCCCTCAAGAACTGGGGAGGAAGATAGACCACTGGGTCAAAACAAGGGTGCCCAAAAGAAAGAGGTCAAACCCCCCCCCCGCACCCCCCACCACCACCAAGGGAAAGATGGGAACCAAAATAAAAGCAAAGAGTCTTCATCAGGCCCCCAAAAATCTGTTCAGGAGGGTGGGCCCAGAGACTTCTCGCAGCCTAAGGATGGGTACAAAGATAGGAACCTTGATCGCAACAAGGCTTGGTGCCGTGACTGCAAGAATAGAGGGCACCAAACTGGAGACTCTAGCTGTGAAAAAAGAAGGACTCAAGCCACCTGCAGTAAATGCTGGTGCTAATCTCCAGATGGAATCACAGTTGTGGACTGACCAGGTCAGTGATCCTACTGAGACAACACTAGTCACTGAGGGAAAGTCACAAAGATCCACCTGATGGCTATGGTATCTTTTGAGTGGGGGGTGTAGTTGGACAAAAAGAGGTGGCTGGGGCCTCATCCATCCCTGTACACTGTCTGCTTGGAAATGATTTGGAGCAATCTCCCTGGGCTGAAGTAGAACTGAGCAGCAATGCTTGGCATCCCAGAATGGGGTTGTGTCAAAACAAGGGCACTGGGCAAACTCCAGTGTGAAAAAGACGTGCTGGATCCTGAAAGAGTGGACCAACTCTCCAAGAGAAAAGGTGCAAAGACTGGGGGGACCAGCTTCTAAACAGACCACAAGTCAGAACCCTTCTTCCCAGGAAGAGAACTTGGTAACCCCAGAGGGAACTGAACCTAAAGATCTTGGTCTTACCACCCAGAGCTCTTGGGTCCAGGGGGACCCTGTAGGGAGGATCTGTGCCAAGGACAACAAATCTGTCCCACTCTTGAAAGCCTGAGGCAGCAACCTGCACAGGAAGAAAAGGATACTGTCAGTGGTATCCACAGGGTTTATTGGAAGGATGGGTTCCTGTTTACTGAGGCCAGAGACCTCAAGCCTACTGAAACCAGGAGAATGGTAGTGCCCCAGTAATACATAGTTTCTTCTCTCTCTAGCCCATGACATTCCACTAGCTGGGCATCTGGGCCAAAATAAAACCTGGAGCAGACTAGTTAATTACTTTTACTGTCTTTGGTTGTCCCAGAAGGTGAAGGACTTTTGTCAGTCCAGCGTCACCTACTAAGCCAGTGGTAAGGCAGTAGACCACCTGAAGGTCCCCTTATTCCCACTACCTGTGGTTGCGGTGCCCTTCAAAAGGGTAGGGGTTGACATTGTTGGCCCCCTTGTCCCTCAAACAGCTTCAGGAAACAGGTACATTTTAGTGGTAGTGAATAATGCCACTAGGTACCCTGAAGCCATTCCACTTAGGACCATCACTGCCCCTGCAGTGGCCAACACCCTCCTGGGTATTTTTACCAGGTTTAGCATTCCTAAGGAGGTAGTATCAGGCAGGGGTTCAAACTTCATGTCTGCATACTTAAAACACATGTGGCAGGAATGTAGAGTTACTTATAGGTTCAATACCTCATACTATCCACAGACCAATGGACTGTTTGAAAGATTCAATCAGACATTGAAAGGCATGATTGGAGGGCTCCCTGAAAAACTCAGAAGGAGATTGGATGTCTTACTTCCATGTCTGCTCTTTGCCTACACGAAAGTGCCACAAAAGGGAGTAAGGTTTTCTCCCTCTGAACTTTTGTCTAGCATCCTCTTAGGGGTACATTATGTCTTGTGAGGGAAGACTGGGAGAGGCCTATAAAAGAACCTAAACAGGACATTGTGGACTATGTGTTTGGCGTACGTTCAAGGATGACTGAGTACATAGAGAAAGCACGTGAAAATCTTCAGGCTACCCAGGAGCTTCAAAAGCACTGGCATGACCAAAAAGCTGCACTGGTGGAGTCCCAACCAGAACAGAGATGTGGGTTTTAGAGCCTGTGGCTCCTAGGTCCCTCCAATACATGTTGTCTGGGCCCTACCCCAAACTTGAAAGAAAAGGGGAGGTCTCTGTAGGAGGCTGGCCGTCTATGTAGTGTGCCAAACCATGCACACTGTGCAGAGGGTCTGGGCAACCACACATTGGTTTACCGGGGGGAAAACTAGACCACCTAATGCTCTAATGTTTGTGGTAGCTTGGTCAAGCTTTTAGGCTAATCTTGGAGAAGGTCAAAGCATTTGTTGTACACACAGCATCAATAAAGCACGGCACACACTAACGAGTAAAACTCGAGACCAATTAACAAAAATACTTCCAATTTTTATAAAAAATGTAAGACTAAGATCATCAAAATCGGGTAAGTACTTTTTACATATTTAATTTTTGAACTTTAATAGAAATAGGCCCTTATTTCGACCTTTATGGTCTTTTTGAAAGACTGCCGAGGTACTGCCGCGCTGAAGACTGCCAGTGCAGGTGGTTTTCCGCGCAGCGTATTATGACTGCTGGCAGCCCGCTGTCCTTTTTCGGACGGAGAGCCGCCAGCAGCCATTCTGGCGGTCGGCAGGGAAGTGGAGGCTGCTCCACCTCCACCGCCCCGTCATCAGAACACCACCCACTGAATCACGTCCCATCATTCGGTGTGGCGGTGTTCTGGTGATGGGCTGCTGGCGGCAGAGCAGCCCCCATGGATCCCGTTCCTTCCCGGAGGATCACCAGAACAGGTAAGGTGATCGTCCGTTAGGGGAGGGGGTGGAGGCGTGTTGTGTGGTGTGTGCGTGAATGGGGGTGTGAGTGCGTATATGCATGCGGGGGGTGTTATGTGTTTGGAAATGTGTGCATGTCTGTCTGTCTGTCTGTATGTATGTATGCGTGTACGACTGTGTGTGTCTGCTGGAATGTTTGTAAGTATGTGTGGTGGTGGTGTCTGTGTGTGAAGGGGGTGTGTGTCGATGTAGGGGGTGTGTGGGGAGTGGGGTACTACTACCTTTCAGGGGTGGTAGGGGGGTCAGGGGTGTGGGGGGAGGGCTCAGGGGTGGAGGAGGGGGGCGGGGGAGACCCCTATCAGTGCCAGGGAAGGAATTCATGGATTTTGTGGCGGTTCCAAACCACACGACATCCATGACGGTATGCAGGGTCATGATACCGCCAGCGGTCTGGTGACAGCCGCCGGGCTGGAGACCGAAGTCTCCAGCCCTGTGGTCGTCACGCCCTGGCGGTCGGAGTAGAGAAGTGGCGGTTGACCATGGCGGTAACCGCCATGGTCATAATTCCATTATTCAATTTTTTTTCCGCCGGCCTTTTTGCGGTATTACCGCCACTTCTTCCCCATCCGCCAGGGTCGTAATGAGGGCCATAGTCTTTTTGTTTGTAATTAGGCACCATAGGAATCAATGAAGGATAACCTTTAAAAATAGATATAAAATCAGCTAGTGCGTTTACAAAGTTCTCCTTTTGCAGGTACGTCGAGGTCGTTGGTGAGCACTATGTGCCAGCTGCAGAAGTTCGGGCAGCTCCCCATTCCAGTGGGAGCAGCAGGAAAAATGTCTCTGGAGCTGGTGCAAGGCCACTGCGGGGGACCACTTGGAAAAACACTGTACAGGTGGACTGAGAGATAAGTCCGGGGGGTCCCCTTGGAGTGTCGAGGTCGCAAGGGTTGAGGGACACTTAGTGCACAGCTGGATCTTCAGTGCAGGGTACAGGGCGGGTGGGTGCACAGCGAATCAGTGAGCTGTACACAAGGATGTCCCTCAAAGGCGGTAGGTCGCTTGCAGGTCAGCAGGGGCATTCTGGTGGAAGGTCCTGGTGTTTTCTGAATTCCCTCGACTGGGGTTTCCTTCTGGTTCTTTCGCAGTCCTGAGTGGACTGTCCTTCTTGGTGTCCGACGTGTAGTGACCACTACCCAGGGAATTGGTACATTTCGGCTGCTGGAGGGCGCAGTGCCACCAAACATGACACACTTGTGTTTGTCCTCAGTCTGTTGGGTGGAGTTTGGTCTGGCTGCAGCGCCTGGTTTGGCAGTCAACAGCTGGTCAGTGAAGTGGTCCTCAGTGGCTTGTTGGTTCCTTCTGGTTGCAGAGTGAGAGTGATGCCTTCACTCTGGAGGGAGGTGTTGTTTGATTTGTGAAGAATGGAGGTCCTCTGGGGATTTCTAGAGTCCTTCTAGTGTCCAAGCAATCTCTCAATGACGATTGTCAAGTCCTGGGTGCAGCACTGGGTTTGGCGTCTTTGGGGTTTGCAACGGGGAGGGCATCTGGGGATCGAGTTTAAAGGGCAGTAAGCCCTTTGAAGCTCTTAGTTAGGACAGTGCACATTCCTGGGAGGGGAGGAGGAGAGGGTAGCACCTCTGCCCAGGAAGGGCGCTGTACTCTGGCCCCAGAGGGCAATGGCTCTCTCCCCAGGGGGTCCAGTATTCTGTCTGGTGGTGGCCAGGGTGGTTGGGACTGGCCAGCAACCATGCCAGGGTAGTTAGCTTTTGCAGTGGGCACCTCTAAGGTGACCCCTGGGTACATTTTGTAAAAATCCAATACTGGTACGAGTTTTGTTTTGTTATTCTAACCCAGGGTTCAGAATGGCCATCATGTAGCTGTGAAGCCCATACTGACCAGTGTCCAGCACATGCATTTAAAATGGCTGTTCTGATGGATACAACTACCTGTGGATTCCTCACCTAATGAATACTCCCATGGCGCCAGCATTCGACGGAAATCTTCTTCCTAGTCTCTGCACGTCGACGAGGACGTCACTCTAGCCCACGCGACGCCGTCTGACGTCATACAGGCAATAAGAGGTCCTCGCCGACGTGCCAACGTCAGTTCCCTTTTTTCCGTGCATTCGAAACGGTTATCTTCGAGGGAGCTACTGTTACTTTAGTAGTTACAGTGTGTTTTCTGCTGCGTAGTTCTTCTCTGCGGTAACAATGTCTCAGAGAAAGTCGGGTTTCAAGCCCTGTCGAGATTGTGGGGGCAAGATGTCCGTTACAGATCCTCACTCCGACTGTCTCTGGTGTTTGAGCTCCGACCACGACGTCGTGACTTGCGATTCATGTCAGCACATGAATCCGAAGGCCCTCAAAGAACGTGAGGCTAAACTATTCATGGCGAAGTCGAAGAGAAAGGAAAAACATCACAAAAAGTCTTCCTCGCCAAGGTCTCATCGGCGTCATCGAGACTCCCGGCGCCGTAGAGATTCACGGCGTCATTCCAGCAAGGAGACTCGTTCGAGGTCGCCTTCGGCTCGGCGTCGGAGGACTTGGGAGGTCAGTCCCACGGTCACGCCGCATCCATCGACGCCGTTGCCCTCTCCGGCGTCACCGACTTCGCCTGGACAAGCGTCTGTGGTTGAGGTGATGCAGCCTCTTGTGATGTCTCCGGCGTCGCGGACGTCGAGGCCGGCGTTGGGGTCGCCTTCGATCCAGGCACCTCAGTATCCGGCTTTTCCCGCCCCTGGAGCCGATAGTACCGCATTTCTGAATGTGATGTATACCATCTTTCAACAGATGGCTCCAGGAGGTGCTCCGGCTGGTCCTTCGGGGCCTTTGGCCTTTTCATTGGGTGATCCTGCGCCTCTTCGGCCGGCACCCTTTATGCCCTTTCTCCCTTTTGGGAATGTGGGCTCGGCGCCGGTGGCCGCTCCAGTGGCTTCAGAGGGATTGGCTCCGGAGGTTTCCATCCCGTCGACGTCGGGATTTCGTCCTGTGACTCCGGTGGGTCCATCGGCTCCAAGATCTCTTTGTCCTGCTCCTTCATCGGCGCCGAAGCTGCCTGTGGCGCCGGATGCGGCGTCGGATGCTTCTGGAGATCGGCGACGATCTTCGACTTCGGCAGAGGCCATGTCGACTCCGCGTATTGAGCAGAGACTACATTCAAGGAGGTGTGCTCTCCGTCTTTTGGAAGAGCAGGAGTACCAGCGAGTCCTGGAGGAAGGAGAGGTTGAGGACTCTGGTGATGAACTGCATGGTCTGGATACGGCCAGTGGGCTGGATACTTCCCCTGAGTGGGACCTTTCATCTCCAGGGGAGTATACGGAGGAGGCTGCTACCTTTCACGCGGTGGTGAGGAAGGCGGCTAACTTTCTGGACCTGCCTTTGCCGGTGGCAGAGGCGAAGCAGAATTTATTGACGGAGGTGCTGCATCCGGCCTCTGCTGCAGCGGAGCCTCTCTTGCCGTTTAATGAGGCTTTGCTTGATCCGGTGTTGGAGGTGTGAAAGAAGCCTGTATCTTCCTCGGCAGTTCATAGGGCTGTGGCCAGAAGATATCGGGCTGCACCATCTGACCCTGGTTTTCTTTCAAGACACCCTACGCCGGAGAGCTCGGTGGTGCAAGCCTCCTGTTCATCAAAATCAGTGCCTGGATCTTTCCCGACGGTACCAGGAGACAGGGACTCCAAAAAACTGGATGCGCAATCCAAGAAAATATTTTCTTCTTGCAGTTTGGCGTTGAAGGCCACCAACGCAACTTGCATTCTGGGGAGATATATCCATGCTCTTATGGATGATATTTCATCTTCTTTTACGGAGCTTCCCCAGGGACTCTTGGATGTTGTCTCAGACGCCCAGGCTGCCGCAACCCAGATTATCCAGTCTGGGCTGGACACGACCGACTCGGTGGCTAGGGCGATGGGCACGGCTGTGGTGGCAAGGAGACAGGCCTGGCTCCGTAATTCAGGGTTTTCTGCGGACGTACAGTCGACCCTATTAGACCTCCCGTTTGATGGGGACAAACTGTTTGGAGCAAAGGCAGATTCGGCCTTGGAGCGATTTAAAGAGAGCAGGGCCACAGCCAAATCGTTAGGGCTGCAAGCTCCTTCTTCCTCTGCCTCTTCCAGGTTTTTCAGGAGGTTTCGTGGATTTGGGCGTGGCTCTTCCTCCTCTTCCTTTCGGGGGAGGTTCCAGCAACCCGCCTCTTCTCACCCCTATAGATCATTTAGAGGGAGAGGTAGGGCCCGCACCAGAGGAGCCTCCCAACAGCACTCTGCCTCTTCCTCGTCCTCTGGAGGGGTGCAGCAGGGAAAGCAGCCTTAGGCTTCCACCATTTCCCACTCACTCCTCTCCTGTAGGGGGAAGATTACGGCATTTTCTCCATAAGTGGGAGACTATTACAACGGACACTTGGGTTATCAGTATTGTGGAAAAAGGCTACACCCTTCCCTTTCGGGAGTTTCCGCCCCCCCCTCCCACCCCGCCCATCTTATTGTTCAGAAGAACACCTCCTGTTGCTAGAACAGGAGGTTCAAGTCCTCCTTTCAAAGGGCGCGGTGGAGTTGGTTCCAGAGCAGGAAAGGGGTCGAGGTTGTTACTCAAGGTACTTCCTGATTCCCAAGAAAGATGGTCGGTTGAGACCGATCCTGGATCTGAGGATCTTGAATTGGTTCCTCAATCAGGAAAAGTTCAAGATGCTGACCCTAGCACAGGTGCTTTTGGCGTTGAACAAAGAAGATTGGATGGTGTCTGTCGAATTGCAGGATGCTTATTTTCATATTCCGATACTCAAGTCACACAGGAAGTATCTCCGGTTTGTGGTAGGGTCGCAGCACTATCAGTTTGCGGTCCTTCCGTTTGGTCTTACTTCAGAACCTCGAGTCTTCACGAAGGTGATGTCAGTGGTTGCGGCAGAGCTCAGAAGGAAGGGGATAGCAGTATTCCCTTACTTGGACGACTGGTTGATCAAAGCCAAGTCCCCGGAGCTTGTGTCGTATCATCTGCAGTCAACAACTCAGTTGTTGTTCGACCTGGGCTTTTCGGTGAATGTGCCCAAATCTCACCTGGAGCCCTCTCAGCGCCTCCTGTTCATAGGGGCAGTACTGAATACAACATTGAATCGAGCCTTTCCTCCGCCTCAGCGGGTTCAAGATATTCAGGAATTGGTTCCAATGTTTCGAAATGGAGCGGTAGTTCCAGTCCTCAAGGTCCTTCGTCTGCTCGGTCTGTTTGCCTCCTGCATACTGTTGGTCACGCATGCTCGCTGGCACATGAGGGCTCTTCAGTGGTGCCTCCGAAGGCAGTGGTCTCAACACAAGGGAGATCTAGAAGGTGCGGTCAAGATCTCCAGAGATGCTGCTGTGGACTTGAAGTGGTGGATTGCGAGCAACAATCTTTCACAAGGAAAGCCGTTCGCGCAGTTGCCACCAGTGGCCACGGTCATAACGGATGCTTCCACTCTAGGGTGGGGAGCTCATCTGGGGGATCTGGAGATCAAAGGACTTTGGTCTCCAGAGGAACAGATGTTTCATATCAATCTGTTAGAGTTACGGGCTGTACGTCTGGCTCTCAAGGCCTTCCTCCCTTCCCTTCGTGGTCAGTCGGTACAGGTCCTGACGGACAATACTACCACGATGTGGTACATAAACAAACAGGGAGGAGTAGGGTCGTACCTTCTCTGCAGAGAAGCTCTTCGACTATGGTCCGGGGCAAAGGACCATCAGATTTGCTTGGTAGCAAATCATTTGGCCGGGGTCTTGAATGTACGTGCGGACAGTCGCAGTCGCCAATTCTCGGCCGACCACGAGTGGCGTCTCCATCCAGATCAAGTCCGTTTAATCTTCCAGATGTGGGGGTTTCCTTGGATAGATCTGTTTGCCACTCGGGAGAACGCGCATTGTCCGTTATTCTGCAGCCTCCAGTATCCGGTGCAGGGAGCATTGGGGGACGCGTTTCTGATAACCTGGTGCGACCAGTTGCTTTACGCGTTTCCCCCCATACCCTTGATTCCTCGAGTGTTGAGGAAGATTCGCCAAGACCGGGCCCAAGTCATCTTAATAGCTCCGGATTGGCCAAGGAGGGTGTGGTACTCCGACCTTCTCCAACTCTCACTGTGCCCTCCGCTCCGTCTCCCTCTCAGGGCAGACCTCCTCTCGCAGTCGCAGGGGCAGGTTTTACACCCCAACCTCCAGAGCCTACACCTACATGCCTGGAGATTGAACGGGGCAACCTGAGTTCCTTCTCTCTCCTGCCTGATGTAGTGGATGTTATATTAGCGGGCAGGCGACACTCCACTAAATCTATCTACGCTAATAGCTGGTCTAAATTTGTTATGTGGTGTGGGGAGAGACAGATTGATCCCTTACATCTGATCATTGATCTGTCGGACGTTTTGTCTTTTGCTCTGTCTTTAGCGCAGAAGGGTTGTGCAGTGGCTACCATTAAGGGTTATTTGTCGGCTTTGTCAGCCTTCATTTGTCTTCCAGATCAACCATCCTTATTTAAATCCCCTATTGTTCTCAGATTCCTGAAAGGTCTTCTAAATAAATATCCTCCAAAACCATTCGTTATGCCTCAATGGGATTTGTCCTTGGTCCTCACTTTCTTTATGGGGTCCCGTTTTGAGCCTATGCATTCTTGCCCCTTAAGGTATTTGGTTGTTAAAACAGTCTTCCTGGTGGCTATAACATCTGCAAGGAGAGTGAGTGAGTTGCAGGCCTTATCGGTAAAACCCCCTTATACAACTTTTTATGGGGATAAGGTGGTGTTGAGGACCAAGGCTGCTTTCCTCCCGAAGGTTGTTTCACCCTTCCATTTGGCCCAGACAATTGCTTTGTCCACGTTCTATTCTCCGCCTCATCCTTCAAAGGAGGAAGAGAGACTACATCGATTGGACCCAAAGAGGGCGTTAAGCTTCTACATTGATAGAACGAAGGACTTCAGGCTGGAGAATCAGCTGTTCATCGGATACGTGGGCAAGAGGAGAGGAAAGGCAGTCCACAAGAGAACACTCTCCAGGTGGGTTGTTCTTTGCATTAAAATCTGTTACTCTTTGGCAAAGAAGGATCCTCCTGATGGCATTAGAGCTCATTCCACCAGAGCTAAGTCGGCCACTTCGGCCTTGGCCAGGGGTGTTCCTGTGGTCGACATCTGCAAGGCCGCAACTTGGTCGTCCGTTCACACTTTTGCGAAACATTACTGTTTGGACTCTGAGGTCAGAAGGGACGGCCATTTTGCACGGTCAGTGCTGCAGGATTTCTTGGTTTGACCATTTCGGCACCCACCACCGGGAGTGGTACTGCTTTGGGACTCTATTCATTAGGTGAGGAATCCACAGGTAGTTGTATCCATCAGAAGAATGAGTTACTTACCTTCGGTAATGACTTTTCTGGTGGATACATTAGCTACCTGTGGATTCCTCACGGTCCCACCCGCCTCCCCGTTGCCTTTCTGGTCTTACCAAGTAATCCTTGAGTGCGCTCCTCTTGGTCTTCAAGATTGCAATAGATGTTGTATATATGGATACTTGTATATATTTATATGTATATATATATGAATATATCTTTGTGTATATACATGATTTGCATATATTTGTTGGTTTAAAAAAAAAATAACAAAAAGAGTTATATTAAATCTACAGCCATTTTATTGCAATGTTGTGTATTTTACAATGTTATGGGATGTTGCCTTGCTCTTTCATTGCATTGGGTTGTTGTTCTCATGCACGTAAAAACTTTTGGTACTGACGTTGGCACGTCGGCGAGGACCTCTTATTGCCTGTATGACGTCAGACGGCGTCGCGTGGGCTAGAGTGACGTCCTCGTCGACGTGCAGAGACTAGGAAGACGATTTCCGTCGAATGCTGGCGCCATGGGAGTATTCATTAGGTGAGGAATCCACAGGTAGCTAATGTATCCACCAGAAAAGTCGTTACCAAAGGTAAGTAACTCGTTCTTCTGTTCACTTACTATATCCCAGGTTTGGCAAGGACACAAAAGGAGCATGTTGCTCTTGCATTTGTATGCCCTCAAATACAGTATAGTGCACCCTGACTTAGGGCTAGAAGGCCTGCCAGAGGGGTGACTTAACTATAGTGCATGAAATGTATAGTGGAAAGGGCACACAGGCTGTGTTCCTTGTCGACTTTGCATTTTGGGATTGCACCAGGACACTCAGTCTGCAATGGCATTGCTATGTGCATCTAGATGCATGGCCCTTCAGGGTGGTACAATATGTGCTGCTGCCCTCAGGGGCCTACCCTTAGTATCCCATGCCCCCTGGGTACCTAAGTACCATTTACAAGGGACCTATAGTGGCAGCTGAAGGTGCTGCCAATTGTATCAATACCTTTGCAATTTTAGGGAAAGAACACTATCACTGGGGACCTGGTTAGCAGGATCCCAGTGGCTTCAGTCCAAGCTGCATCCTAAAACTAGGCAAAAAGTGTGTGTGTGAGGGGTGGGTATTGCAGCATGGTGCCAGTTTCCCACAGTCCCCTACCTGGTTGACGTTGGCAGATGCAAGAATCCCAAAAGGATTATACATGTCAACCGCCTGAAGCCTTATTTTGACAGAGGTAATGTTACCATGCTCATGGTTACAGATGCGGGACCAGAGGATGACAGTGACTCTCTCCCTGATCTCCTCTCCAGCAATCCACAAGATGGTTCTGTGGATGGAATGGTCTTTTCAGACACCCTCGCAGGCCAACAGCAGGGTGATTGCAGGCAAGTCCTCAAGCAGTATGCTGAACATTCTCTTTGACCCCTGGAAAGACAAACTGGTGTACCCATGATGTGGACACTGTTGACAGCCTGCCTGTCAAAAACAAAATCTATAGGCAGTCAGACCATGTCAGACATGGAAGTCAAAAGGATGCTGAATTTGGGTGTCATTGAACCCTCTGAGAGTCCCTGGGCTAGCCCAGTAATTTTAGTCCCCAAACCTCACTCCAAGGGAGCGAAAAAGGAAATTAGGTTTTATGTGGGCTACGGGGCCTCAACTCAGTCACAAAAACAAATGCATACCTAAATTCCAAGAGCAGATGAGCTCATAGACAGATTAGGGGCAGCCAAATACCTTTGTTCTTACATCTCGGTCCTGGCAGATTGACCTGACCCCTGGAGCAAAAGAGATCAGCATTCTCGATCCGAAGTGGGCACTATCATTTTACTGTCATGCCCTAATAAGGAATGCCTCTGCCATCTTCCAGAGGTTGATGAACCAAGTCCTGACTGGGCTGGCATCCTTTAGTGCAGCATATCTAGATGATATTGTTGTCTACAGGTCCTCCTTCCAGGATCACCTGATCCACCTTGGAAAGGTCCTTCAGGCCCTGCAAAAGGCGCAGGCCTCACCATCAAAGCCAGTAAGTGCCAGATAGGCCAGGGAAAAGTTGTGTACTTTTGCCACCTGGTATGTGGAGGCCAATTACAACCCCTGGAGCCCAAGATCCAAACAATTCTGGCTTGGGAAGCTTCAACTACCCAGACAGAAGTCAGGGCGTTCCTTGGCTTGACCGAATACTATAGGAGGTGTGTGAAGGATTATCGCACTACAGCCCCCCCCCCATAGAACTTACTTCCAAGAAAATGCCCAGAAAGATCAACTGGACAGTGAGTTGTCAAAAGTTTTTTGACACGCTGAAGGACGCTATGTGCTCTGCCCCAGTCCTGAAAGCTCCCGATTACTCCAGGCAGTTTATTGTCCAGACTTATTTGGGATAGGAGCAGTCCTAGTCCAGACAAATGAAGAAAGACATGACCAGCCTGCTGCTTTCATAAGCAGAAGACAACTCCATAGGAAGCAAAAATGGTGTGCCATAGAGAGGGAAGCCATTGCTGTGGTTGGGGCCTTGAAGAAGCTGAGGCCAATGTTGTTTGGCTCTCACTTCATAGTTCAAACCAACCACATGCCTCTCAGGTGGCTTCAGCAGATGAGACTGAAAACCCCAAACAGCTTAGATGGTCGGTATCTCTACAGGAAATGGACTTTAAAGTGGAACACAGACCTGGTACTACCCATGCCAATGCAGATGGCCTTTCCATGTTCTTTCACTTAGAGGATGAAGGGGAAGGGTTGGTTCATCTCCTGTGGGAGGAAATAGTGTTAGAAAGGGCCTCTTCTGACATTGTAGCCCCCCACTTTTTGCCTGTAAAGTGATGTGGTTTCAAACTGTAAGTTCCCTGGGCCCCTGCTAAACAGGTTCCCAGGGCCAGAACTCTTTCTCCAAAAATGCACTATGCATTGTCACTTCAGCCACCCTCGTAAGTCCCTAGTAAATGGTACCCCTGGTACCTAGGGCATGGGTACTGTAGAGGGCCCCCGGAGCTGCAGCAACAATTGTGCGACACTGAGACGCTCCACACCAGCCTCATGCAGACTGCCAGTGCAAGTGCATGACAAGGTGTATTTAAAAGTTGCAAACTCGACATGACACTCACCATGCGTGCCCTGTCCACTAACACTGCATGTATTATAGGTGAGTCACCTCTCTGGCAGCTCTTACAGCCCTAGGGTTGCACTATAATGCATGTGAGAGGAATGTTTGCATGAGCAAATATGACCCTATTGTGTCTTTACAAAACCTTAAGACATAGTAAGTGTGCAGGGAAGCCATAGCAAATACATGTGCTGGATACTGGTCATTATGTATTCCCCAGCTACATGATGGACTCTCTGAATACTGGGTTGTTTGGTATGAAACAACTCAGAATAGTAAACCCACCCTGATGCCAGTGTTGGATTTATTATAACATATACCAGAGGGCACCTGAGAGGTACCCCCTGCAAACCTACCAGCCCTGGCATGGTTGCAGACTATTTTTACCAGCCTGCCACCACCAGACACAGATCTGGAGTCCTGGGGTGAGAGCATCTGCTCTCAGGAGCCAGAACACAAATCCTTTCCTGGGTTGAAATGTCACACCTCCTCCCCCAGGCATGCACCCAGGCCCAGCGGTCAGCTTCAAAGGCTTTACTGCCTTTGAAATCTGACCTCTGACTCTGGTGCTAGCAGCAGATGTCTGCCAAACAGTCTTTCCCACTTTGAGTAGGAAAACCAGCAGGAAAATGCAGCCAGAGTAGGAGTAGTGGCCACCCCCCAGCCTGCACCACCCCCAGGTGTGGCAGAGGAAGTGACCGCTCCACTTCTTCTTCCTCCATCTTGGATGGCAGGAAAATAACCTGTCACGGTTAGGGGTGTGACCTCTTCCCACACAAAGTGGTGATATAGTGGGTGTAGCCACCTTAAGGTATGTGGTCCATTGACCAGGTACTCTCCTAAACGCCCACTAAATGCAGTATTTAGTGGGCATCCCTGTGGCCTACAGATCAGATTTGATGGACACAAGAATACCTGTGACAAAGAAGATCCAAGGCTACTGCACGAAGAAAAAGGTCCCAAACGCTGCCTGGTGCATCCAGGATATGACAGTTGCAGCTGAGGGGTTGACTGGACATCGGATGGACTCTAAGAGAAGCCAGAGGTCCTCCAACTTTCTAAAAATTGCCAATAACCTCTTTCCAGAGTGAAGGCATCGCTCCCTGCACCCAGCAGGCAAAAAACAGTGAAGTCCAGTCCACTGACCTGCCACTGACCAATGAACCAGACACAGCAGCCAGCACAAATTTCACCCGACAGACCTAGAGGTCAAACAACCCTGCCAGTGTGCCAAGTTTTGTGTCACTGCGACCTTCAGTGGCCGAGACGTGCTATAGCCTGGGATAGTTGATACCCAAAGTCAGACACACAGAAGAAAAGTTCACTTTAGAGTCTCCGAGGACCAGAAGCAAGCTGCAGTTGAGGGACTTCAGGACACCCAAGGACCACCCCCACCCCCTCCACCCCCCAGAGTGGCCCTGCTGACCTGCAATCCACCCTCAAAGTGACCTGCACCTTGCTCCAAGGACCCCAGGGCGCACCACCCTTGCCTGACCTATCTGCACTGCACCTGGCCTCCCTGGCCTCTTCATCAGAAAACCATCTGTGATCTAGGGGTCCCCAGCCCCTTGCCACCTCTACATTCCAAGTGGACCCACCACACTTATCTTTAAGTCCTCCTGTGCAGTGTGGGTCCAAATGATCCCCCTTCTCCGTTCTGCACCAGCGCCAGTATTTTCAGCTGCTGCTTCCGCTAGAACCATGAGACACACAACTTCTCCATCTGGCCCTCAGGACATCTCGTCCACCTCAACCTAAAAACAGAAGGGGACACTTGTGAGAACATTGCCTGATTTTATATGCATTTTAAAAATGTTCTCTCATTGATTCCTATGGTGCGTAATTACGCACAAAAATACTATTTTTTGCTAAACTTTGAAAAGTCATAACTTAAAAAGTAATTACCTTATTTTGATCATCTTGGTCTTAAAAATGTTATAAAAATCTCAAGTATTTTTGTAAATTGGTCTCGAGTTATTATTTTGAGTGTGTGTCCACATTTATTGATACTGTGAATACAACAATTGCTTGGCACATCTCTGAGGTTAGCCTAACCGCTCGATCAAGCTACCACTAAATCTAGAGCATTAGGTAGTCTATTTATTACCTCTGATTACCAAGGTGGTATTGATTGGACACCTTGCACAGTGCACATTTTTTTTGTACACTATATAGAGACAGCCTCCTACAACTCTTATTTGGTTGCTGCTCACAGAACATGGTCATGGACCTGGGCTCTCCTGAAGGGCACCGCAGAGGTGTTAGCCATGCCCACTCCCTGCCTGTCTGCTGGTCTGGGACCCAAGCTCTTGTGAGAACAACTCTCCTGAGGTGTTATCCATTCTTCCTCCCTGCCTGTCTCACGCTCACAGACCATGGTCAGAGAGCCAGGCTGTCCTGAGGGACACTGCAGAGGTGTTATCCATGCTCAGTCCATGGACCATGGACACGGAGCTGGGCTCCATGCCTGCGATGTGGACCCTCCATTTCATTTTCCTCCATCTTAGATGGAAGGAAAATAGCCAATAAGTTACAGGGAAGTGACCCCTCCCCACAGGAAGTGGTCACTTAGTGGGTGTAGCCACCCTAAGGTAGATGACCTATTGGTCACTACCAGATTCCCCCTAAAATGCCAACTAAACAAAGTATTTATTGGGCATCCTTAGAGCAAGAATTCAGATTTGATGGACAAAAGAAGTCCAGCACAAAGAAGATCCAAAGCACAAGAACTGTGGACCTACTGCAACAAAGAAAAGGCACCAAAGTCTGCCAGCTAAACCCAGGACCTGATAATCGCTTCTGAGGAACTGCTGGACACTGGAAAAACTCTAACGAAAACACCAGAAGACCTCCAGGCTTTGAAAATCGCCCAAGAGCCCCCTCCAGAGTGGAGGTGCCACTTTGTAACAAGAAGAAACCAGCAACCCAGTGAGGGTCACTTCACTGACCAGCCGCTAACCCCAGAACCGGAAGTCACAGCTGGACCCGATGGCACACCAATGACCACGAGGACAAACCCTGCAAGTTTGCCATGTTTGGTGGCACTGCACCCTCCAGTGGTGGAACCATGCCAATACCCTGGGTATTGGTCAGCTGACATCGGACATCAGGAAAACCAGCTCGCCCAGGGCTGAAAAAAGACCAGGAGGAAGCCCCAGTCGAGAAACTTCAGGAACAACCTGGACTTCCCACAAGAGTGCCCCCGTTGTCCTGCAAACGAACCTTGAACCAACTTACCTCCAGCTCCAAAGGGCATCTTTGAGCACAGCTCTTGGCTCACTGATTCGCTCTGCACCCAGCTGCCCTGTGCCCTGCAACGAAGAACCTGCTGTGCCCCTAGTGTCCCCCACCCCTTGCGATCGCGACACTCCAAGGGGGCTTCAAGGAACCACCTCTAAACTTACCTGTGCATTGCTTTCTCAAGTGGTCCCTCCCAGTGGCCCTGCACCAGCTCCAGAGACCTTTCACCGCTGCTCCTGCCGGAACTGGGAACCGCCTGAACTTCACCAACTGCCACAGTGTGCCCACCGATGACGTCAACCAATCTGCAAAAGAACTTGGTAACTCAACTGTACGATTATATATGTAATTTTAAAGGTGACTTTCAATTGATTCCTATGGTGCGTAATTACGCACACAAGACTATTTTTTATTAAACTTCAAGAATCCATATCTGAAAAAGTACTTAACCAATTTTGATAATCTTGGTCTTAAAAATTACATAAAAATCTGAAGTATGTTTATACATTGGTCTCGAGTTATTCCTTCAAATGTGTGAGTTGCATGATTGATACTGTGAGTGCAACAAATGCTTTGCACTTCTCCAAGATTGGCCTAACTGTTCGACCAAGCGTCCTAAAAAATTAGAGCATTAGGTGATCTAGTTTTTACCCCTGTAAACCAATGTATGGTGCCCTGGACCTGATAAAAAAAAATCTAAAATAATTAACAAAAGGCAATTTGGCAAGTTATCCATGTGCTCACAAAATTGACAAAGTGGTATCAGCAAATTCATAGACTTTATCTCACCGCTTATCCACCAAATGTAGGAGGCCGGCCCTCTATGTAGCGTGCAGAACTAGGCACACTGTAGGGGGTTCAGGCAACCACCCGCTGGTTTACAGTGTAGGGATGGGCTACTGAAACTGACTAAACCAGATGCTAAATCCTGTGACCTCATGAAGGGTACCCTGATTGAGGGCTTTGGATTTACCACTGAGGAATACCGCATAAATTCAAGGGGACTCAAAATTCCCAGCATCAGGCCTGGGTAGAGTTTGTGGACTTCTCATTAAAAGTGCTAGGTGGTTGGTTAGAAGGCAACAAGGTACATGATTAAGAAGGGCTGTACAGTTTAATGATGAAAGAACACCTTTTGAGTACTTGTGTCCATGTGTGGACCCCCTGCACAGTGTGCCTCGGTTTGCACACTACATGGAGGGCCAGCCCCCTACAGGTGTCCCCATCCTCACCCTGTCTCCTTCTTGCAGGCCATCACCAAGGAGCCACTCCTGCTTGATGCTTATTGGCAGAGACACTTGATATATCGTCTACAGGAACGGAACACTGACGCCTTGGACGACCTGAACTTTATCCTGAAATACAATAAAAGTCACGCAGGTGAGTCCTTCACTGGGTACAGGTAGGAGGCTGGCCTGGTTTGTAGTGGGTACCAAGGGGTACTTACACTCTGTACCAGGTCCAGTTATCCCTTATTAGTGTAGAAGAGGTGTTTCTAGCAGCGTAGGCTGATAGAGGTAGCTATAGCAGAGCAGCTTAGGCTGAACTAGGAGACATGCAAAGCTCATGCACTACCACTTACAGTTACACAGTACTTACACACAAGTAAAGACAATACTCAGTGTTAACAAAAATAAAGGTATTTATTTGGCTGACACAGTACCAGAAATATCTTAGAGACAATACTCCTTCTGGAGGTAAGTATTATACACAATATATACACTAGACACCAAAATTAGGCAAGTAAATAGTCATAGAACAAGGCAAACAGTAGGAAATCCTATAGAATGCAATGAGAGAAAATAGGTCTAGGGGCAACACAAACCATATACTAAAAAGTGCAATGCGAATCACGAATTCCCCCCTAGACAAGTGTAGTGTGTGCAGAATCGCTGGGAGAGTAAGAATACAGTACATCTAAGTAAATTACCCCACCCCAGAGCCCAGAAAAGCAGGAGTAAAGTACTGCAAGTTTCCTTAGGACACACTACACCTCGTTTTTGGGATTTTGCAGCAACCAACCAAGTCTGCAAAGAACAGCTGCTCGATTATTGGACCTGAAGACCTGCAAAGGAAGGGGACCAAGTACAGAAGTCGAAAAAAGTTCCAGGAAGGACAGGAGCCCCTGCCAACCCAGAAGAGGGTGCAAAAGAAGAGTCCCTGGTTATGGACAGGGGAGTGGTCACTCCCCTTTCCTTTGTCCAGTTTCCAGCCAGAGCAGGGGAGAAGGGGTCCCTGAACCTGTGTAGACTGGTTTATGCAAGGTGGGCACCATCTGTGCCCTTCAAAGCATTTCCAGAGGCTGGGGGAGGCTACCCCTCCAAGGCGTGTAGCACCAATTTCCAAAGGGAGAGGGAGTAACACCCTGCTCTCAGAGGAAATGCTTTGTTCTGCTTTCCTGGGACTGGGCTGCCCAGACCCCAGGAGGGCAGAACCCTATCTGTGAGGTGGCAGCAGCTGTAGCTGTAGCTGCAGTGCAAGCCTCAGAGAGCTGGTTTGGCAGTACTTGGGGTCTATGGTGGAGCCCTCAGGATGCATCGAATTGGCTCCCCAATACCAGATTTGTAATGGGGGGACAATTCCATTATCTTGGACATGTTATATGGCCATATTCAGAGTTACTATTGTGAAGCTACATATAGGTATTGACCTATGTGTAGTGCACACGTGTAATGGCGTCCCTGCGATCACAAAGTCTGGGGAAATGGTCTTGAACTATGTGGGGGCACCTTTGCTAGTGCAAGGGTGCCCTCACACTTAGTAACATTGCACCTAACCTTCACCAAGTGAAAGTTAGACATATAGGTGACTTATGAGTTACTTAAGTGCAGTGAAAATGGCTGTGAAATAGTGTATGCACTATTTCACACAGGCTGCAATGGCAGTTGTGTAAGGGTTTGTCACTGCTAGCCAGGACCCCAGTGCTCAAAAGGTGTGCCCTGTATGTGTTCCCTGTGTGGTGCCTAACTGTATCACTGAGGCTCTGCTAACCAGAACATAATTTCTTACGCTCTCTCTGCTTTTAAATTTGTCACTGTAGGCCAGTGACTACATTTACCAATTTCAATTGGCATACTGGACCCCCTTATAAGTCCCTAGTATATGGTACCTAGGTACCCAGGGTATTGGGGTTCCAGGAGATCCCTATGGGCTGCAGTTTTTCTTTTGCCACCCATAGGAAGCTCAGACAATTCTTACACAGGCCTGCCACTGCAGCCTGAGTGAATTAACGTCCATGTTATTTCACAGCCATTTTACACTGCACTTAAGTTACTTATAAGTCACCTATATGTCTAACCCTCACTTAGTGAAGGTTAGGTGCAAAGTTACTTAGTGTGTGGGCACCCTGGCACTAGACAAGGTGCCACCACATTGTTCAGGGCAATTTCCCCAGACTTTGTGACACCATTACACGCATGCACTACATATAGGTCAATACCTATATGTAGCGTCACCATGGTAACTCCGAACATGGCCATGTAACATGTCTAGGATCATGGAATTGTCACCCCAATACCATTCTGGTATTGGGGTGACAATTCCATGCATCCCCAGGTCTCCAGCATAGAGCCCGGTTACTGCCAAACTAAGTTTCCGGGATTTTCTTTGCAGCTACCGCTGCTGCCAACCCTCAGACAGGTTTCTGCCCCCCTAGGGCCTGGGCAGCCCAGTCCCAGGAAGGCAGAACAAAAGGATTTCCTCTGAGAGAGGGTGTTACAACCTCTCCCTTTGGAAATAGGTGTGAAGGGCCTGGGAGGAGTAGCCTCTCCTGGCCCCTGGAAATGCTTTGAAGGGCACAGATGGTGCCCATCTCTGCATAAGCCAGTCTACACCGGTTCAGGGATCCCCCCAGCCCTTCTCTGGCGCGAAACTGGACAAACGAAATGGGAGTGACCACTCCCCTGACCAGCTTCTCCCAGGGGAGGTGCCCAGAGCTCCTCCAGTGTGTCCCAGACCTCTGCCGTCTTGGATGCAGAGGTGTGAGGGCACAGTGGAGGTCTCTGAGTGGCCAGTGCCAGCAGGTGACGTCAGAGACCCCTCCTGATAGGTGCTTACCTCTCTAGGTGGCCAATCCTCCTCTGAGGGCTATTTAGGGACTCTCCTGTTGGCTTCTCTTGACATAACGAATGCAAGAGCTCACCAGAGTTCCTCTGCACTTCCCTCTTCGACTTCTGCCAAGGATCGACCTCTTACTGGTCCAGGACGCCTGTAAAACCGCAACAAAGTAGCAAGAAGACTACCAGCAACATTGTAGCGCCTCATTCTGCCGGCTTTCTCAACTGTTTCCTGGTGGTGCATGCTTTGAGGGCTGTCTGCCTTCACCCTGCACTGGAGGCCAAGAAGAAATCTCCCATGGGTCGACGGAATCTTCCCCCTGCCAACGCAGGCACCAAATTTCTGCATCACCGGTCCTCTGGGTCCCCTCTCATCCTGACGAGAGTGGTCCCTGGAACACAGGAGCTGGATCCAAATGTCCCCGACAGTCCAGTGGCCCTTCTGTCCAAATTTGGTGGAGGTAAGTCCTTGCCTCCCCACGCCAGACAGTAATCCTGTGTACTGCGTGAACTGCAGCTGCTAGGGCTTCTGTGCACTTTTGCAAGACTTCCTTTGTGCACAGCCTCGCCCATGTCCCCAGCACTCCGTCCTGCATTGCCCAACTGGCTGAGTTGGACTCCGCCTTCATGGGACCCTCTTTTGTTGTGCTGAGTGGACCGTCGTGCTCAGATCTTCTGAACGCCTGTTCAGGTGTTTCTACAGGTGCTGCCTGCTTCTGCGTGGGCTCTCCATGTTGCTGAGCGCCCCCTCTGTCTCCTCCTCCAAGGGGCGACCTCCTGGTCCTTCCTGGGACCTGGCAGCACCCAAAATGCTCAACTGCTACTCTTGCAGCTAGCAAGGCTAGTTTGCGGTCTTTCTGCTTAGAGACAACTCTGCATTCTCCAGCACATCGTGGGACATCTTCTGACCAAAGGAGAAGTTCCTGGCACCTTCTGTCGTTGCAGAATCTTCGGCTTCTTCCACCCGGAGGCAGCCCTTTTGCATCTTCATCCGGGGTTTAGTGGCCTACTGCCCCCCCCCGGACACTTGCGTGACTCTTGGACTTGGTCCCCTTCCTTTGCAGGTCCTCAGGTCCAGGAATCCGTCTTCAGTGCTTTGCAGTCAGTTGTTGTTCTTGCAGACTCCCCTAGCTCGACTTTACTGTCTTTCTGGGGTAGTAGGGTAACTTTACTCCTACTTTTCAGGGTCTTGGGGTGGGGTATCTTGGACACCTTTAGTGTTTTCTTATACTCCCAGCGACCCTCTACACACTACACTAGGCCTGGGGTCCATTTGTGGTTCGCATTCCATTTTTGGAGTATATGGTTTGTGTTGCCCCTAGGCCTATTTTCTCCTACTGCATTCTATTGTGTTCTACAGTGTTTGCACTACTTTTCTAACTGTTTACTTACCTGATTTTGGTTTGTGTGTATATTTTGTGTATATTATTTACTATATCCTCTGAGATACTTTTGGCATATTGTCACTAAAATAAAGTACCTTTATTTTTAGTATATCTGTGTATTGTGTTTTCTTATGATATTGTGCATATGACACCAGTGGTATAGTAGGAGCTCTGCATGTCTCCTAGTTCAGCCTAAGCTGCTTTGCCATAGCTACCTTCTATCAGCCTAAGCTGCTAGAAACACCTCTATTCTACTAATAAGGGATAACTGGACCTGGCACAAGGTGTAAGTACCTTTGGTACCCACCACAAGCCAGGCCAGCCTCCTACAGGGGGGCGTCTGGGGAGTGTTTGGGAGGGGGGGTAGGTGATCCTCCTACAAGTGACGGGGAAGGAATTCCCTGTCACCGGTAGGGCATACCGCCATGGCAGTCTGAGTGGAGAAGTGGCAGGTTGGCTGCAGCCAACCTGCTTTTCTCATAATGTGGCAGTATGTACTGCCAGCCTGTTGGCGGTAGTGCTGCCACAATACCACTCACCGCCCTTGCTTTTTGTTTCTTCAGCAGTACTCCTGCCTCTGACCAGCAGGAGTTAGTGTTAGACCAGGTCTTGACTTCCTAGTCCTTGTTCTGTGTTACTTCAACAGTACTCCCACCTCAGAACAGCAGGAGTAAGTGTTAGAAAAGATCATGTTTACTCAGCCCTTATTCTTTGTTGCTTCAGCACTACTCTCTGTTACTTTAGCACTACTCCCACCTCTAACCAGCAGGAGTCAGTATTATAATGGGTCTTGTTTTCTCAACCCTTGTTCTTTGTTACTTCAGCAGTACTCACAACTCTAACCAACAGGAGCCATTGTTAGACCAGGTCTTATTTTCCCATCCCTTGTTCTGTGTTACTTCAGCAGTACTCCCTTCTCAGGACAACAGAAGTCAGTGTTAGAAGAGGTCCTGTTTTCTCAGCCCTTGTTCTGTGTTACTTCAGCAATACTCCCACCTCTAACTAGGAGGAGACAGCATTAGACCAGGTCTTGTTTTCTCAGTCCTTGGTCTGTGTTTTACTTCATCAGTACTCCCGCCTCAGGACACCAGGAGTTAGTGTTAGTCTGGATCTTGTTTTCTCAGCCCTTGTTTTGTGTTTTACTTCAGCAGTACTCCCACCTCAGGACAACAGGAGTCTGTGTTAGACCATGTCTTGTTTTCCTAGTCCTTGTTCTATGTTACTTCAGCAGTACTCCCTCCTCAGGACACCAGGAGTTAGTGTTAGTCTGGATCTTCTTTTCTCAGCTCTTGTTCTGTGTTACTTCAGCAATACTCCCACCTCTAACTAGAAAGAATCAGCATTAGACAAGGTCTTGTTTTGTCAGCCCTTGGTCTGTGTTACGTTAGCAGTACTCCAACCTCAGGGCACCAGTACTCAGTGCTGGACCAGGTCTTGCTTCCTCAGCCCTTGTTCTCTGTTACGTCAGCAGTACTCCCACCTCTGATCAGCAGGAGTCAGTGTTAGAATAGATCTTGCTTTCTCAGCCCAATTCCATGTAACTTCAGACGTACTTCCACCTCAGGACACCAGGAGTTAGTGTTAGTCCGGATCTTGTTTTCTCAGCCCTTGTTCTGTGTTTTACTTCACCAGTACTCCCACCTCAGGACAACAGGGGTCCGTGTTAGACCAGGTCTTGTTTTCCTAGTCCTTGTTCTGTGTTACTTCAGCAGTACTTCCACCTCTAACCAGGAGGAGTCAGCATTAGACCAGGTCTTGTTTTCTCAGCCCTTGGTCTGTGTTACCCCAGCAGTTCTCCAACCTCAGGACACCAGTAGTCAGTGTTAGAGTAGGTCCTGATTTCCCAGACCTTGTTCTTTGTTACTTCAGCATTACTCCCACCTCAGGCCAGCAGGAGTCAGTGTTAGACCAGATCTTGTTTTCAGAGTCCTTGTTCTGTGTTACTTCAGCAATACTCCCACCTCAGGAAAGTAGGAGTCTTTGTTAGACCAGGTCTTGTTTTCTTAGCCCCTGTTCTGCATTACTTCAGCAGTACTCCCTCCTCAGAACACCAGGAGTCAGTGTTAGTCTGGATCTTGTTTTCTCAGCCCTTGTTCTGTTACTTCAGCAGTATTCCCACCTCTCAAAGGAGGAGTCATTGTTTGACCAGCTTGTGTTTTCCCAGCTCTTGTTCTGTTACTTAAGCAGTACTCCCACCTCAGGACAGCAGGTGTCAGAGTTAGAATAGGTCTTGTTTTCCCAGCCATTGTTCTGTTACTTCAGCAGTACTCACACCTCAGGACAGCCGGATTCTGTGTTAGTCCAGATCTTGTTTTCTGAAACCTTGTTCTGTGTTATTTCAGCAGTACTCCCACCTCATGGCAGCAGTAGTCCGTGTTAGACCAGGTCTTGTTTTCTCGGCCATTGTTATGTGTTACTTCAGCAGTACTCCTGCCTCAGTACAGCATGATTCACTGTTAGACCAGATCTTGTTTTCTGAGACCTTGTTCTGTGTTACTTCAGCAGTACTCTCTCCTCAGGACACCAGGAGTCACTGTTAGTCTGGATCTTCTTTTCTCAGCCCCTGTTCTGTGTTACTTCAGAAACACTCCCACCTCAGGACAGCAGGTGTCAAAGTTAGAATAGGTCTTGTTTTCCTGGCTATTGTTCTGTGTTACGTCAGCAGTACTCCCTCCTCAGGACAGCAGGATTCACTGTTAGACCAGATCTTGTTTCCTGAGACCTTTTTCTGTGTTATTTCAGCAGTACTCAGACCTCAGGACACCAGGAGTCCGTGTTAGTCTGGATCTTCTTTTCTCAGCCCTCGTTCTGTGTTAGTTCAGCAGTACTCCCACCTCTAACCAAGAGGAGTCATCATTAGACCAGGTCTTGTTTTCTCAGCCCTTGGTCTGTGTCACGACAGCAGTACTCCAACCTCAGGACACCAGTAGTCAGTGTTGGACAAGGTCTTGTTTTCTCAGCCCTTGTTTTCTGTTACTTCAGCAGTACTCCACGTCTAATCAGCAGGAGTCAGTGTTAGAATAGGTATTGCTTTCTCAGCCCAATTCTATATACTTCAGCAGTACTCCCGCCTCAGGACACCAGGAGTTAGTGTTAGTCTGGATCTTGTTTTCTCAGCCCTTGTTCTGTGTTTTACTACAGTAGTACTCCCACCTCAGGACAACAGGAGTCTGTGTTAGACCAGGTCTTGTTTTCCTAGTCCTTGTTCTATGTTACTTCAGCAGTACTCCCTTCTCAGGACACCAGGAGTTAGTGTTAGAAGAGGTCCTGATTTCTCAGCCCTTGGTCTGTGTTACCCCAGCAGTACTCCAACCTCAGGACACCAGTAGTCATTGTTGGACCAGGTCTTGTTTTCTCAGCCCTTGTTCTCTGTTATTTCAGCAGTACTCCACCTCTAATCAGTAGGAAACCGTGTTAGAATAGGTCTTGTTTTCTCAGCCCAATTCCATGTTACTTCAGAAGTACTTCCACCTCAGGACACCAGGAGTTATTGTTAGTGCGGATCTTGTTTTCTCAGCCCGCTGTTCTGTGTTTTACTTCACCAGTACTCCCACCTCAGGACAACAGGGGTCCGTGTTTGACCAGGTCTTGTTTTCCTAGTCCTTGTTCTGTGTTACTTCAGCAGTGTAGGAAAGTACCATCTTGCCTGGCATGTTACCCCCATTTTTCACTGTATATATGTTGTTTTAGTTGTATGTGTCACTGGGACCCTGGTAACACAGGGCCCCAGTGCTCATAAGTGTGCCTGAATGTGTTACCTGTTTAGTGACTAACTGTCTCACTGAGGCTCTGCTAATCAGAACCTCAGTGGTTATGCTCTCTCATTTCTTTCCAAATTGTCACTAACAGGCTAGTGACCAATTTTACCAATTTACATTGGCTCACTGGAACACCCTTATAATTCCCTAGTATATGGTACTGAGGTACCCAGGGTATTGGGGTTCCAGGAGATCCCTATGGGCTGCAGCATTTCCTTTGCCACCCATAGGGAGCTCTGACAATTCTTACACAGGCCTGCCACTGCAGCCTGAGTGAAATAACGTCCACGTTATTTCACAGCCATTTTACACTGCACTTAAGTAACTTATAAGTCACCTATATGTCTAACCTTAGACTAACCTGGGACACCATTACACGCGTGCACTACATATAGGTCACTACCTATATGTAGCTTCACAATGGTAACTCCGAATATGGCCATGTAACATGTCTATGATCATGGAATTGCCCCCTCTATGCCATCCTGGCATAGTTGGCACAATCCCATGATCCCAGTGGTCTGTAGCACAGACCCTGGTACTGCCAAACTGCCCTTCCTGGGGTTTCACTGCAGCTGCTGCTGCTGCCAACCCCTCAGACAGGCATCTGCCCTCCTGGGGTCCAGCCAGGCCTGGCCCAGGATGGCAGAACAAAGGACTTCCTCTGAGAGAGGGTGTTACACCCTCTCCCTTTGGAAAATGGTGTGAAGGCAGGGGAGGAGTAGCCTCCCCCAGCCTCTGGAAATGCTTTCTTGGGCACAGATGTGCCCAATTCTGCATAAGCCAGTCTACACCGGTTCAGGGGACCCCTTAGCCCTGCTCTGGCGCGAAACTGGACAAAGGAAAGGGGAGTGACCACTCCCCTGACCTGCACCTCCCCTGGGAGGTGTCCAGAGCTCCTCCAGTGTGCTCCAGACCTCTGCCATCTTGGAAACAGAGGTGCTGCTGGCACACTGGACTGCTCTGAGTGGCCAGTGCCACCAGGTGACGTCAGAGACTCCTTCTGATAGGCTCCTTCAGGTGTTGCTAGCCTATCCTCTCTCCTAGGTAGCCAAACCCTCTTTTCTGGCTATTTAGGGTCTCTGTCTCTGGGGAAACTTTAGATAACGAATGCAAGAGCTCAGCCGAGTTCCTCTGCATCTCTCTCTTCACCTTCTACCAAGGAATCGACTGCTGACCGCGCTGGAAGCCTGCAAAACTGCAACATAGTAGCAAAGACGACTACTGCAACTCTGTAACGCTGATCCTGCCGCCTTCTCGACTGTTTTCCTGGTGGTGCATGCTGTGGGGGTAGTATGCCTCCTCTCTGCACTAGAAGCTCCGAAGAAATCTCCCGTGGGTCGACGGAATCTTCCCCCTGCAACCGCAGGCACCAAAAAGCTGCATTACCGGTCCCTTGGGTCTCCTCTCAGCACGACGAGCGAGGTCCCTCGAATCCAGCAACTCTGTCCAAGTGACCCCCACAGTCCAGTGACTCTTCAGTCCAAGTTTGGTGGAGGTAAGTCCTTGCCTCACCTCGCTAGACTGCATTGCTGGGAACCACGACTTTTGCAGTTACTCCGGCCCCTGTGCACTTCCGGCGGAAATCCTTTGTGCACAGCCAAGCCTGCGTCCACGGCACTCTCACCTGCATTGCACGACTTTCTAAGTTGGTCTCCGGCGACGTGGGACTCCTTTGTGTAACTTCGGGTGAGCACCGTTTCATGCATCCTCGTAGTGCCTGTTTCTGGCACTTCTCCGGGTGCTCCCTACTGCTAAGAGGGCTCCTTGTCTTGCTCGATGTCCCCTCTACCTCCTGGTCCAATTTGCGACCTCCTGGTCCCTCCTGGGCCACAGCAGCATCCAAAAACGCTAACCACACGATTTGCAGCTAGCAAGGCTTGTTGGCGTTCTTTCGGCGGGAAAACACTTCTGCACGACTCTCCACGGCGAGAGGGATCCGTCCACCAAAGGGGAAGTCTCTAGCCCTTTGCGTTCCTGCAGAAACCTCTGCTTCTTCTGTCCAGTAGAAGCTTCTTTGCACCCACAGCTGGCATTTCCTGGGCATATGCCCATCTCCGACTTGCTTGTGACTTTTGGACCTGGTCCCCTTGTTCCACAGGTACCCTAGATTGGAAATCCATCGTTGTTGCATTGTTGGTTTGTGTCTTTCCTGCATTATTCCTCTAACACGACTTCTTTGTCCTTAGGGAAACTTTAGTGCACTTTGCACTCACTTTTCAGGGTCTTGGGGAGGGTTATTTTTCTAACTCTCACTATTTTCTAATAGTCCCAGCGACCCTCCACAAGGTCACATAGGTTTGGGGTCCATTCGTGGTTCGCATTCCACTTTTGGAGTATATGGTTTGTGTTGCCCCTAACCCTATGTGTCCCCATTGCATCCTATTGTAACTATACATTGTTTGCACTGTTTTCTAAGATTATACTGCATATTTTTGCTATTGTGTATATATATCTTGTGTATATTTCCTATCCTCTCACTGAGGGTACACTCTAAGATACTTTGGCATATTGTCATAAAAATAAAGTACCTTTATTTTTAGTATAACTGTGTATTGTGTTTTCTTATGATATTGTGCATATGACACTAAGTGGTACTGTAGTAGCTTCACACGTCTCCTAGTTCAGCCTAAGCTGCTCTGCTAAGCTACCATTATCTATCAGCCTAAGCTGCTAGACACCCTATACACTAATAAGGGATAACTGGGCCTGGTGCAAGGTGCAAGTACCCCTTGGTACTCACTACAAGCCAGTCCAGCCTCCTACATTGGTTGTGCAGCGGTGGGATAAGTGCTTTGAGACTACTTACCACTCTTGTCATTGTACTTTTCATAAGAGAAAAATATACAAAACAAGTTCAGTGTATATACACATAGCCAAAAAGTTTTGCATTTCCTCTTTTCACTCTTTTCTAAGTGCTGAAAAGTACTTCTAACTTTCTAAAAAGTTCTAAAAAGTTTAAAAAGTTTTTTTCTGTCTTTCTAAAAGTTCTGAAAACTTTTTTATCCTTTTTCTATCACTTTAACTCTTTCTAAAAATGTCTGGCACAGGCCAAAATGTTGATCTGTCCAAACTTGCATATGACCACCTTAGCTGGAAAGGAGCAAGGAGTCTCTGTGTAGAAAGAGGTTTGAGTGTAGGGAAGAATCCTTCCTTGGAATTGTTACTTAACATGCTTAGAGAACAAGATAAGGCTAAAAGTGCCCTATATCTGTTGAAAAAGTAGCTAATGGTTCCCAATCTGATCCAGGGACTCCCCCAGGTAAAGGTTCAGGAAAGAAACTTCTCAGCCTTCCCATTACAAGACAGTCTAGCATAGTTGGTACTGAGGTGGAGTCACATCATACAGATGATGTGCTCTCACATTACACTGTCAGCCAAGCTGTTAGGGTGCCCTCTGTAAGGGACAGGTCTCCTTCTGTCCATTCTCACCATACTTCTTTTTCAAGGCATGTCCCTACCACCCACCCTGATGACAGATTGTTAGAAAGGGAGCTCAATAGATTGAGAGTGGAACAAACCAGACTGAAGCTCAAGAAGCAACAGCTGGATTTGGATAGACAGACTTTAGAAGTAGAGAAGGAGAGACAGAAACTGGGTTTAGAAACCCATGGTGGCAGCAGCAGTATTCCCCATAGTCATCCTGCAAAAGAGCATGATTCCAGGAATCTGCATAAGATAGTTCCCCCTTATAAGGAGGGGGATGACATTAACAAGTGGTTTGCTGCACTTGAGAGGGCCTGTGTGGTACAGGATGTCCCTCAAAGGCAGTGGGCTGCTATCCTATGGCTATCATTTAGTGGAAAAGGTAGGGATAGGCTCCTTACTGTGAAAGAAAGTGATGCCAATAATTTTACAGTTATTAAGAATGCACTCCTGGATGGTTTTGGCTTAACCACTGAACAGTACAGGATAAAGTTCAGAGAGACCAAAAAGGAGTCTTCACCAGACTGGGTTGATTTCATTGACCATTCAGTGAAGGCCTTGGAGGGGTGGTTACATGGCAGTAAAGTTACTGATTATGACAGCCTGTATAACTTGATCCTGAGAGAGCATATTCTTAATAATTGTGTGTCTGATTTGTTGCACCAGTACTTGGTGGACTCTGATCTGACCTCTCCCCAAGAATTGGGAAAGAAGGCAGACAAATGGGTCAGAACAAGGGTGAACAGAAAAGTTCATACAGGGGGTGACAAAGATGGCAACAAAAAGAAGGATGGTAAGTCTTCTGACAAGGGTGGGGACAAATCTAAAAATGAGTCTTCATCAGGCCCACAAAAACACTCTGATGGGGGTGGTGGGCCCAAATCCTCCTTTAATCAAAACAAAGAAAAGAAACCATGGTGCTATTTATGTAAAGTAAAAGGCCATTGGACAACAGATCCCAGTTGTCCAAAGAAAAGCACCAAGCCTCCTACCACTACAACCCCTACTGCTACACCTAGTGTCCCTACTAATAGCAGTGGTGGTGGGAGCAAACCTACTAATAGCCAATCCAAGGGAGTAGCTGGGCTCACTATTGGTAACTTAGTTGGGGTTGGCCTTGTTAGGGAGGCCACAGAGGCTGTGTTAGTCTCTGAGGGGGCTATTGATTTAGCCACCTTAGTTGCTTGTCCCCTTAATATGGATAAGTACAAGCAACTACCCCTAATAAATGGTGTTGAGGTTCAGGCCTACAGGGACACTGGTGCCAGTGTGACTATGGTCATAGAGAAACTGGTCCACCCTGAACAACACCTACTTGGTCACCAGTACCAAGTAACCGATGCTCACAACAACACACTTAGCCACCCCATGGCTGTTGTTAATCTCAACTGGGGGGGGGGGGTTACTGGTCCAAAGAAAGTTGTGGTAGCCACAGATTTACCTGTAGACTGTCTACTAGGAAATGATTTGGAGACATCAGCTTGGTCAGATGTGGAGTTGGAGGCCCATGCAGCAATGCTGGGCATCCCAGGGCATATTTTTGCTTTGACAAGGGCTCAGGCCAAAAAGCAAAAAGGACAGGGAAGCTTGGATCCTGGAACAATGGACCAAGTGCTTCCTAAAGCTAGGGCTAGTAGAAGCAAGCCACTTCCTACTATCCCTCCCTCTACAGTGGATTCAACTTCTGAGGAAGAAGAATTCCCTCCCTGTGCAGAACCTACACCAGAGGAGCTTGAAGCAGACACTGCTGAGCTTTTGGGTAAAGGGGGGCCTGCCAGGGAGGAGCTGAGTGTGACACAGCAATCCTGTCCCACATTAGAGGGTCTGAGACAGCAAGCTGTCAAACAGGCTAATGGGGATGTTAGTGACTCTCACAGAGTTTACTGGGAGGACAATCTCTTGTACACTGAGGCAAGGGATCCTAAACCTGGAGCTGCCAGGAGATTAGTGATCCCTCAGGAGTACAGAAAGTTCCTCCTAACTCTTGCTCACGACATTCCCCTAGCTGGACACCTTGGGACAAATGAAAACTTGGGACAGACTTGTTCCCTTGTTTCATTGGCCTAGGATGTCTGAGGACACAAAGGAATTTTGTAAGTCCTGTGAAACCTGTCAAGCCAGTGGCAAGACAGGTGGCCCCCCAAAGGCACCCCTTATCCCACTGCCTGTGGTTGGGGTTCCCTTTGAAAGGGTAGGGGTTGACATAGTTGGCCCCCTTGACCCTCCTACTGCTTCAGGCAATAGGTTTATCTTGGTGGTAGTGGACCATGCCACAAGATACCCTGAAGCTATTCCTTTAAGGACCACTACAGCACCTGCAGTGGCAAATGCCCTCCTGGGAATATTTTCCAGGGTGGGCTTCCCAAAGGAAGTAGTATCAGACAGAGGAAGCAATTTCATGTCTGCATACTTAAAGGCCATGTGGAAGGAGTGTGGTGTGACTTATAAGTTCACTACACCCTATCATCCACAAACAAATGGACTGGTAGAGAGATTTAATAAAACTCTCAAAGGCATGATTATGGGCCTCCCTGAAAAACTCCGCAGGAGATGGGATATCCTTCTACCATGCCTCCTTTTTGCCTACAGGGAGGTACCCCAGAAAGGAGTGGGCTTCAGCCCCTTTGAACTTCTTTTTGGACACCCTGTTAGGGGTCCACTCACACTTGTAAAGGAGGGTTGGGAACAACCTTTAAAAGCTCCTAAGCAAGATATTGTGGACTATGTACTTGGCCTCAGATCAAGGATGGCTGAGTACATGAAAAAGGCCAGCAAAAACCTTCAGGCCAGCCAAGAGCTCCAGAAGCAATGGCATGATCAGAAGGCTGTTTTGGTTCAGTACCAACCAGGGCAGAAAGTGTCAGTCTTGGAGCCTGTGGCCCCAAGAGCACTCCAAGATAAATGGAGTGGTCCCCACACAATTGTTGAAAAAAAGGGAGAAGTCACCTATTTAGTTGACTTAGGCACTGCCAGGAGTCCCCTTAGGGTGCTCCATGTCAATCGCCTGAAACCCTACTATGACAGGGCTGATCTCACCCTGCTCATGGCAACTGATGAGGGACAGGAAGAAGACAGTGATCCTCTACCTGATCTCTTCTCTTCCACAGAGCAAGATGCTCTTGTGGAAGGTGTAGTTTTGGCTGATTGTCTTACTGCTGAGCAGAAAGACCATTGCATAAATCTCCTAGATCAATTCTCTGAACTCTTCTCTACTGTGCCAGGTACCACTTCTTGGTGTGAGCACACTATAGATACTGGAGACAGTTTACCTGTCAAAAGTAAGATCTATAGGCAGCCTGACCATGTCAGGGACTGCATAAAGCAAGAGGTGCAGAAAATGTTAGAACTAGGAGTGGTTGAGCACTCTGAAAGTCCATGGGCTTCTCCTGTGGTACTTGTACCAAAACCCCATTCCAAAGATGGAAAGAAGGAAATGCGGTTTTGTGTAGACTATAGAGGTCTCAACCTGGTAACCAAAACTGATGCTCACTCTATACCCAGGGCAGATGAGCTCATAGATACACTGGCATCTGCCAAGTATCTAAGCACTTTTGATTTGACTGCAGGGTATTGGCAGATCAAATTGTCAGAAGATGCTAAACCTAAAACTGCATTTTCAACCATTGGAGGCCATTACCAGTTCACTGTAATGCCTTTTGGATTGAAAAATGCACCTGCCACTTTTCAGAGGTTGGTGAACACAGTCCTGCAAGGGCTGGAGGCTTTCAGTGCAGCATATTTGGACGATATAGCTGTCTTTAGCTCCAGCTGGGATGATCACCTGGTCCACCTATGGAAAGTTTTGGAGGCCCTGCAAAAGGCAGGCCTCACTATCAACGCTTCAAAGTGCCAGATAGGGCAGGGTAAGGTGGTTTATCTGGGACACCTTGTTGGTGGGGAACAGATTGCACCACTTCAGGGGAAAATCCAAACAATTATTGATGGGGTTCCCCCTACCACTCAGACTCAGGTGAGAGCCTTCCTAGGCCTCACTGGGTATCACAGGAGGTTCATTAAGAACTATGGCTCCATTGCAGCCCCTCTTAATGACCTCACATCCAAGAAAATGCCTAAAAAGGTATTATGGACAGCAAACTGTCAGAAAGCTTTTGAGGAGCTGAAGCAGGCCATGTGCTCTGCACCTGTCCTGAAAAGCCCTTGTTACTCTAAAAAATTCTATGTCCAAACTGATGCATCTGAATTAGGAGTAGGGGCAGTCCTATCACAACTTAATTCTGAGGGCCAGGATTAACCTGTTGCTTTTATTAGTAGGAGGTTGACCCCTAGAGAAAAGCGTTGGTCTGCCATTGAGAGGGAGGCCTTTGCTGTGGTCTGGGCTCTGAAGAAGTTGAGGCCATACCTGTTTGGCACTCACTTCATTGTTCAGACAGACCACAAACCTCTACTTTGGCTAAAACAAATGAAAGGTGAAAATCCTAAATTGTTGAGGTGGTCCATATCCCTACAGGGAATGGACTATACAGTGGAACATAGACCTGGGAGTAGCCACTCCAATGCAGATGGACTCTCCAGATATTTCCACTTAGACAATGAAGACTCATCAGGTCATGGCTAGTCTTATTGTCCTTCGTTTGGGGGGGGGGGGGGGGGTTGTGTAGGAAAGTACCATCTTGCCTGGCATGTTACCCCCATTTTTCACTGTATATATGTTGTTTTAGTTGTATGTGTCACTGGGACCCTGGTAACCCAGGGCCCCAGTGCTCATAAGTGTGCCTGAATGTGTTACCTGTGTAGTGACTAACTGTCTCACTGAGGCTCTGCTAATCAGAACCTCAGTGGTTATGCTCTCTCATTTCTTTCCAAATTGTCACTAACAGGCTAGTGACTAATTTTACCAATTTACATTGGCTCACTGGAACACCCTTATAATTCCCTAGTATATGGTACTGAGGTACCCAGGGTATTGGGGTTCCAGGAGATCCCTATGGGCTGCAGCATTTCTTTTGCCACCCATAGGGAGCTCTGACAATTCTTACACAGGCCTGCCACTGCAGCCTGAGTGAAATAACGTCCACGTTATTTCACAGCCATTTTACACTGCACTTAAGTAACTTATAAGTCACCTATATGTCTAACCTTTACCTGGTAAAGGTTAGGTGCAAAGTTACTTAGTGTGAGGGCACCCTGGCACTAGCCAAGGTGCCCCCACATTGTTCAGGGCCAATTTCCCTGACTTTGTGAGTGCGGGGACACCATTACACGCGTGCACTACATATAGGTCACTACCTATATGTAGCTTCACAATGGTAACTCCGAATATGGCCATGTAACATGTCTATGATCATGGAATTGCCCCCTCTATGCCATCCTGGCATAGTTGGCACAATCCCATGATCCCAGTGGTCTGTAGCACAGACCCTGGTACTGCCAAACTGCCCTTCCTGGGGTTTCACTGCAGCTGCTGCTGCTGCCAACCCCTCAGACAGGCATCTGCCCTCCTGGGGTCCAGCCAGGCCTGGCCCAGGATGGCAGAACAAAGGACTTCCTCTGAGAGAGGGTGTTACACCCTCTCCCTTTGGAAAATGGTGTGAAGGCAGGGGAGGAGTAGCCTCCCCCAGCCTCTGGAAATGCTTTCTTGGGCACAGATGTGCCCAATTCTGCATAAGCCAGTCTACACCGGTTCAGGGGACCCCTTAGCCCTGCTCTGGCGCGAAACTGGACAAAGGAAAGGGGAGTGACCACTCCTCTGACCTGCACATCCCCTGGGAGGTGTCCAGAGCTCCTCCAGTGTGCTCCAGACCTCTGCCATCTTGGAAACAGAGGTGCTGCTGGCACACTGGACTGCTCTGAGTGGCCAGTGCCACCAGGTGACGTCAGAAACTTTAGATAACGAATGCAAGACTCAGCCGAGTTCCTCTGCATCTCTCTCTTCACCTTCTACCAAGGAATCGACTGCTGACCGCGCTGGAAGCCTGCAAAACTGCAACATAGTAGCAAAGACGACTACTGCAACTCTGTAACGCTGATCCTGCCGCCTTCTCGACTGTTTTCCTGGTGGTGCATGCTGTGAGGGTAGTCTGCCTCCTCTCTGCACTAGAAGCTCCGAAGAAATCTCCCGTGGGTCGACGGAATCTTCCCCCTTCAACCGCAGGCACCAAAAAGCTGCATTACCGGTCCCTTGGGTCTCCTCTCAGCACGACGAGCGAGGTCCCTCGAATCCAGCAACTCTGTCCAAGTGACCCCCACAGTCCAGTGACTCTTCAGTCCAAGTTTGGTGGAGGTAAGTCCTTGCCTCACCTCGCTAGACTGCATTGCTGGGAACCGCGACTTTTGCAGCTACTCCGGCCCCTGTGCACTTCCGGCGGAAATCCTTTGTGCACAGCCAAGCCTGGGTCCACGGCACTCTCACCTGCATTGCACGACTTTCTAAGTTGGTCTTCGGCGACGTGGGACTCCTTTGTGTAACTTCGGGTGAGCACCGTTTCACGCATCCTCGTAGTGCCTGTTTCTGGCACTTCTCCGGGTGCTCCCTACTGCTAAGAGGGCTCCTTGTCTTGCTCGACGTCCCCTCTCTCTCCTGGTCCAATTTGCGACCTCCTGGTCCCTCCAGGGCCACAGCAGCGTCCAAAAACGCTAACCGCACGATTTGCAGCTAGCAAGGCTTGTTGGCGTTCTTTCGGTGGTAAAACACTTCTGCACGACTCTCCACGGTGAGAGGGATCCGTCCACCAAAGGGGAAGTCTCTAGCCCTTTTCGTTCCTGCAGAAACCTCAGCTTCTTCTGTCCAGTAGAAGCTTCTTTGCACCCGCAGCTGGCATTTCCTGGGCATCTGCTCATCTCCGACTTGCTTGTGACTTTCGGACTTGGTCCCCTTGTTCCACAGGTACCCTAGATTGGAAATCCACAGTTGTTGCATTGTTGGTTTGTGTCTTTCCTGCATTATTCCTCTAACACGACTTCTTTGTCCTTAGGGGAACTTTAGTGCACTTTGCACTCACTTTTCAGGGTCTTGGGGAGGGTTATTTTTCTAACTCTCACTATTTTCTAATAGTCCCAGCGACCCTCTACAAGGTCACATAGGTTTGGGGTCCATTCGTGGTTCGCATTCCACTTTTGGAGTATATGGTTTGTGTTGCCCCTATCCCTATGTTTCCCCATTGCATCCTATTGTAACTATACATTGTTTGCACTGTTTTCTAAGACTATACTGCATATTTTTGCTATTGTGTATATATATCTTGTGTATATTTCCTATCCTCTCACTGAGGGTACACTCTAAGATACTTTGGCATATTGCCATAAAAATAAAGTACCTTTATTTTTAGTATAACTGTGTATTGTGTTTTCTTATGATATTGTGCATATTACACTAAGTGGTACTGTAGTAGCTTCACACGTCTCCTAGTTCAGCCTAAGCTGCTCTGCTAAGCTACCATTATCTATCAGCCTAAGCTGCTAGACACCCTATACACTAATAAGGGATAACTGGGCCTGGTGCAAGGTGCAAGTACCCCTTGGTACTCACTACAAGCCAGTCCAGCCTCCTACAAGCAGTACGTCCACCTCTAACCAGGAGGAGTCAGCATTAGACCAGGTCTTGTTTTCTCAGCCCTTGGTCTGTGTTACCCCAGCAGTTCTCCAACCTCAGGACACCAGTAGTCAGTGTTAGAAGAGGTCCTGATTTCCCAGACCTTGTTCTTTGTTACGTCAGCAGTACTCCCACCTCAGGCCAGCAGGAGTCAGTGTTAGACCAGATCTTGTTTTCTGAGTCCTTGTTCTGTGTTACTTCAGCAATACTCCCACCTCAGGAAAGTAGGAGTCTTTGTTAGACCAGGTCTGGTTTTCTCAGCCCCTGTTCTACATTACTTCAGCAGTACTCCCTCCTCAGAACACCAGGAGTCAGTGTTAGTCTGGATCTTGTTTTCTCAGCGCTTGTTTAGTTACTTCAGTAGTATTCCCACCTCTCACAGGAGGAGTCATTGTTTGACCAGTTTGTGTTTTCCAAGCTCTTGTTCTGTGTTACTTCAGCAATACTCCCACCTCTAACTAGGAGGAATCAGCATTAGACCAGGTCTTGTTTTCTCAGCCCTTGGTCTGTGTTTTACTTCAGAAGTACTTCCACCTCAGGACATCAGGAATTAGTGTTAGTCCGGATCTTGTTTTCTCAGCCCTTGTTCTGTGTTTTACTTCACCAGTACTCCCACCTCAGGACAACAGGGGTCCGTGTTAGACCAGGTCTTGTTTTCCTAGTCCTTGATCCGTGTTACTTCAGCAGTACTTCCACCTCTAATCAAGAGGAGTCAGCATTAGACCAGGTCTTGTTTTCTCAGCCCTGGTTCTGTGTTACCCCAGCAGTACTCCAACCTCAGGGCACCAGTAGTCAGTGTTGGACCAGGTATTGTTTTCTCAGCCCTTGTTCTCTGTTACTTCAGCAGTACTCCTACCTCTAATCAGCAGGAAACAGTGTTAGAATAGGTCTTGTTTTCTCAGCCCAGTTACATGTTACTTCAGCAGTACTCCCACCTCAGGACAACAGGAGTCCGTGTTAGACCAGGTCTTGTTTTCCTAATCCTTGTTCTGTGTTACTTCAGTAATACTCCCGCCTCTGACCAGGAGGAGAAAGTTGAGTTACACTCATTGCATATATATTTAAATTGCATAAGGTTTGTAATCCTGATCAGACCTCAGTAGTCCATTTCCGCTGAGCTACGTCACGTCAGGAGCACTCTCAGCCCTGCCTAGGAGTCACTGTAATATCTGGCATTGTTCCCTTACGTCAGTAACATTTCAGGTGTGAGACTTGCATTTGCAGACCTTGTTATTGACTTTGTACCACTTATCTAAGTGATCCAAGAGGGAGACCAGTAGCGTCAAAGTCTCATTTTTACCTTTTCTGGGTTTCAGACGCCTATCTGTCCAAAGCAGAAGTCTGCAAGAGCCAAGGGGACATCACACTGGCCATCATCAACTACTCTCAAGCCCTCAAGTGCCGACCGGAGGACGGTGATATATATTACAGCCGCGCCGAGATGTACGAGCGCAGGGGCGAACTCATTCTGGCCATGGACGACTATGCGCAGGTGGGCTCCTACTGTTCCTAATTGTGGCATACATCACAGCTTGGCAGATAAGTATGACCTTCAGAGTGTGCTCCTTCTAGCCATTGACGCACAGGTAGAGTCCCACCCCTTTCTCCATGGTGCGGCGTCATAACTGGGCAGATAATGGTTACCCTCAGAGTTTCTTTTGTCCATAGGTGCACAGGCACCCCCTCCCCTTCCTGATGGTGGCATACATGACAGCAGGGCAGATGAGTATGACCCTGAAAGCTTGCTTCTTCCTTCCATTTGCAGACACTTTAGCTCTCCCCTCTTGATGGTGGTGTATATCATAATGATACACATAAGTAATAATGTGAGAGAATGCTCGTTCTACTCCTAGACAACTAGGCACAGCTGCCCCACCATCCTAAGGGAGGGGTGTATCACAGCAGGATAAGTAGGTATGACCATGAGAATGTGTGCCTTCCACCCATAGATGCACGTGGCTCCCCACTCCTCTTCCTGATGGTGGTGTAGTGCACAAAGTGCTCCTTCTACCCACAAACATGCAGGTGGGCTTCCACCTTCCTGATGGTGGCACGTAACACAGGAGGCCAGATAAATGTGACCATCAAAGTGCACCTCTACCCACAGACGCACAGGTGAGATTCCCCCCTTACAGATGGTGGCATATATCACTGCCGAGCACATACGCCCAACTAATACCACGCTCATTATGCTCTTAAACGAATAGGTGGTCCCCCCCATGGTGGTGTCACTCACACCAGGCCAAATAAGTGTGACTCTCAGAACACGCTGCCCACAGACATACACGTGGGCTCCCCCCTTATTGATGCTCACAATAGTTACGTTGGTATAGGTAATAATGAACCTCAGTACATACTCCTGCTCAGGTTGGGCTTCTGTTCCTTCAACCCTAAATTACCCCTTCCTGATGGCATCACACACTACTGAGGCTGTCAAACAAATGAGCACCGGAGCAAGCTCATTGGGCCACGGACAATAACACACGCAGGTGGCGCCCCACCCTATCTTGATTAACCCCCTGCTGTCGGCATCATATATCTGATAGAGACTTCTAGCTGCAGATTCCACACCTTTGATTCCTTACCTTTGAATTCTCCCCTGACTGGATGGGGAAGATTTTTAGTGAGCAATACCCCTGCATGCCGGTAGCTGTCATCGATAGGCTCTGCGTCTGTTGTCGCCGTCATCAATACCGGAATTGACATTACAGTCCCTTTCTAGGTGCCACCCAGGCATGCTGGTATCAGTTTTTTGTCTTTCAGTGCCAGCCAGTGCTGATCTGAGAGAAGAGATACCCCTCAATCAGTTTTTGCCTGGGCTTTTTCGACTTTTTGGCAACGATTTTTGAGGTTTTGACTCCTGGTGTGTTGAGATATTGTCACGTAAGACTGATTTTGAATCCTGTGGAGCCTGCTATTGGCTGATGTTGATGACGGTCCGCTCCTTGTCTGTCTGTGGTGTTATGCTCCGATTGGCTGGCCATGCATCTGAAGCCTTTGAGGAAGCGGTCCCTAAAGTTGAGGGCGGCCCTGCATGCAACTGCGCAGGTCGAGGTCCTGGTCAAGGAGAAAGTCCAGGGACCGGTCGCAGAACCTGAAGTCATCTTTGTCCCAATCCAAGTCCTCGGGACTATCAAGTAAGTCGAGGCACAAGAATAAGAGTAAGAAGTAAAAAGCGGTCTTTAACTTTTCCTTGTCCGTTGGCAGATGTGAGGAGGGAGCGTTGATGTTCAAGGCCTTGTTCCTCAGAGCCTGGGCCGACTCCGCACCTCCCCGACTTTCCAGGAGCTAGAGTGACACCTGCCCAACTTAAGGAGTTCTGTCAGGCCATGTGCCTCATTTTTAGACAGTCTGGCCCGGCTGACGCTCCTTCAGGCCTCACAGGGTCGAAGGGGGCCCCATTGGGTTCTGTGCCGATGACTTGGCCCTGACACTGATGGGCCCCCAAGGATCCAGTCTTGGATGCAGACCTGCACCAGTTGTACCATCTTGACCTTTTCGGGTGCCAGTGCCAGTGCTCTTGGCACCCACCAGCATCGCCAACTTCATTGCCATCCCTGTCTCTGATGCCAGCAGGAGCTTTACCTCCGAGATCAGAGCCTGAGCCCTATTCCATTGGGCTAGCCCTCGTGGAAGACTGGGAGGGGTTGCTGGATCCTTTAGAATACTAACCCTTTGAGGAAGAAATGGACTGGCATGAGGTTCAGGGTGAAGCCAGTGGACTGGATACCTCTCCAGATACTGGTGTGCTTTCTCCCCCAACTGTGGCTACGGAGGAGGGAGCTTCCTACACAATGGTGATTGAGAGGGCGGCAGAAGTCCTAGACCTTCAGCTACCCTTTGTGGCAGTCAAGACTAATCTCTTGACAGAGATGATGCAACCGGGAGTCTCCACATCCAAACCCCTCCTTCTGTTCAGTGACGCCCTCACAGACCTCCTTTTGGGTATCTGGTCCAAACCCTGCACAGGGGCTCCTGTGAATAGGACGATTGCCCACCGCCATCGCCCCACACCTGGGGACCCATCCTTCCTCATGCAGCACTATACCTCTGAGAGCTTGGTAGTCCAAACTTCAACTTCTGAAGGCACTTTCCCTACCGCTCCTCGGATAGGGAATCCCAGAGGCTGGACTTACTTAGGAGGAAGATATTTTCTTCTGCCAACCTGGCGCTGCAGCCCGTGAACACTGCATGCCTTTTGGAGCATTATTCCCACACTCAGTGGGACACGGTTGCACACGTGCTGCCACAGGTTTCAGAGGAGGCCTGGGCTGTACTCTCTGAGGCTGCTACTGACGGGAAGGGTGCAGCAATGTTCACAATTCGTTGCAGACTTGACACGACCAACTCGCTTGGCAGAGTGGTTTCCATGACAATGGCCCTGAGGCGCTACGCCTTGCTTGGGATGGCTGACTTTTTGGGGGACATCCAAGCTTCCCTTTTGAACATGCCCTTTGATGGCATCTGTCTCTTTGGAGACAAGGCAGATTCGGCGCTAGAGTGCTTTAAAGACTTTTGGGCTACAGCCATCTCCTTGGGCCTCGTGGCAGCCCCCCCCCCTTTGCCCTCAATCTGTCTTTTGCTTCTTTCGTGGCTACGGAAGGGGCTTCCTGCTGCACTAATACCCATCTAGCCACCGTGCCACACATGCTTCCCGGCCTCTGTGTGTAAAATTCTTGACATAGATGGCAATGCCAAGGTGGTTTCCACCCCTTTGCCATGACCCAGCTTCATCTACCTGTGTTCTGCATCAGCCCGTAGAGCCTCCCCTTCATAACTTTGCAGAACTTTAAACGGTTGGCCGTCACCTTTTGGCGCTGTCCTGTACGTTTATATTTTGAAAGGCAGCCGCAAGGCCCTCTAATCTCCGTGTCTAAAGAGCTCTCCCAGCTCTCATCTCTGTCTCTATGTGTTCTAAACTCTTTTTCTTTCCTTGCGAGAATAACCATTGTCTGTCTTTGTGGCATTATAATCCTTCCTCATCAGTGAAATTATAGGCCTTTACTCTTGGAGCATGAGCCCTGTACATGTCTGAGCATTAACTCCTGTCTATTTGAGGGCACGATTCCACTTGTCACTGTAATCTCGTGTTCTCTTCCTCCCTGTAAACCCTTGTGACGTTCCTGTCTGTGTCTAACCTCTTCCTCTGATCACATGTACCCCCGCCTCCATTAAATCATACACTAGACTCTCCCCAGTGAAATTATACACCCCCATGGGATTATATACCTAACCCGCATATTTCAGTTGACTTCAATGGGAGCGATTTAAACAGTAAAAAACCCATTTTCCAAAGCTTCAAAATTTATAACTCCGGTTGTGTGTAACTTAAAAAGTTTGTTTTGATGTCTAAATGTATATAAAAATCTGCTTTATCTTTCTAAATTGGTGTCAGATTTCCTTCGAGTCGTGTCATTTACTTATCGTCCAAGTTCATGCTGGGAAATGCTTTGCACCTGTTCCTCTGAGTAGCCTGACTGCTCTTTGCCACACTACCAGGACTAAGCTAAGGTTTACTGCTGTGAACCCGAGAGGCACTACTGGGTAACGTGCTAGTATTACATGGTAAGACCCCAGTCATACCACATAATACTGCCACCTTGCTACAGTTATTGCGTCTGTTGCTTGACTGTTGAGTTCTGAGCCTTTGAGAAGCCTTTGACTGCTCGCCCTCGGCTCCCTGAGAGCCAAGGGTGCAAGAGTGTAGTTGGCCCAGTTCACAGAGCCATGGTAGGAAGGGCCCCAGGATACGAGAAGCAAGTGCTGCCAACCAACGGGGTGCTGGCCCAAGCAACCCTCTCTGCCCTGTCCCCCCCCCCCAGTGTGGTCTGACACTCCCCCTATTAAACTGGACACTTTCTGTGCCCTGTGGAATCAGACTCTTTTCCATTGGATGTGTTGTTTCATGCTTTACCACGCGCAATGAGTGAGACCCTCTAGCATTATCTTCTGAGTGAACTAGTAACCCTTACACCTTTCAATTCACAGAGTTTCCTCTACAAACCTCAAAGGACAGAGGCTATGATGAAGCACGGACTGCACCAGTTTGAGAATGCCAACTGGAATGCCGCAATCTTGGACTTCAGTGCACTTCTTAAGCAGAACCCCAACGACGCACAAGCAAGGTCTCTGCGCAGCTACGGTGGGGAGGAGGGAGGATGGAGTTGGAAAAGAGCCTAAGATTGCCCATCCGTTCTCCAGGAGTATAGATGTCAGTGGGCTACGTCTAAAAGTGGTCACTCTGAGCCAGCCTGTCAGTTACCTACCTGTGGCACCGGTCACTGTGGACCAGGCATGTCAGTTACTTATCGGTAATAGTGGCTCCCAAGATGGATCCTTCCACTAAGTCGCGAGTCTGCAGTATTTTCTGTTAGTTGTGCCGGTATTCAGATTGTTTTTCCCTTTAATCTCTCTCTTGAGTCCCGTCCACTGGCACCTTTTCAGTTTTTGCTTCCATAAGTCAATCGAGAGAATCTAGACAAAAGATGTTCTTAGTTTTCAGGGTCTCATATTTTTCTTATCTCTCAGTTGATTTTTTTCTTTGATTTGCAATTTGAAATGTTTCTTATGTAGATTTTGATATTCACATAGCACAAACCTAGCTGTAAAGCAGCAGAGAGCAGTACATTAAATGAGGGGTTGGGAGATGATCGTGCACATTAGATGAGGGGCAGGGAGATGATCGTGTATATTAGATGAGGGGTAGGGGGATGATGGTAGATCCTGCACATGAGATGAGGGATTGGGAGATGATCGTGCACATTAGATGAGGGGTAGGGGGATGATGGTAGATCGTGCACATTAGATGAGGGGTTGGGAGATGATCGTGCACATTAGATGAGGGGTTGGGAGATGATCGTGCACATTAGATGAGGGGTTGGGAGATGATCGTGCACATTAGATGAGGGGTAGGGGGATGATGGTAGATCGTGCACATTAGATGAGGGGTTGGAAGATGATCGTGCACATTAGATGAGGGGTTGGGAGATGATTGTGTATACTAGATGAGAGCTTGGGAGATGATTGTGTACATTAGATGAGGGGTTGGGAGATGATGGTAGATCCTGCACATTAGATGAGGGGTTGGGAGATGATCGTGCACATTAGATGAGGGGTAGGGGGATGATGGTAGATCGTGCACATTAGATGAGGGGTTGGGAGATGATCGTGCACATTAGATGAGGGGTTGGGAGATGATCGTGCACATTAGATGAGGGGTTGGGAGATGATCGTGCACATTAGATGAGGGGTAGGGGGATGATGGTAGATCGTGCACATTATATGAGGGGTAGGGGGATGATGGTAGATCGTGCACATTAGATGAGGGGTTGGGAGATGATCGTGCACATTAGATGAGGGTTTGGGAGATGATTGTGTATACTAGATGAGAGCTTGGGAGATGATTGTGTACATTAGATGAGGGGTTGGGAGATGATGGTAGATCCTGCACATTAGATGAGGGGTTGGGAGATGATGGTAGATCCTGCGCATTAGATGAGGGGTTGGGAGATGATCGTGCACATTAGATGACGGGTTGGTTAGATGATCGTGCACATTAGATGAGGGGTTGAGAGATGATGGTAGATTGTGTACATTAGATGAGGGGTAGGGAGATGATCGTGTACATTCGATGAGGGGTTGGGAGATGATCATGTACATTCGATGAGGGTTTGGGAGATGATTGTGTACATTCGATGAGGGGTTGGGAGATGATTGTGTACAGTCGATGAGGGGCTGGGAGATGCTGGTAGATTGTGTACATTAGACAAGAGGGTTAGAGGTGATGGTAGGTCGTGTACATTAGACGAGGGGTCGGGAGATGATCGTGTACATTAGATTGAGGGGTTGGGAGATGATCGTGTATATTAGATGGGAGTTTGGGAGATGATTGTGTACATTAGATGAGGGGTTGGGAGCTGAGTTAGACAATGTACATTAGATAAGGAGTTGGGATATGATGATAGATGGTGTACATTGGATGAGGGGTTGGTAGATGATTGTAGATGGCATACATTACATGAGGGGTTGGTAGATGGTGGTAGATCGTATGCATCAAGTGGGGATTACAGACATACATTTTAAATGAGGTTAAGCACAGGGAGAATAAGTGATCAGTCTAGAATCTCACTGAGCTGGAACTAGACGTGGGGCCCAGGAAAAAAACTGGATCCCCAGGTTCCAAATTAGCAGCTCGAGCAGCTGGGCCACATCTCTTTGTACTTCAGTTGTTACGTTTCCAAATGTGAGGACAATGCCTTTCTTTTTTATGGATGTCTAAATTTGTTCTTTCAATGACTGCTTTATTTAATTTTGATGTGCCGAGTTTAGCTTACCTGATCCTGGTTGGGTTCTTCTGGAGATCTCTTCTCTGATTCTGGAACCTTAGTAATTCGCACTCAACTGACTCCTTCACAAGGGCTTCCCAGCTCTAAACTCCTTGGTACACCATGGCTCAGAAAGCAGCAACCGGTCAATGACCATACAACATCTGGCAGTGGTCTTCCTCAGCTTAGGTAGTCAGTGTTCAGGTCAGCAACCTGGTCAGCTCCCTGTTGCATTGAAGATGGTACAACTTATGTTGCAGACAGGGTGTCATTTTTAAACTTTGATAGATTGTTGCTGTTCTCTAGCCCTCGTGTAACTAATGGTATCTAGTGCATCCATTCTCTTACGACAGAGGCCATCGGGGCACTCGGGTGAAAGTCACAGAAGTGACTTCCTGTGCTAGGCATTCCTAAGAGGACCCCTCGTGTGAGTCAGTAAAGGTGTCAACATAGAACCTCAGCATAGGAGTGATATTCAACCCCGCCTGTGATGCTGGTCTTCTTTCCTTCAACAGGATCTACAGGGGCAGGGCCTGCATGAAGCAATCACGCTATGTGGACGCTGTCGAGGACTTCTCTGCTGCCGTTCACCTGGATCCCATGAACTGGCTGGCCTTCTACTACAGGGGCTGCTTATTGCGCAAGATGCACCCCCGGAGGGCACTGCAAGACTTCAGCATCTCAGGTACTCAGGACGTAATGCCTGCAGCAACACCTTTGTTTATTTTAGGTTCAGCAGAATTTTCAGACTCTGTGATGTGAAAACTGATGTCCGCATCATAGGATATTCATTGATACTCATAAAAGCTAGAATAATTCCCAGCTGGGTGTGCAAACTCCCAAGCACTCCAGTTTGAGATATCTGTCTATAGGATGAAAACCACAGGTGCAAAGTCAATGTGTCCTTTGGAAGCCTATCTAAGGCAGGATGGTTTCTGGCATGTGGACTGCCGTACTCCTGAGAACTCACTTCAGGCCTGCATTGCATCTCGTGAGGTACGCAGAGGTCTAAACCCTGCCCAGGATATAGAACAGAGTGCAGTCGATAGGCTTACATTGAAAGTTGAAAATGAGTCCTGTCTCTTTACGTTTCCAGAAGCTCTCTGACTCATGTCGCATTGTCCTGGCAGTTGCCTCTCAATCCCATTTACTTTTTATGGTGAGAGTATGTTCAATGTTATTTTAACGCTCAACTGGATCCAGATGGTGAGACAGGTGGATAATTTCCGAGCTGAATAAAGAATCCTGGGACGCAAAACTAGGACTACAAGTAACATTTTCTTCTGCACCCTGTGATCGTAGATTCTTCGATTGGCAGTCATAAACGCCAGAATAGAGAAACAACCTTGTAAAAGGTGTCTGTTAGGCTTTAGAAAAATCAAGCAGTAATCCATAGAAACTCTGTGATAGTGAATGCTAACTATTTGAAAAAAAGGTATCTCTGGCTTTCTTAGCCACTTCTATCATCAGCTTGTGTTTGTAAGTCTAGACAATAGTGTCTTCAGAATGTATGAACTGATGTCCATGTGCCAGCTTTACAAATATCTGTTATTGGGACATTTCTGAGCCGTGCTGTGGTAGCTGCCTTACCTCTAGTAGGGTGAGTTTTTTCCAGAAGAGGATTATTTACCAGCTGACAGCATGAAGAAATGTGTGGTTTGTGGTATGTGCATACAACTGCCATCTAGTGTTGGACTCGGACGTGTGCAAGGTGTTTTTCTTCAAAGAAGGCTTTCAAGTCGTGGTATAATCACATGGTTGGTAATGCACATGAGCACTGGCTCTATTGTTAGATTGTTTTTTCTCCATCTTTTGGTTATAATGTGTTCCTTTGAGGTCAGGTCTTTGCAGTGTGGTGTTCTCGCCGGACCCTTTCGGTTTCCTGTATCTTATCGATTGAAGAAACACTGTATCTATAGTGGCTCCTTATGTTCGAGTCGTCTCTCTTTTGTTTCTGCATTCAATCTTTTCAACACCCCTTATGGAGCGTGGCACGTTCAGGCTTCGTTCCATTTCTTGACACCAGAGAATGCACCCGTAATGAAGACGTCCCTCGCCTGTTTGAAGAGCAGGAGATTGAGGCCAAGCAGCAGCCAGAGTCTTCGGGGGCAGCAATCAGCTATCAAAGCGGTAATAGGACTCGGCCTGACTTGTCGATAAGTCTCCACCCACCCACGCCCTTCTACCAAAACAGCTGCAGTGAGTACTGTTGCCCCGCCTCCCATCCCTCAACACCACTCAGAGGCCGAGCATCATCCCCCAGAGGGTCGAGCACACAGCTCACAGGCCAGGAATGAGACCTTGAGTCTGCCACTGCCACTGCGACACAGCTATGGCCTGCACAGCGATACCGAGTTGGAGCCAATGGAAGTGCATGGTTTGGAATCAAGGCACAGCACCACAGCAGACCCTTCAAGCTCAGCAAACTGTTCGGCTTCATAACCTTCCTTGAAGCCGATCTCAGCATCCAAGCTTTAGGAGTCTCACTTGGCTCCAAGAAAGCCGACATCCAGAGCAGCATCCTCTGACTCAGGATCAGGAGCAACCTATCCGACAGTGGCGCCAAGAGCAGCAAATCCATATTCAGTCTGGGATTGGGTGAATCCTGGCTAAGCCTGTTTTTCATGCAAACACCTCCTTCACTTCAAAGATGAAATTACTTTTGAGGAGGCCATTAATCTACCCTTGGGCCCGGCGCCTAAGAAGCCTCGATGCCGCGATAAGAGCACATCCCCTCCACCTCCTGTACCACCTCCCCCTCCACCTCGCCCTTCCTCTCCTCCTCTCCGGCCCTCTTCACCACATCCACGCCTAACCCCCCTGCTACTACCAGTGGGCCCTAAGAGTTCTCTTGCTTTATGATTTGTGGTGCTATAGCCCTAGGTATCCCTTTGACCCCTATGATGCACCTTACAACACTCAGCCCCATGGTGATCCATGGGATGATGATGCTGTTGATCCCCCTGGTGACACAGACCCAGGCGTATATCTGGCTAAGCGTCCCCTCCTGATGATACTTTCATGAAGTGCTGCAAAGAGCAGCTGCTTAAGTTGAGATGCCGGAGTAGGATGACTTCCTCTTGGAGATACTATCTTCCACGCAAAGATCCATGCAGTACCTTCCGATGGCTAAAGGGATGCTCAAACCGACCACTGACGTCTTTAAGGAGCCAGTTACGGCGCATGTCATTGTGCCTAACCTGGACAAGAAATTCACAGCTCCCCCCTCTGACTCTCCTTACATCCGGGGATAGCAGCCACCTGATTCTCGAGGGGAGCGAACTGCGTGGAGGCCTGCAAACTCACAGGGCACGAGGGACCCGGCTGCACCAGAAGAGTAAGAAACTTGATGCAGCGGGGAGAGGATAGCAGCCCAGTCTGCGGCACACTGATGTATCGCTAGCTCGGTAGGGCTGCTCTCTTGCTTGACCTTACCCCCTGGGATGAGATAGAGGATTTGTTGCAACGGCTCCCGAACGAGCACAAGAAGAGAGGTCAGGAGCTGGGAGCAGAAGGGAAAATTATCTCCAGTACCAACCCTAGGCGCACCTTGAACGCAGCACACACCGCAGCTCGAGTCATCAATACCAGTATCCTTCTGCCCAGCCTGGCTACATGTTTCCGGTTTTAAACCAGAGGTTCAGCAGTATCTAATCAAATTGCCCTTCAATGACGAGCATCAGTTCGGTCTGCAAGGTGACCAGATGCTGGAAAAGATTAAAAAGGATGCTGCAACGGCCAAAACCATGGGTGCCTTGCAGACCCTGCGGCTCATAGCACCTTTCACTGCACCCAGTTTTGTGGCAGAGCCAAAGCCACCACTCCTGAAGCATTTACCTCCTTCCCCAGACAGCAACAACAGCAAATATCCTCTCCGGATTACTACCGTGGAGGGTTCAAGGGTATCACTGGTAGGGGGTAAGGCGCAGGCCCGAAGGGGGCCATATCTGCTAAACAGTGACTCAGTTACCCTTTTCTCCACGACCACTTAGCACCGCTGCCTAATCGGCAGAAAACACTTTGGATAGGTGGGTTCTAGATATCGTAACAGAGGGATACTGTCTAGAACTCATCCAAACACCAGCACACATCCCCCCACACACAAACTAACCCTGGAATATAATTGTTGGCTCCAAGAGGCTATGCGTGCACTACTCACCAAAGGGACCATAGAATCCGTGCCCCCTCAACACTCGGGCAAAGGGGTATGCTTCCTATTATTCCTCATTCCAAAAGTGGACAACTCCTTCTGCCTGTACTTGACCTCAGGCCCCTCAATACGTACATCGTGTCCGGACACTTTCACATGTAATGCTGTTAGGATGTCAGCCCTCTCCTACAACACGACGACTTCATGATCGCCCTCGACCTGAAGGACATCTACTTACACATCCCCAACCAACCTTCTCATTGATGGTTCCTCCTGTTTGTGGCAAGTTGTCAGCATTGTCAGTTCAAAGTGCTGCCCTTCGGAGTAACCACTGCTCCCAGGGTGTTCACAAAGTGTCCTGCCGTGGTAGTCCCTCACCTCAGAAAGAGCGGCATCAACATATCCCTTTACCTGGATGATTGGCTGATCAATGCAGCAGCAGGGCCTAGCGCACACCGAGGCTCCCATACATCTTCTCACACCTTAGGCTCTACCATCAATGCCGCCAAGCCCCACCTCCATCTCCTACGGATACAACCCCTTCTCAGATCCATACTCAGTTCTCTTACCGGGAAAGCATTCCTCAGGGGAGCAAGTGTTCGAGCATTGCAGATGCTGCTTCCTGTACTTCTGCCCATCGCCAGGTAGCGGTCAGACAAGTTGTGCGCCTCTTGCATTGCTATAATTCCACATGGCAGGTTACACATGTGCCCGTTGCAGGAAAGCCTCACAGCCATTGGTCACAAGCAGGGGGTCATTAGGAAGGTCTAGTGTTGATCGACAGTGCCACAGATGACCATTACAACGGACGCCTTTCTGACTGGCTGGGGGTGTATTTACAGGAGTTAACTGTCCAAACCGTACAAAGATTGTGGTCGCCTGGCCAATAGGGTCTCCTCATCAACCACCCAGAGTTGCTAGCCATCCAGCTAGTCCTCAAAGCGTTCCTCCCCTCATATGTATCCAACACAAGGTGATAATAGTTAGGACAACATAATTGCCAGGTTTTGCTGACAGTCGTAGGGTGGTAAAGACTCCCTGAAGTTGTCCGCTCTTGCCTAGGACATTTGCCGCTGGATAATACACCCCATGTCCATCTCCTCATTGAGCACGTACCCACGTGCGCGATGATTGCGCAGACCTGCTCAGCAGGATGCCCCAACAAGTCCATGAGTGGACACTCAGTCTCCAAATCCTACTCTTCTACCTCCACCGCTGGGGTTTTCCACTTATAGACCTGTTTGCCACCGCAGGAAAAGCAAAATGCTCAAACTTCACATCCAGACTCCCCCAGTCCCTGGGCAAAGCACTGCAGATGAACTGGCCAGGGATTTGCCTATGCTCTTCTGCCAAGCCAAGTTTCAATTCTCCTCCGTAAACGTCCATTCTCTTCCAGGGGATCCTCATCAAAGTCATAAACATTGAATATTCCCGCCCTTGTGCGGGGACCCCGGAGCATATATAAAATATATACACATTATACATGTGTAACAAACAGTCATGCAGGCTATCATGTTAAAAACAGGCTAAAATGCTTTATTTCTATGAAGTTTTTTTTTTTTTTTTTTTTTTAAATACTACAATAGAGCATAAATAAGTAGCCAAGCTCCTAAAACTAGGCTTGGGGAAGTAAGCAGTAGCAAACTCTAGTGAAAAAATAGAGAAAACTGCATTGAAAAACAATGAAGCATTCTTAGCCAATAGGCTGCATGTAGGTTAACACAGGAGAACCATAAAAACTTTGGCACTGTGCCTTTAAGACCCTGAGCACCTCCAGTATCCCACCATGCCTCAGGGGTGAAGGAAAGGTGACAGTTGGTTCACAGTTAGGTCAGTTCTTTTTTCCGGCTTCTTCTGAGAGGATCCTGGAGCATTGAGCTCTCAGTTTTTCTGAGTTTTCCTCAGAGAAATTATTTAAAAAAGCGTTTTTTCACTTTTCACTCGACAAGTAACATCTTTGTCTGAGCTAGGAAGGTTTTTTCTGACAGAAAAATGCCTTCTCTTTTTGTCAAATGCCCTGCTTGTGGGAAGAAGAAGGCCCAGTCAGATCCCCACTCTCTGTGCATAGTATGCCTGCCTCAGAGTCACTGCCCTGACACTTGTAAGTACTGTAAGAACATGTCTAGGAGGACTCTGAAAGACAGAGAGAAGATCCGACTTCATGGGCTTCAGGAGAGGAAAAGAACATCGTCCTCCTCACTCCCCAGGCATCCAGAACGCCATTCTCAGGAGAGAATGGCCCGGTCGACGTCGACAGGTAGGAAAATACCTGTTTGTTCACCGTCGACGTCGTCGCTACCACCGTCCCACCGGCATAGATCGCCGTCGACGGCGACGCACCCGACGTCGAAGGGAACGGCGTCGAGGGAACATCAGAGCAGGGGCAGGTCTCCGTCGACGGCAGCCCGCCGATCGACGTCGAGCCACCGCCGGCATGCCCGGTCGCCGCCAAAGGCTGTGCGCCCCCCGACGTCAGGACACACGACGTCGAGATCTCCACGACGGCACGAGAAACATCCGCCGTCAACCTCCCATCGCTCCACGTCGAGGCACACGACGGCGAGCAGGTCGAGGTCCAAGGAACGCCGTTCGACGTCAAGGCACTCAACGTCGAGGCAATCAACGTCGAGGCAGGACCAACCGACTGGGCGTCCTTCGACGTCGAAACAGCCATCGACGTCGACGCAGGTTTTACCGGTCCAACAGGGAGCAGAACATCGCCCCTCGCCAGACAAGGCTCAGTCTCCAGTGGTCTCCATACCGAGCGACTCTTCTCGGTCAAGAGCATCTCCTGGGCATGTCTCGCCCATCAACCTATCTCCGAGATGGCTGGAGAGCCTCAACAGACCAGCGGCCTCCCCAGATTCGCAATATTCGCGAATGTATTCACCCACTGCCTCCCCGCCAAGAACGCCATCGCCGACAGCCGGGGCAGAACGGGCTCGTTCAGCTCCTCGACAGCCGACCGCGAGGCCTAGGCGCTCGGCTACAGCGTCCCGCAGCAGCGCTCAAGAAGATCACCCTCTTGGTCTTCATCAGGTTCTTCTGTCGGGCGTTACTCACCTACTCTTACAGATTCACCACCTGCTAGAGTCTCTCCAGTGGATGACATAACCACTTTCAACGAGGTGTTGCTAAGAGGAGCGCAGAAACTCAATATAGAGGTTCCAGAACCGTCTACCTCCTCATCAATCATCTTTGAGACGCTACAACAGAGATCAGCGTCGAAAAAGTTGCTGCCTCTAGTGCCTGGTTTGTGGCAGCCGACCATGGACACTTTTCTGGCCCCAGCCTCGCTTAAGTCTGCCCCGGCTCGGATTCTTAAAAAGTACAAGGCTCCAGAGCAAGACCCTTTATTCCTTAGGAAGGATCCGCCACCAGACTCCGTGATCATAGCTGCCGCCCGAAAGACCCACTCGGTGGCATCTTCATCCACGGTACCCCCGGATAAAGAGAGCAGGCATTTAGACTCTCTGGGAAGAAAGATGTGCGGGACAGCGGCTTCAGCAATGAAGGTCTCTAGTGCGTCTGCGCTCCTGGGCAGGTACGATCGTTCTCTGTGGGATTCCCTCAGTAGATTTACAGAAAAACTGCCCAGAGAAGACAGGCAAGATTTCCAAGAGATTCTACAGGAAGGATGCCTGGTATCTAACCAAGTTATCAGCGCAGCAGCGGATGGGGCGGATTTGGCGGCTCATGGGTACGCACATGGTATCTGTGCGAGGAGATCTTCCTGGCTGAGGCTCACTGGCTTGAAACAGGAGGCACAACAACGTATCCTGAATCTCCCATTTGCCGGGAATTCTCTATTCGTTGCCCATGCAGACGAAGAGATGGCCCGCATGAAGACCGAGGTGGATACCATGAAGGCGGTAGGCCTCGAAAGAAGGAAAGATTTCAGGCGGAGGTACAGACCGTACGATAGACGCCCTTTCCAACAGAGGGTTCAAACCCCTCATTGGTCGCAAAGGTCTCAGCAACGACAGGGACGCCCTCTGTTTCAGCGAAGAAACACAAGGGAGCGAGGGTCAAGTAGACCTCAACAGTCCACTCCAAAAGCACCCACTAAGCAATGAAGTCTCGCTTCCCTCGACACTGTACACCACTCCGGTGGGGGGAAGTATTATTGTTCATCTTCACGAGTGGCACTCTATCACAAGAGACAAATGGGTGCTCAATATTGTCGAACATGGCTATTCTCTCCTTTTCAAGCAGCCTCCACCACACTTGCCACCAACCAAACACAATCCGGCTCATCTCACCTTGCTACGCAAGGAGGCTCTCGCCCTCCTAAGAAAGAATGCCATAGAAAGGGTTCCACCTGCCCACAGAGGAAAGGGGGTCTACTCCCGTTACTTTCTAGTAGCAAAGAAGGATCAAGAGGGCGTTTTCAGGCCAATCCTGGATCTAAGACTGCTGAACAAATACATAAGAAAGCAGAAGTTCAGAATGCTAGCGCTTCACCAAATTTTCCCTCAACTGCATCAGGGAGACTGGATGTGCTCCATCGACCTGCAGGATGCGTATTTCCACATCCCAATAGCTCCAAAGCATCGAAAATTCCTGCGCTTTCGAGTAGCGTTACAGCATTACCAGTTCAGGGTTCTACCCTTTGGCCTGAAGTCTGCTCCAAGAGTTTTCTCGAAATGTATGGCAGTGGTGGTGGCGCATCTACGAAGACAAAGGATATACATATATCCATACCTAGACGACTGGCTACTAAAGGCTTCTTCTCCGGAGCAGGCGAGAAGCCATCGGGACATTGTACTAGGAGTTTGCGAAGCTCTAGGTCTTCAGGTCAATTACCAGAAGTCAACCTTGACTCCAACGCAGAGTCTTCACTACCTAGGAGCTATCATAAACACAGAACTACAAAAAGTGTATCCTTCGGAGGAACGACTGTCCTCAATAAACATGAAGTGCCAGGACCTGTTGAGAGCCAGCGCACCTACGGCACGTCAGGTGACATCACTACTGGGCTCCATGGCATCTTGCATCTTTATTGTCCCAAATGCCAGACTCCACATGAGACCCCTCCAAGAGGCATTGGAGGCCAATTGGAGCCAAAGAACAGGTCGCTGGGAAGACACAATGCGGCTACCGGAGGTAGCACTGCAGTCATTGAGATGGTGGATGCACAGACCTCACCTGTCAGTGGGCGCTCCGTTTCACCAGGTACTTCCATCCGACACTCTGGTAACGGATGCGTCTCTTCAGGGATGGGGGGCTCATCTGGGTCCTTTTCAAGCGCAGGGTCTGTGGTCAGACAAGGAGAAGCAGTACCACATCAATCTGCTAGAACTCAGAGCGGTCCATCTGGCTCTCAAGTCTTTCACACCGCTAATTCAGGGGAAAACTCTATTGATACAGACGGACAATACAACCACGATGTATTACTTGAACAAACAAGGGGGAACGAGATCCCTACCCCTTTCACGAGAGTCCCAAGCGATATGGCATTGGCTCCTGGCCAGAGGAATGTCAATCACAGCAGTTCACCTGCCAGGTCAGCAGAACGTAGAAGCAGACTTTCTAAGCAGACACCTGGAGGACGTTCACAATTGGGTCCTGCACGACGAAGTCGCAGAATACATCTTCGCGCAATGGGGTCGGCCTCAACTGGACCTCTTCGCAGACGATGTAAACAGGAAATGCCCAGACTTCGCATCCAGGTTCTACCGTCCAGGATCTCGAGGGAATGCCCTGTTGATCGACTGGTCAGGGACATTTCTTTACGCTTTTCCTCCGATTCCCCTCATTCCGGCAGTGATCAGCAAACTTTACGGATCCAGGACCAGAATGATTCTTATAGCGCCACAATGGCCTCGACAATTCTGGTACACGGATCTCCTCAACCTGTCGGAAAAACCTCACAGGAGGCTGCCGTGCAGACCGGATCTTCTGAGCAGAATGGAGGGCAGGATTCTGCATCCCAACCTACCCTCTCTGAGCTTAACAGCATGGCTCCTGAATTCCTGCAGTATGGGCACCTAGGACTCTCGCAGGAGTGCATGAACATCTTGAAAGAGTCCAAACGGCCTTCCACGCGGCGTTCCTACGCTTTTAAGTGGAAGAGATTCTACATATGGTGCTGTCAGCAAGGCCATAATCCCATACGGGCGCAGGAGGACGTCATACTGTCCTATTTGCTTCACCTAGCGAAATCCGGTCTGCAGGTATCATCTATTAAGGTACATTTGTCTGCTATTACTGCCTATCGCAAGTCACCTTCTCAGGAATCCTTCTTTACGAAACCTGTAGTCAAGGATTTCTTAGAAGGTTTGAAGAAAGTTTTTCCGCCAATTCGGAGGCCTTCTCCTCCGTGGGAACTGAACATAGTCCTAGCAAAACTTATGGGCCCTCCTTTCGAGCCTATCCATAAGGCCTCCTTACAACACCTTACGTGGAAAACGGCTTTTCTGGTGGCCATTACTTCAGCGAGGAGGGTCAGTGAGATCCAGGCCTTGTCTGCAAAAGAACCGTACACGGTTTTTCATGACAATAGAGTAGTTCTACGAACTCACCCATCTTTCCTTCCGAAGGTGGTGTCAGAATTCCATATTAATCAGACCATAACTTTACCGACGTTCTTTCCCAATCCGGAAACTCCGGCTGAGAAAGCATTGCACTCATTAGACTTGAAAAGAGTGCTGAAATTTTATCTGGACAAGACAAAATCAATTAGACACTCTAACCGCTTGTTTGTGAACTATGGTCATTTAAGGACAGGAGAAGCAGCATCTAAGCGAACAATATCAAGATGGATAGTCTCTTGTATTGTTAATACTTACCAGCTAGCTAATAGACAATTGATAGCGCGGCCTAGAGCGCATTCCACAAGGGGAAAAGCGGCTACTGCTGCTCTCCTTAACAATGTTCCTATATCTGAGATTTGTAAGGCTGCTACATGGAAGTCTGTCCATACTTTTACAAGACATTATTGTTTAGACTCAGATGCAAGAGCGGATGCCCAAGTGGGGCAGGCCTCTCTAAGGAATTTATTTGCGTAAGACATGTCTATTCCTGCACTTCTATCGGACAGTCCGCTGGGTTTAGGGATGGGCTTGCTAATCTATTCAATGTTTATGACTATTGATGAGGATCCCCTGGAAGAGAAGGATAAGTTACTTACCTGTAAATCCTAGTTCTCTTCCAGGGGTATCCTCATCAAAGTCATAAACAACCCACCCTCCTCCCCGGACACACGTCTACTGGAAGTGCAGGACAGACAGTATTTTGATTCAATTATACAAATTGTCACCGTAAAAAGAACTGACCTAACTGTGAACCAACTGTCACCTTTCCTTCACCCCTGAGGCATGGTGGGATACTGGAGGTGCTCAGGGTCTTAAAGGCACAGTGCCAAAGTTTTTATGGTTCTCCTGTGTTAACCTACATGCAGCCTATTGGCTAAGAATGCTTCATTGTTTTTCAATGCAGTTTTCTCTATTTTTTCACTAGAGTTTGCTACTGCTTACTTCCCCAAGCCTAGTTTTAGGAGCTTGGCTACTTATTTATGCTCTATTGTAGTATTTAAAAAAAAAAAAAAAAAAAAACTTCATAGAAATAAAGCATTTTAGCCTGTTTTTAACATGATAGCCTGCATGACTGTTTGTTACACATGTATAATGTGTATATATTTTATATATGCTCCGGGGTCCCCGCACAAGGGCGGGAATATTCAATGTTTATGACTTTGATGAGGATACCCCTGGAAGAGAACTAGGATTTACAGGTAAGTAACTTATCCTTCTCTGCTATCATAGCTTACAGAAAAGATTCTCATAAGGTGTCCTTTTCCAAGGTTCCTGTGAATGAAGTCTTTATGGAAAGCCTAATGAAAGTTTTTATTCTTCCTGCAAGACCTCCTTCACCTCTTTGGGAACTCAGGGCCTGATTCCGAGTGAGGCGGGCGGCGGTAGCCGCCTGCCTCGCGGGAACCGCCAGAAGGCCGCCCGCCAGCCCAGTGGGAAACCCCTCCCCACGAGGAAGCCGGCTCCGAATGGAGCCGGCGGAGTGGGTATGTGCGACGGGTGCAGTTTGCACCCGTCGCGTATTTCAGTGTCTGCATTGCAGACACTGAAATACACAGTGGGGCCCTCTTACGGGGGCCCCTGCAGTGCCCATGCCATTGGCATGGGCACTGCAGGGGCCCCCAGGGGCCCCGCGGCACCCCCTACCCCCATCCTGTTCCTGGCGGGAGACCCGCCAGGAACAGGATGGCGGTAGGGGGTGTCAGAATACCCATGGCGGCAGAGCGCGCTCCGCCGCCGTAGAGGATTCTCCCGAGCAGCGGAAAGTCGGCGGGAGACCGCCGACTTTCCGTTTCTGACCGCGGCTGAACCGCCGCGGTCAGAATGCTCGACGGAGCACCGCCAGCCTGTTGGCGGTGCTCCCGTGGTCGGTGACCCTGGCGGTCACTGACCGCCAGGCTCAGAATGACCCCCTCAGTTTGGTACTGTCAAAACTCATGGCCCCTCCATCTGAGCCTACTTGCAAAGCTTTATTGCAGGATGTGTCATTTAAGTCAGCCTTTTTAGTTGCTATTACTTCTACAAATGGTTTTAGTGTAATTCAGGCCCTTTCAGCAACAGGGCCCTGCACTATTTTTCATTCTAATAGGGTAGTTTTGAGAACTCATTCATCTTTCCTTGTGAATATAGTTTTAACATTTCATATCAACCAAGCAATCACTCTTTAGCTGAACTTCTTTACAATAACTGGATGTCAGGGTTGTGCCACACTTTTATTTAGAGAACATCAAGTAATTCCCTAAATATAAGCAATTGTTTCTCACCTATAATCCTATAAACACACAGGTCCTGCCTCCTGTGGACGACCAGTTGTGCATTGGATTGTTTTGTGTGTTTTTATTTGCTAACAGCTAGTTATAAACCGCTGCCAGGCAACCCCCAGGCTCATTCCACCAGTAGCTTCTACCGCCCGGCTAAACGGATATCTGCGAAGCAGCCATGTGGAGGTCTGCCCACGCTTTCACAAGACACCACTGTCCTGATTGCGATAAGAGAGCTGACTCTGGTGTAGGTCATGCTGCTCTGAGAAATCCTTCCAAATAATGTTCTTTTGTGAGCTTGTTATTATAGTCACTAAAAGAGAGTGTTTTGACTCTTTCTTGCATTGTATGACCATGAGCCGGTAGGGAGAAGACGTTGTAAGATTGCCAGTGTCTTCTAAGGTTTATGGTGAACAGTGAAAAACATGTGATAGTACTAGTCACGGCCCTCCCTCGAAGGCATCTTCATGAATGTTAAAAACAACCTCCCTGGCTATGCTTAGTTTACAGGAGTTTAGTTAGGATTCATCCCAACAAACTCGTCAAAAAACGGACACTGAGACAACTGCCAGTACAACGCACCATGGGATCTGGGAGCCCCGGGACTCTCTAACGTAAGCCCATGAGGCCTTCTTCTTACTCTGTGTTCAGCCATGTCAGGCAGCCAGTTCTACAGTAGGAGCCGCAATGTAGTACTGGGGACGGGCTTGTTTATGTATGAAACAGTCTACTTCCTGCCTGCTTCGGGATCAGACTCACCGGAGTCGTCATCACTCTCTTTGCTCTGACACTGTGATTGCACTATATACAAACATAAAGTGCCAAAGCCATCTGAATATTTCACTGAGGAAGGAGTGCACCAAACACACTAATGCTTTATGCCATAAAACAAAAGCCAGAGTGCTGGGCTTAGTCAGTGGCTTTCCCGCTTGCAGGTGAACACAAGGGTCTGCAGGGCAAGTAATCGCAGTGGAGGCGGTGCTCAAGGCAAGGTTGTTAGTGCATTAGGATGGACCAGGCCAGGTTCATCCCCCTCTCAAAACTGAGCCTCTTGCTCCTTGTTCTCAATCCCCAAATCCTACTCTTGGGGTAAGATCAGAAAAGCCCCAATAATTCATAAAAATAGGAACGAAGATCTCAGGAATTGCTCAAGATTAAAGTCTCTTTAAATTGTATTTGCCAGCTGGGGCATCCCAAGTATTTATAAGCCGGTTCAGTATGAGGTCCATTGCATCTCGTGCGGTCCACTCCTCCAGTCCTCCCAGTGCGGACCTACTGGCTGCCGCTGTCCTTTCAGTTCTCAGACTTGAAGTACCTCAAGGTCGGAGGATGTGCCCAGCACTTCTCCTACTTGTGATTACCTTATACTCTTGTGTATTTTGTCATTTGCTTGTGTAGTCTTCAGCTTATAGATGTCTTTAGACAACGCACAATGACCTAAACCTTCTGGGCATTAAATATTCTGACTCCCTCTTGGAAAGTCACCTGCAGCCCGAGCAGTGCCTTCCTCTTCCTTGGGCAACGTGGGTATGTATACCTGGGCATTAGTAATATGTGACCCTAGCTAGAGGGCAAGGCAGTGCATCCTGTGTAGGAAAAGGCCGCAACATTGTACTTCTGGGACGACAGCAGGCAGGCACCTAACTTTTATCTTTGCACTTTGAGCTTAAGATCTGCCCCATGTGATGATGTGCCAACTGCTTTCCTCTCTGCTCAGAGCCCCATATTCAGTTTTCATGTCCTTCTGTCTTTCAGTCCTGATTAACGACGGCTTTGAGAATCTCAACTCGTTCCTCCACCGTGGGATTCTTTACGCCGATCTGCGTTTGTGGGACGAGGCCATCTGTGACTTTGAGAGCGTGCTTGAGCTGGACAGGTGAGATACCGAGCCTAGGGTACTGTCCTAGCCGAGGGCACCGGTTGTTCTCCGCCCGGGCATTCACAGAGAGATCCACACTAGGTTGGAGAAGGGTGGCCTAGGGCATCTTCCCATTACTGCCTGTGTGGACACTCGTACACGTGCATGTGCAATGGGTTCATGGTGAGGATGAAGTGTTTACGGTTTCTGCTGCCTCAGACCAACTAGATGTGGTGAGCGGTTGAACAGGAGCTACCAGAGAGAGGGAGGGATCGAGAAACAGGTCTGTAATGTGGTGGCGTCGGATCAGAAATTGCTTGTGAGAGACCTTAAGTTGGGGTGGCTTGAATGCAGTATGGTATTATGGGGTGCAGTGCCATCAGGAAGAGTTAGGGAGAAATCTTTGAGTTGGGGTAGCTTCAGTAAGAGGGGGTGTAATGGGGCGTGGGGTGCAGAGGGACCATTCGTTGATGCAGTGAAGGGGAGTGCAGTGTGTGAAGAGAGATTATGGTTTGTGCATTATATAGGCATAGGGACCACAGTTGTAAGTGAGGCACAAAGAGGAATGACTGGAGTGGGTGGATAAAGCGTGGGTGGTGGGTTAAGGGTAGGTGTGGTGGGGTGTGATCTGCTGGGAGGAGTATGAGCAGGCAGAGACAGAGATGGTTGGGTGGATACATGAGTCGGAGCAGTATGGATGTGGTACGAGGTGGAGTTTGAGGGTGGTGGAGGAAGAGAATAATGGGCTGGGTAGTTCAGGTGTGAATGAGAGGGGCTGGAGTGAGTGCAAGAAACAATGGTTGTGTTGGGTGTTTTTGATAAAATGTGTCAGAGTTGGTGAAGCAGAGGAAGAGGTTGGTGGCTGTGACATGTTGGTGGGATGCAAGGGCTTTATGCTCGTGATGAGTATTTTAAGCAAGTTTACCTCTCCCTCTTCTGATTCTAGGACGATGGCCTTGGCCTATGTGAACATAGGCCTCATCTGCTTTCTGCACCAAGACAACTACTACAAGGCTATTCGTCACTTCTCCACGGCCATCCAGGTGGATCCCACCAGCACCCGCGCGTACCTGTGCAGGGCGCAGACTTACCATAAGGTACCTCCTGCCTTTACTACCCCAGCCTCCTCAAACACTGCGCGGCTGTCTCACGTACTCGTTGCTCTTGTTCTCAAAACTCACTGCTTATGTCCTGTAGTCTCAACTCACTGCCCCCCAGACCTCACTGCTGGCATTTGTACAGTACTCGTGACTCACTGCTCTCACTGCTGCCCAGACCTCACTGCTGGGATCTGTACAGTACTCGTAACTCACAGCTCTCACTGCTGCCCAGACCCTACTGCTGGGATCTGTACAGTACTCGTAACTCACTGCTGCCCAGACCTCACTGCTGGGATCTGTACAGTACTCGTGACTGACTGCTCTCACTGCTGCCCAGACCTCACTGCTGGGATCTGTACAGTACTCGTGACTCACTGCTCTCACTGCTCCCCAGACCTCACTGCTGGGATCTGTACAGTACTCGTAACTCACTGCTCCCCAGACCTCACTGCTGGCATCTGTACAGTACTCGTGACTCACTGCTCACACTGCTGCCCAGACCTCACTGCTGGGATCTGTACAGTACTCATAACTCACTGCTCTCACTGCTCCCAGACCTCACTGCTGGCTTCTGTACAGTACTCGTGACTCACTGCTCTCACTGCTGCCCAGACCTCACTGCTGGGATCTGTACAGTACTCATAACTCACTGCTCTCACTGCTCCCAGACCTCACTGCTGGCTTCTGTACAGTACTCGTAACTCACTGCTCCCCAGACCCTACTGCTGGCATCTGTACAGTACTCGTTACTCACTGCTCTCACTGCTGCCCAGACCTCACTGCTGGCTTCTGTACAGTACTCGTAACTCACTGCTCTCACTGCTGCCCAGACCCTACTGCTGGCATCTGTACAGTACTTGTAACTCACTGCTCCCATACCTCACTGCTGGCATCTGTACAGTACTCGTTACTCACTGCTCTCACTGCTGCCCAGACCTCACTGCTGGGATCTGTACAGTACTCGTAACTCACTGCTCTTACTGCTCCCCAGACCTCACTGCTGGCATCTGTAAAGTACTCGTAACTCACTGCTCTCACTGCTGCCCAGACCCTACAGCTGGCTTCTGTACAGTACTCGTGACTCACTGCTCTCACTGCTGCCCAGACCCTACTGCTGGCGTCTGTACAGTACTCGTAACTCACTGCTCTCACTGCCCCCCAGACCTCACTGCTGGCATCTCTACAGTACTCGTAACTCACTGCTCTCACTGCTCCCCAGACCTCACTGCTGGGATCTGTACAGTACTCGTGACTCACTGCTCTCACTGCCCCCCAGACCTCACTGCTGGCGTCTGTACAGTACTCGTAACTCACTGCTCTCACTGCCCCCCAGACCTCACTGCTGGCATCTCTACAGTACTCGTAACTCACTGCTCTCACTGTTCCCCAGACCTCACTGCTGGGATCTGTACAGTACTCGTAACTCACTGCTCTCACTGCCCCCCAGACCCTACTGCTGGCATCTGTACAGTACTCGTAACTCACTGCTCCCCAGACCCTACTGCTGGCATCTGTACAGTACTCCTAACTCACTGCTCTCACTGCCCCCCAGACCTCACTGCTGGCATCTGTACAGTACTCGTAACTCACTGCTCTCACTGCTGCCAGACCTCACTGCTAGCATCTGTACAGTACTCATAACTCACTGCTCTCACTGCTGCCAGACCTCACTGCTAGCATCTGTACAGTACTCATAACTCACTGCTCTCACTGCTGCCAGACCTCACTGCTAGCATCTGTACAGTACTCGTAACTCACTGCTCCCCAGACCTCACTGCTGTGCTGGCATCTGTACAGTACTCGTTACTCACTGCTCTCACTGCTGCCCAGACCCTACTGCTGGCATCTGTACAGTACTCGTAACTTACTGCTCTAACTGCTGCCCAGACCCTACTGCTGGCATCTGTACAGTACTCGTAACTCACTGCTCTCACTGCTGCCCAGACCTCACTGCTGGCATCTGTACAGTACTCGTAACTCACTGCTCTCACTGCCCCCCAGACCTTACTGCTAGCATTTCTACAGTACTCGTAACTCACTGCTCTCACTGCTGCCCAGACCTCACTGCTGGGATCTGTACAGTACTCGTAACTCACTGCTCACACTGCTGCCCAGACCTCACTGCTGGGATCTGTACAGTACTCGTAACTCACTGCTCTCACTGCTCCCCAGACCTCACTGCTGGCATCTGTACAGTACTCGTTACTCACTGCTCTCACTGCTCCCCAGACCTCACTGCTAGCATCTCTACAGTACTCGTAACTCACTGCTCTCACTGCTCCCCAGACCTCACTGCTGGGATCTGTACAGTACTCGTAACTCACTGCTCTCACTGCTGCCCAGACCCTACTGCTGGCTTCTGTACAGTACTCGTAACTCACTGCTCTCACTGCTGCCCAGACCTCACTGCTGGCATCTGTACAGTACTCGTTACTCACTGCTCTCACTGCTGCCCAGACCCTACTGCTGGCATCTGTACAGTACTCGTAACTCACTGCTCTCACTGCTGCCCAGACCCTACTGCTGGCATCTGTACAGTACTCGTAACTCACTGCTCTCACTGCCCCCCAGACCTCACTGCTGGGATCTGTACAGTACTCGTTACTCACTGCTCTCACTGCTGCCCAGACCCTACTGCTGGCATCTGTACAGTACTCGTGACTCACTGCTCTCACTGCTGCCCAGACCTCACTGCTGGGATCTGTACAGTACTCGTAACTCACTGCTCTGACTGCTGCCCAGACCTCACTGCTGGGATCTGTACAGTACTCGTAACTCACTGCTCCCCAGACCTCACTGCTGGGATCTGTACAGTACTCGTGACTCACTGCTCTCACTGCTGCCAAACCCTACTGCTGGCATCTGTACAGTACTCGTGACTCACTGCTCTCACTGCTGCCCAGACCCTACTGCTGGCATCTGTACAGTACTCGTGACTCACTGCTCTCACTGCTCCCCAGACCTCACTGCTGGGATCTGTACAGTACTCGTAACTCACTGCTCTCACTGCCCCCCAGACCTTACTGCTAGCATCTCTACAGTACTCGTAACTCACTGCTCTCACTGCTGGGATCTGTACAGTACTCGTAACTCACTGCTCACACTGCTGCCCAGACCTCACTGCTGGGATCTGTACAGTACTCGTAACTCACTGCTCTCACTGCTCCCCAGACCTCACTGCTGGCATCTGTACAGTACTCGTTACTCACTGCTCTCACTGCTCCCCAGACCTCACTGCTAGCATCTCTACAGTACTCGTAACTCACTGCTCCCCAGACCTCACTGCTGGGATCTGTACAGTACTCGTAACTCACTGCTCTCACTGCTGCCCAGACCCTACTGCTGGCTTCTGTACAGTACTCGTAACTCACTGCTCTCACTGCTGCCCAGACCTCACTGCTGGGATCTGTACAGTACTCGTTACTCACTGCTCTCACTGCTGCCCAGACCCTACTGCTGGCATCTGTACAGTACTCGTGACTCACTGCTCTCACTGCTGCCCAGACCTCACTGCTGGGATCTGTACAGTACTCGTAACTCACTGCTCTCACTGCTGCCCAGACCTCACTGCTGGGATCTGTACAGTACTCGTAACTCACTGCTCTCACTGCTCCCCAGACCTCACTGCTGGGATCTGTACAGTACTCCTGACTCACTGCTCTCACTGCTGCCAAACCCTACTGCTGGCATCTGTACAGTACTCGTGACTCACTGCTCTCACTGCTGCCCAGACCCTACTGCTGGCATCTGTACAGTACTCGTGACTCACTGCTCTCACTGCTCCCCAGACCTCACTGCTGGGATCTGTACAGTACTCGTAACTCACTGCTCTCACTGCTCCCCAGACCTAACTGCTGGCATCTGTACAGTACTCGTAACTCACTGCTCTCACTGCTGCCAGACCCTACTGCTGGCATCTGTACAGTACTCGTAACTCACTGCTCTCACTGCTCCCCAGACCTCACTGCTGGCTTCTGTACAGTACTTGTAACTCACTGCTCCCCAGACCCTACTGCTGGCATCTGTACAGTACTCGTAACTCACTGCTCTCACTGCTGCCCAGACCTCACTACTGGCATCTGTACAGTACTCGTTACTCACTGCTCTCACTGCTGCCCAGACCCTACTGCTGGCATCTGTACAGTACTCGTTACTCACTGCTCTCACTGCTGCCCAGACCCTACTGCTGGCATCTGTACAGTACTCGTGACTCACTGCTCTCACTGCTCCCCAGACCTCACTGCTGGCATCTGTACAGTACTCGTGACTCACTGCTCTCACTGCTCCCCAGACCTCACTGCTGGTATCTGTATAGTACTCGTAACTCACTGCTCTCACTGCTGCCCAGACCTCACTGCTGGCATCTGTACAGTACTCGTAACTCACTGCTCTCACTGCTCCCCAGACCCTACTGCTGGCATCTGTACAGTACTCGTAACTCACTGCTCTCACTGCTGCCCACACCTCACTGCTGGGATCTGTACAGTACTCGTAACTCACTGCTCTCACTGCTGCCCAGACCCTACTGCTGGCATCTGTACAGTACTCGTGACTCACTGCTCTCACTGCTGCCCAGACCTCACTGCTGGCATCTGTACAGTACTCGTAACTCACTGCTCTCACTGCTGCCCAGACCTCACTGCTGGCATCTGTACAGTACTCGTAACTCACTGCTCTCACTGCCCCCCAGACCTCACTGCTGGCGTCTGTAAAGTACTCGTAACTCACTGCTCTCACTGCCCCCCAGACCTCACTGCTGGCTACTCTACAGTACTCGTAACTCACTACTCTCACTGCCCCCCAGACCTCACTGCTGGCATCTCTACAGTACTCGTAACTCACTGCTCTCACTGCTGCCCAGACCTCACTGCTGGGATCTGTACAGTACTCGTGACTGACTGCTCTCACTGCTGCCTAGACCTCACTGCTGGCTTCTGTACAGTACTCGTAACTCACTGCTCTCACTGCTCCCCAGACCCTACTGCTGGCATCTGTACAGTACTCGTAACTCACTGCTCCCCAGACCCTACTGCTGGCATCTGTACAGTACTCGTAACTCACTGCTCTCACTGCCCCGCAGACCTCACTGCTGGCATCTGTACAGTACTCGTAACTCACTGCTCTCACTGCTGCCCAGACCTCACTGCTGGCATCTGTACAGTACTCGTAACTCACTGCTCTCACTGCCCCCCAGACCCTACTGCTGGCATCTGTACAGTACTCGTAACTCACTGCTCCCCAGACCCTACTGCTGGCATCTGTACAGTACTCGTAACTCACTGCTCTCACTGCCCCCCAGACCTCACTGCTGGCATCTGTACAGTACTCGTAACTCACTGCTCTCACTGCTGCCCAGACCTCACTGCTGGGATCTGTACAGTACTCGTAACTCACAGCTCTCACTGCTGCCCAGACCCTACTGCTGGGATCTGTACAGTACTCGTAACTCACTGCTGCCCAGACCTCACTGCTGGGATCTGTACAGTACTCGTGACTGACTGCTCTCACTGCTGCCCAGACCTCACTGCTGGGATCTGTACAGTACTCGTGACTCACTGCTCTCACTGCTCCCCAGACCTCACTGCTGGGATCTGTACAGTACTCGTAACTCACTGCTCCCCAGACCTCACTGCTGGCATCTGTACAGTACTTGTGACTCACTGCTCACACTGCTGCCCAGACCTCACTGCTGGGATCTGTACAGTACTCATAACTCACTGCTCTCACTGCTCCCAGACCTCACTGCTGGCTTCTGCACAGTACTCGTGACTCACTGCTCTCACTGCTGCCCAGACCTCACTGCTGGGATCTGTACAGTACTCATAACTCACTGCTCTCACTGCTCCCAGACCTCACTGCTGGCTTCTGTACAGTACTCGTAACTCACTGCTCCCCAGACCCTACTGCTGGCATCTGTACAGTACTCGTTACTCACTGCTATCACTGCTGCCCAGACCTCACTGCTGGCTTCTGTACAGTACTCGTAACTCACTGCTCTCACTGCTGCCCAGACCCTACTGCTGGCATCTATACAGTACTTGTAACTCACTGCTCCCATACCTCACTGCTGGCATCTGTACAGTACTCGTTACTCACTGCTCTCACTGCTGCCCAGACCTCACTGCTGGGATCTGTACAGTACTCGTAACTCACTGCTCTCACTGCTCCCCAGACCTCACTGCTGGCATCTGTAAAGTACTCGTAACTCACTGCTCTCACTGCTGCCCAGACCCTACAGCTGGCTTCTGTACAGTACTCGTGACTCACTGCTCTCACTGCTGCCCAGACCCTACTGCTGGCGTCTGTACAGTACTCGTAACTCACTGCTCTCACTGCCCCCCAGACCTCACTGCTGGCATCTCTACAGTACTCGTAACTCACTGCTCTCACTGCTCCCCAGACCTCACTGCTGGGATCTGTACAGTACTCGTGACTCACTGCTCTCACTGCCCCCCAGACCTCACTGCTGGCGTCTGTACAGTACTCGTAACTCACTGCTCTCACTGCCCCCCAGACCTCACTGCTGGCATCTCTACAGTACTCGTAACTCACTGCTCTCACTGTTCCCCAGACCTCACTGCTGGGATCTGTACAGTACTCGTAACTCACTGCTCTCACTGCCCCCCAGACCCTACTGCTGGCATCTGTACAGTACTCGTAACTCACTGCTCCCCAGACCCTACTGCTGGCATCTGTACAGTACTCGTAACTCACTGCTCTCACTGCCCCCAGACCTCACTGCTGGCATCTGTACAGTACTCGTAACTCACTGCTCTCACTGCTGCCAGACCTCACTGCTAGCATCTGTACAGTACTCATAACTCACTGCTCTCACTGCTGCCAGACCTCACTGCTAGCATCTGTACAGTACTCATAACTCACTGCTCTCACTGCTGCCAGACCTCACTGCTAGCATCTGTACAGTACTCGTAACTCACTGCTCCCCAGACCTCACTGCTGTGCTGGCATCTGTACAGTACTCGTTACTCACTGCTCTCACTGCTGCCCAGACCCTACTGCTGGCATCTGTACGGTACTCGTAACTTACTGCTCTCACTGCTGCCCAGACCCTACTGCTGGCATCTGTACAGTACTCGTAACTCACTGCTCTCACTGCTGCCCAGACCTCACTGCTGGCATCTGTACAGTACTCGTAACTCACTGCTCTCACTGCCCCCCAGACCTTACTGCTAGCATTTCTACAGTACTCGTAACTCACTGCTCTCACTGCTGCCCAGACCTCACTGCTGGGATCTGTACAGTACTCGTAACTCACTGCTCACACTGCTGCCCAGACCTCACTGCTGGGATCTGTACAGTACTCGTAACTCACTGCTCTCACTGCTCCCCAGACCTCACTGCTGGCATCTGTACAGTACTCGTTACTCACTGCTCTCACTGCTCCCCAGACCTCACTGCTAGCATCTCTACAGTACTCGTAACTCACTGCTCTCACTGCTCCCCAGACCTCACTGCTGGGATCTGTACAGTACTCGTAACTCACTGCTCTCACTGCTGCCCAGACCCTACTGCTGGCTTCTGTACAGTACTCGTAACTCACTGCTCTCACTGCTGCCCAGACCTCACTGCTGGCATCTGTACAGTACTCGTTACTCACTGCTCTCACTGCTGCCCAGACCCTACTGCTGGCATCTGTACAGTACTCGTAACTCACTGCTCTCACTGCTGCCCAGACCCTACTGCTGGCATCTGTACAGTACTCGTAACTCACTGCTCTCACTGCCCCCCAGACCTCACTGCTGGGATCTGTACAGTACTCGTTACTCACTGCTCTCACTGCTGCCCAGACCCTACTGCTGGCATCTGTACAGTACTCGTGACTCACTGCTCTCACTGCTGCCCAGACCTCACTGCTGGGATCTGTACAGTACTCGTAACTCACTGCTCTCACTGCTGCCCAGACCTCACTGCTGGGATCTGTACAGTACTCGTAACTCACTGCTCTCACTGCTCCCCAGACCTCACTGCTGGGATCTGTACAGTACTCGTGACTCACTGCTCTCACTGCTGCCAAACCCTACTGCTGGCATCTGTACAGTACTCGTGACTCACTGCTCTCACTGCTGCCCAGACCCTACTGCTGGCATCTGTACAGTACTCGTGACTCACTGCTCTCACTGCTCCCCAGACCTCACTGCTGGGATCTGTACAGTACTCGTAACTCACTGCCCCCCAGACCTTACTGCTAGCATCTCTACAGTACTCGTAACTCACTGCTCTCACTGCTGCCCAGACCTCACTGCTGGGATCTGTACAGTACTCGTAACTCACTGCTCACACTGCTGCCCAGACCTCACTGCTGGGATCTGTACAGTACTCGTAACTCACTGCTCTCACTGCTCCCCAGACCTCACTGCTGGCATCTGTACAGTACTCGTTACTCACTGCTCTCACTGCTCCCCAGACCTCACTGCTAGCATCTCTACAGTACTCGTAACTCACTGCTCCCCAGACCTCACTGCTGGGATCTGTACTGTACTCGTAACTCACTGCTCTCACTGCTGCCCAGACCCTACTGCTGGCTTCTGTACAGTACTCGTAACTCACTGCTCTCACTGCTGCCCAGACCTCACTGCTGGGATCTGTACAGTACTCGTTACTCACTGCTCTCACTGCTGCCCAGACCCTACTGCTGGCATCTGTACAGTACTCGTGACTCACTGCTCTCACTGCTGCCCAGACCTCACTGCTGGGATCTGTACAGTACTCGTAACTCACTGCTCTCACTGCTGCCCAGACCTCACTGCTGGGATCTGTACAGTACTCGTAACTCACTGCTCTCACTGCTCCCCAGACCTCACTGCTGGGATCTGTACAGTACTCGTGACTCACTGCTCTCACTGCTGCCAAACCCTACTGCTGGCATCTGTACAGTACTCGTGACTCACTGCTCTCACTGCTGCCCAGACCCTACTGCTGGCATCTGTACAGTACTCGTGACTCACTGCTCTCACTGCTCCCCAGACCTCACTGCTGGGATCTGTACAGTACTCGTAACTCACTGCTCTCACTGGTCCCCAGACCTAACTGCTGGCATCTGTACAGTACTCGTAACTCACTGCTCTCACTGCTGCCAGACCCTACTGCTGGCATCTGTACAGTACTCGTAACTCACTGCTCTCACTGCTCCCCAGACCTCACTGCTGGCTTCTGTACAGTACTTGTAACTCACTGCTCCCCAGACCCTACTGCTGGCATCTGTACAGTACTCGTAACTCACTGCTCTCACTGCTGCCCAGACCTCACTGCTGGCATCTGTACAGTACTCGTTACTCACTGCTCTCACTGCTGCCCAGACCCTACTGCTGGCATCTGTACAGTACTCGTTACTCACTGCTCTCACTGCTGCCCAGACCCTACTGCTGGCATCTGTACAGTACTCGTGACTCACTGCTCTCACTGCTCCCCAGACCTCACTGCTGGCATCTGTACAGTACTCGTGACTCACTGCTCTCACTGCTCCCCAGACCTCACTGCTGGTATCTGTATAGTACTCGTAACTCACTGCTCTCACTGCTGCCCAGACCTCACTGCTGGCATCTGTACAGTACTCGTAACTCACTGCTCTCACTGCTCCCCAGACCCTACTGCTGGCATCTGTACAGTACTCGTAACTCACTGCTCTCACTGCTGCCCAGACCTCACTGCTGGGATCTGTACAGTACTCGTAACTCACTGCTCTCACTGCTGCCCAGACCCTACTGCTGGCATCTGTACAGTACTCGTGACTCACTGCTCTCACTGCTGCCCAGACCTCACTGCTGGCATCTGTACAGTACTCGTAACTCACTGCTCCCATACCTCACTGCTGGCATCTGTACAGTACTCGTTACTCACTGCTCTCACTGCTGCCCAGACCTCACTGCTGGCGTCTGTAAAGTACTCGTAACTCACTGCTCTCACTGCCCCCCAGACCTCACTGCTGGCATCTCTACAGTACTCGTAACTCACTGCTCTCACTGCCCCCCAGACCTCACTGCTGGCATCTCTACAGTACTCGTAACTCACTGCTCTCACTGCTGCCCAGACCTCACTGCTGGGATCTGTACAGTACTCGTGACTGACTGCTCTCACTGCTGCCTAGACCTCACTGCTGGCTTCTGTACAGTACTCGTAACTCACTGCTCTCACTGCTCCCCAGACCCTACTGCTGGCATCTGTACAGTACTCGTAACTCACTGCTCTCACTGCTGCCCAGACCTCACTGCTGGGATCTGTACAGTACTCGTAACTCACTGCTCTCACTTCTGCCCAGACCTCACTGCTGGCATCTGTACAGTACTCGTAACTCACTGCTCTCACTGCTGCCCAGACCTCACTGCTGGCATCTGTACAGTACTCGTAAGTCACTGCTCCCCAGACCCTACTGCTGGCGTCTGTACAGTACTCGTGACTCACTGCTCTCACTGCTGCACAGACCTCACTGCTGGGATCTGTACAGTACTCGTAACTCACTGCTCTCACTGCTGCCCAGACCTCACTGCTGGGATCTGTACAGTACTCATAACTCACTGCTCTCACTGCTGCCCAGACCTCACTGCTGGCATCTGTACAGTACTCGTAACTCACTGCTCTCACTGCTGCCCAGACCTCACTGCTGGCATCTGTACAGTACTCGTAACTCACTGCTCCCCAGACCCTACTGCTGGCGTCTGTACAGTACTCGTGACTCACTGCTCTCACTGCTGCACAGACCTCACTGCTGGGATCTGTACAGTACTCGTAACTCACTGCTCCCCAGACCTCACTGCCGGCATCTGTACAGTACTCGTGACTCACTGCTCTCACTGCTGCCAGACCTCACTGCTAGCATCTTTACAGTACTCATAACTCACTGCTCTCACTGCTGCCAGACCTCACTGCTGGAATCTGTACAGTACTCGTTACTCACTGCTCACACTGCTCCCCAGACCTCACTGCTGGCATCTGTACAGTACTCGTAACTCACTGCTCTCACTGCCCCCCAGACCTCACTGCTGGCGTCTGTACAGTACTCATAACTCACTGCTCTCACTGCCCCCCAGACCTCACTGCTGGCATCTGTACAGTACTCGTTACTCACTGCTCTCACTGCTGCCAGACCCTACTGCTGGCATCTGTACAGTACTCGTGACTCACTGCTCTCACTGCTCCCCAGACCTTACTGCTAGCATCTGTACAGCACTCGTAACTCACTGCTCTCACTGCTGCCCAGACCTCACTGCTGGGATCTGTACAGTACTCATAACTCACTGCTCTCACTGCTCCCCAGACCTCACTGCTGGCATCTGTACAGTACTCGTTACTCACTGCTCTCACTGCTGCCCAGACCTCACTGCTGGCATCTGTACAGTACTCGTAACTCACTGCTCTCACTGCCCCCCAGACCTCACTGCTGGCATCTGTACAGTACTCGTAACTCACTGCTCTCACTGCTCCCCAGACCTTACTGCTAGCATCTGTACAGCACTCGTAACTCACTGCTCTCACTGCTGCCCAGACCTCACTGCTGGGATCTGTACAGTACTCATAACTCACTGCTCTCACTGCTCCCCAGACCTCACTGCTGGCATCTGTACAGTACTCGTTACTCACTGCTCTCACTGCTGCCCAGACCTCACTGCTGGCATCTGTACAGTACTCGTAACTCACTGCTCTCACTGCCCCCCAGACCTGACTGCTGGCATCTGTACAGTACTCGTTACTCACTGCTCTCACTGCTGCCCAGACCCTACTGCTGGCATCTGTACAGCACTCGTAACTCTCTGCTCTCACTGCTGCCAGACCTCACTGCTGGTATCTGTACAGTACTCATAACTCACTGCTCTCACTGCTGCCAGACCTCACTGCTAGCATCTGTACAGTACTCATAACTCACTGCTCTCACTGCTGCCAGACCTCACTGCTAGCATCTGTACAGTACTCGTAACTCACTGCTCCCCAGACCTCACTGCTGGCATCTGTACAGTACTCGTTACTCACTGCTCACACTGCTGCCAGACCCTACTGCTGGCATCTGTACAGTACTCGTAACTCACTGCTCTCACTGCTCCCCAGACCTTACTGCTAGCATCTGTACAGTACTCGTAACTCACTGCTCTCACTGCTGCCCAGGCCTTATTGCTGGCATCTGTGCAGTACTCGTAATTCACTGCTCCCCAGTTCTCTCTTCTGCTCTTTCTACTTGACTCTTGACTCAGTGCTCATCATACATTACTGCTGTCATCTCTATGCTACTGATAATTCAGTACTCAGCAGTATTCACTGTTGCTCTGTCAGGAAGTTGAAGATGGTTTTAGGATGCACATCGTCAGCCCCCGCTTGGCTCCTGGGCGCCACCTATGGATGAGACCAAACTGGGTTGAACGCTCAGTGGTACCAAAAATGAAACAAGTGCAATAGAAGAAAATCTACTAGAAAATGAATGAAAGGGTCGCTCACTTGGTGATGCCAGGAGACTTGGTGAAGAGTGTGTCATTGACCGGCCCAAGCCTGAAGCAATGCTCTCAATGGATTCTTCGCAGATCGGGTCAGTGGCTGCATGTCAGAGGGAAATGGCCTCTGTTTGAATCTAAACGTCACATAGTATTTCAGAGCTCCGGGCTCTGAGATTGGGCCTCAAGTTCTTTCCTCTTGATGAGAAGGAGTGTGAAGTGTTAAAGCTAACAGATGACACCACAACTATGTACTGCATCAGCAATGAGAGTTGCTACGTCTCCTAGACTCCGAGCCTCCTGTCTGTCTGTCCCAGCTGCACCATCTATGAGAGTTGGTACGTCTCCTAGACTCCGAGCCTCGTGTCTGTCTGTCCCAGCTGCACCATCTATGAGAGTTGGTACGTCTCCTAGACGCCGAGCCTCGTGTCTGTCTGTCCCAGCTGCACCATCTATGAGAGTTGGTACGTCTCCTAGACTCCGAGCCTCGTGTCTGCCTGTCCCAGCTGCACCATCTATGAGAGTTGGTACGTCTCCTAGACTCCGAGCCTCCTGTCTGTCTGTCCCAGCTGCACCATCTATGAGAGTTGGTACGTCTCCTAGACTCCGAGCCTCCTGTCTGTCTGTCCCAGCTTCACCATCTATGAGAGTTGGTACGTCTCCTAGACTCCGAGCCTCCTGTCTGTCTGTCCCAGCTGCACCATCTATGAGAGTTGGTACGTCTCCTAGACTCCGAGCCTCCTGTCTGTCTGTCCCAGCTGCACCATCTATGAGAGTTGGTACGTCTCCTAGACTCCGAGCCTCGTGTCGGTCTGTCCCAGCTGCACCATCTATGAGAGTTGGTACGTCTCCTAGACTCCGAGCCTCGTGTCTGCCTGTCCCAGCTGCACCATCTATGAGAGTTGGTACGTCTCCTAGACTCCGAGCCTCGTGTCTGCCTGTCCCAGCTGCACCATCTATGAGAGTTGGTACGTCTCCTAGACTCCGAGCCTCGTGTCAGTCTGTCCCAGCTGCACCATCTATGAGAGTACTCATGTGTAGGAAAGTGCCCTTGTGGGCATCGTTAACCCCACTTTGTGCCTAATAGTAATGCCAACTTGACTGAGAGTTTGCTAGGATCCTGCTAACTAGGCCCCACCACCAGTGTTCTTTCCCAAAAACTGTACCATTGTTCCCACAATTGGCACAGCCCTGGCACACAGATAAGACCATTGTAAATGGTACCCCTGGTACCAAGGGCCCTGTAGCCAGGGATGCTCTCTAAGGACTGCAGCATGTCTTATGCCACCCTGGGGACCCCTCACTCAGCACAGACACACTGCTTGCCAGCTTGTGTGTGCTGGTGGGGAGAAAAAGACTAAGTCGACATGGCACTCCCCTCAGAGTGCCATGCCTACAACCCACTACCTGTGGCATAGGTAAGTCAACCCTCTAGCAGGCATTACAGCCCTAAGGCAGGGTGCATTATGCCACAGGTGAGGGAATAGCTGCATGAGCAATATGCCCCTACAGTGTCTAAGTCCATTCTTAGACATTGTAAGTGCAGGGTAGCCATAAGAGTATATGGTCTCGGAGTTTGTCATTATGAACTCCACAGCACCATAATGGCTACTCTGAATGCTGGGAAATTTGGTGTCAAACATCTCAGCACAATAGACCCCCACTAATGCCAGTATTGGAGTTATTGCAAAATGCACATAGAGGCCACTGCATGAGCTGAGGTGACTCCCTACTTGCAAAATCCTCCGTTTTAGTTTGGAGGACAGGGACCAATAGGTTTAGGTCTGTGTCCCACTCCCCAAAGGGAGTGAACACAAGAAGGGTGTAGCCACCCTCAGGGACAGTAGTCATTGGCTACTGCTCCCTGACCCCTGTAAGGCCCCTAAATCCAGGATTTAAGCCCTCCCCCCCGAACCCAGCTCACCAGATTTCTGATGACCTCACAAGAAGAAAGAAGAAGGACTGCTAAGCTGACCCCTAGCAGAGAAGACTGAAGACACAAACTGACTTAGCCCCAGCCCTTCCGGCCTGTCTCCAGCTTCAAAAGCTCTACAGAAAGAAAGAAAAGCATCCTGCGGGACCAGCAACCTGTGTAAAGCCTCCAGAGGACCAAGAACACCCGTGGACAGTGGGCTTGTCCAAGAAGAAACTCCATCCAAGGACTCCTGAACCTCCCCGGATCCACGAGTTCTGTCCACTCTGCACCTGACGCCCCCGCCATGTCCAGGTGACCCAATCAACAAGAGCTGGACCTCAGGCAATTCTGAGCAAGTGCCCACCCTGGGTTGATCCCTCCTGTCCACCACGACAATGCCTGCAGCCTGAATCCGGAGGACCCACCCTGACCACGACGGAACCGGACAAAGATACTTGACGCCAAAAGGTACCCCTGCACCCACAGCCCCTTGGCCTTTGGGAATCCGACCTTCAGTGTAGCAATGTCCAGCAGGCGGACCCTCTTCTTGTCCAGCCTTTGGTTTCCCAGAACCGACCCCCTGGACTTCACCTACGGCATCTTTGTGGCCTCCAGGATCTCCCTGTAGGAAAGCATTGGGAGCCCGATGCTGTGTCTGCACCCGGCGGTCCCTGCGCCGCTGAGGGTATGTGTTTGGTGATGACCTGTGGCCCCCCAGTGCTCCTATAAGCCCCCCAGGTCTGCCTTCTGAAATACGCGGGTGCTTACCTACAAGCAGGCCTGATTCTAAGTGCCCCTAGTCTCCATAGAACCCCATGTTAAACCAACCTCAACTTTGACCTCTGCACATGGCCGGCCCCGTGTTGCTGATGGTGGGTGTTTGGAGTTAACTTGAACCCCAAGCTGTGGACATTGTAACCCCCGGAGACTGAAGCTGTAAGTCTTGTACTTACCTCAAAACTGTGCTAACTTTTCTTCCCCCCTAGAACTGTTTCTGAAAATTGCTGTCAACTTTTAAAACAGATCATTGCTATTTACTTGAAAACTATTTAAATGGCCAAAGTGAAACAAAGGTGTATATATACATATGCCAGATACTTACTTGCAAATGTACTTACCTGCAACTTGAATCTTGTGGTTCTAGAAATAAAGTAACAAAATATATTTTTTTAAATATAAAAACCATTGGCCTGGAGTCATTGACTGTGAACTTCACTTTATTGCCTGTGTGTGTACAAAAAATGCTTTGCACAACCCTCTGATAAGCCTAACTGCTCAACCACACTACCACAAAAGAGAGCATTAGTATTGGCTACTTCACCATCTGTTGGACCCCTGGACTCTGTGCACACTATATCTCATTTTGATATAGTATATATAGAGCCAGCTTCCTACATTACATCTCTGAGACTCCCAGCCATCGAATATGTCTGTCTGTCCCAGCTGCACCATCTATAATAGTACCTATATGTCCTGGACTCCCAGCCTTTGAGTTTGATTCTGTCTGCCCCAGATTGAGAAAGTGCCTCTTTTGACCCAGTTAGCCCGCCACGTTTTGCCTGGTAAATGATGTGGCCTCAAAGTAGTTGGTACTCAGGGCTGCTGCTAACCAGGTTCCCTGGGCCAGATCTCTTTCCCCAAAACTGTTGTGATGCATTGGCACAATTGGAGACACTCTTAGCTGCACTACAAGTCCCTAGTAAATGGTACTTAGGTACCCAGGGCATGGGGCACTAAGGATAGGTCCCTGAGGGCAGCAGCACTGATTGTGCCACCCTGTAGCACCAAATATTCAGATGCACCCAGCACTGCCATTGCAGGCTGAGTGTCCTGATGCAATCCTAAAAGACAAACTCAACATAGCACACTGCCTGTGTGCCATGTCCACCATACACTGCATGCACTACGGGTAGTTGGCCTTCCAGCCCTAAGGCAGGGTGCACCACACTCTATGTGAGGGCATAGCTGCATGAGCAGTATGCCCCCACTGTGTCCTTTCCAAACCTGGGACATAGTGAGTGAACAGAGCAGCCATTTTAATACATGTGTTGGACACTGGTCAATACGAGTTAACAGCTACATGATGGCCACTCTGAACCCTGTGTTGTTTGGTATCAAACAACTCAGAATGTTTAATCCAAGCTGGTGCCAGCCTTGGATTTATTGCCAAATGTACCCAGGGGTCACCTTGGAGGTGCCCCCTACAAAAGCTAACTACCCTGACATGGTTGCTAGCCGGTCACATCCAGCTTGACACCACCTAACAAGAGTCTGAATCCCTAGGGTGAGAGATCCTGCTCTTTGGGATCAAGAACAAAGCCCTTCCTGGTTGGAGTTTCTAACACCCCCTCCCTCAGGAATCTGCACTGCCCTGCTAGCGATCTTCAAATGGCTTACCGCCCTTGAAACTCGACCCGCAGGCCTGCTGCTAGCAGCAGATGGCTTCCCCTGTTGCAAATCTCCACTTTTGACGGGAGCAACGGCGGGAAACCAGACAAAGGACTAGAGGAGTGGCCAGTCTTGGCTTGGACCACTCCTAAGGTGTTGCATGCGAGGTAACTCCTCCATTTCATTTTCCTCCATCTTGAATGGAAGTAAAATAGCCAATCAGGTCTAGGGAAGTGACTTCTGACCACAGGAAGAGGTCACTTAGTGGGTGTACCCACCCTAAGGCGGATGACCCATTGGTCACTACTACGTTCCCCCCTAAAATGTCCTTTAAATGCAATATTTAGTGGGCCTCCCTAGATTAAGAAATCAGATTCCACGGACAAAGGAAGACCAGAAACAAAGAAGACCCAGGGCTCGAGAACTTAAGTCCTGCTGCACCAAGAAAAGGTGCCAAACCCTGCCTGCTGCACCCAGGACTCGACATTCACCACTGAGGGATTGCTTGGACATCGGATGAACTCTGCAAACCCCCAGAGGAACTCTACTCTTCAAAAATCACCAAAGATCTCCCTCCAGAGTAAAGGAATCACTCTACAACCCCTAGGAACCAAAGACCCAGTAAAGGCCACTTCACTGATGGGCTGCTGACCGTGGAACCGGACGCCGCAGTTGGACCAAACCTCACCCATCGGATTGTGAGGACAAAACCTACCAGTCTGCCAAGTTTGGTGGCACTTCAACCTCCAGTGGCCAGACCGTGCAACAGTCCCAGGTACTGGTCACCTGACTTGGGATACCCAAAAGGACAGTCCATTCCGGACTGAAAAAGGACCAGGAGGAACCCCCAGTTGAGGGACTTCAGGAACCGTCTGGACCACCAACCAGAGTTCCTCTGCTGACCTGCAAGCAGCCATCAAAGTAACCTACCTCCTGCTTCCAAGGGCACCTTTGTGCACAGCTCCTGGCTCACCAATTCGCTCTGCACCCGGCTGCCCTGTGGCCTGCCCTGGAGATCCAGCTGTGCCCTAAGGGTCCTAAAACCCTTGTGACCTCAACACCCCAAGGGGACCCCCTGGGCTTACCTTTAAGCCCATGTGTGCAGTGCTTTTCCAAGTGGTCCCCCGCAGTGGCCTGGCACCAGCTCCATCAGCTACGGCCGGAACCAGGAGTCACCCAACCTTCTCCAGCTGGTCCAAGGTACCCAACAGTGAACTCGACCTACCTGCAAAAGGAGACATTGGTAAACACATTGCCTGGTTTACTGTGAATTTTCAAAGTATTCTTCTATCGAGTCCCATGGTGCGTAATTACCCACAGGAAGACTAACTTTATTAAAAACTTTAAAAATCATAACTTAAAAAGTACTTACCCAATTGTGATGATCTTGGTCTTAAAAATTGTATAAAATCTGGGTTATTCTTTTGAGTGTGTGCCTCGATTCATTGATACTGTGAGTACAACAAATGCTTTGCACTTTTCCAAGATTAGCCTAACTGCTCAACCAAGCTACCATAAAAATTTGAGCATTAGGTGGTCTAGTTTGTACCGCTTCAAACCAACATGTGGTTGCCTGGACCCCCTGCACAGTGCGCCTCGCTTTGCACACTACATAGAGGGCCAGCCTCCTACACCCAGCAGCACCATCCATGAGAGTAAGTACATCTCCTAGACTGCCAGCCTTGGAGGATGTGTGTCTGCCCCAGCTGCACCATCTGTGAGAGTAGGTACGTGTCCTGGAAACCCAGCCTTTGAGTCTGTCTGTCTGTCTGTCCCAGCTGCACCATCTGTGAGAGTAGGTACGTGTCCTGGACTCCCAGCCTTTGAGTCTGTCTGTCTGCCCCAGCTGCACCATCTGTGAGAGTAGGTACGTGTCCTGGACTCCCAGCCTTTGAGTCTGTCTGTCTGCCCCAGCTGCACCATCTGTGAGAGTAGGTACGTGTCCTGGACTCCCAGCCTTTGAGTCGGTCTGTCTGTCCCAGCTGCACTATCTATGAGAATAGGTACGTGTCCTGGACTCCCAGCCTTTGAGTCTGTCTGTCTGTCTGTCCCAGCTGCACCATTTGTGAGAGTAGGTACGTGTCCTGGACTCCCAGCCTTTGTTTGTGGCTGTCTGTCCCAGCTCCACTATCTATGAGAGTAGATACGTGTTCTGGACTCCCAGCCTCTAAGTGTGTTTGTCTGTCCCAGCTCCACCATCTATGAGGAGGTTTGTGTCCAGATGTTCAGTGTTCTATCCATATCTGTCTGTTATACTCCTTCGCGCATCAATAATTTTGTTTCTGTACTTGTCATATTTGATTTAAATATAGGCAGCACATGATAGATGGGTGTTGCCATGGTTACCTATGCCTGTGCATGTCTCCTCCTCCTTGTGCCATTTGTTAATTAGTTTTGGATATGAACGTGTGGTTGATCCTGTCCTTTTGTGTCTGATTTTCAGATCCATGAGTTATCAAAAGCATTAAAAGATATAACACGAGCCATTCACCTGCAGCCAGATGCCCTCCAGCTGTACATCACACGGTATGTAAAGGGCTAGGGAGCCGTAGTTCAGTCTGTTTGTTGCTCCCTTCCCTAAGACAAATCGATTAGTTTGCATCTTTCTATGACTTCCTACATAGATCATCTGACACCATCAGAGTGTTTACTCTCCCTTCCATGTCCGTCTGTCTCTCACATTTCTCTCACTCTTTCCCTCCCTTTCTCCTTTTATTTTTTACCCTCTCTCTCTTGCTTTCCTTTTCCCCATATGACTCTTTCACTTCTCTCTCTGTCTTTTGACCTCTGTTTTCTGCCTCTTTGTCACACACAATCTCATCTTCCCTCTCTCTGCCCTCATCTTCCTCCCTGTCCTTGTCCTGTTTAGTTCTCCCCTGTGTTTCCCCTCTCAGTTCTAAGGTCCTGCCATTGAGGGGCCACCTCAAGAGTCCATACTCCCCTCCAACCCCCCTCCTTCCGTCAGTCTCTCCCCTCTCTCTCTCCTAAGGTCCTGCCATCGAGGGGCCACCTAGTGCACTCAGAGGACAGAGTCCATACCCCCCTCACTCTGTCAGTCTCCCCCCTCTCTCTCCTAAGGTCCTGCCATCGAGGGGCCACCTAGTGCACTCAGAGGACAGAGTCCATACCCCCCTCACTCTGTCAGTCTCCCCCCTCTCTCTCCTCTCTCAGTTGTAAGGTCCTGCCATTGAGGGGCCACCTAGTGCACTCAGAGGACAGAGTCCATACCCCCCCTCACTCTGTCAGTCTCCCCCCTCTCTCTCCTAAGGTCCTGCCATCGAGAGGCCACCTAGTGCACTCAGAGGACAGAGTCCATACCCCCCTCACTCTGTCAGTCTCCCCCCTCTCTCTCCTCTCTCAGTTGTAAGGTCCTGCCATTGAGGGGCCACCTAGTGCACTCAGAGGACAGAGTCCATACCCCCCCTCACTCTGTCAGTCTCCCCCCTCTAACTCCTAAGGTCCTGCCATTAAGGGGCCACCTAGTGCACTCAGAGGACAGAGTCCATACCCCCCTCACTCTGTCAGTCTCTCATCCTCATCTGGACTGACAAGCTGAAAAGCAGGCCCCAAACTCTACAAGACATGTGAGGACCAGACATGGTACAGTTAGTTTAATTATTAGCTTGTTACTTTCAGTTGAGATCACATACATTGAAAACGATACAGAACACTACATGTGCCTGTGACATGACTCACAAATACACATCAGATTTGCCAATGAATCTGATGGTCTTTGGCAAATGATGAAGTTTTGAAAGATAGGTCAACTTAACTTATGGGTCACTCTGGATGCAAACCTGCCACTGATCCCACTGGTCTAGGACATCACGAGAAATGCCCTTCACCGCCCTTGTATCCTCGCGGACTCTGGTCTCTGACCCTGCAGGAGGTTGTAAGACAGAGATACACACCCCTGTAGTGCTTAGCGTTAAAGGGGCCTGAGTAGCTACTGCTCTAGTTTTTCACAGGATATTATTCTTGCGAGTTCCCTGCGATCAAGTCATCTGAACACGTCTTGGTCTAGACACCAGAGACATGCCTGTTGGAGGTCTGTCACTGACATGGCACGGTGCCAGGCGCCACAGGCCTCGACTCCCGTCTTACTCAATGCCATCCTGCACAGACTTCAAAAGGCTCAAGAAAAAGGTTGGAAAAGGCCCGAGTAGGAGGCTGGCCTGGCTTATAGTGGGTACCAAGGGTACTTACACCTTGTGCCAGGTCCAGGTGTCCCTTATTAGTGTAGAAGAGGTGTTTCTAGTAGCTTAGACTGATAGAAGGTAGCTATGGCAAAGCAGCTTAGGCTGAACTAGCAGACATGCAAAGTTCCTACTATACCACTGGTGTCATATGCACAATATCATAAGAAAAAACAATACACAGATATACTAAAAATAAAGGTACTTTATTTTAGTGACAATGTGTCAGAAATATCTTAAAGGATATACTCCTTTAGGAGGAAAGTAAAATACACAAAATATACACACAAACCAAAATCAGGTAAGTAAACAGTTAGGAAAGTAGTGCAAACACTGTAAAATACAATAGAATGCAATAGGCCTAGGGGCAACACAAACCATATACTAAGAAAGTGGAATGCGAACCACAAATGGACCCCAGGCCTAGTGTAGTGTGTAGAGGGGGCTGGGAGTGTAAGAAAACACCAAGGGTGTCCAAGATACCCCGACCCCAAGACCCTGAAAAGTAGGAGTAAAGTTACCCTACTTCCCCAAAAACACACTAAAGTCGTGATAGGAGATTCTGCAAAGACAACAACTGACTGCAAAGCACTGAAGACGGATTCCTGGACCTGAGGACCTGTAAAGGAAGGGGACCAAGTCCAAGAGTCACGAAAGTGTCCGGGGGGGTAGGAGCCCACTAAACCCCGGATGAAGGTACAAAATGGCTGCCTCTGGGTGGAAGAAGCTGAAGATTCTGCAGCAATGGAAGATGCCAGGAACTTCTCCTTTGCACAGAAGATGTCCCACGGCGTGCTGGAGGATGCAGAGTTGTTTCCACGCAGAAAGACCTCAACAAGCCTTGCTAGCTGCAAAGGTGGCAGTTGAAGAAAATGGGTGCTGCCCGGGCCCAGGAAGAACCAGGGGGTCGCCTCCTGGAGGAGGAGACAAAGGGAGCGCTCAGCAGCACAGAGAGCCCACGCAGAAGCAGGCAGCACCAGCAGAAGCACTTGAACAGGCGTTCAAGAAATCTAAGCACGGCGGTCATCTCAACGCTACAAAGGAGGGTCCTACGAAGCCAGTGGTCAACTCAGCGAGTTGAGCAATGCAGGACGGAGTGCTGGGGACCTGGGCTAGGCTGTGCACCAAGGATTCCTTGCAAAAGTGCACAGAAGCCCGAGCAGCCGCAGTTCACTCAGTACACAGGGTTACTGTCTGGCGTGGGGAGGCAAGGACTTACCCCCACCAAATTTGGACAGAAGGGCCACTGGACTGTCGAAGACACTTGGACCCAGCTCCTGTGTTCCAGGGACCATGCTTGTGAGGTTGAGAGGGGACCCAGAGGACCGGTGATGCAGAAGTTTGGTGCCTGCGTTAGCAGGGGGAAGATTCCATCCACCCTCTGGAGATTTCTTATTGGCTTCCAGTTCAGGGTGAAGGCAGACAGCCCTCAGAGCATGCACCACCAGGAAACAGTCTGGAAAGCCGGCAGGATTAGGTGCTACAATGTTGCTGGTAGTCTTCTTGCTACTTTGTTGCGGTTTTGCAGGCGTCATGGAGCAGTCAGCGGTCGATCCTTGGCAGAAGTCGAAGTGGGAGATGCAGAGGAACACTGGTGAGCTCTTACATTCGTTATCTGAAGAGAAGCCCAGATTAGAGGCCCTAAATAGCCCTCCGAGGAGGAGTGGCTACAGAGAAAGGTAAGCACCTATTAGGAGGCGTCTGACATCACGTGCTGGCACTGGCCACTCAGAGGTCTCCATTGTGCCCTCACACCTCTGCATTCAAGATGGCAGAGGTCTGGGACACAGTGGGGGAGCTCCGGGCACCACCCCTGGGGTGGTGATGGACAGGGGAGTGATCACTCCCCTTTCCTTTGTCCAGTTTCGTGCCAGAGCAGGGCTGGGGGGATCCCTGAACCGGTGTAGACTGGTTTATTCAAGGAGGGCACCATCTGTGCCCTTCATAGCATTCTCAGAGGCCTGGAGAGGCTACTCCTCTCAGGCCCTTAACACCTATTTCCAAAAGGAGAGGGTGTAACAACCTCTCTGAGGAAATCCTTTGTTCTGCCTTCCTGGGACTGGGCTGCCCAGACCGCAGGAGGGCAGAAGCCTGTCTGTGGGTTGGCAGCAGCGGTAGCTGCAGTGGAGACCCCAGAGCTAGTTTGGCAGTACCCGGGGTCCATGCTGGAGCCCCTGGGATGCATGGGATTGGCACCCCAATACCAGATTTGGCATGGGGGGGACAATTCCATGATCTTAGACATGTTACATGGCCATGTTCAGAGTTACCATTGTGAAGCTACATATAGGTATTGACCTTTATGTAGTGCACGCGTGTAATGGTGTCCCCGCACTCACAGAGTCTGGGGAAATTGCCCTGAACAATTTTGGGGCACCTTGGCTAGTGCCAGGGTGCCCTCACACTTATTAACTCTGCACCTAACCTTCACTAAGTGAAGGTTAGACATATAGGTGACTTATAAGTTACTTAAGTGCAGTGGTAAATGGCTGTGAAATAACGTGGACGTTATTCCACTCAGGCTGCCGTGGCAGTCCTGTGTAAGAATTGTCTGAGCGCCCTATGGGTGGCAAAAGAAATGCTGCAGCCCACAGGGATCTCCTGGAACCCCAATACGCTGGGTACCAAGGTACTATATACTAGAGAATTATATGGGTGTTCCAGTGTGCCAATCAGAATTGGTGAAAATGGTCACTAGCCTGCAGTGACAATTTTAAAAGCAGAGAGAGCATAACCACTGAGGTTCTGGTTAGCAAAGCCTCAGTGACACAGTTAGACACCACACAGGGAGCACATTTAGGCCACAAACTATGAGCACTGGGGTCCTGGCTAGCAGGATCATAGTGAGACAGGCAAAAACAAGCTGACACACAAGTAAAAATGGGGGTTACGTGCCTGGCAAGATGGTACTTTCCTAAAGCCTGTGAAAAAAGTCAGAGGGTGGCTCGATTCCAGATCCACGGTTAACCGGCACGGAAGGAAAAGAACTGACATACGTGTGCTGGGTGGTGCCTTTATAGGGACCGTGATGTCACAGATGGCTCCAATGACGTCGCCATGCGGATCTGAACGATGCCACCTGACGGTGCATGCAGGGTACTGCTCAGCAAAAATTCCGGATTACAAGCTGACGCCAGGAAATTCTAAAGGTAGGGAATGTGCAGCTAGATAGAGTCTCTACCAGATAATGCGTTACGAAGGTAAGTAACTTGGCCATCGTCCCCCAAAATTCACAGTGGTGAAATAAAAGGACTTGTTTCTAAGAGTACAAACAACAACATCCATAAAGAGGAGGAAATAAATCTCCAATGTTTTCATGTTAAAAGTTAAACCAATTTATAGGCTTCATAGAAGAAAAAACTGAAAAGCTAAAATAAGAAATAATATTTTTCTAAATGTTTAAAATTTGAAAGACTTAAATGTCTTTTGTATTTCAACTATATGTAAATCATACATTTTCAGCATTGTTATTTATTAAGCCTGCTTGTGGTGGTCACCACATGCCTCGTTGTGACCAGATTGTCTTATGCTTGTGTATACACAAAAGTCAAAGAGTGCTTGTCATAAGTCAGTTTGTTGTGGCAGTGCTGTGTGTGCTAGAGATAAACCCCGCATCCTGCCTCTATTTGATTCTAGGGGACTCTACCTCTTCGAGATGAAGCAGTATGATCTGGCCAGCTTCTGTATTCGCTACGCTGCCGAAATGGACCAAGGTACAGTGTGTAATTCTGTGACTAAGAAACAAGATGCGTGGGGAGTGGAGTGTGGTGTGTGAGCTGCAGGCTGCTGGATCCAGTCTTCCCCAGCATTGGATCTTTCATAGATTCACATGCGTGTATCAAGATTAACATAGCGGTATCGCATGATAGAGAGGAAGGTGGGAAATGGGGCTCACTTTAGGGAATCCGCTTCTTACTGACAGCTCTTTCTTGGCTTCAACATGGATCCGTAATATCTAGAGATCGCATTTGCCGTCCTCCTCATTACGGCCTCACAAATGACCTTAAGAGACTCTCCAACAAATGGAGCCGCTCTGGCAGCCACACTCCCAGCGGAGGGAGGTCAAACATACCCAGTGGGGGGCAGTTCAGCAGTCCCGTAGCCTTCCTGGCCTTCCCGGGGGGTCACACATACCCAGTGGGGGGCAGTTCAGCAGTCCCGTAGCCTCCCCGGCCTTCCCGGGGGGTCACACATACCCAGTGGGGGGCAGTTCAGCAGTCCCGTAGCCTCCCCGGCCTTCCCGGGGGGGTCACACATACCCAGTGGGGGGCAGTTCAGCAGTCCCGTAGCCTCCCTGGCCTTCCCGGGGGGTCACACATACCCAGTGGGGGGCAGTTCAGCAGTCCGTAGCCACTAGACACAGTATATCTGGCCAAAGTCTGCTTTGTTATGGGGTTACCCTTACTGGGGGGTTCCTATGCCACAAACAGTTGGCCTGAGTGAAAAACATTTAGCTTTCTGAAGGTAGAACAAAGGCATCTTTTAATGTTAAGAGAGAGCTAAGCATCTCCTGCTGGTACAGGGTTTGGAAAGAATGAAGGTGAACAAATCATTGGATTCAGATGAAAAGAAGTGGGAACTTTCAGAATTAACCTGGGGTTTGTAGAAAGAGAAATAAGGTTTTTTGAAAGTCATAGCTAAGATTATTTTGCCGGAGAGTGTCTTAACTTCTCCAGCTCTTCTTGTGGGTATCACCATCAGTAAAGGTGCAGTCTCATAGGGAAGGTACTGTTACATTGCCTCATTAAGACTCATTACGTGGCCTCTTTCAGGCTTCTAGCATTATTCAGCTCCCAAGCAGGAATAACCTGGACTCCCCTTTCATGAATTCTTTAATGATCCATGACACACAAAAAGGGGGTTCATCTGCCTTCTTATGTGTCTCAACATTGCTTGATGTAAAACTTAGGTATTCTGAGTAGACAAATCAGAAACTGAAATGGGTGCATTCCCAGCGGGTTTCATTTTACTTTTCTTGCACAGGAAGAAGATATCTTCTTAACACTGTAAGGTGCTCTGTCTTTTGCTCACAGTCTTCGGGTAGATTTAGAAGTCACAAGGAGCTTTGCAATCAGATTAAATGATTGAGGATTGGAGTTTGGCATTCAACCACATCTTCGTTCACCAGTGCGGCCTCGGCCAGGCTGGAGCTTTTAAATGATTTTAGTGTCTTGACAGTTGTTTTTTGTTTTAATAAAAAGACTGAAAATAAGCAGAGTTGCTGACATTATATTGGCTCCCACAAAATGTTGTCTCTTTTTTCGTTCGAAGTTTGATTTTCTCCCGTTGATCACCAGACCTTCACTTGTTTGGGCAAACATTGTGGGTCTGATTAACCAAAGTAAACATAAAAGTAGGACTGCCCTATCTTTTTATGTGCGGACACTCTGCAGTCTTAGATACCACTAGTAAAATACCTTTGTGAATAGCAAACAATTGTGAACTTACACAAAAGTGTAAGTTTAGCCTTGTGAATCAGGCCCTGTGCGCCTTAGCTTTGCTTTGTATTGTCCCTGCATAGGAGCTCTGATTCCCCAGGTATCCAGATATCGGCAGGCTGCGCAGTCTCTTTCCCAAAGCGGCTCCCCTTCTTTAGATCCATTCTGGATGCTGTGATTTTCTGGTCCATCCCACCACCAATGCGTCCAGGATGTTCACTCTGTGATCCCGATGCTCCGACCCTTGACGTGGGTCGTAGTGAGAGTGGCTCTGAGGCCTCTTGGCCTCCTGTATCCTGCTTGTACACCACGCCATGTGGCACATGTGGGTTCTGCAGTGGGATCTGAAGTCTCAGTGTGCTTAGAAACAAGGTCACCTATCAGACTCCATCCAGATGTTGAAGGTTCGCAGATGTGGCTGGTCAACCATGATTGTACTGGCAGCAGACCCCCACCCCGACTCCCAATCCCCTGCTGAGAGCACTGAAGGAGGATCAGGAGAGAGCGGTCCAGGTCTAGGCAAGGAGAGTGTGGTACCCTTGACATTGGCCATGACGATTGTCCTCCTATTTGTCTGCCTCTTTGAGAAGATCATCTGTTTAGCAGCAGCGCTGAGTCTTCTCCCGATCCTCCACAGTTCACACTTTCATGCTTGGACAGCTGAAGGCTTTTCATCTTCCTCCGGAAGTGGTTGGTGTCATCTTGGCAACTAGGAATCCATCCACAGAATCTGTCTGTACAGAACGCTCGGAGATGTTTGTTGCTTGCGCTCGGCACCTATCTGCAGTAGGGTCGGGGTTGTAGATGTATCAGATCATCAAGCCTGTTTAGCTTGGTTCTTCTTCGGTCAAGAAAAAGAAGGAATTTAGCTTTTGTTAAATACACTCCCTTTTAGGGAGTCTTCTTTGTGGAAAGAAACAAAACCATAAAAACGTTATCCAAAGTGGGCCATTTATTTTAGATCAAAGTGCTGGAGCTGAAGTGGTCAACTTAAAGTGAGGGGGACAGTCTGCTGGGGGTGGGCAGTGAGGCTACCACAACTTGTTCTGTGGACCACCCTCCCTGACCGAAAAAAGCCCCTAAGACATGGTGCCTAATGATAAAGAGGGGATCCTGAGAGTCTGTAACTAAAATACAGGGAGTAATTCAGTGTGAACATTTGTAGAAAAAATCATGATAAAGAAGCCAGGAAATGGTCAATGAGACATAATGAGTCATGCGGATGAGTATTCTTAGACCGTAGGGCACTGGTACTAAAAACAGACGTACATAAGTGAGAGCACCTTATAGTGTGTGGTACTGCGACAAGGACATACGGAGTAACGCAGGACAAGAATCTTAGTTTGTGTAGTATTGTGACAGAGAAACAGAGTTGTGCAGAACACCCTGTTGACATGCAATACTGTCACTAAGTACAGAGGTGCATTAGAAAAGCATCACTAGAGGGCCTCTTACAGTGTGCTCCTCAGTGAGTCGTGCGATACTGTCACTAAGTACAGAGATGCATTAGAAGAGCATCACTAGAGGGCCTCTTACAGTGTGCTCCACAGTGAGTCGTGCAGAAGGCCCTGTCGACGTGCGATACTGTCACTAAGCACAGAGGTGCATTAGAAGAGCATCACTAGAGGGCCTCTTACAGCGTGCTCCTCAGTGAGTCGTGCAGAACACCCTGTTGACATGCAATACTGTCACTAAGTACAGAGGTGCATTAGAAGAGCATCACTAGAGGGCCTCTTACAGTGTGCTCCTCAGTGAGTCGTGCGATACTGTCACTAAGTACAGAGGTGCATTAGAAGAGCATCACTAGAGGGCCTCTTACAGCGTGCTCCACAGTGAGTCGTGCAGAAGACCCTGTCAACGTGCGATACTGTCACTAAGTACAGAGGTGCATTAGAAGAGCATCACTAGAGGGCCTCTTACAGTGTGCTCCTCAGTGAGTCGTGCAATACTGTCACTAAGTACAGAGGTGCATTAGGAGAGCATCACTACAGCGCCTCTTACAGTGTGCTCCACAGTGAGTCGTGCAGAAAACCCTGTCGACGTGCGATACTGTCACTAAGTACAGAGGTGCATTAGAAGAGCATCACTAGAGGGCCTCTTACAGTGTGCGCCTCAGTGAGTCGTGCAGAAGATCCTGTCGACGTGCAATACTGTCACTAAGTACAGAGGTGCATTAGGAGAGCATCACTACAGCACCTCTTACAGTGTGCTCCTCAGTGATCGTGCAGAAGACCCTGTCGACGTGCGATACTGTCACTAAGTACAGAGGTGCATTAGAAGAGCATCACTAGAGGGCCTCTTACAGTGTGCTCCTCAGTGAGTCGTGCGATACTGTCACTAAGTACAGAGGTGCATTAGAAGAGCATCAATAGAGGGCCTCTTACAGTGTGCTCCACAGTGAGTCGTGCAGAAGACCCTGTCGACGTGCGATACTGTCACTAAGTACAGAGGTGCATTAGAAGAGCATCACTAGAGGGCCTCTTACAGTGTGCTCCTCAGTGAGTCGTGCGATACTGTCACTAAGTACAGAGGTGCATTAGAAGAGCATCAATAGAGGGCCTCTTACAGTGTGCTCCACAGTGAGTCGTGCAGAAGACCCTGTCGACGTGCGATACTGTCACTAAGTACAGAGGTGCATTAGAAGAGCATCACTAGAGGGCCTCTTACAGTGTGCTCCTCAGTGAGTTGTGCGATACTGTCACTAAGTACAGAGGTGCATTAGAAGAGCATCACTAGAGGGCTTCTTACAGTGTGCTCCTCAGTGAGTCGTGCGATACTGTCACTAAGTACAGAGGTGCATTAGAAGAGCATCACTAGAGGGCCTCTTACAGTGTGCTCCTCAGTGAGTCGTGCGATACTGTCACTAAGTACAGAGGTGCATTAGAAGAGCATCACTAGAGGGCCTCTTACAGCGTGCGCCTCAGTGAGTCGTGCAGAAGATCCTGTCAACGTGCAATACTGTCACTAAGTACAGAGGTGCTTTAGAAGAGCATCACTAGAGGGCCTCTTACAGTGTGCCCCACAGTGAGTCGTGCGATACTGTCACTAAGTACAGAGGTGCATTAGGAGAGCATCACTAGAGGGCCTCTTACAGTGTGCTCCACAGTGAGTCGTGCGATACTCTCACTAAGTACAGAGGTGCATTAGGAGAGCATCACTACAGCGCCTCTTACAGTGTGCTCCACAGTGAGTCGTGCAGAAGACCCTGTCGACGTGCGATACTGTCACTAAGCACAGAGGTGCATTTTCTAATGCATCACTAGAGGGTCTCTTACAGCGTGCGCCTCAGTGAGTCGTGCAGAAGATCCTGTCGACGTGCAATACTGTCACTAAGTACAGAGGTGCATTAGAAGAGCATCACTAGAGGGCCTCTTACAGTGTGCTCCTCAGTGAGTTGTGCGATACTGTCATTAAGTACAGAGGTGCATTAGAAGAGCATCACTAGAGGGCCTCTTACAGTGTGCTCCTCAGTGAGTCGTGCGATACTGTCACTAAGTACAGAGGTGCATTAGGAGAGCATCAATAGAGGGCCTCTTACAGTGTGCTCCACAGTGAGTCGTGCAGAAGGCCCTGTCGACGTGCGATACTGTCACTAAGTACAGAGGTGCATTAAAAGAGCATCACTAGAGGGCCTCTTACAGCGTGCTCCACAGTGAGTCGTGCAGAAGACCCTGTCAACGTGCGATACTGTCACTAAGTACAGAGGTGCATTAGAAGAGCATCACTACAGCGCCTCTTACAGTGTGCTCCACAGTGAGTCGTGCAGAAGACCCTGTCGACGTGCGATACTGTCACTAAGTACAGAGGTGCATTAGAAGAGCATCACTAGAGGGCCTCTTACAGTGTGCTCCTCAGTGAGTCGTGCGATACTGTCACTAAGTACAGAGGTGCATTAGGAGAGCATCACTAGAGCGTCTCTTACAGTTTACTCCACAGTGAGTCGTGCAGAAGACCCTGTCGACGTGCGATACTGTCACTAAGTACAGAGGTGCATTAGGAGAGTATCACTACAGCGCCTCCTACAGTGTGCTCCACAGTGAGTCGTGCAGAAGACCCTGTCGACGTGCGATACTGTCACTAAGTACTGAGGTGCATTTGAAGAGCATCTCTAGAGGGCTTCTTGCAGTGTGCTCCTCAGTGAGTCGTGTGATACTGTCACTAAGCACAGAGGTGCATTAGAAGAGCATCACTAGAGGGCCTCTTACAGTGTGCTCCTCAGTGAGTCATGCAGAAGACCCTGTCGACGTGCAATACTGTCACTAAGTACAGAGGTGCTTTAGAAGAGCATCACTAGAGGTCCTCTTACAGTGTGCTCCTCAGTGAGTCGTGCGATACTGTCACTAAGTACAGAGGTGCATTAGGAGAGCATCACTACAGCGCCTCTTACAGCGTGCTCCTCAGTGAGTCGTGCAGAAGACCCTGTCGACGTGTGATACTGTCACTAAGTACAGGGGTGCATTAGAAGAGCATCACTAGAGGGCCTCTTACAGTGTGCTCCACAGTGAGTCGTGCAGAAGACCCTGTCGACGTGCGATACTGTCACTAAGTACAGAGGTGCATTAGGAGAGCATCACTACAGCACCTCTTACAGTGTGCTCCTCAGTGAGTCGTGCAGAAGACCCTGTCGACGTGCGATACTGTCACTAAGTACAGAGGTGCATTAGGAGAGCATCACTAGAGGGCCTCTTACAGTGTGCTCCTCAGTGAGTCGTGCGATACTGTCACTAAGTACAGAGGTGCATTAGGAGAGCATCAATAGAGGGCCTCTTACAGTGTGCTCCACAGTGAGTCGTGCAGAAGGCCCTGTCGACGTGCGATACTGTCACTAAGTACAGAGGTGCATTAGAAGAGCATCACTAGAGGGCCTCTTACAGCGTGCTCCTCAGTGAGTCGTGCAGAACACCCTGTCGACGTGCAATACTGTCACTAAGTACAGAGGTGCTTTAGAAGAGCATCACTAGAGGGCCTCTTACAGTGTGCTCCTCAGTGAGTCGTGCGATACTGTCACTACGTACAGAGGTGCATTAGAAGAGCATCACTAGATGGCCTCTTACAGTGTGCTCCTCAGTGAGTCGTGCAGAAGACCCTGTCGACGTGCGATACTGTCACTAAGTACAGAGATGCATTAGGAGAGCATCACTACAGCGCCTCTTACAGTGTGCTCCTCAGTGAGTCGTGCAGAAGACCCTGTCGACGTGCGATACTGTCACTAAGTACAGAGGTGCATTAGAAGAGCATCACTAGAGGGCCTCTTACAGTGTGCGCCTCAGTGAGTCGTGCAGAAGACCCTGTCGACGTGCGATACTGTCGCTAAGTACAGAGGTGCTTTAGAAGAGCATCACTAGAGGGCCTCTTACAGTGTGCTCCTCAGTGAGTTGTGCGATACTGTCACTAAGTACAGAGATGCATTAGAAGAGCATCACTAGAGGGCCTCTTACAGTGTGCTCCTCAGTGAGTCGTGCGATACTGTCACTACGTACAGAGGTGCATTAGAAGAGCATCACTAGATGGCCTCTTACAATGTGCTCCTCAGTGAGTCGTGCAGAAGACCCTGTCGACGAGCGATACTGTCACTAAGTGCAGAGGTGCATTAGAAGAGTATCACTAGAGGGCCTCTTACAGTGTGCTCCTCAGTGAGTCGTGCGATACTGTCACTACTTACAGAGGTGCATTAGAAGAGCATCACTAAAGGGCTCTTACAGTGTGCTCCACAGCGAGACGGGTACTGTGGAGGGGGATTGTTATAGTGTGAACTGCTGTGACTGGAGCAGAGTTTGAGCTCAGGACAATGAATGTCTACATTTTTGGTGTAAAGCAACTGTGATGCAGAAGAGATTAGGAGAGTGAATCTCTAGATGGTGGGTGTCATGACCGGTGCACACAGATGGAAGAATTTACATATGCAGAAATCAGTGTAGTGTGCCCCCCCTTCACCCCTCCCGAAGGCATGATGGCAGTGTGTGAAGCAATCCTGGCACCTCCAAGCCTGAAGGAAATGCAAGTAAGAACATACAATGGCATACTCCAAAGTTCTAATCGTCCTTGTGTTACAGGTACCTCCCCGGTCCAACGGGCTCTCGTACAGGCGTTCCATCAGGACTACACCAAAGCCATTGAGCTTCTGTCTGTCGCATTGAAGGGGCAGCCAACATTGTCCATGTTTATTCTTCTGGGAAAAATACAGATGAAGGCCAAGAAAGCAAAGGTGAGAAACAGCTTTGAAGCCTCCCTCCTGGGAAGTCCATATGTCAAACTGTGAGCTGTCACTAGGGGATTAGGAAGAGGGTGACACACCCTGACCTGTCATTGTGGGGTCAGAGAAAGAGACCACAGACCTTAAGCTGTCAGTTCTGCGTCAGCTAGAGAGATGACCGGCTCTGACCTGACTATGCTGGGTCAGGGAGAGGTGACAGACGTGACCTGTAAGTATAGGGTCTGAGAGAAGTGACACATTCTGACCTGTAAGTATAGGGTCTGAGAGAGGTGACGGACCCTGGCCTGTCAGTATAGGGTCTGAGAGAGAGGGGACAGACCCTTACCTGTAAGTATAGGATCTGAGAGAGAGGGGACAGACCCTGGCCTGTCAGTATAGGGTCTGAGAGAGAGGGGACAGACCCTGGCCTGTAAGTATAGGGTCTGAGAGAGGTGACAGACCCTGACCTGTAAGTATAGGATCTGAGAGAGGTGACAGGCCCTGACCTGTAAGTATAGGGTCTGAGAGAGGTGACAGACCCTGGCCTGTAAGTATAGGGTCTGAGAGAGGTGACAGACCCTGACCTGTAAGTATAGGATCTGAGAGAGGTGACAGACCCTGACCTGTAAGTATAGGGTCTGAGAGAGAGGGGACAGACCCTGACCTGTAAGTATAGTGTCTGAGAGAGGTGACAGACCCTGACCTGTAAGTATAGGATCTGAGAGAGGTGACAGACCCAGACCTGTAAGTATAGGGTCTGAGAGAGAGGGGACAGACCCTGACCTGTAAGTATAGGGTCTGAGAGAGAGGTGACAGACCCTGGCCTGTAAGTATAGGGTCTGAGAGAGAGGTGATAGACCCTGACCTGTAAGTATAGGGTCTGAGAGAGGTGACAGACCCTGGCCTGTAAGTATAGGGTCTGAGAGAGAGGGGACAGACCCTGGCCTGTAAGTATAGGGTCTGAGAGAGGTGACAGACCCTGACCTGTAAGTATAGGGTCTGAGAGAGAGGGGACAGACCCTGACCTGTAAGTATAGGGTCTGAGAGAGAGGTGACAGACCCTGGCCTGTAAGTATAGGGTCTGAGAGAGAGGGGACAGACCCTGACCTGTAAGTATAGGGTCTGAGAGAGGTGACAGACCCTGACCTGTAAGTATAGGGTCTGAGAGAGGTGACAGACCCTGACCTGTAGGTATAGGGTCTGAGAGAGGGGACAGACCCTGACCTGTAAGTATAGGGTCTGAGAGAGAGGGGACAGACCCTGACCTGTAAGTATAGGGTCTGAGAGAGGTGACAGACCCTGACCTGTAAGTATAGGATCTGAGAGAGAGGGGACAGACCCTGGCCTGTAAATATAGGGTCTGAGAGAGAGGGGACAAACCCTGACCTGTAAGTATAGGGTCTGAGAGGGAGGTGACAGACCCTGACCTGTAAGTATAGGGTCTGAGAGAGGTGACAGACCCTGGCCTGTAAGTATAGGGTCTGAGAGAGAAGTGACAGACCCTGACCTGTAAGTATAGGGTCTGAGAGATAGGTGACAGACCCTGACCTGTAAGTATAGGGTCTGAGAGAGAGGTGACAGACCCTGGCCTGCAAGTACAGGGTCTGAGAGAGAGGGGACAGACCCTGGCCTGTAAGTATAGGGTCTGAGAGAGAGGGGACAGACCCTGACCTGTAAGTATAGGGTCTGAGAGAGAGGGGACAGACCCTGGCCTGTAAGTATAGGGTCTGAGAGAGGTGACAGACCCTGGCCTGTAAGTATAGGATCTGAGAGAGAGGGGACATACCCTGGCCTGTAAGTATAGGGTCTGAGAGAGAGGTGACAGACCCTGACCTGTAAGTATAGGATCTGAGAGAGGTGACAGACCCTGGCCTGTAAATATAGGGTCTGAGAGAGAGGGGACAGACCCTGACCTGTAAGTATAGGGTCTGAGAGGGAGGTGACAGACCCTGACCTGTAAGTATAGGGTCTGAGAGAGGTGACAGTCCCTGACCTGTAAGTATAGGATCTGAGAGAGAGGTGACAGACCCTGACCTGTAAGTATAGGATCTGAGAGAGGTGACAGAACCTGGCCTGTAAGTATAGGATCTGAGAGAGAAGGGGCAGACCCTGGCCTGTAAGTATAGGATCTGAGAGAGGTGACAGACCCTGGCCTGTAAGTATAGGGTCTGAGAGAGAAGGGACAGACCCTGGCCTGTAAGTATAGGATCTGAGAGAGAAGGGACAGACCCTTGCCTGTAAGTATAGGATCTGAGAGAGAGGTGACGGACCCTGACCTGTAAGTATAGGGTCAGAGAGAGGTGACAGACCCTGACCTGTAAGTACAGCTCTCTGCTCCACTCTGCAGCTCTCTACTCTATGGTACGCTACTCTATGCCACTGTACGTCACTCCATTCTACTCCACCCTTTGACCCTTCACTCGGACACTCTACACAACTCCTCTCCATGGCTCTCTACTTTACTCCGTTCTACAACACTTCACTCTACAGCTCTCTGCTCCACTCTACAGCTCTCTACTCTATGGTACGCACTCTATGCCACTATATGCCACTCTATGACCCTTCACTCGGACACTCTACACCACTCCTCTCCATGGCTCTCTCTTTTACACCGTTCTACGACACTTCACTCTACAGCTCTCTGCTCTACTCTACAGCACCCTACTCTATAGTACGCCACTCTGTGACACTCTGACACTCTATGCCACTGTACGCCACTCTATGACCCTTCACTCGGACACTCTACACCACTCCTCTCCATGGCTCTCTCTTTTACTCCGTTCTACGACACTTCACTCTGCAGCTCTCTACGGTACGCCACTGTATGCCACTCCACTCTATGACCCTTCACTCGGACACTCTGCAGCACTCTACACTATGGTACGCCACTCTATGCCAATGTACGTCACTCCATTCTACTCCACTCTATGACCCTTCACTCGGACACTCTACACCACTCCTCTCCTTGGCTCTCTCCTTTACTCCGTTCTACGACACTTCACTCTACAGCTCTCTACTCCACTCTACAGCTCTCTACTCTATGGTACACCACTCTATGCCACTGCGTCACTCCATTCTACTCCACCCTATGACCCTTCACTCGGACACTCTACACCACTCCTCTCTATGGCTCTCTCTTTTACTTCATTCTACGACACTTCACTCTACAGCTCTCTACTCTATGGTACGCCACTCTATGCCACTGTATGCCACTCCACTCTGACCCTTCACTCGGACACTCTACAGCTCTCTACTCTATGGTACGCCACTCTATGCCACTCTGTGCCACTGTAAGTCACTCCATTCTACTCCACTCTATGACCCTTCACTCGGACACTCTACACCACTCCTCTCTACGGCTCTCTCCTTTACTCCGTTCTGCGACACTTCACTCTACAGCTCTCTGTTCCACTCCACAGCTCTCTACTCTATGGTACGCCACTCTATTCCACTCTTTGCCACTGTACGTCACTCCATTCTACTCCACCCTATGACTCTACACTCGGACACTCCACACCACTCCTCTCTATGGCTCTCTCTTTTACTCCGTTCTACGACACTTCACTCTACAGCTCTCTACTCTATGGTACGCCACTCTATGCGACTCTATGCCACTCCACTCTATGACCCTTCACTCGGACACACTACAGCACTCCACTCTATGCCACTGTACGTCACTCCATTCTACTCCACCCTATGACTCTTCACTCTGACACTCTACACCACTCCTCTCTATGGCTCTCTCTTTTACTCCGTTCTACACTTCACTCTACAGCTCTCTACTCTATGGTACGCCACTCTATGCCACTGTATGCTACTCCACTCTCTGACCCTTCACTCGGGCACTCTACAGCTCTCTACTCTATGGTACGCCACTCTATGCCACTGTACGTCACTCTATTGTACTCCACCCTATGACCCTTCACTCGGACACTCTACACCACTCCTCTCCATGGCTCTCTCCTTTACTCCGTTCTACGACACTTCACTCTACAGCTCTCTGCTCTACTCTACAGCTCTCTACTCTATGGTACGCCACTCCATGCCACTGTACACCACTCTATGACCCTTCACTCAGACACTCTACACCACTCCTCTCTATGGCTCTCTCTTTTACTCCGTTCTACACTTCACTCTACAGCTCTCTACTCTATGGTACGCCACTCTATGCCACTGTATGCCACTCCACTCTATGACCCTTCACTCGGACACTCTACAGCTCTGTACTCTATGGTATGCCACTCAATTCCACTCTATGCCACTGTACGTCACTCTATTGTACTCCACCCTATGACCCTTCACTCGGACACTCTACACCACTCCTCTCCTTTACTCCGTTCTACGACACTTCACTCTACAGCTCTCTGCTCCACTCTACAGCTCTCTACTCTGTGGTACGCCACTCTATGCCACTTTATGCCACTCCACTCTATGACCCTTCACTCGGACACTCTACACCACTCCTCTCCATGGCTCTCTCCTTTACTCCGTTCTACGACACTTCACTCTACAGCTCTCTGCTCCACTCTACAGCTCTCTACTCTATGGTACGCCACTCCATGCCACTGTACGCCACTCCACTCTACTCCACTCTATGACCCTTCACTCGAACACTCTACACCACTTCTCTCTATGGCTCTCTCTTTTACTCCGTTCTACACTTCACTCTACAGCTCTCTACTCTATGGTACGCCACTCTATGCCACTGTATGCCACTCCACTCTATGACCCTTCACTCAGACACTCTACAGCACTCTACTCTATGGTATGCCACTCTATGCCACTGTACGTCACTCCATTCTACTCCACCCTATGACCCTTCACTTGGACACTCTACACCACTCCTCTCCATGGCTCTCTCCTTTACTCCATTCTACGACACTTCACTCTACAGCTCTCTGCTCCACTCTACAGCTCTCTACTCTATGGTACGCCACTCTATGCCACTGTACGCCACTCCACTCTACTCCACTCTATGACCCTTCACTCGAACACTCTACACCACTCCTTTCCATGGCTCTCTCCTTTACTCCGTTCTACGACACTTCACTCTACAGCTCTCTGCTCCACTCTACAGCACTCTACTCTATGGTACGCCACTCTGTGACACTCTGACACTCTATGCCACTCTATGCCACTGTACGCCACTCTATGACCCTTCACTCGGACACTCTACACCACTCCTCTCTATGGCTCTCTCCTTTACTCCGTTCTACAACACTTCACTCTACAGCTCTCTGCTCCACTCTACAGCTCTCTACTCTATGGTACGCCACTCTATGCCACTCCACTCTATGACCCATCACTCGGACACTCTACAGCACTCTAATCTATGGTATGCCACTGTACGTCACTCCATTCTACTCTACGACCCTTCACTCGGACACTCTACAGCACTCTAATCTATGGTATGCCACTGTACGTCACTCCATTCTACTCTACGACCCTTCACTCGGACACTCTACACCACTCCTCTCCATGGCTCTCTCCTTTACTCCGTTCTGCGACACTTCACTCTACAGCTCTCTGCTCCACTCTACAGCTCTCTACTCTATGGTATGTCACTCTATTCCACTGTACGCCACTCCACTCTACTCCACTCTGACCCTTCACTCGGACACTCTACACCACTCCTCTCCATGGCTCTCTCCTTTACTCCATTCTACGACACTTCACTCTACAGCTCTCTGCTCCACTCTACAGCTCTCTACTCTGTGGAACGCCACTCTATTCCACTTTATGCCACTCCACTCTATGACCCTTCACTCGGACACTCTACACCACTCCTCTCTATGGCTCTTTTACTCCGTTCTACGACACTTCACTCTACAGCTCTCTGCTCCACTCTACAGCACTCTACTCTATGGTACGCCACTCTGTGCCACTGTATGCCACTCCATTGTACTCCACCCTATGACCCTTCACTCGGACACTCTACACCGCTCCTCTCCATGGCTCTATCCTTTACTCTGTTCTACGACACTTCACTCTAAAACTCTCTACTCTATGGTACTCCACTCTATGCCACTGTATGCCACTCCACTCTATGACCCTTCACTCTGACACTCTACACCACTCTACTCTATGGTACGCCACTCTATGCCACTGTACGTCACTCCATTCTACTCCACTCTATGACCCTTCACTCGGACACTCTACACCACTCCTCTCCATGGCTCTCTCCTTTACTCCGTTCTACGACACTTCACTCTACAGCTCTCTGCTCCACTCTACAGCTCTCTACTCTATGGTACGCCACTCTGACACTCTGTGCCACTGTACATCACTCCATTCTCCTCCACCCTATGACCCTTCACTTGGACGCTCTACACCACTCCTCTCTATGGCTCTCTCTTTTACTCCGTTCTACGACACTTCACTCTACAGCTCTCTACTCTATGGTACGCTACTGCATGCCACTCCACTCTATGACTCTTTGCTCGGACACTCTACAGTACTCTACTCTATGGTACGCCACTCTGACACTCCACTGCACGCCTTTAACTTTTAGCCATTCTGAACAGTAGCCACCTGGTGTACAGCATGGATAAAACACACTGGTAAAGCCAATAGCTCTCGCATGGAGAAGACCTATTAGCTTTGCAAGTGCTTTGGAAGTTCTGATGGCGCCAGTAAAACTACGGACCATTGTAATCTGTGCTTAAACTAACCCTTGTTATGACCCCCCCCCCTGCAGAATGTGATGAAGGGCCCCTGGGTCTTCCGTAGCTGAAAGGCATTCATTGACACGGGCTGAATGGGGGCTTACTGGAGGGTTGGGCCCCATGAACGGTTGCCCTCCAACCCCCCCCACACTGCAGGTGCTCCAGGGGTCTGCATTACTCCCCTGCGGCAATCTCATCTGGAGCTTATGCGCTGCACAGCAGTGGACTCACCTGACGCTTGGCAGCTTTTATTTACAAATTGGTTTGACATTGTTACCCGTGTTAGACCTGGCAGACCTCTGCATACAACACCCTCTGGTGTTACACAGGACAGGTAGTCAGAGGTTTAATTGCACTATGTGTGAGCTGGAATCCTGGCTTGCCCACTTGACTTAATGGTGTGATTTTAGTCAAATGACTTTACTTTGTTGTATCTGAATTACCTCAGTGACCTGCACATAATTCATTTGAAGATGGCCCCATACAAGCCCTCCACCTATCCTTTAACAGTGAATAGCCTGTGTTGTTACTCCACCTATAGCAATAACACTGGCCCTGATGTCAAGGACCCCTAATGTTTGGTTCAGTGCGTTCACTCAGCATCTGTGTCAGAAGGGAAGGGACAGATTTGTCTGGGTAAATAGTATTATTTGTTCAAAAGTGTTTATTTCTGCTACCTCTGCCGGTTTTACTGTGGACTCTCTGTGTTTCAGACAGCTTGGCCTTTTAAAGTGGTGATTTTTTTTAATTTCGTTTTTGCAGTGACTGTGTGAATTACCATGCTAGTTTGTGGCACATGACTTAGTTACCCCCCAGGCCCCACCCCCTCTTTTCTAAGTAAAAAGGTTACATACATCTTGCAGAGTGTGTTTTTAGAAGACTGTTTAATCTGTTTCTGTGATTTAAATTGTGTTTAGAAACTGTCTGCTCCCCCTGTTTTTTGCCTTTAAAAAAGCCACTTTTCTGAGCGCGCGACCAGCAGTATTCCAGTGTTTGTTTTTTAAAACAAGCTCTCCCTTACCTGGAAAGTAGACTCTGCTAGCTTGGAAGTGTGGATTCAGCCTGGCTGTATCCAAGGAGATTCTGAATAGAGCAGCAGCTGCCTCCTCCCTGGCCACAGGGACTGGACTTCAGTTAACTTGCTCCTTATATAAGTTCCTATTGGTTGTTGCATATGTTGTTGTGATAGGTTGTTGGGAGCTGGTCTTTCCATTGGTTGCTGGTTCTAGGGCTGGGGCTGTGATTAGTGGTCAGAATTAGGGGTATGAATGGTGATTAGGGCTGGGTCTTCTATTAGTTGTTTGAATCAGGGGTACAAATCTGATTGGTTAGGGTTAGGACCAAGTTTCTATTGGCCAGTCGGGCTACTTAAGCGTAGAACTCAGCCCGGGCGTCGAGGTTAAGGGCAGTTGCTTGTTTGGGCCTGTTCGGGACACGTAGGGACTATGGCCTAGGGCCAGAAATGCTGCCCAATTCTCAATTGCAAAAACAACAGAAGATGGACGGAATGCTGAACAAATCAAACATTCACCCCAGTCACAGATCTGGGTTTAATCCATCAGTTTTTTTGCTTGCCATGCCATTCCAGCTCATACCCAGCCATATGCAAATCAGTCTTGACCCTGTTCCCCATGGGAACAGTCCAGCCCGAACTGCCAGGCCAAGTTCTCCCTGGACCAGAAACAAGCACCCTGGGACCGGTTTCAGGGTATCACCCTTCATTAGCCAGGCTAGCTTGAATCTGGTGGCATAGCAAGCACGGGACCCATGTCTGGGCATACCCTTCCCACTTGGGGCGACAAATGCAAAAACAACAGAACAAAAAAAATAAAACTGATGGATTAAACCCAGATCTGTGACTGGGGGTGAATGTTTGATTTGGTCTACATTCCGTCCATCAACTATTCTTTTTGCATTTGTCGCCCCAAGTGGGAAGGGTATGCCCAGACGTGGGTCCCGTGTTCACTATGCCACCAGATTCAAGCTAGCCTGGCTGAAGAGGGGTGATACCCCGAAACCGGTCCCGGGATGCTTGTTTTTGGTCCAGGGAGGACCTGGCCTGGCAGTTCGGGCTGGACTGTTCCCGTGAGGAACAGGGTCAAGGCTGATTTGCATATGGCTGGGTCCAAACTGGAATGGCATGGTGAGCAAAAAAACTGATGGATTAAACCCAGATCTGTGACTGGGGGTGAATGTTTGATTTGGTCTACATTCCGTCCATCAATTGTTCTTTTTCCAATTCTCAATTGACCAGGAATGATTACGGTCTCTACACATCCATCAACATGGAAACACATTATCTGCAAAGACATCCAACTCATGCATCACAAACTGATGGCAGACAGCTTGCAATGTCCCATCACCCAACACAATACCCCTTATACAACACATACACATATCCTCCACAACTACAACTGTCAAACACCTTCATTCTCACAGCAAACACTACTTTTTCCATCCCACTAACACAACCTGCCATCTCCCACACAACACAAACCCACAGTATACATTTCTCTCAGCCTTCCAGATACACACTCCCTGTTCGTACTAACCAACAACACTAATCTCTGTTTGCTCCACACACACCACCTTTCATCATAACAATGCCTAAACCCAGCCTTCCAACACACCATCTACAAACACCCTTCCCCTCTCTTCACCAATTATGCACAACCATACAATCCCCACACTTCACTCCACCACACATATTACCTCTTCCAGTCATCACAACTAACACTAACTCCCCTGACGCACATCCATCGCCTCTTACACACCTTGCACATTTATCTCCAAAACACATCAACACCCCATCTAACACTCTAATTCCACTCACCAGCACTAACTCACATACAAATCCCTCACCAAAAACAACTACATCAATATCCCCTCTCACTATTCCACAAAAACAATACAGACCACACACATCAGCACATCAAATCAACACAAACTTTCATTATACTTATCGTCACACCCACTCCCACCCTTAGGACTACACAAAGAATACAAGTCCCGTCCTATCTCCACCCCTACTTTCTCACTCTTCACAAAAACACCTACCACAAGCACCCCAACCCAGCAACTTTCATTCATCCGCCTCTCATCCATTGCACAATTTAGAGCCTTACATCATGATCCACATGCTCCTCCACCACCCCTAACCTATACTCCATCCACACTAAACAGACACAAACAAAATAAAAAACATGCCACTCATAGCAACCTCGCATCCCCTTGTCTATTACATAATAAGGCTACCCTACAAAAAACAGTACACTCTTCATGCCTCTCTCAGCCACCAAGTCCACCACCCACACACACACACACACAGACCCAACAAAATGCATCCTTAACCTACTGGAAGGGGAACACTATGTTGAAAAATAAGACTATGGTGAGCCTCACGCAGTTATCACAACTAGCAACACTCCTGCTTCAAGCTCACATTATACTACTTACCCTTCTCCTAAACAAAACAACACTACCACTAACACACCTTTTCTAAACTGCCAGCTCATAAATGCTTGATCACTCTCAAAAAACAAGCACCACATCTACGACCTGCTCACAGACACACAAACTGACTTTGAGCGACCTCTGACCTGTTTTTGGTCTGGAGCTCGCCCCCCACGTCCGCAGCACCACCCTGCTGTCTCCGTGTCCCTGACCCCCGCCCACGCTGCTGCTAGCATGTTCGAGGCCCTCCTCCACCCGCAGGCCTCCTCCTGCGCCTCACCCCTGGTGTCTAGTGGGCTTCTGGTAAGCGTCGCTAGACTTGTGTGCATTGTGCCGTTTTCGCCGTATCCTTTAACTGTATTCTGCTTTCTGCGCCTTGCTTCCCAGTGCTTCTGCCCCAATTTGTGCCATTTTTAATTGCTGTATTCTGCTTGTGTTGTGCCGTTTAGTGTATTTGTGACTGTACTGTGTATCTTGTCATTGCCTTGTGCCTTTTTTCACTTTTTGTGCTTTCTCCGCTTGTTTTCGCCCCTTGGGTGCTCCCCTTTGCCACTTTCCCCTGCCGCTGCCTCCCGGCGGCCCGCCCCCCTCGTGCCCCCATTCGCCGCTCCCTCCTGCCTCCCAGCTGCTCCTCCCTCCCCCCTCCCTTCTTAATGGCTGGCGCTGTGCGTCCGCGCCGGAGGCGTGCCAGAGGCAAGCCCGTCTGCGCCTGGACTGCGCCCTGCGCCACCCCCCCCTCCCCCCCCCCCCCTGGTCCGCACGTCCCCCGCACCACTAGACTTTGCTACTCGGCCAGCAAACTCACCGCCCTCAACCCCGGCTCCTCCTCAGCCTGCTTCCAGGCCACACCGAAGCACACCAAAGGACCCTTCTCCTGCCGCGCCTGCAACTTCACCTGCAACAGAACAAGGAAGCCTGCAACAACCAACACCAACCACCTCCACTGCATTCTCCTCAACACACGCTCCACACGAAAGCACGCCATCGAGCTCTGGGACCTGCTCGACACCACCGCCCCAGACGTAGCCTTCCTGACCGGAACCTGGTGGAACGACTCCTCGGCCCCAGACATCGCCATCGCCATCCCTGACGGCTACAAGATCACCAGAAGAGATCGCACCAACTGAATCGGAGGAGGAATAGCCATCGTCCACAAATCCACCCTCAAGATCCACACCCACACGGACGACACCCTCAGGACAGCTGAACACCTTCATTTCCGGATCCACACGGACCCCAACACAACCCTCAGAGGAACCCTCATCTACCGACCACCAGGACCAAGAGCCCCCTTCAGTGACACCATTGCCGACCTCACAAGCACCCACGCCCTCGCCTCTACGGACTACATCCTCCTTGGAGACTTCAACTTCCACCTGGAGAACAACAACGATGACAACACCGCATCCCTGACCACCAACATCTCCAACCTCGGACTCAGACAACTGGTCAACACACCCACCCACATCGCCGGCCACACGCTCGATCCAGTCTTCACTGCTAGCAACCACATCTCCTTCAACCACACCACCGAACTCCACTGGACCGACCACCACTGCGTCCACTTCACATTCAAAAAACACACCGAGCACCACCGCACCCCACTACCTCCTCACTGCCGCTGGAGCAAAGTCACCGAAGACCAACTAACCAGCACCCTCGCCCAGAACCCGCCTACCGACCCCACCGACCCGGACACCGCCGCCATCAACCCCCAACAGTGGATCCTCAACTGCGCCAACACCCTCGCTCCACTCAAGAGGCCCACCGTCAACCAAGAAAAGAAAAAAGCAGCCTGGTTCACAGACTAACTCATCACTTCCAAACACACCTGCCAGAAACTTAAGAAGAAATGGCTTCTCGAACGCACACATGACAGCCTGTCAAAACACAAGGAAGCCACCCGCAAGCACCACCAACTAATCCGACTCGCCAAACGCTCCCACTTCACAGAACGCCTAAATAACAACGCACACAACAGCAAGGAGCTCTTCTGCATCGTGAAGGAGCTCTCAAACCCCAGCGCCAACGTCAACGACGTTCCACCATCCCAGAAACTCTGCGACACACTGTCCACCTTCTTCTACCAGAAGATCGCCGCCATCCACGACAGCCTTAACACTACACCTCCGCCAGACCCCACCCCCGACAACTCCCCCGACGCCGACCGCCTTACCACCTGGAACCACGTAGATGACGCCGAAACTCGAAATATCATGAACTCCATCCATTCAGGATCCCCCTCAGACCCCTGCCCACATCACATCTACAACAAAGCCGACTCCACCATCGCCCCCCAACTTCGAAAGATCATCAACCTATCCTTCAACACCGCGACTTTCCCGGACAGCTGGAAACACGCCGATATCCAAGCCCTCCTCAAGAAACCCAAGGCTGACCTCAACGACCTCAAAAACTTCCGTCCGATCTCCCTCCTCCCCTTCCCAGCGAAGGTCATCGAGAAGATCGTCAACGCCCAGCTCACCCACTACCTCGAGGACAACTCCATCCTGGACCCCTCCCAATCCGGCTTCAGACGCAATCACAGCACCGAGACTGTGCTCCTCACCGCCACAGATGACATCAGACAGCAAATGGACAACGGCAAAACTTCAGCCCTCATCCTCCTGGACCTCTCCGCTGCCTTCGATACGGTCTGCCACCGCACCCTACTAACACGCCTCCACGAAGCCGGAATACAAGACAAAGCCCTCAACTGGATCTCATCTTTCCTCCCCCGCAGAACCCAGAGAATTCGACTCTCACCCTTCCGCTCCGAAGCCACTAACCTCATCTGCGGCGTCCCCCAATGCTCCTCACTAAGCCCGACGCTGTTTAACGTCTACATGGCACCCCTCGCACAACTGGCCCGTCAGCACAACCTCAGCATTCTCTCCTACGCCGACGACACCCAGCTCATCCTCTCCCTCACCAAAGAGCCACACACCGCCAAAGCCAACCTCCATGAGGGATTGAAATTAATTGCCGAGTGGATGAGAAACAGCCGCCTGAAATTAAACTCCGACAAGACGGAGGTCCTCATCCTCGGACGCACCCTCTCGGCCTGGGACGACTTCTGGTGGCCCACCACACTGGGACCCCCCCCCCCCCCCTACACCAGCCAACCACGCACGCAACCTCGGCTTCATCCTCGACCCCGCTCTCACCATGTCCAAGCAGGTCAACGCAGTCTCCTCCTCCTGCTTCAACACCCTCTGCATGCTTCGTAGAATCTACAAGTGGATCCCGACGGAAACCAGAAAAACAGTGACCCAGGCCCTCGTCAGCAGCAGACTTGACTACGGCAACGCACTCTACACAGGCATCCCAGCAAAAGACATCCAACGACTCCAACGCATCCAGAACGCCTCCGCCCACTTGATCCTCGACGTACCCCGCCGATGCCACATCTCCCACCACCTGAAGGACCTCCACTGGCTCCCCGTGGACAAAAGATCACCTTTAAACTCCTTACCCACGCGCACAAAGCACTCCACAACGCCAGACCCGCCTACCTGAACCAAAGACTCAACTTCTACGTCCCCTCCCGCCAACTCCGCTCTGCCAACCTCTCCCTCGCCATCGTTTCCCGAGTCCAACGCAAGACCTCCGGCGGCAGATCCTTCTCCTACCTCGCCGCCAAGACCTGGAACTCCCTCCCGACCCCCCTGCGCCAGACCCAGGACCTCCTCACCTTCAGGAGACTCCTCAAGACCTGGCTCTTTGACCAATAGCAGCCACACCCCCCTCACACCCCTCAGCGCCTTGAAACCCTAACGGGAACGTAGCGCGCTTTAGAAATTTACTGATTGATTGATTGATTGACTATTCATAACGGAATCCTGGTTGGGAGATGACATGGCCCCAGTGTTGCACGAAGCCCTTCCCCCGGGCTATCAAACCATCACACAAAACTGTATAGACAAGAGAAGAGGTGGACTAGGTGGACTAGCTGCCTATTCAAACAGGCAATACACCTCAGAAAAACAGACAACATCTCCATACAAGGTTGTGAAGCCCTCCTCACCAGATGCCACCCTACTCCAACTTCCTCCTGTAACTTTCTCCTCCTTTACAGACCTCCACCTAACAACTCCACATTCTGAGATTCTTTTCTAGACACAGGGGGTTATTCTAACTTTGGAGGAGTGTTAATCCGTCCCAAAAGTGACGGTAAAGTGACGGATATACCACCAGCCGTATTACGAGTTCCATAGGATATAATGGACTCGTAATACGGCTGGTGGTAAATCCGTCACTTTACCGTCACTTTTGGGATGGATTAACACCTCCTCCAAAGTTAGAATAACCCCCACAGTCTCAAACCTTATTACACTATACTCCAACCTATGCATTCTTGGGGATCTAAACATTTGGTTTGACAAATCCAATATGCCCCATCCAAAACCTATCACCGCTGGCCTAGTCGCATTGAACCTACATCAGATTGTACACAATCACACACACATCGCTGGACACATCCTAGATGTAATTTTTACTAAGCCTGAACTAGTTACCGTTCATAGTATCACACCAATCACTTGGTCAGACCACCATTTGATAACTTTCCGACATACAACTCCACAAATCAACACACCCCACAACTACTTACATACATGCACCTATCGACCATGGAGCACAATCAATTTGAATGACTTAAAAACACAACTAACAGCCAACCCAGATCTAGATACAATGAATTCTGTGCCAAAACGTTATGAGTGGCTACAGGAAGCTTTTGATACCCTAATACCACTCAGAAAAACTAAACACGACAAAAGAAAACCAACACCTTGGAGAAACACAGAACTTAAAAAGATAAAGCAACAAATCAGAAAGTTGCAGCGGACCTGGCTCAAAACAAACAGTCAAGACAAATTGCAGCTACACAAACTTAACAGAATATACAAATCATCAATCAAAAAAGCTAAAAAAAAAAGGTACTACTCAGACAGAATTCAAAATGCTAACTCTACAACCAATGAATTTTATAAAATTCTCAATGAATTTCGAAAACCTACATGCATGGAAGGAAGTCATCCCACTACTCAAGATTTCACAAACAAATTGGCAACTCACTACACAACCAAGGCAGACACATTGGACTCCTATTTAAAACAGAAGAAAACCATCAGCACCAACCCCTTTCCTAAAATACCCTCTAAGAATAAACCAACCCAGCCTCTACAGTCCTTCCAACAAATATCCCAAGGTGAAATTATGGATTTGGTCAATGCAAGCAGGCCTTCCGGTTGCCTTTCGGTCCCTTGTCCACCATAAATCTTCAAGAACATTCTTCTGTCTACTTCTGCTGCCACACCTGCAAGAAGAATCATCAACAACTCTTTAACTACAGGAACTTTTCCTGTAGACCTGAAAAAGGCATACATACGACCGTTATTAAAGAAAACAAACCTAGACCCGCAAGACCCCAACAACTACAGACCATTCACAAATGGACCTTTCCTGGGAAAACTGATAGAAAGAGCAGCATTCGTCCAGATGTCACAATTCATTGAAGACAATTCTATACTTTCAGACTTCCAAACTGGATTCCGCCCAGGAAGAGGCACTGAATCGGCACTCATAGCAATCTGGGATGATCTTAAAAACACAGTCGACCGCAATGGAGTTGCTGCACTACTTCTCTTGGACCTCTCAGCTGCCTTTGATACGGTTGACCATAACACCCTAATTCAAAGACTCCACGAAGCCGGCATACAAGGGACTGCTCTCGACTGGATTACTTCCTATCTTCAAAAAAGAACTAATATCATCTACTCACCGCCCTTCTCATCCAAACCCCACCTCACAAAAGCAGGGGTCCCCCAAGGATCAATCATCTCACCTTTGCTTTTCAACATCTACATGATATCTTTACCAGAACTGATCAATGATTTCCATCTCACATGCTACAACTATGCAGATGACACACAAATACTACTTACATTAGAAGACCCCAAAAACATTGAAAACTCACAAATCTTCAGTTGCCTCAGAGCCGTTGATCAGTGGATGACCTGGAGCCATCTCAAACTAAATACCTCCAAAGCAGAAATACTCATATGTGGTGACTGGAAAAGTTATGACCCTCTGTGCATCTGGCCTAATGATCTTGGACCACCTCCTCAATTATCCAAAGAAGTTAAAAACCTAGGAATCACCATGGATTCCAAGTTAACTATGAATGCCCAAGTAGACAAATTAGCACGCACAAGCTTCATCACCTTAGAGACTTTACGACGCACCTTCCCCCACCTCGGATTTCCACACAAGGTGCAAGCTACTGTCTCACCTGTACCATCCAAAGTGGATTACGCCAATGGCCTCTACCATGGATCATCTCTATCTATTATGAAAAAACTACAGCGTATCCAGAACTCCGCAGCCAGGCTACTATTACATGTAAAGCCGCAAGCCCACATCTCCCCTGCCTTGAGAGCACTACACTGGCTACCCGTTGCCAGAAGATGCACTTTCAAGCTGCTTTGTATCACACACAAAGATATACATGGAACATGACTTTTTATCAGAAACAAAATAACCAAATACATCCAACAAAGAAACCTCCGCTCAAGATTGGCACCCCGCCTTAGAACACCACCTTACAAGAAAAAGACTATAGGTGGTACATCCTTCTCCGTTCAAGCAGCCAAAATATGGAATTCATTACCCCCAACTATAAGAGCCACAGATAACTTTCTTCTCTTCAGAAAACTACTCAAGAGTTGGCTCTTTCCTTCATAACCACCATATTCATACAACTATGGATTGCATATGCATATGTTGATAAATATTTTTCTGATTATGTGTATATTTTTAGTTATGTATAGTTTCTTTAGAAAATATGTATCGCTACTATGTCTTAACAATAAAATACACACACACACTCTTTAAACCTGTTTGACTAAGTATATTTACCCATGGTTCTAATTATGTATTGTATGTACATATATGTGTGCATATGTGTGTGTATTCATGTGTATGTGTGTGTGTGTATATATATATATATATATATATATGTATGTATGTGTATATGTTGTTTCTGTGCTTGGCATGTTCGTGGATCATTGCATGGCTCCTGGGTGGGTTGTTATACTAGATATCTATGAATTCCTGCTCTCATCTTATCACACTTATTTACTCATCATCATATGTCATGTCTCTATCAAAATATCCTCCATTCTCACTCTGACTCATCCCAAATCCATTCTACTACTTTCACCTCCTAAATATCTCTGCCTAAGCTCTTCCCTCCGCTTCCACATCTAACTCCCCAAACCTCACTCTACTACCGTGACCTCCCACACAACCCTACTAAATTCTCCCTCATTTATCTCACCCTGCTACTATGCTCTCCCTAACCCTTCCACAGACGCTTCCCTCGTCCATCCCCCTTTACTCATCCCAAGCCTTTAGGTTGAGTAAATGAAGGATATACTCCCAATTAACACTTCTGGATTTCTTTCCTCCTCCACCCCTCCATTACTCCAGTCAATCTAACTAACAAACTCTCATATCCGCGGCTTAAATGAACTCATAATAATACTAAAACTGTACTCATTATTTACCGATACTAATCCATCACTAATTCTTGATGGGTTCCAGAGTAGCGTGCTACTCGCCGAAAAGCGCTTTGACGCCTCGTCAGGGGTAGTAGGCACTATATAAATACTATTACAATTACAATAAATGTTTCTAAATTCATGTATAGATACTTTATTTGTAAATAAATGACAGTGCAGTGATAAAGTAATGAACTATATTGAAACACTTCCAAGTGATGAGAGACCTGTTTTATTTTGCTTTATTTTCCATCGTGGTCGCCTCGTGAAGGCTCTGAGCTTGTTTTGAGTCTCTGGGATGTCGCAGAGCACTGACTCGGCTTTGGCTGCAGAGTCCTTTAAAGGAATGGGCAAAGTCGGCACTTGCTCGGGCCCAACCTTCAAGAAAGGAAGTGATCCCCCAGCTCTTGCGTGAATGATAAAATAAAGCAATAAACAGGGTTCAGTGGGCCCCTCAGGCCTCTTGGCCCTGGTGCCACTGCACCTGCTGCACACTTGAAGCTATGCCTCTGCGCACTCGTTCTTCCTCTCACCCTCTGGGCCTCTGTCACTCTGACTGGCTTCACACCCATTCTGACTTTCCCGTTCTTTATGCTTTCTTTTAATCATTTGTAGAGAGCCGCAGACTGAAGAAGCTTTGTCTACATCACCCCCGCTGAAGGTGTGCAGGGGGCGGGGGCTGACGACGCCCCTGCGTAGGCTCTTCACCATGTCAGGGTTAGAGAAGAGCACAGAACCAACATAATGTGCCTCAAATGTCCAACATCTCCTCTGTGGGACCAACAGCTTGGCCCCGGCTGTCAGCTGATGACCCCCAGTCAGCGTGAGGCACCGATATCGATATGTTGTGATCACCCCACAAGTACGGGCATGCTTACATCTAGTCAGCACATGAACCAGGACCTGCACGGTCTAGCGCCTTGGTCCTGCGGTTCTGGCCTCCGATGAGGCTCTGTGATTGCTTGACATGCAGTGCTTGTTGAATCTTCCTCTCTCTGAATTGCAGGAGGCCGTGAACAGCTTCAAGCAGGCGTTGTCTCTGCTGCACCCCCCGGAGACCAGGCCAAAGCTGACCCGAGAGTCAGCCGAGATCTTCTACCTCCTGGGCCTCTGCTACATGGACCAGGTGAACCTGCTGAAGGTCTGTCACAGAGCGTGTTTAACTGTTTGTATGTTTAGTTAGTGCAGCAACTCTGCCTGTAGAGATCGTGAGTGTAGTGCCTAGTGCATGCCACTCTGCCTGTAGAGATCATGAGTGTAGTGCCTAGTGCATGCGACACTGCCTGTACCAATCGTGAGTGTAGTGCCTAGTGCAGGCAACTCTGCCTGTAAAGATCAGGAGTGTAGCACCTAGAGCAGGCAACTGTACTTCTTAAACATCACGAGTATAGTGCTTAGTGCATGCAACTATACCCCTCAAACATCACGAGTATAGTGCTTAGTGCATGCAATTGTACCTCTCAAACATCACGAGTATAGTGCTTAGTGCATGCAATTGTACCTCTCAAACATCACGAGTATAGTGCTTAGTGTATACAAGTGTTCTGTACCCCTCAAACATCACGAGTATAGTGCTTAGTGCATGCAATTGTACCTCTCAAACATCACGAGTATAGTGCTTAGTGTATGCAATTGTACCTCTCAAACATCACGAGTATAGTGCTTAGTGCATACAAGTGTACTGTACCTTTCAAACATCACGAGTATAGTGCTTAGTGCATACAAGTGTACTGTACCTCTCAAACATCACGAGTATAGTGCTTAGTGCATACAAGTGTACCTCTCAAACATCACAAGTATAGTGCTTAGTGCATACAAGTGTACCTCTCAAACATCACGAGTATAGTGCTTAGTGCATACAAGTGTACCTCTCAAACATCACGAGTATAGTGCTTAGTGCATGCAACTGTACCTCTCAAACATCACGAGTATAGTGCTTAGTGCATGCAAGTGTTCTGTACCCCTCAAACATCACGAGTATAGTGCTTAGTGCATACAAGTGTACCTCTCAAACATCACGAGTATAGTGCTTAGTGCATGCAACTGTACCTCTCAAACATCACGAGTATAGTGCTTAGTGCATGCAAGTGTTCTGTACCCCTCAAACATCACGAGTATAGTGCTTAGTGCATACAAGTGTACCTCTCAAACATCACGAGTATAGTGCTTAGTACATGCAACTGTACCTCCGACAGACCTTCTTAAAGCTATCTACAGTCTGCAGATACGTCCCCAAAATGGCAGGTATCGCCGACAGCCCCACAAACTCGGATTGAAAGTCCGAGCTGCAGAAGAAGTCCCAGAAGCGACCTGGAGACTGAGTGCAGATGCGCTCTCCTCCAGGAGCCAGTCCTGAGACCCTTTCACATTGAGATCCAGGAGTTCAGGTAAATCTGGTCATTCGCACCAGAGGTCCAAGCAGGGGTCGCCACTGAGAGTCGCATGATGCCCTGGGTACCCCTCGACCTCGGAGCGCACCCCCAGATTGATTCTGCGACCTCCTGCCTCAGCGCACAGCCGCCGCAGATGAAACGCCGTGTCTGAAGGATGGAGCTGCTGTTCTGGGTACACACCAATCCCACGGGGACCCACTGGGACCCACTAGAGGAGACCTACTGGATGCCCCACTGGAGGACCTCCAGGCCCCACCCACTGGGCCCCACTGGAGGACCTCCAGGCCCCACCCACTGGGCCCCACTGGGCCCCACTGGAGGACCTCCAGGCCCCACCCACTGGGCCCCACTGGAGGACCTCCAGGCCCCACCCACTGGAGGACCTCCAGGCCCCACCCACTGGGACCCACTGGAGGACCTCCAGGCCCCACCCACTGGGCCCCACTGGAGGACCTCCAGGCCCCACCCACTGGGACCCGCTGGAGACCTCCAGGACCCACCCACTGGGCCCCACTGGAGGACCCACTGGGAGCCACTGGAGGACCTCGAGGCACCACTGGGACCCACTGGAGGACGTCGAGGCCCACGGGAAGACCCGCTGAAGGACCTCCAGGCCCCACCCACTGGGCCCCACTGGAGGACCTCCAGGCCCCAAGGCTTCAAGGCGTCAGATTATCAGAGAGCGGATCTGTCCTGATGCCGACCGTCCCACTTGACCTGCATCTGAGGTCCACCCATCAATGTGCCTGGTGCCGAGACCAGCACCGCATGCCCGAGCCTTGGCATTGCACCAGTGCCATCGACGCCAGATCCAGATCCGATAGTTCTATGAGATTCAGAAGATCAACAACTCCGTGAACAAGGTCACTACAGGTTCTCAGACCCGGAACTGGGCTGTGAGAATGAGGACGATGATGGCATGTACGAAGAGCCCAACACGTTTGGACACTTCCTCAAACCTCCGAACCCTGTGGCCACCGAAGCATAGGCCGCTTTGCAAGTGTGGTCAGCAGGGCAGCGGAAGTACTTGATTTACCACTGCCCCTGGAGGACCCCACAACCAACGTCCTGACAGACGCCCTCCACACTACAGCGCCCACCCAGCGGCCGGTACTCCCCTCACCAATGTACTGGTGGGCACCTAGGTGAGACCAGGATCCCACCTCCCCCGAGGTGAGTGAGCAGACAGATGGCAACTGGCACAGGCCCGCCCCCAGGAGCCCAGATTTCTTAGCTCAGCACCGTACCCCGAAGAGTCTGGCATCGTCACGCCACCTCAGCCCAAACCCATTCCCTACCACCCCACCTAACAGGGAATTCAAAAGAATAGACAAACTTCTGAAGACTGACTCTCAGTGTAAGCCTGGGGATGTATCCGCACACCTTGATGGACAAGGTGGCAGATGTCATCCCAGCCGTCCCAGAGTATGTCACACAAACCCTCCAACTTCTGATCCTCGATGGCAGAAATGCTGCATTCTGGTCTGGACACACTGTGGGAGCATTGTGGTTCTTAGAAGCCACACTAGCATTCGCTTGTTGAGCTATTCATTGGACATCCAGCAGTCTCTTATGGTCGCGCCATTTGATTGTTCAAAGGCTGATTCAGCACTCCAGAAATTTAAAGATAGCCTAGCCACCGAGGACCCTCTAGTGCTAGGTCAACCTGTACTTCAGGTCCCCCCAATAACAGCCCCCCTCCAGGCCTCGGTAGGGGATACCTGAATAGGCAACACCAATACAGGCCTGTGAGAAAGTAGCCTCTTTCTAGCCTTGTTACCCCCACTTTTGGCCTGTTTGTGAGTGTATGTCAGGGTGTTTTCACTGTCTCACTGGGATCCTGCTAGCCAGGGCCCAGTGCTCATAGTGAAAACCCTATGTTTTCAGTATGTTTGTTATGTGTCATTGGGACCCTGCTAGTCAGGACCCCAGTGCTGATAAGTTTGTGGCCTATATGTATGTGTTCCTTGTGTGGTGCCTAACTGTCTCACTGAGGCTCTGCTAACCAGAACCTCAGTGGTTATGCTCTCTCATTTCTTTCAAATTGTCACTAACAGGCTAGTGACCAATTTTACCAATTTACATTGGCTTACTGGAACACCCTTATAATTCCCTAGTATATGGTACTGAGGTACCCAGGGTATTGGGGTTCCAGGAGATCCCTATGGGCTGCAGCATTTCTTTTGCCACCCATAGGGAGCTCTGACAATTCTTACACAGGCCTGCCACTGCAGCCTGAGTAAAATAACGTCCACGTTATTTCACAGCCATTTTACACTGCACTTAAGTAACTTATAAGTCACCTATATGTCTAACCTTTACCTGGTAAAGGTTAGGTGCAAAGTTACTTAGTGTGAAGGCACCCTGGCACTAGCCAAGGTGCCCCCACATTGTTCAGGGCCAATTCCCCGGACTTTGTGAGTGCGGGGACACCATTACACACGTGCACTACATATAGGTCACTACCTATATGTAGCTTCACAATGGTAACTCCGAATATGGCCATGTAACATGTCTATGATCATGGAATTGCCCCTTCTATGCCATCCTGGCATAGTTGGCACAATCCCATGATCCCAGTGGTCTGTAGCACAGACCCTGGTACTGCCAAACTGCCCTTCCTGGGGTTTCACTGCAGCTGCTGCCAACCCCTCAGACAGGCATCTGCCCTCCTGGGGTCCAGCCAGGCCTGGCCCAGGATGGCAGAACAAAGGACTTCCTCTGAGAGAGGGGGTTACACCCTCTCCCTTTGGAAAATGGTGTGAAGGCAGGGGAGGAGTAGCCTCCCCCAGCCTCTGGAAATGCTTTCTTGGGCACAGATGTGCCCAATTCTGCATAAGCCAGTCTACACCGGTTCAGGGGACCCCTTAGCCCTGCTCTGGCGCGAAACTGGACAAAGGAAAGGGGAGTGACCACTCCCCTGACCTGCACCTCCCCTGGGAGGTGTCCAGAGCTCCTCCAGTGTGCTCCAGACCTCTGCCATCTTGGAAACAGAGGTGCTGCTGGCACACTGGACTGCTCTGAGTGGCCAGTGCCACCATGTGACGTCAGAGAATCCTTCTGATAGGCTCCTTCAGGTGTTGCTAGCCTATCCTCTCTCCTAGGTAGCCAAACCCTCTTTTCTGGCTATTTAGGGTCTCTGTCTCTGGGGAAACTTTAGATAACGAATGCAAGAGCTCATCCGAGTTCCTCTGGATCTCTCTCTTCACCTTCTGCCAAGGAATCGACTGCTGACCGCGCTGGAAGCCTGCAACACTGCAACAAAGTAGCAAAGACGACTACTGCAACTCTGTAACGCTGATCCTGCCGCCTTCTCGACTGTTTTCCTGGTGGTGCATGCTGTGGGGGTAGTCTGCCTCCTCTCTGCACTAGAAGCTCCGAAGAAATCTCCTGTGGGTCGACGGAATCTTCCCCCTGCAACCGCAGGCACCAAAAAGCTGCTTTACCGGTCCCTTGGGTCTCTTCTCAGCACGACGAGCGAGGTCCCTCGAATCCAGCAACTCTGTCCAAGTGGCCCCCACAGTCCAGTGACTCTTCAGTCCAAGTTTGGTGGAGGTAAGTCCTTGCCTCACCTCGCTAGACTGCATTGCTGGGAACCGCGACTTTTGCAGCTACTCTGGCCTCCGTGCACTTCCGGCGGAAATCCTTTGTGCACAGTGCAGCCTGGGTCCACGGCACTCTAAACTGCATTGCACGACCTCCTAAGTTGTTCTCCGGCGACGTGGGACTCCTTTGTGTAACTTCGGGTGAGCACCGTTTCACGCATCCTCGTAGTGCCTGTTTCTGGCACTTCTCCGGGTGCTACCTGCTGCTAAGAGGGCTCCTTGTCTTGCTCGATGTCCCCTCTACCTCCTGGTCCAATTTGCGACCTCCTGGTCCCTCCTGGGCCACAGCAGCGTCCAAAAACGCTAACCGCACGATTTGCAGCTAGCAAGGCTTGTTGGCGTTCTTTCGGCGGGAAAACACTTCTGCACGACTCTCCACGGCGAGAGGGATCCGTCCACCAAAGGGGAAGTCTCTAGCCCTTTTCGTTCCTGCAGAAACCTCTGCTTCTTCTGTCCAGTAGAAGCTTCTTTGCACCCACAGCTGGCATTTCCTGGGCATATGCCCATCTCCGACTTGCTTGTGACTTTTGGACTTGGTCCCCTTGTTCCACAGGTACCCAAGATTGGAAATCCATCGTTGTTGCATTGTTGGTTTGTGTCTTTCCTGCATTATTCCTCTTACACAACTTCTTTGTCCTTAGGGGAACTTTAGTGCACTTTGCACTCACTTTTCAGGGTCTTGGGGAGGGTTATTTTTCTAACTCTCACTATTTTCTAATAGTCCCAGCGACCCTCTACAAGGTCACATAGGTTTGGGGTCCATTCGTGGTTCGCATTCCACTTTTGGAGTATATGGTTTGTGTTGCCCCTATCCCTATGTGTCCCCATTGCATCCTATTGTAACTATACATTGTTTGCACTGTTTTCTAAGACTATACTGCATATTTTTGCTATTGTGTATATATATCTTGTGTATATTTCCTATCCTCTCACTGAGGGTACACTCTAAGATACTTTGGCATATTGTCATAAAAATAAAGTACCTTTATTTTTAGTATAACTGTGTATTGTGTTTTCTTATGATATTGTGCATATGACACTAAGTGGTACTGTAGTAGCTTCACACGTCTCCTAGTTCAGCCTAAGCTGCTCTGCTAAGCTACCATTATCTATCAGCCTAAGCTGCTAGACACCCTATACACTAATAAGGGATAACTGGGCCTGGTGCAAGGTGCAAGTACCCCTTGGTACTCACTACAAGCCAGTCCAGCCTCCTACATTGCTTGTGCAGTGGTGGGATAAGTGCTTTGAGACTACTTACCACTCTTGTCATTGTACTTTTCATAAGAGAAAAATATACAAAACAAATTCAGTGTATATACACATAGCCAAAAAGTTTTGCATTTCCTCTTTTCACTCTTTTCTAAGTGCTGAAAAGTACTTCTAAACTTTCTAAAAAGTTCTAAAAAGTTTTTTTCTCTGTCTTTCTAAAAGCTCTGACAAACTTTTTTCTCTTTTTCTATCACTTTAACTCTCTCTAAAAATGTCTGGCACAGGCCAAAATGTTGATCTGTCCAAACTTGCAAATGATCACCTTAGCTGGAAAGGAGCAAAGAGTCTCTGCATAGAGAGAGGTTTGAGTGTAGGGAAGAATCCTTCCTTGGAATTGTTACTTAACATGCTTAGAGAACAAGATAAGGCAAGAAGTGCCCCATCTGTTGAAAAAGTAGCTAATGGTTCCCAATCTGATCCAGGGACTCCCCCAGGTAAAGATTCAGGAAAGAAACTCCCTAGCCTGCCCATTACTAGACAGTCTAGCATAGTTGGTAATGATGGAGAGCCACACCATACAAATAGTGTTGTCTCACATCATAGCAGAAGCATTTATTCACACCACAGTGGTACTGATGTTTCTGTTAGCCAAGCTGTTGGGGTGCCCTCTGTAAGGGACAGGTCTCCTTCTGTCCATTCTCACCATACTTCTGTTTCAAGGCATGTCCCTCCCAACCACCCTGATGACAGATTGTTAGAAAGGGAGCTCAATAGATTGAGAGTGGAACAAACCAGACTGAAGCTCAAGAAGCAACAGCTGGATTTGGATAGACAGACCTTAGAAGTAGAGAAGGAGAGACAGAAACTGGGTTTAGAAATCCATGGTGGCAGCAGCAGTATTCCCCATAGTCATCCTGCAAAAGGGCATGATTCCAGGAATCTGCATAAGATAGTTCCCCCTTATAAGGAGGGGGATGACATTAACAAGTGGTTTGCTGCACTTGAGAGGGCCTGTGTTGTACAGGATGTCCCTCAAAGGCAGTGGGCTGCTATCCTATGGCTATCATTTAGTGGAAAAGGTAGGGATAGACTCCTTACTGTGAAAGAAAGTGATGCCAATAATTTTACAGTTCTTAAGAATGCACTCCTGGATGGTTATGGCTTAACCACTGAACAATACAGGATAAAGTTCAGAGAGACCAAAAAGGAGTCTTCACAAGACTGGGTTGATTTCATTGACCATTCAGTGAAGGCCTTGGAGGGGTGGTTACATGGCAGTAACGTTACTGATTATGAAAGCCTGTATAACACAATCCTGAGAGAGCATATACTTAATAATTGTGTGTATGATTTGTTGCACCAGTACCTGGTAGACTCTGATCTGACCTCTCCCCAAGAATTGGGAAAGAAGGCAGACAAATGGGTCAGAACAAGGGTGAACAGAAAAGTTCATACAGGGGGTGACAAAGATGGCAATAAGAAGAAAGATGGTGAAAAATCTCAAGATAAGCATGGGGATAAGGGTAAAACCAAAGATCCCACTTCAAATCTTAAACACTCTTCAGAGGGTGGGGATAAAACAAATTCTTCCTCTTCTTCCCAACCTGCACACATTAAAAAGCCTTGGTGCTTTGTGTGTAAAAACAGAGGCCATAGGCCAGGGGATAAGTCCTGTCCAGGTAAACCCCCTGAGCCTACCACCACTAATACATCAAGCTCTAGTGCCCCTAGCAGTAGTGGTACTAGTGGTGGGACTGCTGGCAACAGTCAAGCAAAGGGTGTAGTTGGGTTCACTTATGGGTCCATCATAGAAACTGGGGTAGTCAGTCCCAAGACAGTTTCTGTCACACCTAGTGGCATTGGCCTTGCCACACTGGCTGCTTGTCCCCTTACAATGGATAAGTACAGGCAGACAGTTTCAATAAATGGTGTTGAGGCCTTGGCCTACAGGGACACAGGTGGCAGTATCACTTTGGTGACTGAAAACCTAGTGCACTCTGATCAACACATCATTGGACAACAGTATAAGATTATTGATGTCCATAACTCCACTAAGTTTCTTCCCTTAGCTATAATTCAGTTTAGTTGGGGTGGAGTTACTGGCCCTAAGCAGGTGGTGGTATCACCTAGCTTACCTGTAGACTGTCTCTTAGGTAATGACCTAGAGGCCTCAGGTTGGGCTGATGTAGAGTTTTATGCCCATGCAGCCATGCTGGGCATCCCTGAGGAATTGTTCCCTCTCATTTCAAGTGAAATGAAAAAGCAAAGGAGAGAAGGCCTGAAAACTCAGGATCCCTCTCCATCAACAGGTAATAAGGGTATCACAGTATCCCCTAACCACCCTACCATTCAGGATACCATTCCTGTGGTGGGAGAAACCTCTCCTGGGGTGGCACCTGTTCCAAGGGAATCATCAGCTTGCAAAGCTGGACTCCCTGAGGTAGAAGTACCTCTCTGTGGGATAACTAACATTGGTGAGAACAAGAGCACCATTTTAGTTAACATGGAGCATCCCTCCAACCCTCCCAGAGAAACTTTAGTGCAGAAACCCTGCACTGCCTCACAACACTTAGGACAGCATCCCTGCCCTAGTGTGGAGCTCATAGGACAGCATCCCTGCCCTGCTCCAACTCAAGAGAAACAGCATCCCTGTTCTCTCTTCCAGCCATATGGACAAAGTTTTTGCCCAGCTATGGCTTTTCAGAGACAGCATCCCTGTCTGGCATTTCCATCACTACAAATAGGTTCAGTGGACAATTCCCACTGCTCTAAACTAAAACTTACTGATAGAAACTCTGAAAATACATCTTCACATTGTTGCTTAGTTAAAAAAACTTCAAACAGGGTGGTTTACATCCCCACAGGGAAGTAACCATATAGTGGATGATAAAGGGAGTAACCAGTCTATTGCAGAGCTACTCTCTACTTATCACCACTTAGACAATAAAGTCTCAACTGGCCAAGGTTAGCCTTATTGTCCTTCGTTTGGGGGGGGGGGGGTTGTGTGAGAAAGTAGCCTCTTTCTAGCCTTGTTACCCCCACTTTAGGCCTGTTTGTGAGTGTATGTCAGGGTGTTTTCACTGTCTCACTGGGATCCTGCTAGCCAGGGCCCAGTGCTCATAGTGAAAACCCTGTGTTTTCAGTATGTTTGTTATGTGTCACTGGGACCCTGCTAGTCAGGACCCCAGTGCTCATAAGTTTGTGGCCTATATGTATGTGTTCCCTGTGTGGTGCCTAACTGTCTCACTGAGGCTCTGCTAATCAGAACCTCAGTGGTTATGCTCTCTCATTTCTTTCCAAATTGTCACTAACAGGCTAGTGACCATTTTTGTCAATTTACATTGGCTTACTGGAACACCCTTATAATTCCCTAGTATATGGTACTGAGGTACCCAGGGTATTGGGGTTCCAGGAGATCCCTATGGGCTGCAGCATTTCTTTTGCCACCCATAGGGAGCTCTGACAATTCTTACACAGGCCTGCCACTGCAGCCTGAGTGAAATAACGTCCACGTTATTTCACAGCCATTTTACACTGCACTTAAGTAACTTATAAGTCACCTATATGTCTAACCTTTACCTGGTAAAGGTTAGGTGCAAAGTTACTTAGTGTGAGGGCACCCTGGCACTAGCCAAGGTGCCCCCACATTGTTCAGAGCCAATTCCCTCAACTTTGTGAGTGCGGGGACACCATTACACGCGTGCACTACATATAGGTCACTACCTATATGTAGCTTCACAATGGTAACTCCGAATATGGCCATGTAACATGTCTATGATCATGGAATTGCCCCCTCTATGCCATCCTGGCATAGTTGGCACAATCCCATGATCCCAGTGGTCTGTAGCACAGACCCTGGTACTGCCAAACTGCCCTTCCTGGGGTTTCACTGCAGCTGCTGCTGCTGCCAACCCCTCAGACAGGCATCTGCCCTCCTGGGGTCCAGCCAGGCCTGGCCCAGGATGGCAGAACAAAGAACTTCCTCTGAGAGAGGGTGTGACACCCTCTCCCTTTGGAAAATGGTGTGAAGGCAGGGGAGGAGTAGCCTCCCCCAGCCTCTGGAAATGCTTTGTTGGGCACAGATGTGCCCAATTCTGCATAAGCCAGTCTACACCGGTTCAGGGGACCCCTTAGCCCTGCTCTGGAGCAAAACTGGACAAAGGAAAGGGGAGTGACCACTCCCCTGACCTGCACCTCCCCTGGGAGGTGTCCAGAGCTCCTCCAGTGTGCTCCAGACCTCTGCCATCTTGGAAACAGAGGTGCTGCTGGCACACTGGACTGCTCTGAGTGGCCAGTGCCACCAGGTGACGTCAGGGACTCCTTCTGATAGGCTCCTTCAGGTGTTAGTAGCCTATCCTCTCTCCTAGGTAGCCAAACCCTCTTTTCTGGCTATTTAGGGTCTCTGTCTCTGGGGAAACTTTAGATAACGAATGCAAGAGCTCATCCGAGTTCCTCTGCATCTCTCTCTTCACCTTCTGCCAAGGAATCGACTGCTGACCGCGCTGGAAGCCTGCAAACCTGCAACATAGTAGCAAAGACGACTACTGCAACTCTGTAACGCTGATCCTGCTGCCTTCTCGACTGTTTTCCTGCTTGTGCATGCTGTGGGGGTAGTCTGCCTCCTCTCTGCACCAGAAGCTCCGAAGAAATCTCCCGTGGGTCGACGGAATCTTCCCCCTGCAACCGCAGGCACCAAAAAGCTGCATTACCGGTCCCTTGGGTCTCCTCTCAGCACGACGAGCGAGGTCCCTCGAATCCAGCGACTCTGTCCAAGTGACCCCCACAGTCCAGTGACTCTTCAGTCCAAGTTTGGTGGAGGTAAGTCCTTGCCTCACCTCACTGGGCTGCATTGCTGGGAACCGCGACTTTTGCAGCTACTCCGGCCCCTGTGCACTTCCGGCGGAAATCCTTTGTGCACAGCCAAGCCTGGGTCCACGGCACTCTAACCTGCATTGCACGACTTTCTAAGTTGGTCTCCGGCGACGTGGGACTCCTTTGTGCGACTTCGGGTGAGCACCGTTTCACGCATCCTCGTAGTTCCTGTTTCTGGCACTTCTCCGGGTGCTACCTGCTTCAGAGAGGGCTCCTTGTCTTGCTCTACGTCCCCTCTCTCTGCTGGTCCAATTTGCGACCTCCTGGTCCCTCCTGGGCCTCAGCAGCGTCCAAAAACGCTAACCGCACGATTTGCAGCTAGCAAGGCTTGTTGGCGTTCTTTCGGCGGGAAAACACTTCTGCACGACTCTCCACGGCGAGAGGGATCCGTCCACCAAAGGGGAAGTCTCTAGCCCTTTTCGTACCTGCAGAAACCTCAGCTTCTTCTGTCCAGTAGAAGCTTCTTTGCACCCGCAGCTGGCATTTCCTGGGCATCTGCCCATCTCCGACTTGCTTGTGACTTTTGGACTTGGTCCCCTTGTTCAACAGGTACCCTAGATTGGAAATCCACAGTTGTTGCATTGCTGGTTTGTGTCTTCCCTGCATTATTCCTCTAACACAACTTCTTTGTCCTTAGGGGAACTTTAGTGCACTTTGCACTCACTTTCCAGGGTCTTGGGGAGGGTTATTTTTCTAACTCTCACTATTTTGTAATAGTCCCAGCGACCCTCTACAAGGTCACATAGGTTTGGGGTCCATTCGTGGTTCGCATTCCACTTTTGGAGTATATGGTTTGTGTTGCCCCTATCCCTATGTTTCCCCATTGCATCCTATTGTAACTATACATTGTTTGCACTGTTTTCTAAGACTATACTGCATATTTTTGCTATTGTGTATATATATCTTGTGTATATTTCCTATCCTCTCACTGAGGGTACACTCTAAGATACTTTGGCATATTGTCATAAAAATAAAGTACCTTTATTTTTAGTATAACTGTGTATTGTGTTTTCTTATGATATTGTGCATATGACACTAAGTGGTACTGTAGTAGCTTCACACGTCTCCTAGTTCAGCCTGAGCTGCTCTGCTAAGCTACCATTATCTATCAGCCTAAGCTGCTAGACACCCTATACACTAATAAGGGATAACTGGGCCTGGTGCAAGGTGCAAGTACCCCTTGGTACTCACTACAAGCCAGTCCAGCCTCCTACAACAAGTGGTTTGCTGCACTTGAGAGGGCCTGTGTTGTACAGGATGTCCCTCAAAGGCAGTGGGCTGCTATCCTATGGCTATCATTTAGTGGAAAAGGTAGGGATAGGCTCCTTACTGTGAAAGAAAGTGATGCCAATAATTTTACAGTTCTTAAGAATGCACTCCTGGATGGTTATGGCTTAACCACTGAACAATACAGGATAAAGTTCAGAGAGACCAAAAAGGAGTCTTCACAAGACTGGGTTGATTTCATTGACCATTCAGTGAAGGCCTTGGAGGGGTGGTTACATGGCAGTAAAGTTACTGATTTTGAAAGCCTGTATAACTTGATCCTGAGAGAGCATATTCTTAATAATTGTGTGTCTGATTTGTTGCACCAGTACTTGGTGGACTCTGATCTGACCTCTCCCCAAGAATTGGGAAAGAAGGCAGACAAATGGGTCAGAACAAGGGTGAACAGAAAAGTTCATACAGGGGGTGACAAAGATGGCAATAAGAAGAAAGATGGTGAAAAATCTCAAGATAAGCATGGGGATAAGGGTAAAACCAAAGATCCCACTTCAAATCTTAAACACTCTTCAGGGGGTGGGGATAAAACAAATTCTTCCTCTTCTTCTCAACCTACACAATTTAAAAAGCCTTGGTGCTTTGTGTGTAAAAATAGAGGCCATAGGCCAGGGGATAAGTCCTGTCCAGGTAAACCCCCTGAGCCTACCACCACTAATACATCAAGCTCTAGTGCCCCTAGCAGTAGTGGTACTAGTGGTGGGACTGCTGGCAACAGTCAAGTTAAGGGTGTAGTTGGGTTCACTTATGGGTCCATGTAGGAGGCTGGACTGGCTTGTAGTGAGTACCAAGGGGTACTTGCACCTTGCACCAGGCCCAGTTATCCCTTATTAGTGTATAGGGTGTCTAGCAGCTTAGGCTGATAGATAATGGTAGCTTAGCAGAGCAGCTCAGGCTGAACTAGGAGACGTGTGAAGCTACTACAGTACCACTTAGTGTCATATGCACAATATCATAAGAAAACACAATACACAGTTATACTAAAAATAAAGGTACTTTATTTTTATGACAATATGCCAAAGTATCTTAGAGTGTACCCTCAGTGAGAGGATAGGAAATATACACAAGATATATATACACAATAGCAAAAATATGCAGTATAGTCTTAGAAAACAGTGCAAACAATGTATAGTTACAATAGGATGCAATGGGGAAACATAGGGATAGGGGCAACACAAACCATATACTCCAAAAGTGGAATGTGAACCACGAATGGACCCCAAACCTATGTGACCTTGTAGAGGGTCGCTGGGACTATTAGAAAATAGTGAGAGTTAGAAAAATAACCCTCCCCAAGACCCTGAAAAGTGAGTGCAAAGTGCACCAAAGTTCCCCTAAGGACAAAATAGTCGTGTTAGAGGGAAAATGCAAGGAAAACACAAATCAGCAATGCAACAACGATGGATTCCTGACTGAGGGTACCTGTGGAACAAGGGGACCAAGTCCAAAAGTCACAAGCAGCTCGGAGGTGGGCAGATGCCCAAGAAATGCCAGCGGTTGGTGCAAAGAAGCTCTTTCTAGGCTGAAGAACTGTGAATACTGCAGGAACGACAAGGGCTAGAGACTTCCCCTTTGGAGGATGGATCCCCCACGCCTTGGAGAGTCGTGCAGAAGTGTTTTCCCGCCGGATGGACGCCAACAAGCCTTGCTACACGCAAATCGTGCGTTTGGCGTTTTTGGACGCTGCTGGGGCCCAGGAGGGACCAGAAGGTCGCAAATTGGACCTGCAGAGAGAGGGGACGTCGAGCAAGACAAAGAGCCCTCACTGAAGCAGGTAGCACCCGGAGAAGTGCCAGAAACAGGCACTACGAGGATGCGTGAAACGGTGCTCGCCGAAGTTGCACAAAGGAGTCCCACGTCGCCGGAGACCAACTTAGAAAGTCGTGCAATACAGGTTAGAGTGCCGTGGACCCAGGCTTGGCTGTGCACGAAGGATTTCCGCCGGAAGTGCACAGGGGCCGGAGTAGCTTGCAAAGTCGCGGTTCCCAGCAATGCAGCCCAGCGAGGTGAGGCAAGGACTTACCTCCACCAAACTTGGGCTGAAGAGTCACTGGACTGTGGGGGTCACTTGGACGGTATCGCTGGATTTGAGGGACCTCGCTCGTCGTGCTGAGAGGAGACCCAAGGGACCGGAGATGCAGCTTTTTGGTGCCTGCGGTTGCAGGGGGAAGATTCCGTCGACCCACGGGAGATTTCTTCGGAGCTTCTGGTGCAGAGAGGAGGCAGACTACCCCCACAGCATGCACAAGCAGGAAAACAGTCGAGAAGGCGGCAGGATCAGCGTTACAGAGTTGCAGTAGTCGTCTTTGCTACTATGTTGCAGGTTTGCAGGCTTCCAGCGCGGTCAGCGGTCGATTCCTTATCAGAAGGTGAAGAGGGAGATGCAGAGGAACTCGGCTGAGCTCATGCATTCGTTATCTAAAGTTTCCCCAGAGACAGAGACCCTAAATAGCCAGAAAAGAGGGTTTGGCTACCTAGGAGAGAGGAAAGGCTACTAACACCTGAAGGAGCCTATCACAAGGAGTCTCTGACGTCACCTGGTGGCACTGGCCACTCAGAGCAGTCCAGTGTGCCAGCAGCACCTCTGTTTCCAAGATGGCAGAGGTCTGGAGCACACTGGAGGAGCTCTGGACACCTCCCAGGGGAGGTGCAGGTCAGGGGAGTGGTCACTCCCCTTTCCTTTGTCCAGTTTCGCGCCAGAGCAGGGGCTAAGGGGTCCCTGAACCGGTGTAGACTGGCTTATGCAGAATTGGGCACCTCTGTGCCCAACAAAGCATTTCCAGAGGCTGGGGGAGGCTACTCCTCCCCTGCCTTCACACCATTTTCCAAAGGGAGAGGGTGTCACACCCTCTCTCAGAGGAAGTTCTTTGTTCTGCCATCCTGGGCCAGGCCTGGCTGGACCCCAGGAGGGCAGATGCCTGTCTGAGGGGTTGGCAGCAGCAGCAGCTGCAGAGAAACCCCAGGAAGGGCAGTCTGGCAGTACCAGGGTCTGTGCTACAGACCACTGGGATTATGGAATTGTACCAACAATGCCAGGATGGCATAGAGGGGGCAATTCCATGATCATAGACATGTTACATGGCCATATTCGGAGTTACCATGGTGAAGCTACATATAGGTAGTGACCTATATGTAGTGCACGCGTGTAATGGTGTCCCCGTACTCACAAAGTTCAGTGAATTGGCTCTGAACAATGTGGGGGCACCTTGGCTAGTGCCAGGGTGCCCTCACACTAAGTAACTTTGCACCTAACCTTTACCAGGTAAAGGTTAGACATATAGGTGACTTATAAGTTACTTAAGTGCAGTGTAAAATGGCTGTGAAATAACGTGGACGTTATTTCACTCAGGCTGCAGTGGCAGGCCTGTGTAAGAATTGTCAGAGCTCCCTATGGGTGGCAAAAGAAATGCTGCAGCCCATAGGGATCTCCTGGAACCCCAATACCCTGGGTACCTCAGTACCATATACTAGGGGATTATAAGGGTGTTCCAGTAAGCCAATGTAAATTGGTAAAAATGGTCACTAGCCTGTCAGTGACAATTTGGAAAGAAATGAGAGAGCATAACCACTGAGGTTCTGATTAGCAGAGCCTCAGTGAGACAGTTAGTCACTACACAGGTAACACATACAGGCACACTTATGAGCACTGGGGCCCTGGGTTACCAGGGTCCCAGTGACACATACAACTAAAACAACATATATACAGTGAAAAATGGGGGTAACATGCCAGGCAAGATGGTACTTTCCTACACAACCCCCCCCCAAACGAAGGACAATAAGACTAGCCATTACCTGATGAGTCTTCATTGTCTAAGTGGAAATATCTGGAGAGTCCATCTGCATTGGAGTGGCTACTCCCAGGTCTATGTTCCACTGTATAGTCCATTCCCTGTAGGGATATGGACCACCTCAACAATTTAGGATTTTCACCTTTCATTTGTTTTAGCCAAAGTAGAGGTTTGTGGTCTGTCTGAACAATGAAGTGAGTGCCAAACAGGTATGGCCTCAACTTCTTCAGAGCCCAGACCACAGCAAAGGCCTCCCTCTCAATGGCAGACCAACGCTTTTCTCTAGGGGTCAACCTTCTACTAATAAAAGCAATAGGTTGATCCTGGCCCTCAGAATTAAGTTGTGATAGGACTGCCCCTACTCCTAATTCAGATGCATCAGTCTGGACATAGAATTTTTTAGAGTAACAAGGGCTTTTCAGGACAGGTGCAGAGCACATGGCCTGCTTCAGCTCCTCAAAAGCTTTCTGACAGTTTGCTGTCCATAATACCTTTTTAGGCATTTTCTTGGATGTGAGGTCATTAAGAGGGGCTGCAATGGAGCCATAGTTCTTAATGAACCTCCTGTAATACCCAGTGAGGCCTAGGAAGGCTCTCACCTGAGTCTGAGTGGTAGGGGGAACCCAATCAATAATAGTTTGGATTTTCCCCTGAAGTGGTGCAATCTGTTCCCCACCAACAAGGTGTCCCAGATAAACCACCTTACCCTGCCCTATCTGGCACTTTGAAGCCTTGATAGTGAGGCCTGCCTTTTGCAGGGCCTCCAAAACTTTCCATAGGTGGACCAGGTGATCATCCCAGCTGGAGCTAAAGACAGCTATATCATCCAAATATGCTGCACTGAAAGCTTCCAGCCCTTGCAGGACTGTGTTCACCAACCTCTGAAAAGTGGCAGGTGCATTTTTCAAACCAAAAGGCATTACAGTAAACTGGTAATGTCCTCCAATGGTTGAAAATGCAGTTTTAGGTTTAGCATCTTCTGACATTTTGATCTGCCAATACCCTGCAGTCAAATCAAAAGTGCTTAGATACTTGGCAGATGCCAGTGTATCTATTAGCTCATCTGCCCTGGGTATAGGGTGAGCATCTGTTTTGGTTACCAAGTTGAGACCTCTATAGTCTACACAAAACCTCATTTCCTTCTTTCCATCTTTAGAATTGGGTTTTGGTACCAGTACCACAGGAGAAGCCCATGGACTGTCAGAGTGCTCAACCACTCCTAGTTCCAACATCTTCTGAACTTCTTGCTTTATGCAGTCCCTGACATGGTCAGGCTGCCTATAGATCTTACTTTTGACAGGTAAACTGTCTCCAGTATCTATAGTGTGCTCACACCAAGAAGTGGTGCCTGGCACAATGGAGAAGAGTTCTGAAAATTGTCCTAGGAGATTTATGCAATTATCTTTCTGCTCAGCAGTAAGACAATCAGCCAAAACTACCCCTTCCACAAGAGCATCTTGTTCTGTGGAAGAGAAGAGATCAGGTAGAGGATCACTGTCTTCTTCCTGTCCCTCATCTGTTGCCATGAGCAGGGTGAGATCAGCCCTGTCATAGTAGGGTTTTAGGCGGTTGACATGGAGCACCCTAAGGGGACTCCTGGCAGTGCCTAAGTCAACCAAGTAGGTGACTTCACCCTTCTTTTCAACAATTGTGTGTGGACCACTCCATTTATCTTGGAGTGCTCTTGGGGCCACAGGCTCCAAGACCCACACTTTCTGCCCTGGTTGGTACTGAACCAAGACAGCCTTCTGATCATGCCATTGCTTCTGGAGCTCTTGGCTGGCCTGAAGGTTTTTACTGGCCTTTTTCATGTACTCAGCCATCCTTGATCTGAGGCCAAGTACATAATCCACAATATCTTGCTTAGGAGCTTTTAAAGGTTGTTCCCAACCCTCCTTTACAAGTGTGAGTGGACCCCTAACAGGGTGTCCAAAAAGAAGTTCAAAGGGGCTGAAGCCCACTCCTTTCTGGGGTACCTCCCTGTAGGCAAAAAGGAGGCATGGTAGAAGGATATCCCATCTCCTGCGGAGTTTTTCAGGGAGTCCCATAATCATGCCTTTGAGAGTTTTATTAAATCTCTCCACCAGTCCATTTGTTTGTGGATGATAGGGTGTTGTGAACTTGTAAGTTACACCACACTCCTTCCACATGGCCTTTAAGTATGCAGACATGAAATTGCTTCCTCTGTCTGATACTACTTCCTTTGGGAAGCCCACCCTGGAAAATATTCCCAGGAGGGCCTTTGCCACTGCAGGAGCTGTAGTGGTCCTTAAAGGAATAGCTTCAGGATATCTTGTGGCATGGTCCACTACCACCAAGATAAACCTATTGCCTGAAGCAGTAGGAGGGTCAAGGGGGCCAACTATGTCAACCCCTACCCTTTCAAAGGGAACCCCAACCACAGGCAGTGGGATAAGGGGTGCCTTTGGAGTGCCACCTGTCTTGCCACTGGCTTGACAGGTTTCACAGGACTTACAAAATTCTTTTGTGTCCTCAGACATCCTAGGCCAATGAAACAGTGGTACCAATCTGTCCCAAGTTTTCATTTGACCCAGGTGCCCAGCTAAGGGAATGTCATGTGCCAGTGTTAGGAGGAACTTTCTGTACTCCTGAGGAATCACTAATCTCCTGGCAGCTCCAGGTTTAGGATCCCTTTGCTCAGTGTACAAGAGGTTGTCCTCCCAGTAAACTCTGTGTGAGTCACTGACATCCCCATTAGCCTGTTTGACAGCTTGCTGTCTGAGACCCTCTAATGTGGGACAGGTTTGCTGTGCCACACTCAGCTCCTCTCTGGCAGGCCCCCCTTCACCCAAAAGCTCAGCAGTGTCTGCTTCCAGCTCCTCTGGTGTAGGTTCTGCACAGGGAGGGAATTCTTCTTCCTCAGAAGTAGAATCCACTGTAGAGGGAGGGATAGTAGGAAGTGGTTTGCTTCTACTAGCCCTAGCTTTAGGGAGCACTTGGTCCATTGTTCCAGGATCCAAGCTTCCCTGTCCTTTTTGCTTTTTGGCCTGAGCCCTTGTCAAAGCAAAAATATGCCCTGGGATGCCCAGCATTGCTGCATGGGCCTCCAACTCCACATCTGACCAAGCTGATGTCTCCAAATCGTTCCCTAATAGACAGTCTACAGGTAAATCTGAAGCTACCACAACTTTCTTTGGACCAGATACCCCCCCCCAGTTGAGATTTACAACAGCCATGGGGTGGCTTTGTGTTATGTTGTGAGCATCGGTTACTTGGTACTGGTGTCCAAGTATGTGTTGTTCAGGGTGCACCAGTTTCTCAATCACCATTGTGACACTGGCACCTGTGTCCCTGTAGGCCTGGACCTCAACACCATTTATTAGGGTTAGTTGCTTGTACTTCTCCAAGTTATGGGGGCAAGCAACCAAAGTGGCTAAGTCAATAGCCCCTTCAGAGACTAAAGTAGCCTCTGTGGTCTCCCTAATCAGACCAACCCCAACTAAATTACCAAAAGTGAGCCCAGCTACTCCCTTGGATTGGCTATTAGTAGGTTTGCTCCCACCACCACTGCTATTAGTAGGGACACTAGGTGTAGCAGTAGGGGTTGTAGTGGTAGGAGCTGTGGTGCCTTTCTTTGGACAACTGGGATCTGTTGTCCAATGGCCTTTTATCTTACATAAATAGCACCATGGTTTCTTTTCCTTGTTCTGATTAAAGGAGGGTTTGGGCCCACCACCCCCACCAGAGTGTTTTTGTGGGCCTGATGAAGACTCATTTTTAGATTTGGCCCCACCCTTGTCAGAAGACTTACCATCCTTCTTTTTGTTGCCATCTTTGTCACCCCCTGTATGAACTTTTCTGTTCACTCTTGTTCTGACCCATTTGTCTGCCTTCTTTCCCAATTCTTGGGGAGAGGTCAGATCAGAGTCCACCAAGTACTGGTGCAACAAATCAGACACACACTTATTAAGAATATGCTCTCTCAGGATTAAGTTATACAGGCTGTCATAATCAGTAACTTTACTGCCATGTAACCACCCCTCCAAGGCCTTCACTGCCTGGTCAATGAAATCAACCCAGTCTTGTGAAGACTCCTTTTTGGTATCTCTGAACTTGATCCTGTACTGTTCAGTGGTTAAGCCATAACCATCCAGGAGTGCATTCTTAAGAACTTGGAAATTGTTAGCATCATTTTCTTTTACAGTAAGGAGCCTATCCCTACCTTTTCCAGTAAATGATAGCCATAGGATAGCAGCCCACTGCCTTTGAGGGACATCCTGTACAGCACAGGCCCTCTCAAGTGCAGCAAACCACTTGTTAATGTCATCCCCCTCCTTGTAAGGGGGAACTATCTTATGCAGATTCCTGGAATCATGCTCTTTTGCAGGATGACTATGGGGAATACTGCTGCTGCCACCATGGGTATCTAAACCCATTTTCTGTCTTTCCCTCTCTATTTCTAAAGACTGTCTATCCAAATCCAGCTGTTGCTTCTTGAGCTTCAGTCTGGTTTGCTCCACTCTCAATCTATTGAGCTCCCTTTCCAACAATCTGTCATCAGGGTGGGTGGGAGGGACATTTCTAGATACAGAGGTATGATGGGAATGAACAGAAGGAGACCTGTCCCTTACAGAGGGCACCCTAACAGCTTGGCTACCAGTATAATGTGAGAGCACATCATCAGTATGATGTGATTCAACCTCTGTACCAACTATGCTAGACTGTCTAGTAATGGGCAGGCTGAGAAGTTTCTTTCCTGAACCTTTTCCTGGGGGAGTCCCTGGATCAGATTGAGAACCATTAGCTACTTTTTCTACAGATTGGTCACTTATGGCCTTATCCTGTACTCTAAGCATATTAATTAACAGTTCTAAAGAAGGATTCTTCCCTACACTCAAACCTCTCTCTATGCAGAGACTCCTTGCTCCTTTCCAGCTAAGGTGATCATATGCAAGTTTGGACAGTTCAACTTTTTGGCCTGTGCCAGACATTTTTAGAGAGAGTTAAAGTGATAGACAAAGAGAAAAAAGTTTTCAGAACTTTTTGGAAAGACAGAAAAAACTTTTTAAACTTTTAAGAACTTTTTGAAAGTTTAGAAGTACTTTTCAGCACTTAGAAAAGAGTGAAAAGAGGAAATGCAAAACTTTTTGGCTATGTGTATATACACTGACCTTGTTTTGTATATTTTTCTCTTATGAAAAGTACAATGACAAGAGTGGTAAGTAGTCTCAAAGCACTTATCCCACCACTGCACAACCAATGTAGGAGGCTGGACTGGCTTGTAGTGAGTACCAAGGGGTACTTGCACCTTGCACCAGGCCCAGTTATCCCTTATTAGTGTATAGGGTGTCTAGCAGCTTAGGCTGATAGATAATGGTAGCTTAGCAGAGCAGCTCAGGCTGAACTAGGAGACGTGTGAAGCTACTACAGTACCACTTAGTGTCATATGCACAATATCATAAGAAAACACAATACACAGTTATACTAAAAATAAAGGTACTTTATTTTTATGACAATATGCAAAAGTATCTTAGAGTGTACCCTCAGTGAGAGGATAGGAAATATACACAAGATATATATACACAATAGCAAAAATATGCAGTATAGTCTTAGAAAACAGTGCAAACAATGTATAGTTACAATAGGATGCAATGGGGAAACATAGGGATAGGGGCAACACAAACCATATACTCCAAAAGTGGAATGTGAACCACGAATGGACCCCAAACCTATGTGACCTTGTAGAGGGTCGCTGGGACTATTAGAAAATAGTGAGAGTTAGAAAAAATAACCCTCCCCAAGACCCTGAAAAGTGAGTGCAAAGTGCACCAAAGTTCCCCTAAGGACAAAATAGTCGTGTTAGAGGGAAAATGCAAGGAAAACACAAATCAGCAATGCAACAACGATGGATTCCTGACTGAGGGTACCTGTGGAACAAGGGGACCAAGTCCAAAAGTCACAAGCAGCTCGGAGGTGGGCAGATGCCCAAGAAATGCCAGCGGTTGGTGCAAAGAAGCTCTTTCTAGGCTGAAGAACTGTGAATACTGCAGGAACGACAAGGGCTAGAGACTTCCCCTTTGGAGGATGGATCCCCCACGCCTTGGAGAGTCGTGCAGAAGTGTTTTCCCGCCGGATGGACGCCAACAAGCCTTGCTACACGCAAATCGTGCGTTTGGCGTTTTTGGACGCTGCTGGGGCCCAGGAGGGACCAGAAGGTCGCAAATTGGACCTGCAGAGAGAGGGGACGTCGAGCAAGACAAAGAGCCCTCACTGAAGCAGGTAGCACCCGGAGAAGTGCCAGAAACAGGCACTACGAGGATGCGTGAAACGGTGCTCGCCGAAGTTGCACAAAGGAGTCCCACGTCGCCGGAGACCAACTTAGAAAGTCGTGCAATACAGGTTAGAGTGCCGTGGACCCAGGCTTGGCTGTGCACGAAGGATTTCCGCCGGAAGTGCACAGGGGCCGGAGTAGCTTGCAAAGTCGCGGTTCCCAGCAATGCAGCCCAGCGAGGTGAGGCAAGGACTTACCTCCACCAAACTTGGGCTGAAGAGTCACTGGACTGTGGGGGTCACTTGGACGGTATCGCTGGATTCGAGGGACCTCGCTCGTCGTGCTGAGAGGAGACCCAAGGGACCGGAGATGCAGCTTTTTGGTGCCTGCGGTTGCAGGGGGAAGATTCCGTCGACCCACGGGAGATTTCTTCGGAGCTTCTGGTGCAGAGAGGAGGCAGACTACCCCCACAGCATGCACAAGCAGGAAAACAGTCGAGAAGGCGGCAGGATCAGCGTTACAGAGTTGCAGTAGTCGTCTTTGCTACTATGTTGCAGGTTTGCAGGCTTCCAGCGCGGTCAGCGGTCGATTCCTTATCAGAAGGTGAAGAGGGAGATGCAGAGGAACTCGGCTGAGCTCATGCATTCGTTATCTAAAGTTTCCCCAGAGACAGAGACCCTAAATAGCCAGAAAAGAGGGTTTGGCTACCTAGGAGAGAGGAAAGGCTACTAACACCTGAAGGAGCCTATCACAAGGAGTCTCTGACGTCACCTGGTGGCACTGGCCACTCAGAGCAGTCCAGTGTGCCAGCAGCACCTCTGTTTCCAAGATGGCAGAGGTCTGGAGCACACTGGAGGAGCTCTGGACACCTCCCAGGGGAGGTGCAGGTCAGGGGAGTGGTCACTCCCCTTTCCTTTGTCCAGTTTCGCGCCAGAGCAGGGGCTAAGGGGTCCCTGAACCGGTGTAGACTGGCTTATGCAGAATTGGGCACCTCTGTGCCCAACAAAGCATTTCCAGAGGCTGGGGGAGGCTACTCCTCCCCTGCCTTCACACCATTTTCCAAAGGGAGAGGGTGTCACACCCTCTCTCAGAGGAAGTTCTTTGTTCTGCCATCCTGGGCCAGGCCTGGCTGGACCCCAGGAGGGCAGATGCCTGTCTGAGGGGTTGGCAGCAGCAGCAGCTGCAGAGAAACCCCAGGAAGGGCAGTCTGGCAGTACCAGGGTCTGTGCTACAGACCACTGGGATTATGGAATTGTACCAACAATGCCAGGATGGCATAGAGGGGGCAATTCCATGATCATAGACATGTTACATGGCCATATTCGGAGTTACCATGGTGAAGCTACATATAGGTAGTGACCTATATGTAGTGCACGCGTGTAATGGTGTCCCCGTACTCACAAAGTTCAGTGAATTGGCTCTGAACAATGTGGGGGCACCTTGGCTAGTGCCAGGGTGCCCTCACACTAAGTAACTTTGCACCTAACCTTTACCAGGTAAAGGTTAGACATATAGGTGACTTATAAGTTACTTAAGTGCAGTGTAAAATGGCTGTGAAATAACGTGGACGTTATTTCACTCAGGCTGCAGTGGCAGGCCTGTGTAAGAATTGTCAGAGCTCCCTATGGGTGGCAAAAGAAATGCTGCAGCCCATAGGGATCTCCTGGAACCCCAATACCCTGGGTACCTCAGTACCATATACTAGGGGATTATAAGGGTGTTCCAGTAAGCCAATGTAAATTGGTAAAAATGGTCACTAGCCTGTCAGTGACAATTTGGAAAGAAATGAGAGAGCATAACCACTGAGGTTCTGATTAGCAGAGCCTCAGTGAGACAGTTAGTCACTACACAGGTAACACATACAGGCACACTTATGAGCACTGTGGCCCTGGGTTACCAGGGTCCCAGTGACACATACAACTAAAACAACATATATACAGTGAAAAATGGGGGTAACATGCCAGGCAAGATGGTACTTTCCTACAGTCCATCATAGAAACTGGGGTAGTCAGTCCCAAGACAGTTTCTGTCACACCTAGTGGCATTGGCCTTGCCACACTGGCTGCTTGTCCCCTTACAATGGATAAGTACAGGCAGACAGTTTCAATAAATGGTGTTGAGGCCTTGGCCTACAGGGACACAGGTGCCAGTATCACTTTGGTGACTGAAAACCTAGTGCACCCTGATCAACACATCATTGGACAACAGTATAAGATTATTGATGTCCATAACTCCACTAAGTTTCTTCCCTTAGCTATAATTCAGTTTAGTTGGGGTGGAGTTACTGGCCCTAAGCAGGTGGTGGTATCACCTAGCTTACCTGTAGACTGTCTCTTAGGTAATGACCTAGAGGCCTCAGGTTGGGCTGATGTAGAGTTTTATGCCCATGCAGCCTTGCTGGGCATCCCTGAGGAATTGTTCCCTCTCATTTTTACTGAAATGAAAAAGCAAAGGAGAGAAGGCCTGAAAACTCAGGATCCCTCTCCATCAACAGGTAAAAAGGGTATCACAGTATCCCCTAACCACCCTACCATTCAGGATACCATTCCTGTGGTGGGAGAAACCTCTCCTGGGGTGGCACCTGTTCCAAGGGAATCATCAGTTGGCAAAACTGTACTCCCTGAGGTAGAAGTACCTCTCTGTGGGATAACTAACATTGGTGAGAAAAAGAGCACCATTTTAGTTAACATGGAGCATCCCTCCAACCCTCCCAGAGAAACTTTAGTGCAGAAACCCTGCACTGCCTCACAACACTTAGGACAGCATCCCTGCCCTAGTCTGGAGCTCATAGGACAGCATCCCTGCCCTGCTCCAACTCAAGAGAAACAGCATCCCTGTTCTCTCTTCCAGCCATATGGACAAAGTTTTTGCCCAGCTATGGCTTTTCTGAGACAGCATCCCTGTCTGGCATTCCCATCACTACAAATAGGTTCAGTTGACAATTCCCACTGCTCTAAACTAAAACTTACTGATAGAAACTCTGAAAATACATCTTCACATTGTTGCTTAGCTAAAAAACTTCAAACAGGGTGGTTTACATCCCCACAGGGAAGTAACCATATAGTGGATGATAAAGGGAGTAACCAGTCTATTGCAGAGCTACTCTCTACTTATCACCACTTAGACAATAAAGTCTTAACTGGCTAAGGTTAGCCTTATTGTCCTTCGTTTGGGGGGGGGGGGGGGGTTGTGTGAGAAAGTAGCCTCTTTCTAGCCTTGTTACCCCCACTTTTGGCCTGTTTGTGAGTGTATGTCAGGGTGTTTTCACTGTCTCACTGGGATCCTGCTAGCCAGGGCCCAGTGCTCATAGTGAAAACCCTGTGTTTTCAGTATGTTTGTTATGTGTCACTGGGACCCTGCTAGTCAGGACCCCAGTGCTCATAAGGTTGTGGCCTATATGTATGTGTTCCCTGTGTGGTGCCTAACTGTCTCACTGAGGCTCTGCTAACCAGAACCTCAGTGGTTATGCTCTCTCATTTCTTTCAAATTGTCACTAACAGGCTAGTGACCAATTTTACCAATTTACATTGGCTTACTGGAACACCCTTGTAATTCCCTAGTATATGGTACTGAGGTACCCAGGGTATTGGGGTTCCAGGAGATCCCTATGTGCTGCAGCATTTCTTTTGTCACCCATAGGGAGCTCTGACAATTCTTACACAGGCCTGCCACTGCAGCCTGAGTGAAATAACGTCCACGTTATTTCACAGCCATTTTACACTGCACTTAAGTAACTTATAAGTCACCTATATGTCTCACCTTTACCTGGTAAAGGTTAGGTGCAAAGTTACTTAGTGTGAAGGCACCCTGGCACTAGCCAAGGTGCCCCCACATTGTTCAGGGCCAATTCCCCGGACTTTGTGAGTGCGGGGACACCATTACACGTGTGCACTACATATAGGTCACTACCTATATGTAGCTTCACAATGGTAATTCTGAATATGGCCATGTAACATGTCTATGGTCATGGAATTGCCCCCTCTATGCCATCCTGGCATAGTTGGCACAATCCCATGATCCCAGTGGTCTGTAGCACAGACCCTGGTACTGCCAAACTGCCCTTCCTGGGGTTTCACTGCAGCTGCTGCTGCTGCCAACCCCTCAGACAGGCATCTGCCCTCCTGGGGTCCAGCCAGGCCTGGCCCAGGATGGCAGAACAAAGGACTTCCTCTGAGAGAGGGGGTTACACCCTCTCCCTTTGGAAAATGGTGTGAAGGCAGGGGAGGAGTAGCCTCCCCCAGCCTCTGGAAATGCTTTCTTGGGCACAGATGTGCCCAATTCTGCATAAGCCAGTCTACACCGGTTCAGGGGACCCCTTAGCCCTGCTCTGGCGCGAAACTGGACAGAGGAAAGGGGAGTGACCACTCCCCTGACCTGCACCTCCCCTGGGAGGTGTCCAGAGCTCCTCCAGTGTGCTCCAGACCTCTGCCATCTTGGAAACAGAGGTGCTGCTGGCACACTGGACTGCTCTGAGTGGCCAGTGCCACCAGGTGACGTCAGAGACTCCTTCTGATAGGCTCCTTCAGATGTTGCTAGCCTATCCTCTCTCCTAGGTAGCCAAACCCTCTTTTCTGGCTATTTAGGGTCTCTGTCTCTGGGGAAACTTTAGATAACGAATGCAAGAGCTCATCCGAGTTCCTCTGCATCTCTCTCTTCACCTTCTGCCAAGGAATCGACTGCTGACCGCGCTGGAAGCCTGCAACACTGCAATAAAGTAGCAAAGACGACTACTGCAACTCTGTAACGCTGATCCTGCCGCCTTCTCGACTGTTTTCCTGGTGGTGCATGCTGTGGGGGTAGTCTGCCTCCTCTCTGCACTAGAAGCTCCGAAGAAATCTCCCGTGGGTCGATGGAATCTTCCCCCTGCAACCGCAGGCACCAAAAAGCTGCATTACCGGTCCCTTGGGTCTCCTCTCAGCACGACGAGCGAGGTCCCTCGAATCCAGCAACTCTGTCCAAGTGGCCCCCACAGTCCAGTGACTCTTCAGTCCAAGTTTGGTGGAGGTAAGTCCTTGCCTCACCTCTCTAGACTGCATTGCTGGGAACCGCGACTTTTGCAGCTACTCTGGCCTCCGTGCACTTCCGGCGGAAATCCTTTGTGCACAGTCCAGCCTGGGTCCACGGCACTCTAACCTGCATTGCACGACCTCCTAAGTTGTTCTCCGGCGACGTGGGACTCCTTTGTGTAACTTCGGGTGAGCACTGTTTCACGCATCCTCGTAGTGCCTGTTTCTGGCACTTCTCCGGGTGCTACCTGCTGCTAAGAGGGCTCCTTGTCTTGCTCGACGTCCCCTCTACCTCCTGGTCCAATTTGCGACCTCCTGGTCTCTCCTGGGCCACAGCAGCGTCCAAAAACGCTAACCGCACGATTTGCAGCTAGCAAGGCTTGTTGGCGTTCTTTCGGCGGGAAAACACTTCTGCACGACTCTCCACGGCGAGAGGGATCCGTCCACCAAAGGGGAAGTCTCTAGCCCTTTTCGTTCCTGCAGAAACCTCTGCTTCTTCTGTCCAGTAGAAGCTTCTTTGCACCCACAGCTGGCATTTCCTGGGCATATGCCCATCTCCTACTTGCTTGTGACTTTTGGACTTGGTCCCCTTGTTCCACCCTAGATTGGCAATCCATCGTTGTTGCATTGTTTGTTTGTGTCTTTCCTGCATTATTCCTCTAACACGACTTCTTTGTCCTTAGGGGAACTTTAGTGCACTTTGCACTCACTTTTCAGGGTCTTGGGGAGGGTTTATTTGTCTAACTCTCACTATTTTCTAATAGTCCCAGCGACCCTCTACAAGGTCACATAGGTTTGGGGTCCATTCGTGGTTCGCATTCCACTTTTGGAGTATATGGTTTGTGTTGCCCCTATCCCTATGTGTCCCCATTGCATCCTATTGTAACTATACATTGTTTGCACTGTTTTCTAAGACTATACTGCATATTTTTGCTATTGTGTATATATATCTTGTGTATATTTCCTATCCTCTCACTGAGGGTACACTCTAAGATACTTTGGCATATTGTCATAAAAATAAAGTACCTTTATTTTTAGTATAACTGTGTATTGTGTTTTCTTATGATATTGTGCATATGACACTAAGTGGTACTGTAGTAGCTTCACACGTCTCCTAGTTCAGCCTAAGCTGCTCTGCTAAGCTACCATTATCTATCAGCCTAAGCTGCTAGACACCCTATACACTAATAAGGGATAACTGGCCTGGTGCAAGGTGCAAGTACCCCTTGGTACTCACTACAAGCCAGTCCAGCCTCCTACAAGGCCTCAGCAGCAACAGGCCTCCCATCCCTTCCAAGGGTGAGGCCAAGACGCTAGTCAATAGCATTTAGACCCCAGGGGCAGTGCACTGCCCCAGCCTCTGCCCCCCTTCCCTTCATCTGCTACAAAACCGCTGTAAGTATCCCTGGTGGCACACAATCCCTGGGTTACAGGTCCCAGACGGTGGAGCTTCACGTCAGACCAACGTTTGCTCCAGATCGTGGAACACAGATATTCCTTACCCTTCACTTCCTGTCCCCCAGACATCCCACCTGTCCTGCAGTACCTCCCAGGGGACCACTGTCCATACTCCGTGGAGAAGGTCACGCTCCCTTGACCAAGGGAGCAATAGAGAGGGAACCAGCATCAAAGACTGGAACTATTTGTCACGCCTGTTATTTTCTAGCGCCAAAAAAAACAAAGGCCTTTGTCCCATTTTAGACCTTTAGCCTCTGAAATTTTTCCTCCAGAAGGAAAAGTTCAAAATGCTCAACCTGGCCCTTGTTCTAGCTGCTCTCGGTCCAGGATACAGGATCGTAGCGCTGGACTTGCAGAACACCAACTTCCATATCCCTGTCCTGAAGTCCCACAAGCAACACCTGCGATTGCAGGTAGGCAGCACGCACCCTCAGTTCTCTGAACTCCCCTTTGGCCTTACCAGTGTATCTTTGTTGTACACAAAGGGGATGGTCGTAGTCGCAGCTCATCTGCAGAGTTTAGGAATAGCACTTTGTTGCTGGGTTGGTGTGGTCATCTGGGAGACATGAAGCTCAAAGGACTCTGGTCTCCTGCGGAGGATGGTTCCAGATCAACTTGCTGGAAATATGAGCGATTCCCTTGCCACTGAAAGCATTAGTCCAACCATCAAAGGGGAACAGGTGCAGGTGCTCACGGACAGCACAACTGGCATGTGGTATTGCAGCAATCAGCGCGGTACGGGGTTGTGGGTTCTGTGTCAGGAGGCTCTGAGCCTCTGGAAGTGGCTGAATGCCCTGGGCATCTCCCTGATCACCCAGCACCTGGCAGGATCTTGAAACACTAGGACAAGATAGCTCAGCCGATGTTTAGGGGATCATCAATGGTGGTTATACTTGGAGGGGGTACAGGGCATCTTCCAGCAATGGGGAGAACCCTGGCCCAATCTATTTGGTACCACAGAGAACGTGCAATGTCGAAACGTCTGCTCATTGGGGTTCCCAAGAGAGAGCTCCCTCAGAGATGCCTTTCACCAGTGGGGGTCAGGATTCCTGTACGCATTGCCGCCCCTCACTCTCCTGCCCAGAGTACTCGAGAAGACTAAGAAAGACTGGGCCCAAGTAATACTAGAGGACCCAGTCTATGTGAGGAAAGTGTGGTACCTGGAACTTCTGTCTATGAACATAAGTCCTTCAATCTGGCTTTCCCTTAGAGAGAAATTCCTGTGGCAGCGGCAGGGTCGAGTCTTACACTGAATCTTCATACTTTACACATCCATGCATGTAGATTGAGCAGCGACAGTTGATGGCTTTTGATCTTCCTCCCAGAGTGGTTGCTGCTATCTTAGCAGCCAGGTATCCATCAAAGAAATCGATGTATGCAGGACGCTTGGAGAAGTCTGTTGTCTGGTACTTTCCCCAAAGCGTACAACTCCTGCATGGGTGTTCTGTTTTGTGTTTCCTTGGCCCACCAAGGACTGGCTGTGGCAAGAGTTACAGGTTACATATCGGCCCGTCGGCATTCTTAGTTTTACCTGACCAGCCATCCCACTTCAAGTCACCTGTTGTGATGTGTTTTCTAAAGGGGCTGGTGCATATGTTCCTGTCAACTCCATTTGTCATGCTGCAGTGGGACCTTATTTTGGTACTTTCCTATCCTCAAACCCATGCACAGTTGCCTTCTTCACCTTCTTACTATCAGAACAATATTTGTCATCTTCATAACATCTCATCTTCATAACATCTCATCTTCATAACATCTCCATAGTCTGTTGCCGCCCCCCCCCTCCCCCCCCAATATACATCTTTCTTCTCTGACAAATTAGTCCTGTGGACAAAAACGGAATTTCTTCCCAAAGTGGTCATGCCTTTTCACATAGAGCAATCCATCACCTTGCCGACGTTCCATGCACAGCATTATTACTCCGTGAAGGAGGAACAACTTTATTGCTATGACCATAAACAGGCAGGACAAAACGAGGGACTACTGAGAGGATGACCAGCTTTCTGTTGGTTTAAAGGCAAACCAGTGCAAAAGAGGACCATCTCAGTGTGGATTGTGCATTAATGTCTGCTCTTGGGCCAGCCAAGAAGCAGCCCCTAGAAGGCTTGCATGCTCATTCCACTAGAGTGTAGGCCCCTATCACTGCGCTGGAGCTCAGTGTGCCAGTCAAGGACATTTGCAAGGAAGCTGACCGGTGAGGAATCTGTGGTTGGAATCTCTACCAGAAAGTATGTTACTGAAGGTAAGTAATTTGTTCTTATGAAGGTACAGCAGGCAGCATGTCACATAGACAGTGGTGTAGACATGAAGTATGGAGAATGCCATGGTTTATGAAGGTACAGAAGCATGGGGTATGGAGAATAGAGATGCCTATGTAGGTGGTGTGGTGAATGGAGGCATCTGTAAAGGTACAGCAGCATACGGTATGGAGAAGTGAGGTGTCTATGAAGGTACAGCAGCATGTGGCATCGAGAAGTGAGGTGTCTATGAAGGTACAGCATGTGATATGGAGAAGTGAACTGTCTATGAAGGTACAGCATGTGGTATAGAGAAGTGAGATGTCTATGAAGGTACAGCAGCATGAGGTATGGAGACGTGAGGTGTCTACGAAGGTACAGCAGCATGTGGTATGGAGAAGTGAGGTGTCTACGAAGGTGCAGCAGCATGTGGTATGGAGAAGTGAGGTGTCTACGAAGGTACGGCAGCATGAGGTATGGAGAAGTGAGCTGTCTATGAACGTACAGCAGCATGTGGTATGGAGAAGTGAGGTGTCTATGAAGGTGCAGCAGCATGTGGTATGGAGAAGTGAGATGTCTATGAAGGTACGGCAGCATGAGGTATGGAGAAGTGAGCTGTCTATGAAGGTACAGCAGCATGTGGTATGGAGAAGTGAGGTGTCTATGAAGGCACAGCAGCATGTGGTATGGGGGAGTGAGGTGTCTATGAAGGTACAACATGTGGTATAGAGAAGTGAGGTGTCTATGAAGGTATAGCAGCATGTGGTATGGAGAAGTGAGGTGTCTATGAAGGTACAGCATATGGTATGGAGAAGTGAGCTGTCTATGAAGGTACAGCATGTGGTATGGAGAAGTGAGCTGTCTATGAAGGTACAGCAGCATGAGGTATGGAGAAGTGAGGTGTATGAAGGTACAGCAGCATGTGTTATGGAGAAGTGAGGTGTCTGAAGGTACAGCAGCATGTGGTATGGAGAAGTAAGGTGTCTATGAAGGTACGGCAGCAGGAGGTGTGGAGAAGTGAGGTGTCTATGAAGGTACGGCAGCATGAGGTATGGAGAAGTGAGCTGTCTATGAAGGTACAGCACCATGTGGTATGGAGAAGTGAGGTGTATATGAAGGTACGTTAGCATGAGGTATGGAGACGTGAGCTGTCTCTGAAGGTACAGCAGCATGTGGTATGGAGAAGTGAGGTGTCTATGAAGGTACAGCAGCATGTGGTATGGAGAACTGAGGTGGCTATGAAGGTACAGCATGTGGTATGTAGAACTGAGGCGTCTATGAAGGTACAGCAGCATGTGGTATGGAGAAGTGAGGTGTCTATGAGGGTACAGCAGCATGTGGTATGGAGAACTGAAGCGGCTATGAAGGTACATCATGTGGTATGGAGAAGTGAGGTGTCTAGGAAGGTACAGCAGCATGTGGTATGGAGAAGTAAGGTGTCTATGAAGGTACGGCAGCAGGAGGTGTGGAGAAGTGAGGTGTCTATGAAGGTACGGCAGCATGAGGTATGGAGAAGTGAGCTGTCTATGAAGGTACAGCACCATGTGGTATGGAGAAGTGAGGTGTATATGAAGGTACAGCATGTGGTATGGAGAAGTGAGGTCTATGAAGGTACGTTAGCATGAGGTATGGAGACGTGAGCTGTCTCTGAAGGTACAGGAGCATGTGGTATGGAGGAGTGAGGTGTCTATGAAGGTACAGCAGCATGTGGTATGGAGAACTGAGGTGGCGATGAAGGTACAGCATGTGGTATGTAGAACTGAGGCGTCTATGAAGGTACAGCAGCATGTGGTATGGAGAAGTGAGGTGTCTATGAGGGTACAGCAGCATGTGGTATGGAGAACTGAGGCGGCTATGAAGGTACATCATGTGGTATGGAGAAGTGAGGTGTCTAGGAAGGTACAGCAGCATGTGGTATGGAGAACAGAGGCATCTATGAAGATATGGCAGCATCCGGTACGGGGACTGTTTGTACAGAAGGTGCCTATGGAATTTTGGAAGTATAGGGAAGAGGAAGTGTATTGTATTTTCTGTGTTTGTTGCTCCAGTTGTTCACCATTCTTTGTTTTCTTAAACCTGTGACTTCCCTCAGGCTCTCGATGCCTTCAGCACTGCAATCAAGGCTGATCCAGGCCACACTGCTGCTTTTTACCAGCGAGGCTTGTGCAGGATGCGCCTGAACCAAGCCAAGAGCGTCCAGGATTTCAACCGTGCCCTGGCCATTAACCCCAAGCTATTCCAGGTAAAGGTCTTCACTGGTACTGGTGTTGACTGCTCTCAAGGTGAGGTGGGAGGTGGGTTTTGTGCTGATGATGCTTTCCCTGGGTATCTGCAGTGACTTTCTAAACACTTTGACTCTTGAGTTATGCTGTGACTGCTCCATGCCCTCCAGGTACAGGTCTTGACTGCTCCATTCCCTCCAGGTACAGGTCTTGACTGCTCCATTCCCTCCAGGTACAGGTCTTGACTGCTCCATTCCCTCCAGGTACAGGTCTTGACTGCTCCATTCCCTCCAGGTACAGGTCTTGACTGCTCCATGCCCTCCAGGTACAGGTCCTGACTGCTCCATGCCCTCCTGGTACAGGTCCTGACTGCTCCATGCCCTCCTGGTACAGGTCCTGACTGCTCCATGCCCTCCAGGTACAGGTCTTGACTGCTCCATACCCTCCAGGTACAGGTCTTGACTGCTCCATGCCCTCCAGGTACAGGTCTTGATTGCTCCAAGCCCTCCAGGTACAGGTCTTGACTGCTCCATGCCCTCCAGGTACAGGTCTTGACTGCTCCATGCCCTCCAGGTACAGGTCTTGACTGCTCCATGCCCTCCAGGTACAGGTCTTGACTGCTCCAAGTCCTCCAGGTACAGGTCTTGACTGCTCCAAGTCCTCCAGGTACAGGTCTTGATTTGCTCTGTGGTGCTCGATTGGAGAATGCTTCACTCTGAGTCTGAGACGTAACTTCTGGGCCCTTTGGCTCTTGAGTTATGCTGTGGCTGTTCCAGGTGCTCCAATGAGCTCTGATGGAGTATACTTCACTCTGTGTTTCAGGCATGACTTCTAAGCCCATAGACTCATGGGCTATGCTGTGGTTGTTACTAGGTGCTCCAGTCACAGGTCCTAACTGTTCTTCATTGTGGGCCTCTCCAGTGTTGTGAAGGTGGCCCCTGGCTCTATGATGCTTGTTGAGAAGGAAGAGGCTCTCGCATGACTACGGATGTGTGCCCCTCTCCTTAGGCCCCAGCTGAAATGGATGTCTGGATCCTTGCTGCTGATTTTTGTTTGTTGTGAGTGAACATTGATCATGCATGTGTGCAACGGAATAGGCCTGTCTCACGGATAGCGGTCTTGTTGGATTGAGAGGGGTGCCCAAAGCGCTCATAGTGCTGAAAGGCTACGGCCTTTACAAGGAGTTAAGCAGGAGGAGTGCGGTGGTGGCAGAATACTCTGAGGTGATCAGTAGAAGTGAACAGGTCCTTTTAACCTCTGTCACTGGAGTGAGGCCTGCAGACTCACTCATGTAAAGTTCCGCTGCTCTTTGCTTAGCTCACCCATGTCCTACGTCAAGTTAACATGTATCGCTGTGCAATGCGTGTGTCCTGCAGGCATATGCTGGTGTGTATACGCCTGCGAATGGGTCACTACTTGGAAGACTCTCTGTTCCATTTTGGGAGACCCAGGGCTGACCTGAGGAGCACGAGGAGGGAGAGGAGTTCCCAAACCGATTTGTGGAGTTGGGTGGGACACACTGAAGAAAGAGAGAGAGTCAGGCTCTTCAGCACACTTCCAAGGGTGCTCTTTGATTCAGGGAGAGCTCAATGGAAAGGGACCTGGGCACATCTCAGTAGGGAGGTGGGGCAGATAAGAGAATTATAAAGAGTGAGGCTGAGGCTCTGGGGTAACCTTTTGATGCACATCTCTCTGTGGCTGCTATCCAAGTGTGACCATCTAGTCACTCCCATGGCCTGTGTTGTGGGGGCGTCAGATTTAGAGTCGCTCCTGCTGTGAAGGAAGAAAGGGCAGCGGAGTGGGCACTTTGAAAGAAGCAGACACACAACAGAAACTCCAGACTTGGACTCTACATCATATTTGGGGCCTGAAAAGGGACTATAAGAAGGGAAGCTTGGGACCCCAAAATTGACACCTGTTAAGCAGACATTTGGGCTCTACATGGAGTACAAGCATTGCAAGACTCCTGCCTCTGACCAGAACTGGAGGCCAAGGTGTGAGTGAGGGGACATCACCCAGGGAAATTCAAGATCACCTGCCCATGGACCGTGGAGCAAAGAGTGCCGGCCTTCTTGCCAAGACCAGTGTCCCCTGTGATGAAGAGTGTGCAAAGTCCAGTACGGAATCCTGGTGATTGCATACATGTACAATATCTGAGGATACAGCTGCTGCACCAATCAGGTCGTCACCTGTGTGCAGGTTCAAAGTGGTAACCCCGTATGCCGAAGGGGGCCACCTTGAAGTTAGCTGTGACTAGCATCACTGCTGTGTAGATTGGGCCGTAGCCCCTGTGCAAAGTGAAGTTGGCGAAGGGACCGCCATAAACATTACTGTTGTGCTGATCAGGCCATAGCCCGTGTGTGGAGTGAAGACAGCAACTCTGTCGGTCAGAAGGGCCACTGTGAAGATTACTGCAATGCTGATAGGGCTGTACCTCGTGTGTGGAGAAAAGTTTGCAAGCCTGTATGCCGAAAAGATTACTGCTGTGCCAATCAGGCCACCGCTCTTGTGTAGGGTAAGGTCGGTGACCTTCTATGCCAGGTGGCGAAACTGGAAAGAAAAAGGACTGCTGCCTGGTTTGAGTCATCGTTGTGAGGAGAGGCCATCATAGTAAACCGATTGAGAATCGGAACCAGACCACACCCACCCCTAGGAAGGATCAGAAGGGCTTACTGTGTCACCGAACATAGCGCTGTGGACACTCAGGTGCTGCTCCTGCAGGGCCATGAGTCCTGCTCACCAATAGCAGCTCCTGCGCTCCCTGCCAAGACTTCGGTCATGGCAGCCTTGCTGGAGCAGGTATGATTGATCACGAGGCCGGAAGGCCCTGTGAAACTTGTGGTGCTACATATCACTTCAGGTGTTGGCAAGAGCGTCTCGGAGTGCGTGGCGGGCGGGGTGGGGTGGAGAAAAATTAATAATAAAACAAAAAAAGCTTACCTGAATCCGCCGCCACCAACGTGCAGCTCCTCTTTCCTTCACCACAGGCACATGCTCCCCGCCTCCCGTGCGGCGAATCTGAACGCTGCTGTCATGCTGCTGGCAGGATGACAGCAGCGTTCCGATTGGTCAGAGCACCCAGCCAGGGCGCTACCTGGCAGAATGGGAGCGTCTGCATGCTCTCTCCCTCCAACCCGGCACTGCGGTGGTGGGCTGGACAGAGCTTAGTGCGCATGTATGTTTGGCCGGCCTGAGACGGCCAGCCACACACAGATGCGCACTGAGGGCGAGTGTTGAGCTCTCCCCCTCTGTGCTTGTCGGCCCGCCCCTTCTACAATACACCGATAATAAACATAGTTTATTATCATTGTACTGCAGACGTTTGGCAGCTGCTGCTGCTTGCGGGGGGTGGGGGGGCAGGACGCTACCCAGCCCTAGCGGAGGAGCCGCCCCAGGGCGTTTGTACACTTTTGACTTTTGCTGGATTTGGAGTCGCGAGACTTGAACTGCTAGTGGGGCCTAATCTGAATGGCGTTTGGGTGAATGGCTAATAATCACTTCCGCTGTGAGAGGGACGTGTGGTTCAGGGATCTGCCTACTGAACACTAGAGCCCTGACCTCCGCGGGCTGTGAATATTGTTTGTGTATGCCGTGGTCGTATAGAAATACTCATTTTATCCTAAAATAAAATATTTGAGTGGATAATCATTTATTTCTGAGATTGATGGATATAGAGTTGTGAGCCTGTACCTACCTCCCCTCGAGAAGCCTTGAACTGTTCGACTCGCTCTACTACTGAGTCATTTGCTGAAGGGGTACCCGACCCATTGGCTCAGGACCCCTAGTAGGTGGGACATTGGGAGTAAAGGCCTCAACCTCCTCGGCTAAGCCCAGTAGCTCCTGCTTGCTCCATCCTGAGTCTCTAAAGCAACACTCTGAGCCCCCCTGACAGCGTCTCAGCTCGTCCGATAATAGACTGTAGTTTATGCTGCCGGTTTCAGGGACATTTTTGGGAGACTGTAAAGAATTAAGAATGTTTTTCTTCTGTGAGTCATCTGGATCAGGGAGTTATGATATCTCAGTGGGTAAAAAAAGCTTTCACCGCATGTCACTTGATTGATCAAGGAGGGGCGAGCTACCTTTAAAGGTGCTTTTCAGTGAAGTTTAACAAAACTTGGAGCTATTTGTACTTTCTGTAGTCACAGACAGGGGGCACCCGGTCTCCTTGGTCCTTTATGCTAACAAGGGGCTGTTGATCACCTCCAGATATTCCTTCTTCTTATCAGTTGTCTATTCAGGATGTTCATTAATTCAGTAGACATTTTCAAAATGTTTGCCATGTACATGGGGCACCATTTGATTGATGTCACAGAGTAAGTCTTGTTCTGGCACATGCATGTTAGTTACCAAAGTCCTATCTCTCCAGCAAGCGATCAGAACACACCTACATTCGGTGTCTCTCTCAGGGTGAAAATGCACAACCATAGTGTAGTCTGAGTGCCCTGGAGCCCCAGTGCAGGTACTAGTGTGCCGCACAAGTGCCATGAGTCCGTGGCAGCCACGTGCAGCACTTCTGCGAAGCTGGCTGCTGCAGTTTTGGGCTGGAGTAGTGAGTTCAAATAATGCCAAGGGCACAGACTGGCATTGCCCATGCTTGATTGGTATTATTTTTAAAATGCTTTTGTTGAAATGCTTGGAAAGTAAAAGTGCTGCTATGATTTGGGATACAGAGATGACGCATTGTGTATGTGATGCAACAGTGCTTACGTGTTCCGCCTCTGAGAAGCGCTGTAAGTGCATTCATGTTCACCTATGCTCTTTCCATCTCATTTCTGCTCTGAGCAGGTGTATCTGAGCCGTGCCGCCTTCTATGGGTTCAAGGAGAGGTACACAAAGGCAATTCTGAACTGCAACGAAGCCATCAAATTAGAGCCTTCCAGTGTGAGAGCTTATCTGTACCGCGGAGCCCTGAAATACTACGCGAAGGTGAGTCCTTGTCTGAGACTGTATGATAGTGAGTGTACTGAAGGGCCTGTGAGTAGAAGGCAGAGTGAGCGCCAATCTTTGAAGTGCAGGTGAGTCCCTCATCCTAAATGAGAACGTACTAAAAGGTGTGTGAATAGCAGGTGAGGCGGGGGCTCCTACCTCTGAAGTACAGAGCACAGGAGAGTCTCATCCTAAATGAGAACGCACTGAAGGGTGTGTGAACAGCAGGTGAGGCGGGGGCTCCTACCTCTGAAGTACAGAGCACAGGTGAGTCCCTTATCCTAAATGAGAACGTACTGAAGGGTGTGTGAACAGCAGGTGAGGCGGGGGCTCCTACCTCTGAAGTACAGAGCACAGGAGAGTCTCATCCTAAATGAGAACATACTGAAGGGTGTGTGAACAGCAGGTGAGGCGGGGGCTCCTACCTCTGAAGTACAGAGCACAGGTGAGCCTCTTATCCTAAATGAGAACGTACTGAAGGGTGTGTGAATAGTAGGTGAGGCGGGGTCTTCTACCTCTGAAGTACAGAGCACAGGAGAGTCTCTCATCCTAAATGAGAACGTACTGAAGGGTGTGTGAATAGCAGGTGAGGCGGGGGCTTCTACCTCTGAAGTACAGAGCACTGGTGAGCCTCTTATCCTGAATGAGAACGTACTGAAGGGTGTGTGAATAGCAGGTGAGGCGGGGACTCCTACCTCTGAAGTACAGAGCACAGGAGAGTCTCATCCTAAATGAGAACATACTGAAGGGTTTGTGAATAGTAGGTGAGGCGGGGACTCCTACCTCTGAAGTACAGAGCACAGGAGAGTCTCATCCTAAATGAGAACATACTGAAGGGTTTGTGAATAGTAGGTGAGGCGGGGGCTTCTACCTCTGAAGTACTGGGCACAGGTGAGTCCCTTATCCTAAATGAGAACGTACTGAAGGGTGTGTGAATAGTAGGTGAGGCGGGGGCTTCTACCTCTGAAGTACTGGGCACAGGTGGGCCTCTCATTCTAAATGAGAACATATTGAAGGGTCTGTGAATCGTAGGCAGAAGGAGGGCGAAACCACGCTTTACCATACATCCATGACACAGTATACACACACTGTTGACACCGTAGCCCCACGCACCGCTACAACGCTTAAACTTCCACAAACCTACCAGATCTCTCCCCTCAGCTGGCCTCCTACTTGCACACACTGCACTCGCAGAACCAGATCCGGCTTTGTGCCTTCTCCAACGTCGCTTCTGCAGCATGCAGCGGCCTGTCCTGCACACCAGGACCTCCTTCTCAGTTCTTGACTTCCTCAAGGCTCATCACCTAGGCTCGGTCGGGGCTCGGCCCAGGTTTCTCCAGCTTCCTCACCAGGACACCCTCCCCGTGGTCGTGCACTGTACAGTGCACATAACATAACTCTCCAGACTCCAGGATTGCACTGCCATTCTCTTTGCCCTTCTCACTCATGGTGTCTCTTCGATGGGGGTGCAGGTCACTGCCGCTCGGCTCACTGGTCCTGGAAGTGCTCCTTAAAGCTGGAGGGTGGAGCTTCATTTGTTTTAACAGATAAGTGCAGGCCCTTATCAAGCGGCCACCGCAGCTTGTGTCACCCGGTGCCCCTGTGGTGGTGCCAATGACAGCACCCCAACCACTGACCATCACATGCCTACCGCTGGGTTCATTTAGACTGCCACAGGCCCCTCGAGGCAATGAAGCTGGCATGGGCGGCAGGTATTGTTCATTTGTAGTGTGGATTGAATTTAAGTCACCTGTTGTGCTCATCTCTAAAGAAGATAAACTGTGCCACCGTGTGGCATAAGTGCTGGTGCTGAGCACCGGGCACCGCCGGCTCAAACGAAGCACTGCTGGAGTGAGATCGATGCATTCATTTCTAGCAAACGTGAATCCACCAGTTCTGAGCCCCACAATATCTGTACTATTTGGAAGAGGTATTTATACTGTCCCTGCTACGGTGTACCCCACACACAAGGCCGGGCTGATGCTGTATCTTCAGCCAGGGTCAGGGGTTGTGCGAACGCAGGTGACACACAGTTCTTCTTCGGACTCCCACAATCTGCACCTGTGCGATGGACAGACATCTTCCCCATCTCTAGTGAGCTCTCTGAGTCTGCTGGATGTCAGCAAATTCCCGTACATAAAATCCATTGTGGAAGACTTGGCCGCCTGAGGACATTCCACCTCCCACCCCTGCTTCAGTAGACCACAACCTGGGAGTGCACATGGATGGGAACTGGGCACACAAGTATCCAAAATATCTAATAACTTTTTCCTACAAACACTGATTATTAAACATGTCACACCTTTCATTGAGCCCCACAGCAACACACAGGTCTTGAATGGTTCATCCAATCTCAACTGCACTGTGGCAACTCAGTCTATTCAGTTGCTCCTGAGAAAATCACTTTATAGCCTCCAAGCAGTTACAAACGCTGCTGCACGTCTGCTTTCAGGGATTCCCTGCTGTGACCATTGCCAGTGTCATGGGCGTTGTGCAAGAGAGAAAAGTAAGTTCCTTGTTTGCTGATTTAGAAAACACTGCAATAATCAGGGTTCAGTGGCCCTGCAGGCCCCAACTCCACTGCACCTAAGGAAGCTACCTCCTGCTCCCAGTGAGCGGCAGAATATTCCTCCAGGTCACTGCAGTCACCTACAGAGCCATGCATTCTATGACACCTCCTTTTGTGGCCTCTAAAGGTATTTGGCATAAAGTTAGTCTCACTCTGAGCTTCTCTCAGCCAGCTCCATGTACCCAGGGCTGAGATGGTAACTTGTGGAGCTGCGCCTTGTCCTGACAGCCGCCAAGGTGTGAAATACTCCCCTGTGCTCCTCCTGCAGAAACCATTTTGTTAATTGAAGCAAACAGTTAGGGACATGGACTTTCAGCCAATAGGACACGCAGGAATGGCAAGAGGCATATCTCTTTTCAGGGATTGGTTTTTAAGTCTCATAACTTGATTTCATATTGTATTTAGCTGCTGAATTGCATTGCTTATGTTCTCTGTAGCGCCTGAAGCGTTGATTGGGAATGCTGTATAAATACAATTAACATAACCTAATAAAGGGTTTTTAGTAATTGTAACCCTTGTTGAAAGAATGGAAGGACCAGGCACCTCCTCACGTCCTGCAGATATTTAGGTGTATTATGGCATGAATGAGATCTCCAGTAAGCTGGCGTACCGTTGGAGGGTCTGGCACGTGAGACTATGATCCTAAGGAGCATTTTGGCAGCATCGCTGGTGGGATTGGTTGAGTGAACTGCTGGGCTGTGACATTTTGGGTTCTGACCTCCTCGCCCTGCTTTTCAAGTGCATCGGCTCACTTGTGCTCCACAGATGCCTTGAGGCATGTCACAGAGGTATGAATCTCTGGTAGACTTTCAGTGGTTCCTTGTATAGTTTTATTTATGGATCTGGACCCGGTGTGTTAAGGACTGGGTTGTTTGGAAAGCTGCTACAGAGGGTCCGTGAGAAGATGTAGCTTGAGGATTGGATCCCAGTGAGGTGTGTCGAGGGGCTGACGGATGGTATGAAAGTGTTGAAGGTTATCAGAGCATGGTTGGTCCTATCAGTGGGATGAGAGGTAAGATGGTCGCGTCTAGGTTGCATTGTAGGATTAGACTCCAGTGAGGTGTGTCGAGGAGCTGACAGAGGTTGATGGTATGAAAGTGCTGAAGGTGATCAGAGCATGGTTGGTCCTATCAGTGCGGTGAGAGGTAAGATGGTTGTAGGTTGCACCCCAGGATTGGGTTGAAAGTGTCTTTGCTATGGAGCCGAAATCAGAAATCCCAGACCTTTCCATAATGTGTGCAGCACTCTCAGTGAGTGGAAGGAGAGAGGGGAACGGAGGGTCACAGTATTCTGTAAGTCACACCGAGGAGCGTGTTGCTGGTATTGGTCACTCTTAAAAAGTTCTTTCAATGAGTGTCTGCAGATGGTTTTCGAGTACATTATTTTGGGGATTGTGCACCTAGTGAGACCCCCAGCAGCCATTACACTTCATTAAAACGCGGTTATTGATGGGTCCTCAGAGGAGGCTGGATCATGATTTACTCCTGGAAGTAAATCCTCCTCAGATGAGGATAGTGCATTTTTGGGCTGTGATACTGCTGGAACTTGCATTTCTCCACAGCAGGCTGTTCTATTACTGGTGTTGGTTTACTGCTGAAAGCTGTATCTCTTCAGCAGAGGCTTTTCCTTTTCTTGTCAGTGATTTGCTGCTGGAAATGGCATTATTTCATATGGGACTGTTCCATTTGCTGTCTGTGATTTCCTGCTGGAAGCTGTCATTTGTTCAGAGGAGACTGTTACACTTGTGGTCTGTGATTTACTGCTGAATGCTGTATTTCTTTAGATAGACTGTTCCACTTGTGGTCTGATTTACTGCTAGCACATGTAGTATCTTCACTGCAGGCTGTTCCACTTGTGGCGTGTGATTTACTGCTGGAAGCTGTCTTTTGTTCAGAGGATACTGTTCTATTTGTGGTCTGTGATTTACTGCTGTATGCTGTATTTTCTTGCTGTATTTTCTTGCAGGCATACAAGCTAGCCATAGAAGACCTGACAAAAGCTGCTCGGATGGACCCATCCTGCTCACTGGCCTTCTACAACAGAGCTGTGTGTCACCACGAGACCAAGTCTTATGAGAAGGTAGGTCCTTAGCACATTCATTCACCAACCTGAGAGCATCATTGCCTCTGTTGTGGGAAGTTTGCTGGTTGAGGGTATTGATGCTCAGGCAGGTGAGGCCGTTACAAGTTTGGGGAGGGGAAGAAGGGATCAGAGAATGTGCATAATGTACTCCCAGGTACTATTCTTTTAAACTATCTCTGTCCATCCAAATGCCGGGGTCACCCCCACGGAGCCCCCTTAGTACACATAAGGGTTTTGGTATTTTTGGATACTGCTGGTTGAAACCATGATGCTTTCTGACCAACATGGCTGTCTGCAGCCTGTCTTCAAAATTAGAAGGCAATCATGGATTGAAACTGTAGGAGGCGTGCCCAGAGTGTGGTGGACGCCGATGGTGTTACACCTTATACTGGGTCCAGGAAAACCCCTATTAGTGAGGTGTAGGCAGTGCCTAGAAGCCAGGGCTCTCTGGTGGTAGCTGTGGTGAGCAGCCAAGGCTTATCTAGGAGACATACAAATCTCATGCAATACCACTGTAGTCACACAGCACTTACACACATGAAAGAACCACACAGTGTTACAAAAAGGAAGGTACTTTATTATAGGCACACCAAACTAGCATACCATTGGAATACCTCCCACTGCAGGTGTGAACACACAAGATATACACAGGTAAGTACTCAGGACAAACATAAATTAGCAAGGGCCCTATAGGGGGGCCAAACCATGTACTAAAAAATGGAATGTGAAAGGGTGTCCCCCACCAGACTGTATGGAGTAGTTAGACAATCACTGGGAGAGAGTGGAACCCCAAAAGGTAAGTACCTGGATGATCCCCAGCGACCGGGTGCAGAGAGGTAAGTTGCCTGGTTTTCCCATAGGCTAACATGGGGATGTTGCGGTTGGAGATTGCAGAAGCAGGACAGGACCAGTGGAACCAAAGGGCGGATTCTGGATGAAGAGAATACCAAACATGCCCAGGTTCGGAGTTACCATGATGTAGCTAGACCACAGGTATTGACCAGTGGCCAGTACATAGCTAAAATGTCTTCTCCGCACTTACAAAGTCCAGGGAATTGGATCTGGAGTTTGTAGGGGCACCTCTGGTCATGCAGGGGTGCCCTCACACACAGGCACCTGCACCATGCCCTTTGGGCTGAGAGGGCCTACTATGGGGGTGACTTACAGTGACCTGGTGCAGTGACCTGTAGTGAAAGGGTGCATGCACCTTTTCACGCAGGCTGCAATGGCAGGCCTGCAGAACCCTTTGCATGGGCTCCCATGGGTGGCGTAATACATGCTGAAGCCCATGGGGGACCCCTGGTGTACCAACGCCCTGGGTACCTAGGCACTATATAAAAGGGACTTCTCGGGTTACACCAGTATGCCAATTGTGGGGTGCAACAAGTACCAGAGCAACTAAATTTGGGGGGGGAGATCACAATCACTGGGGTCCTGGTTAGCAGGGTACCAGTGAAAACAGTCTAAGCAGACTGACATCAAGCAAAAAGTGGGAGTGACCATGCCAAAAAGAGGGACTTTCCTTCAGATATCATTCTGCTATTTATACTGGACTCCCAGAGACAGCCAGGATACTGGATACCTGCTTCACACATGTCACAAATCACTCAATTTGTAGATGATAAAGTGCAAAGCTGCAGAGACCTGTGAGAAGAGAGCCAGATGGAAGTTTTGTCAGCAGAAGGAGTTGGAACCGACTAGCAAGGAGAATGATTCTTTGGTACAATAAAAACAAAGCCACTATAGATTATCGGAAGGATCCTGATATTAAGTGAGAACCCTTTCAGGTTCTGCTTGTGGAGGTGCACCCACATCATAATCGTGCTGTAAATCCTAAATATTCATTCTCCACAAACTTCTGTTCCCCTTCTGGACACAAGAGTCCCTTCACTATCAGGCTTTCCGTAACGCGAGGCTGAGCAGCAGATCACACATGTGATGCTTGCTGTGTCAAGAGTCTCTCAAGAAAGCTTGTTTTCTGGATTTCACACAGTGAAACATTCTTTAGATGCTGAAGGTAATCTCCTGACCCAGTTTCTTGACGTCACTGCATAGCCGCGAGCATTCAAGGCCTGTGCTGTCTTTGATGTCCACAGTGTCAGTTCTGTGTCCTCTATATCATTGTACCTGATACGCGCCACCGCAGCACCAGGCATCTCTCTAGGTACCCGGTGAAGCATCTGCTCACCAGATCAGTGAGGGTGGTCTTACCAGCATGACCGGCGTTCTCGGCATCACTCTTATAAAAGGCTCAAACGCAGCATCTGAAGCCACTGTCTGCTCGCATTAGCATCACATTGTGATTTCAAGGAAAGAACACCTGGATTCCCTGGGTAAACAGCAGAGCTTGCTTCCTGAACCCTCCCTGCCCTGTCCCCAATGCCACTCCCATCTGGTTCATGGACATATATGGCAGACCTGTGGAACCCCACATTTCAGATCAACCCCAAATCTAGAGAGGGCAATGGAACTATGTATCTTCTTTATCCCTGTAGTGGTGGCGTTTATGGTGCTGGCCTGTCAGTGCCCCTGTTTTTGTTTCTTCAGTGCAATCCTGTCTCTCATGTAGACAGAAGAAGGCTGTACTTTGATGGAAGGGGCCCCTCACCCGTCTTAGCGGATGTAGTGAACCCAGTGGCCCTCCTGCACCATCTTCACTTTTACCCCTTCTTCTGTGAGTGCCCAGAAGGTCATAGTGTGACCCTAAGCATCACATGGGAGTTAATCATCGACACGCCAATCAAAATCTATGCACCCAAAAGATCTTTTGCTTACTTTTGGAGGACTCAGCAAAAAGAAAAGAGAATTTGAATGACATTGTCAGTGTGGAACTAGTTCCATATAGTATCCCGGGGTCTGGACAATTGTGGCACAGAAACTTGAATGAGGGACCCGAGCACAGCAGCCCATTTTCCTACCAGACAGTGTCACTCTCGCTGGTGCCTCACTGAGGTAATTAAGCAAAGTGACAAACAGTGGGACGTTATCAGGTCAAATGGAAGAAGATCCTTGATTCCCTCCAGGCGTAGAGATGGTGCCTGCACTGAGAATGTTCTAATATTGGTGTTTTTTTTTTTTTTTTTTTTTTTTAAGAGAAAAGGTTGGCAGGCACTCAAGACACAAGCGAATGAAGAAAAAAGGTCAAGATATGAATAGTGCTGTTGGTCTCGAGGTCTTGTAGGTGATGAGTTCCATACTCTCATCCACCGCCACTGCCTCTACCACCGCCTGCTGAGGGCAATAAGGAAGACAGCCCTTGCAGCACGCATCAAAACCAGCGCCGACACCAAGAAACTTTTCAACTTTGTTAAGAAATTCTACAACCCGGCTGTGAGCGAAAACAACATCACACCCTCACAGGAGCTGTGTGACAACCTTGCCACCTTCTTCCACAACAGGATCTCAAACATATACAGAAACTTTGAACCCCAACCCACACCTACGGACTTCTTCAACAGATACACCACTACTGTAACTGACACGAATCACACACTGACCACCTGGAATATCCTCTCCACCTAGGACATCACCTACATCCACTCTGGAGCTCCCACAGACACGTGCCGCACCACATCTTCAACCTTGGAAACCAGAGGATCAGCCAGGAGCTCACCACACTGCGTAACACTTCTATCTCCACCACACATTTCCAGATGCCTGGAAACATGCTGAAGTCAGACCACTACTCCAAAAACCCTCCGCCTACCCCAGCAAACCCAAAAACTACCGGCCAATCTCCCTGCTCCCATTCTCATTGAAGGTACCGGAAAAAATAATCAACAAGCAACTCATGACACAACTGGAGCAGAAAAATATACTCAACACCTCCCAATCCGGCTTCCGCAGCAATCACAGCACTGATAGAAAGGCCGCACACCGTCTGTATTCAAGGGGGCATGCTCAAATGGATCATCTCCTTCCTCACTGGAAGAACCCAGAAGATCCACCTTTCACCTTCAAACTTAAAAAGCTCACCTGTAGTGTCCATCAGTGCATATCCCTTAGTCCCATGCTCTTCAACGTATATTGACCCCACTGGCCAACATCGTCAGACCCCACGGTCTCAACATAATTTGCTACGCAGACAACACCCAACTCATCCTCTCACTCACCGATGACTCCTCCACCACCAACTTCCACAAACATTGCTGACTGGATGAAGAACAATCACCTCAAGTTAAACACAGACAAGACAGAGATACTGATCTTCGGCAACAACAGCAATACATGGGATGACTCCTGGTGGCCATCAGACCTAGGACCCACACTCACTCCCTTCAACCATGCCAGAAACCTAGGAATCATCATAGACAACAAGCTCACCATGAAATCACAGATCAACTTCCCTGCTTCCCCACTCTGCGCACTGCACATGCTACATAAGATCTTCAAGTGGCTACCCCTGCACACAAGACGCACCGTGACACAGGCCTTAATCACCAGCTGACTGGACTTCGGCACCACCCTCTATGTTCGAATCACCGCACACCTACTACAGGCCATATAGAACGCCGCAGCCAGACTCATCCTTGGACTTCCCCAACAAACCCACATCACACCCCACCTCAGCCAACTTCACTGGCTCTTCGTAAAGAAGAGATGCCAATTCAAGCTGCTGACCCACACATACAAGGGTCTACGCAACCAAGGACCCGGGGACATTAACCACCACCTGAACCTCCACCAACCATCGGGAAAACTACGCTCTCCCTCCCTTTCACTTGCCCATGCTCCTGCATCTATTGAAGAAGAAGTGAAGGACACTACTTCTCTCACATTGCAGCAAAAACCTGGAACAGCCTCCCCGCGCACCTCCGGACCATCACTGCACTTCCGGAATTCCGAATGGCCCTCAAGACCTGGCTGTTGGAATGAGCCTCCGGATCTGGACACCCCATCGGGTGATTAACCGCGCTTTATAAATCTTGATTGGTTGATTGATTGATGTTATCTGTGGTTTGACGTGGGAGCTGCCCATACCACCACCACCTGCTCCCTCAGTTGTTCAGATGTTTCTGCACCCTGCGGACAGGTAAGAAGTGCCTCCCTTACACACCATGGAGTGTTAAATGTTTTAAACCACCCCCCCCTCTCCAAAGAGCCCACTCATAGGACCCCCTTCTCCTAGCAGAGTCTGCTGTCCCTGTCTTCAGGTTATGCACACGCCCGGTGCTCCCTCCTTCTGGATGGGATGCGTTGTGTTGTTCCTTGTGGTCTGCGGCTGGACGTGGTGTTTGGGGGGCTTGTACTAGTGCTTATTTCCCACTGGTCAAGGGGTTCATGTGACAACCTGAAACAAAGTAGAGAGGTCACGTCGACCCTAGTGGACGGATCATGGGCCCACAAAGGTGAACGTAACAGACATCTCCGCCTCTGTATTCTTCAAACCACTGCACGTTGCAGATCGGCTACCATGTTTGAAGCACCCGCTCAATAAATATTTTGATTTTGACAGAACAAACTCCCAAAAGGAAGTTTATCTCAGTACAAGAAAAAAATGGGCCCCTTAGCACAGGGAGCTTTCTCCATATGCATGAGTGCCATTTGACATATTTCTCACCTGTGCATGACAGACATGAGCAGAGAAAATGAGTGATGGTCTCCCCACCCACAGCAGGGTGGGGTGCCTGTCACTGTGATCTAGTGGCCCTTTGGCAGGCGGGGGCACGGTCCCTCATCTCTAAACTGAGCAGCTGAACCCCAAAGTTTGATGTGGTCAGATGACGGTTGATTTATGGTCTTTACACTTGGCCAAACTCTCCATCGGACCCAGAGTCGTCTCACTTGTCGTGGACTGTAATGTTTTTGCTAACTCAACTTTTACCCAAGTGCAGACAACTGAGGAGGCCGGTAGACAGTGGAGACCACGGCGTGATAACCTAAAGTGGTGATGTTACAGCAGTCAGGAAGTGCTCTGTTATCCCTGATTTACATTCTTCTGCATATAAATGTGCAATTACTTTTGGTAACATATTACCGCAGTTCTTACCACATTTATCTACTAGGAATTACTACCAGTTTTTCTGCTTGAGGCAATTCTTCATTGATTTTGTGCTCAGTTACCTCATTTGTAATGTATAATTATAGCGTTTTTGAGCCACAATAGTCCTAGAATAAGTGGTTTTATGGACCCCACACTTGTTAGCACCAAGTTAATAGGAGATAATATGTTGGAAGCTCTTTACCTAAAATGGGAGCCGTGCAGAGGTCTTCTTCGTGTGTTCATGGATGTACTCATGAGAGAAGGTCAGAGGAGGAAGTGAGCTCTCCTGGTGCGTTACATATCACAGTATAAACAAAATATAAATTGGCCCAATATTGCCATGGTAAGCACATACTATCCCAACCCGCTGTCTACTCGCTCTGACAGGATTGTACAAAGAGATCCCTTGCAGACCGCCATTTAAACATTGACATTGTGGCGCCACACTCCCTGGCATGCCTTTCTGTGTCCAGCCAGATGGCTTTTTCTTAAAAATATTACTGTGTCTGAAGGTAAACACTGACCGGGCCCAATCCACTTTGTGTATCCAAACCGCGCTCCATCGTGGTCGGCCTTAACTTTTGAGTTTGCCCCGGTCTAGCGCGAGCAGATGTCCATGTTTGTCACTTTTTCCTTTTAGACGCAAATTAGAATGTCAACCTTTACAAAAATATATAACTCTGGTTCTACTGATTAGATTTTTGTTGGTTTAATGTCAAATAATTTATTAAATTTAGTCTATTATTCTAAATTAGTTTGGTGTTTTTCTTAGCTTTTAACAGCTGCTATGTATTCAGCTGGCAACGGCAGAGAGGCAGCCTGGAAAATTGTCGCCCATAGTGTCATCCAGCTGTTGAAAATATAAGATAAACTGAGAATTGGCTGCATAAGAGAGACTATTAAATCCTAAACCTGATGAAATGGAAGCAAGGAGGGGGGCATACAGATGTTAAACAATGCGGGGCTTAAGTCCGAGCCCTGAGGGGCCCCACAATGCATCTCCCTGTACTGGGAGATATAGGGTGAGAGAAACACCACTTGCTGTCTTCTAGAGAGATGAGAGCTGAGCCAATTCAAAGCTTTATCTACAGTGCCAGCCTCCTCAGCCCTTTGTAAGAGTATTTTATGGGACACCGTATCAGATGCGGTGGACAAATTTAACAAAATGACCATTGTTTTTTTCTCTAAGTCAGGGCAGCATCTTAGAAACTCAGTTACCTTCAGGACCGCTGCCTCTGTGCTCACACTGGAACAAAAGTCTTACTGAGAAGGGTGAAGAATATTATTTCTTTCCGTGCAGCTGGTAATCTGAGCATTAACCAATGTTTCCAACATTTTCCCCTGGATGGGAAGAAGTTAAATAGGCCTCTAGTTGTTTAGAAGGGACGAATCAGCATTGGGGTTCTTCAAAGGTGGCACCACCAATTGTCTTTTTCCATGCAGCAGGCACTGTGCCTTGTCCCAGGGACAAATTAAACAGGGACTTAATCTGCAGGTTGATTGGAGCCACTGCCCGAGCCCAAAACTGAGGAGGACAGCGATGGAGGAGCTGATTTTATCAGAGTGCCAAGGCAATACTCTCTAATGAAGCTAGTGGGGGGGTTTCACCATTGTTGGGGCATAACTGATTCCTTCTGCAACACAGCATACATTTTAATGATTTTATTGTGAAAAAACAATGATAGATTGTCCACAAGGATGGCGAGGCAGAACAAGTCTGTTTGTTCACCCAAGGATTCAAGAATCATTTTTAAATCATGAAAATAGTTGTAGATGCTTTATCCGCAGAGAAATGTACTTCCCGAATAGATTACATTTTTGATATTTTTAGGGTATTGCTTCCGTTCCGTTTTGAAGATCCTCCTAAACCGTAGTTGCGCCAACATTTTCTCTCAAGCTGTTTGCTCCTGCGTCTGTCCTCATGCAGAATTAGGGTAATCCATGCCACGGAGGGCCCACCTCTCTTCCTTTTGACTTTCCTTGGAGGTGCCAGATTATCAAGGCTTTGCAGCACAGACAAATAAAACAATTGACAGCTTTGTCGATTTCCCTAGACGTAGAGACATCAATTTGTGAGCACATGTCAAAAAGATTAGAGTCAGAAGTAGAAATAAAGTGCTGAGGTCTAACAACTCGCTTCTGACCTGGTACCTGAGCGAACTACAGCATAGTACAACTGAAACGGTACCGAGAAATGATCGGTCCACACGGAGTGGAGACTATGCCCCGTAGTGAGCAGGGGGTAGTTGGCACACATAAGGTCCAATGAATGACCTCCTTTATGTGTCGGACCTTTTACTGTTTGCACTAAATTAAGATTAGCCACCGCGTCAGATAAACCTATGGCCAGACTGTAATTAGAGTCCTCCATATGTACAATAAAATCTCACAAAATGGTAAAATTAGAGCCAGCACATTAGCTAAAACATCTATAGATTCTGAGGATGATTTCAAGGGCGGTAAACTAGTGCACCTGAGGGAGATAAATTGTCAGTAATTTAAGCAAGAAAAAAACCAGACTCTCTGTGTGTTCAATGCTCTGCACCTTTGTGGTAGAGCAGAGGAGTTTAGAGCAGTGGATTATGATTATGGCAGTCCCACCATCCAACCCCCCACCGGCTCTAGGTTAGACAGACCATGGCCCTCTGCTGTTGCCACCGCCTGAAGGGAAGTACGGCTTTACAGTCTATGCAGAGCATGTGTATCTACAGCAAAACGTGCTCGACCGGAAACTGTTACCGTAAGCATCTGTTCGTAGCACTGTGGATTCAGATGCACTCGCCCTCCTCACCGGAAGCATGTGCGCTACCTGCAGATCTCTTATTATTAATCGACTTCCTGTCATTATGCGCATGTGCACCTCACTGCGTACAACTCCTCCCCGCTGTGTGGAAAACCATCTAATCGGGTCGGTGCAGAGGCCTAATCCCAATGCAATCTCCACATAGAATCTGTGCTAATAGCATAATATGCCACATCGCTTGCATTGTACTTATGAAGACCGCAACAGCAAGGATAACGCTTCATGTTCGGGGTATATTTTAGCCATGTGGTAAGTGTGCTGTAAATTGTAAGCTGTCTATACGTGAAGCAGCGTTCCTGTTAACCACTTCAGTGTATTATAAGATCCGCTCCCACTCATAGACCTGTATGTCTTCTCTCAGTTGCACCTCCCAGATGGATAAAGAGGGGAAGGAGATGGGGGCTAGTGTCCTACACATGCAAGTCACGCCCTTGCACTGTACTCTGTGCATCAGTAGGGTATCCAAGACAGCGGACCTGGTGGTTCATTGCCGCCTGCTTCCCGGGTGACCAGGTGACCTGCAGCTGCCGCAGCCTTACACGTAAGACGTTGCCCAGATTAAGACCAGTGCGTTCTGACGATGTTGGAATCTGGAGAGGTTTGTCTGTGTCCTAGATATCACCCAGGAGCATAATATCACTCCTCGAACACTCCTGTGTGGCATGTCAGGTGGCTACAGATGCTAATTAGGCAAAACCCACAAGTTAGTCAGTGGATGTAAGGAAATGCCTCCTTGGCATGGTTACCCCCTGACCTTTTGCCTTTGCTGATGCCAAGTTATGATTTGAAAGTGTGCTGGGACCCTGATAACCAGGCCCCAGCACCAGTGTTCTTTACCTAAACTGTACCTTTGTCTCCACAATTGGCACAACCCTGGCACTCAGGTAAGTCCCTTGTAACTGGTACCCCTGGTACCAAGGGCCCTGATGCCAGGGAAGGTCTCTAAGGGCTGCAGCATGTCTTATGCCACCCTAGGAACCCCTCACTCAGCACATGCACACTGCCTCACAGCTTGTGTGTGCTGGTGGAGAGAAAAAGACTAAGTCGACATGGCACTCCCATCAGAGTGCCATGGCAACCTCACACTGCCTGTGGCATAGATACGTCACCCCTCTAGCAGGCCTTACAGCCCTAAGGCAGGGGGCACTATACCGCAGGTGAGGGCATATGTGCATGAGCACTATGCCCCTACAGTGTCTAAGCAAAACCTTAGACATTGTAAGTGCAGGGTAGCCATACGAGTATATGGTCTGGGAGTTTGTCAAACACGAACTCCACAGCACCATAATGGCTACACTGAAAACTGGGAAGTTTTGTATCCAACTTCTCCGCACAATAAATGCACACTGATGCCAGTGCAATTTATTGTAACATACACCCAGAGGGCATCTTAGAGATGCCCCCTGAATACCTACCCGACTTCTAGTGTAGGCTGGCCAGTTTCTGCCAGCCTGCAACACACCAGACATGTTGCTGGCCACATGGGGAGAGTGCCTTTGTCACTCTGTGGACAGTAACAAAGCATATACTGGGTGGATGTGCTTCTCACCTCCCCCTGCAGAAACTGTAACACCTGGCGGTGAGCTTCAAAAGCTCACCCCTTTTGTTACAGCGCCCCAGGGCATCCCAGCTAGTGGAGATGCCCACCCCTCCGGCCACTGCCCCCACTTTTGGGGGCAAGGCTGGAGGAGATAATGAGAAAAACAAGGAGTCACTACCCACCAGTCAGGACCGCCCCTAAGGTGCCCTGAGCGGAGGTGACCCCCTGCCTTTAGAAATCCTCCATCTTAGGTTTGGAGGATTCCCCCAATAGGATTAGGGATGTGCCCCCTCCCCACTGGGAGGAGGCACAAAGAGGGTGTAACCACCCTCAAGGACAATAGCCATTGGCTACTGCCCTCCCAGACCTAAACACACCCCTAAATTCTGTATTTGGGGGCTCCCCAGATCCCAGGAAATCAGAGTCCTACAACCTGAAGAAAGAAGAAGGACTGCTGACCTACAAGCCTGCAGAGAAGGAGGAAGACGACAACTGCTTTGGCCCCAGCCCTACCGGCCTGTCTCCAACTTCGAAAACCTGCTCCAGCGACGCATCCGACAGGGACCAGCAATCTCTGAAGCTTCAGAGGACTGCCCTGGACTACAGGACCAATAAACTCCTGTGAACAGTGGCCCTGTTCAAAACCAGCTACTTCTTTGCAACAAAGAAGCAACTTCCAAGGACTTCACGTTTCCTGTACCAGACGCCCCCGGCTCGACCTGCAGAAAACCAACACCTCAGGGAGAACTCCCAGGTGACTGTGAGCCTGTGAGTAACCAGAGACGACCCCCTGGGCCCCACAGCGACGCCTGCAGAGAGAATCCAGAGGCTCCCCCTGACCGCTACTGCCTGTAACAAGGGACCCGACGCCTGGAACCAACACTGCACCCGCAGCCCTCAGGACCTGAAGGAACCGAACTTCGACGCAGGAGTGACCCCCAGGCGACCCTCTGCCTTGCCCAGGTGGTGGCTGCCCCGAGAAGCCCCCCCTCTGTGGCTGCCTGCACTGCCAGAGTGACCCCCGGGTCCCTCCATTGAAACCTACACAAAACCCGACACCTGCTTTGCACTCTGCACCCGGTCGCCCCTGTGCCGCTAAGGGTGTGCTTTGTGTGCCTACTTGTGTCCCCTCCAGTGCTCTGCAAAACCCCCCTGGTCTGCCCCCCGAGGATGCAGGTACTTACCTGCTGGCAGCCTGGAACCGGAGCACCCCTGTTCTCCATAGGCACCTATGTGTTTTGGGCACCTCTTTGACCTCTGCACCTGACCGGCCCTGAGCTGCTGGTGTGGTAACTTTGGGGTTGCCTTGAACCCCCAACGGTGGGCTGCCTATGCCCCAGGACTGAGACTTGTAAGTGTTTTACTTACCTCCTAATCTAACCTTTACTTACTTCCTCAGGAACTGTTGATTTTTGCACTGTGCCACTTTGAAAATAGCTTATTGCCAATTTTACAAAGACTGTACATGATATTGTTTTCATTCAAAGTTCCTAAAGTATCTAAGTGAAGTACCTTACATTTAAAGTGTCTGATGTAAATCTTGAACCTGTGGTTCTTAAAATAAACTAAGAAAATATATTTTTCTATATAAAACCTATTGGCCTGGAGTAAGTCTTTGAGTGTGTGTTCTTCATTTATTGCCTGTGTGTGTACAACAAATGCTTAACACTACCCTCTGATAAGCCTACTGCTCGACCACACTACCACAAAATAGAGCATTAGAATTATCTACTTTTGCCACTATCTTACCTCTAAGGGGAACCCTTGGACTCTGTGCACACTATTTCTTACTTTGAAATAGTATATACAGAGCCAACTTCCCACAGTGGAGTAGGGAACAATAGGGCCCAATCGACAGGTGAATTTGTGGCAAGAAAACCTAACCATAATAAGAAGGCAGGTGGAGACTGGCTCTGCTGCCTGTAGCGACCACTGTTCAGAACAAGTCAGTCTCCCCTGTGATGTTCACAAGATCAATTTGTTCAGGGTCAGTCAACCTCCAGCCATGTTGACATCCACACCAACTGTGCAGCCAGGTAAGATCTATAGGTTGGGGACCCCATCCCCCAGCATCAATCAGACGCGCCCCACCTTTTCAGTAGAGAGGTATCTGTCTCTGCTGAGCCCAGATCAGGCCTGACAGGGCAGACTGTAGATCTGAAAATGATTGTGGAAGGGTCCGAGGGAGAGTCATAAAATAATAAAGAAGCTTGTGCAAATATTCATCTTAATGGCCACCCAGTGGGGCCAGTGGCAGCCCCGTCTGAAAAGGCAGTGATCATCAGATTCTGGACACATGTTTATCTAGGTTACCTCCTTGTAAATAGGCATCCCTGTGGTATATACGAACCCCCAAATATTCAAAGCAGTCGGGCTCCCAGTACCCGCATTTCTTGACAAAGCCGAGATGTTGCACCGACTCTGCCATCCTAACCTGTTTATTGTTTATCAAACAGCGCCCTTCTGCACTCCTAAAATGTTCTTCCATACTTTCACATTCATTGTTAGTTGAAAATGGGATGTCGGGGCAAAAAAGTTGATGCAAAGTTTGGCAAGGCAGCAGCTTGGCATTTATTTGGATGGTGTATGGCTAGTCTATTCCCAGTGGGTGTTTGAAGGAGTTGATCCAGGTGCCTTGCAGGAAGCCTCTTTTTAGGCATCAAGAGGCCTCGCTACTAACACCTTGTGACTTGTGTCTGTTGTATTTGAGATTAGAGCTCATCCCTGCGAGAGAGCTCTCATCACACGTATGCAATGCTTGTGTTCAAAGCCTGCCTTTCCTTTTCTTGTAGGCATTGGCAGATTACAGCACTGTGCTGCTTCTGGGTCCATGCAAGGAAACAGACATCAAGGCGCTGACCAACCGTGGCGTCCTCTACCTGGAGCTGAAGGACTACGCCAGCGCACTGCAGGTACTGAGGTGCTTCTGGCACCGGCACGTCACAGGTCCATTCTCAGTGTGTGGCTGGGAGGCACATGGTCCTCTATCTCACCGCAGAGAGGGGGCAGAAAAGGCCACCACATAGGCCCACACTACAGCGGCATTGTGGGCATGCATGTGGAAGGGCATGGTGGGGCCCAAACAGGCATTAAAGGCCAAACAATGAATGGGTGACTGCCCCTGGATATCACATGTGCTTCTAGGCAGGTAATGACTATCAGTGGGTGCAGCCGTACATTCTCTGCGAGTCAGTGAGCAGGTGTGAGATGTGAAGGAGCTCTTTAAGTAGTAAAGGGCTTGCAGAAAGAGTGGCAGCCCATTCTCTGGGAATTAGTCAACAAGCATGGGGCACTGGGTGGCACTTCAGGCAATTAATGAGTGGGCATAGAGACCTATCCTGTGGGAGGGAGGGAGCAGGTTTGTTGTGTAAAATAAAACTTCTGATAGAGACTTCTAATCGCTGATTCTTCACCTTTTGAACATTCCCCAGGCGTCAGACTGTATCTGGGTAGATCAGTAGTATTTCTGCATGCCTGTAGGTGGTGCCACACGGCTGCGCACTGACTCCATTACGCCCCCTAAATGACATGCGGAGCCTATATATGCCACTCCGTAATTTTCTTTCTTTTGGCACTATCAGGCGCGGATCTAGAGTTACCTCTTTTCTCTTTGAGACAGTTTACGACAACATTTTTCCTGTATGCAAGGGCAGTGTCACCTCCCAAAATTACAGGTTTTAAGGACTGTCACTAACCAATATCTTTGACAGAGCCTGATTATGTTTACAAGTAGTAGCTAGGGTGGGGCCTGGCTCTAAGGCCCACAGTGACAGCGTGCCGATGAACCTGAAGATTCAAACAGACTCTGAGGTGAAACTCTGTTGCCAAGCACTGGAAGATTCTGCTGCAAGCTGGTTCCAGTCGAAGGGTCACTCCCGGTGCTGTTCACAGTCCAAAGGCGTACTAGTCCTTTCCGTGGTCAGTCATTGTGCTCCAATTCTTTGGGTAAGTTGAAGAAAAAACATGGCACCTTCCTTCACCCTCATACTCCTGAAGAGGTGTCAGGGAATCACTATCCGGAAGTCAGTCTATGTCAGAGCCCATCCTGCAAATTGTCCCAGCACAACTCGAGATTCTTGACATTTAGGAACAAATGCTATCCAACAGGATTAGGTGCTATAGGATGTGTTATCACCGTCACCACTGACAATCCTTCCTCGGCTCATGAATCTGCTTTTGGCGCTAGACTGGATCCAGAAATGCTAAAATAGCCCTTGTGCACAGATAGGTGGGACCTGAGCTCCACCTAGGCCCCAGTTCCTCCTTGGATGTGATCTGGAGCTGTGCTTAATTTCTTTGAAGCACAACCTTCCCTGCTTGACTTACCACCTCACAAGAAGGACCACACACGCTGCATTCCTTATCTGGTACGGATTCGGACAACCTTTGTGATGCAAGTGATGTAATAGCGCAACCACACCACACAGGAAATTGTCATTATGACCTTCAAAAGGCCAGTGGCCTTGACAATTCCCCTAAGGCGGGACTTCTCTCACCGCAGGCCCTGCCACTGAGGAGAGTGATCTTTCGCAGTGGCCATGAATAGGGGAGCCCAAGGTCAAACTTTCCACGGTAGAGGTAAAAAAAAAATGTCTTGATGGATGAGCCACAGCTGGGTCTACTGAGACCCTCCTATACTTCAATGAAATATTTAGATACTTTTTAGGGGGCTGGACCGAACCTTTCTCTGACTCCTCAGTCAATTGCCAAATTGCAAGACTCCATCACTATGCACCAGGCAACCCTGCATTTTTGTCGCAGCACCCCTCCCCTCAAAGGTTGGTGGTGCAGGAATCTACAAGTCGGACACACCTGAATACTTTACCCAGTACTCCCCCGACAGGGAGTCCAAATGAGTGAATATCTTTGGGAAGCGGATATTTTGTTCCATATTTTCTTCCACAAGTTTGGCCCTCGGTTCGTAAATTCCAGTTGCCTGCTGGGCCTCCATTCCCTGCTCTTGGGATTTGGTGGTTCAAGTCTGCGTAGGTAACTTGGAAGATTTCCGACTGGTTCTGACACATAATGCACCAAGTTCACAATTAGTTGTACTTGGATACCAGCGATTCTATCAGGCGCACCACTGTTGCCATTCGCCGCCACGCCTGGCAGTGGTCAACCTTTTGTTTAGCTGATATCCAATCATCCCTCATAGGCATGCCCTTTGCCCGGCCTCACCTATTTGAGAACAAGGCACATTCCTCTCTGGGAGGGGGTGAAAGAGAGCAGAGTCACAGCACACTTCCTAGGCTTATCCACCCACAAGACTCATGGGGCATCTTTTGAGTCGCTCCAATCGGGTCGCTACAGTTCCTCACCTGGAAGGTAGGTTTTCTTCTGGCTATCTCCAGAAATGAAGTGAGCTTTAGATTTTGATATTCAAAGAACGCTTTATGCAGGTACTTAAAGTCAGAGTCCTACTATGCACACACCTGATTTCTAGCCAAAAGTCCTCTTCACATTCCATGTGAACCAGTGGATGAATTGATCTTCCTTTTTACCTGACTGAGCATTGCTGGAGGAAAAAGGATTTAAACTTTCGATGACCAAAAAGCCTTCATGTGCTCTGTGGACCATACTCGTACAGCCTTTTATTACTTCTGAAAAATCACATCTTAGCAACCCCAACTCAGGGGCAAGACCTCTAGGCCGATTACCAGATTCACATTTGTTTTGCCAGAGTCCTACACACACTACATGCCATCCCTGGGGCACATTGCACTTGTAATAAAGTAATGACATCGGTGTTCCTGATCAGTGTCCCGTTAGCAGCTGGATTGAAGGTTTCTACTTGGGTGTCTATCCACACGTTCACTAAGCGTTAGTTTGTGGACATTCGTGGCCGACAAGAAGCACAAGTCAAGTAGACTGTAGATACAACTTTCTTCCAGAAATAATCTTCTGTTCGCAAGTCACTCCTTTAAGGATTGAGGTGCTGCTTTTTCAGTCCATGTTCAACATGTGATCTGCAGCATTGCACGGTGCCATTGGCGAACACTAGCAACCAGTAATAATTGGTTTGCAACAGGTAGTTCTGTAGATTCTCATGTTCAATACCCATCGAAAAAAAATCTCCAGATCCAGTCTAACGCCTGGGGAAATTCTACGGTAAGGAATCTGCAACTAGAATATGTCTTTACCAGATAAATGGCTACTGAAGGTAAGTAACTTGTTCTTCCATGCAGCCGTTGACTGTGCATGCTGTCATCGTGTCATGTTATGACAGCGGCTATTAAGAGGTGTCTCCCTTTGGGTAGTGAAGGGCTGTAGACACCAGAGGGGGCCCATGGCAGTGACTGACAGTGATTGTGAAATAGAGCTGGTCATTACTGTACATAGAATTTTCCTAGCAGTTAGAGACTGATAGAATTTACCCAGTGGGTGTTTTCTCATGGTTCAGTAACCAGTCGCTACCACATCTCAGCAGCGACAGACATTCACAGACCGTCATTTCTTGGCAGTTAGTAACTTGCAGTAAATGTGAAGGTGTCTTTTCCGGCAGGTACCAGTCAGACGTGTCTGTGGGTGCCTTCTCTGGAAGTAGATTACCAGCTATGACTGTGGCGAGATCTTTGCTAGCTGTCCACATCCGCCAGGGATGTGGACAAGAAGTTAGTGACTGCACGTACCTCTGGATGGTCACTTAGACGACGTCAGTGTCCGCCCGGGCTGTGGAGGGGCGTTTCTGAACATTTATAAAGTTGACTCACTTACTGTTCCATGGTTACTGTTGTAAGGTAGTTTGTGTATTAGCTCTGTTTATTAATTGCTAGTAGTGTAATATTACTTTTTATAGAGTAAGTCATTTTAGCAGTTATATTAGTTTAGCATTTATTAGTTATAATTCATTATTACGTATTAGTACATCATAAGGCTGAGAGTGGTATATCCCTCCTCCCCGTGGAAAGAGGAGAGAAGCTGAGGAGCCGGAGGAGAGGGGATCAAGAAAACTGTATGAAGGCTGAACAGTGGAGATGAAATAAAGTCTGGAGTTAAAAGATAAGTACTGCGTGTGGTGGACTTTAGAATAGTTACCTTTTCCCAAAATCCTTTCTTTTTCTCTAACAGGACTTCAAGAGAGCAATAGAGAAAAATCCATCAGATGTCCGCATTCTCCTTGTGCTCGGCCTTTGTCACCACAGGTACAAATTTGTGTTTTTAATCTCTGTCGTATGGACTCCATGAAGCACAGGAAGTATTCTGATTCTCTGTGTATGGATTCCTAACATCGCATGGTTGATATCTTCAGTGGACAATTGTAAGGAAATGCCTCCTTGGCATGGTTACCCCCTGACCTTTTGCCTTTGCTGATGCTATGTTTTGAATTGAAAGTGTGCTGAGGCTTGCTAACCAGGCCCCAGCACCAGTGTTCTTTCCCTAACCTGTACCTTTGCCTCCACAATTGGCACACCCTGGCATCCAGGTAAGTCCCTTGTAACTGGTACCCCTGGTACCAAGGGCCCTGATGCCAGGGAAGGTCTCTAAGGGATGCAGCATGTCTTATGCCACCCTGGGGACCCCTCACTCAGCACAGACACACTGCTTGCCAGCTTGTGTGTGCTAGTGAGGACAAAATGACTAAGTCGACATGGCACTCCCCTCAGGGTGCCATGCCAATCTCACACTGCCTATGAAGTATAGATAAGTCACCCCTCTAGCAGGCCTTACAGCCCTAAGGCAGGGTGCACTATACCATAGGTGAGGGCACAGGTGCATGAGCACTATGCCCCTACAGTGTCTAAGCAAAACCTTAGACATTGTAAGTGCAGGGTAGCCATAAGAGTATATGGTCTGGGAGTCTGTCATGCACGAACTCCACAGCACCATAATGGCTACACTGAAAACTGTGAAGTTTAGTATCAAACTTCTCAGCACAATAAATGCACACTGATACCAGTGTACCTTTTATTGTAACTTACACCCCAGAGGGCACCTTAGAGGTGCCCCCTGAAAGCTTAACCGACTACCCGTTTAGGCTGACTGTTTTTTGCAGCTTGCCACACTCCAGACATGTTGCTGGCCACTTGGGGAGAGTGCCTTTGTCACTCTGTGGCTAGTAACAAAGCCTGTACTGGGTGGAGGTGCTTCACACCTCCCCCTGCAGGAACTGTAACACCTGGCGGTGAGCCTCAAAGGCTCACCCCCTTTGTTACAGCACCCCAGGGCACTCCAGCTAGTGGAGTTGCCCGCCCCCTCCGGCCACGGCCCCACTTTTGGCGGCAAGGCCGGAGGAGATAATGAGAAAAACAAGGAGGAGTCACTGGCCAGTCAGGACAGCCCCTAAGGCATCCTGAGCTGAGGTGACTCTGACTTTTAGAAATCCTCCATCTTGCAGATGGAGGATTCCCCCAATAGGGATAGGAATGTGCCCCCCTCCCCTCAGGGAGGAGGCACGAAGAGGGTGTAGCCACCCTCAGGGCTAGTAGCCATTGGCTACTAACCCCCCAGACCTAAACACACCCCCTAAATTCTGTATTTAGGGGCTCCCCAGAACCTAGGAACTCAGATTCCTGCAACCTAATAAGAAGACGACTGCTAAGCTGAAAAACCCTGCAGAGAAGACGGAGACACCAACTTCTTTGGCCCCAGCTCTACCGGCCTGTCTCCCCACTTCTAAAGACACTGCTCCAGCAACACTTTCCACAGGGACCAGCGACCTCTGAAGCCTCAGAGGACTGCCCTGCATCTAGAAGGACCAAGAACTCCTGAGGACAGCGGCTCTGTTCACCAAAGACTGCAACTTTGCAACAAAGAAACAACTTTGAAACAACACACGTTTCCCGCCGGAAGCGTGAGACTTTGCACTCTGCACCCGACGCCCTCGGCTCGACTTGTGGAGAACAAACACCACAGGGAGGACTCTCCGGCGACTACGAGACCGTGAGTAGCCAGAGTTGACCCCCCTGAGTCCCCACATCGACACCTGCAGAGGGAATCCCGAGGCTCCCCCTGACAGCGACGGCCTGCTTCTAAGAACCCGACGCCTGGTAAGGACACTGCACCCGCAGCCCCCAGGACCTGAAGGATCCGACCTCCAGTGCAGGAGCGACCCACAGGTGGCCCTCTCCCTTGCCCAGGTGGTGGCTCCCCCGAGGAGCCCCCCCCTTGCCTGCCTGCACCGCTGAAGAGACCCCCATTGCTTTCTATTGAAAACCCGACGCTTGTTTGCACACTGCACCTGGCCGCCCCGTGCCGCTGAGGGTGTACTTTCTGTGTGGACTTGTGTCCCCCCCGGTGCCCTACAAAACCCCCCTCGTCTTCCCTCCAAAGACGCGGGTACTTACCTGCTGGCAGACTGGAACCGGGGCACCCCCTTCTCCATTGAAGCCTATGCGTTTTGGGCACCACTTTGACATCTGCACCTGACCGGCCCTGAGCCGCTGGTGTGGTAACTTTGGGGTTGCTCTGAACCCCCAACGGTGGGCTACCTTGGACCCAAACTTGAACCCCGTAGGTGGGTTACTTACCTGCAAAAACTAACAAACACTTACCTCCCCCAGGAACTGTTGAAAATTGCACTGTCTAGTTTAAAATAGCTATATGTGATTTATGTGAAAACTATATATGCTATTTTGCTAATTCAAAGTTCCTAAAGTACCTACCTTCAATACCTTTCATTTGAAGTATTACATGTAAATCTTGAAACTGTGGTTCTTAAAATAAACTAATAAAATATATTTTTCTATACAAAAACCTATTGGCCTGGAATTGTCTCTGAGTGTGTGTTCCTCAATTATTGCTTGTGTATGTGCAACAAATGCTTAGCACTACTCCTCTGATAAGCCTACTGCTCGACCACACTACCACAAAATAGAGCATTAGAATTATCTCTTTTTGCCACTATCTTACCTCTAAGGGGAACCCTTGGACTCTGTGCATACTTTTCCTTACTTTGAAATAGTGCATACAGAGCAATCTTCCTACAACAATCTGCAATGAGGATGCTCTGCAGTTATCTGATACCCCAGAATTTCATTTGTAAAACGTAGAGAGGACTCGGGTCAGACGGCTGTGGCACTGAATTACATAAAGTTACAGCTGCACCTTCTTAGGTACCAAGACAGTTCTGAGATGTTCACACTCCACTGCTGACCAAAATCTCTCTTTGAGCAACAATCAAGACCACGTGTGTGCAATGGGTGGGTCCCCCAACTTGTTGCATCTGTTATTAGATGCATTAATGTGGGTCTGGCCTTCCCAGCACTTGTGTTGCATGCAAAGATGCCTTACACGACTATGAGGCTCATTATTGGTGGCCCTTTGGGATTAACCGGCGACTTGTAACGGGCCGCTATATTTTTCTGCCACTGAGCCTGACTTTGCATTATCTTATCTGCTTTGGGCATGAAAGCACAGGCTTAGCTCATGTGGCTTCACTCTTTGCCTTCATGAGACTCCAACTGATGTCATACCTGATATAATTAGACTTACAAAATAAAACCCAGTATTTTTTCTGTTTTTTTCAGCCCATCCCTCCTCTGATTCTTTCAAACACGTGTTAGCTCGGCTGTTTATGACCTTGAGCTCATAAGAAGTCCAATCCCTTGGCGTGTAAGCATATTTCCGAGGTCTTCTATACTTCACATTCTTCAGAGGTCTTGCATAGTGTGCGTGGACACAAGTTGTCAATTAGGAGGATGTGACACTACAAAATACCACTATAACGTCACCTAACACAGCAAAGTGCTGGTGAAAGCTGGGCCTCCTTCTTCCCTTAGTAGGAGTGCCTGCCTATATCCCCAGAAGTTATCAGGACAGCCCCAGCCTACCCAGGACATCCCCGGTTGTCAGGCAAGAGTTACCCTTCATGACTGTGACTGGCCGTCAGTAAATAACCCTTGCAGAGTCTGGCTGATTCTTTACATTTAGGAACAAATGCTGTCCAACAGGATTAGGTGCTATAGGATGTGTTCTCACTGTCACCGCGGACGATCCTTCCTCGGCTCATGAATCTGCTTCTGGCGCTAGACTGGATCCAGAAATGCTAAAATAGCCCTTGTGCGCAGATAGGTGGGACCTCAACTCCACCTAGGCCCCAGTACCTCCTTGAATGTGGTCTGGAGCTGTATATGGCCCTCTGGACCCAGTTCCTTTTTGTTCTGAATCCATTGAGATGGACACGGACTTCCCCTCCTTTGAAAGTTATTTTTCAAAGCAGTCTTTGCAACACCATTAGGAAAAATGTTTCCTACAAGAAAAGGTCACTGTTTCATGAATGATGTTTCTTTCACTCCCAGGCATTCTCTGTGCACCCTGCCCTTGGAGTTTAGCTTCTGCACATGCCTCACGATCTGCTTAGAGTATGACTTGATGCATTTGCCTGCCACTGAGGACCAGGAGGGTACTTTATTACGCTTAGATGCCACAATGAGCTATGGGGTTGGCATCTCTGTAGATCCTGTTCTCGATCTAGGTGCAGAGGGGTATGTTAATTCCAGAAGAAGTCTTTCCACATCAAGTTTAAGATATACTGAACATAGGGCTCTATTTCCTTTCTATGTCATTTCTGCTCGTGGGACAGATCTTCTGATCAGTAGGTCCATTCCTCAACCTTGACCTCGATTTTGTCAAAGACCAAAACTGAAACACGTCTTTTCGTAAATTATGGTCCATATTGAATGGGATTCACATCCTCCAAACAGATTATTTCTCAATAGATTTTAGCCTGCTTTAGAAGTTGGTACCAGTTAGCAAACCAACATCTTCCTCGTTTTGATCGACTGTTATCGCTGCTCCGCCCAAGTTGCTGCTTTCTCCTAGGGATTTCTGGCAATGGTTTGTCCTGTGGCTTTGGGCTCCAAATCACCTGTTAGATCTCAAATTGTGTCACTTGTAGTAGCCTCTGTTGATGTTGCTGCTCCAAGCTCGTCACCCCATTCCGTGCTACTGACGTCCTTGACAATTGCTTCAATATTAATGCCGATGTCAGCGTCATCCACAACAACAGTTCTAGCTTCATTTTTGGAGTTGTCTGGTGATGGAATGTTTTTGGATACCGGTGAATGCACAGGAAAGCTGGGATTTGTCTGCTTGTGGGCCCGAGCCTTGTTTGGGCTTCTGTTAAGGACTTTTTTCTACAAAGGGTCAATAATGAGGCAGACACGCTCCCCTCCCAGATAGACTTTGGTAAAGGCATCTATTTGGTTCTCCAGAACTGCAATGACTTCAGAGGGTTTTTCTGAGATTTTCCTGCCATTTCTCTGGAGGCCTTTTTTTCCTTTTGAGGTGGTCCACTGCAGGGCGGCGGAGGGCCTTGTTTTACCACTGCCAGTTGCAGAGGTTAAGCCAAACATAGCCACATAAGAACCCTTGTTGTATTTTAGTAAAGCTCTCCTAGACCATGTGACGTCTGCTTGGTTTAAGCTTCCCTCACCTCAGGCTTCCCACTCCCAGCTGCTCACCATCTTCACCCGGCTATAGCCTGTCCAGAGTCTGTGTCCTCTCATCCATTACCTGAGGGCCTTGGACTGAAGCTGCAGGGCCCTGCATTTGCAAGAATGAATGAATACTCTTTTCTTCCCTCCCCATCTGACAGTGACGCTCAGTGAATTGAGCCGGTGGGAAATAAATTGTTCTGATTGAGGCGCTTGGCTCTTCGTTCATGCGCAGCACATGCCTCTTAGTGTGCTTACTCCCTTGCTTTCTGGGCAATGGAACAGACAGGGGGCCCCTTCTACCGAGCCATAAGAAAGGGCGTTTTGCAGAAGTATTTGTGATGGATCTGAGGACGCCAAACAATGTCTTCGATCCAGTCTTGACAGAGTTGATCCGCTGGCCCGGCCTATGGTTAAGCCTACGTTGACATGTTTGTTGCCATCCTCCGATCTCCCTGGAGACTATTCCAGGCGATTCTGCTGCATCCAGCTTTTGATGGTTGCTATCCCTCTGGTGATGAGACTTCCTCGGCCGTAGATGGAATCGCACAGTGATGCACCCCTGCATTATCTTGTGGTGTGGGGTCTTATTTGTGGACATCCAGCAGGTGGTGCAGGGGGCTGGGCATGGCAGGGGTCAAAGGCTTTGCAAGATTCCAGTCTTACAGGCAACACGCCTTCCCGACCTGACCACCAGCTGTCGTGCCGTTTTGCGCCCACAGCAGTGTGCGGAGAGGCTCACAGTGGCTTTGAAGGGTCAAGGACCAAAGGCCATGCAACAGTACATCTATACTCTCACCAGTAGGCTGGGGCAATACAGTGTCCCATCGTATCTGAAGGAGGCTCAAAGGCTTTGGAATTGGGCAAACCCTCACAACATAACACTCTGAGAGAAAACATGTTAAGGATAGGCAAGAAATGGAAATACTTTGGACATGTCAAGGGGTGCATGCTACAAATGAGAGCCTGTCGTTGTGCCATGGATAATTCTCCAGACCTAAACTTATTTGCCACAAGACACATTACAAAGTGAAGTTCTTCCCAAGCAGACATTGGCAACCACAGGTGACCAGGGTAGTTATTTCTACCCTTTCTAGTTTACGTCCGAAAGCTTACGTCCGAAAGTCAGCAGCAAGATTGCAAGGGAGTTTTTCACTCTCACGGGAGATCCCCAGTGCATCTCTTGTGCAGTCCTCAAGTGCTCTTCAACAATCACTAGGCTATGCTCTCCAAGCGAGCAGGACAGTTTTCACATCACAACTCAGCATTTGTTAGCTTGTTGGCCCGGCTCTTAGGCACTGAGAGTTTGCCCATCCAGACACACCTCCTGAATGCAGAAAGTAGGTTGCCCAGGCTTCAGCCTCGGTGAAATCTAAATTAAAGTGTTTGTGTGTGCTCTGGTGAACACACAGATAGTTATTTACAGTTTGAGGACATACCTCTTGGACATCTTGAAGTTCCATCACATGTCCACTTCATCATGACTTGTCTGATGACTCACAGTGAACGGAAATGATTACAGGGCTTCTCATAATCTTCCCATGAGCTCGCAGGCTGTTCGTGGAAGAAGACAGGTCTACGGCACTTCTGATGTCTTACAGATGAGGAGCAATACTGTTGTTTACAGTAGGAGCTGCTATGTTGTTTTCTTTCTTCCTAAATCCTTCAAGTGGAACGGAGTTTCATCGTCGCCGTCTGGATGTCCAGTGTCTGTGTTCAACAATCTAATGGATGTTAGGCTCTCTGACAAGCTATATGCATGCTTTGGTCACACGGGCAGTCTACTGGTCCAATAATAGTTCTCTAGGTGGGGTTCAGGCGCTATTAAGTACCATGTGTGAAGAACAGTCCCCTCTTAGTGGGAGAGTCGCAGCACAGGCCCCAAGGCACCTTTCTAGCTTCTGCAGATCTACCATGTGCAAGAATCACTGGATATTCACAAAACCTTTTCCTACAGTGCCTGCAGCTTATGGCACAGGGTAAGCCCAGATGTTCTCTCCTTCAATCACCAGTAGGAATGTTATACAGCACGTTAGGTGAGCATTAGACAACACAGAGTGACACAATTTGCGGTGCAGTTACTTCACATGTGGGGTGGTGATTTTTTTAGTCGGAATGAATGTATGTTCCTATCTTTCGTCTCCATCAGAGCATGCCCAGTGATTACAGAGCGGCCACAGCCCATCTATCTTCACACTCAGTAGGAACCGTTTAGGGATGATGGTTCTAGAAGGGTTGTTAGGTCCTGAAGAAAGCCCAGAGATATGATAGTACACCGCCGGGGACTGAAACATGTTGACCAATACAAAGCAGTGAAGAAGGACCATAATACTTGCCAGATGCTCCACTTCTTTCTTTTTGTTTTTAATCTTGTATGAGAAAGGCTTAATCATATGATAAAGTACCTCTGGATTCCTTGTCTTGATACAATTTTAGGTTTCCTTTTCGCAAAGTACCTCTCCTCAGAAGCTCCGAAGGGCTCACCGTGTACCAACCTGGTGCTGGTAAGGGAGGCCTCTAAGATGACGGATGCCATCTAGCATGGGTGATGAATCCCAACCTTTTTAATAACACATTTGTAATGCTGAATCCGAAAGACCAGTGAGTCCTGGAATTACATTTACTCACAAAATACAGAAGCACAGGTGTAAAAAAGTGAATTATTAGTTGGAGTGGATAGTAGTCCTCGTCAGGTAGTAATGGCACTACTCCTTACAAGGGCTCAACAATTGTACCCTGAGCTCAACCCTTGGCAGCTGTAGCACAGAGCAGACGGACATAGCTTAGGAGAAATGGTTGAAGCTTTAATCAGTACCAAAACAGTTAAAAGTAGAAAACACAACACAATAAAAATAATTTATAAAACATGTAATGACTAACTAAATAACAAAAGGCAAAATTCTGATGTGGGGAACTGGAAATATAAATTTTCAAAGTTGTAGATGTTTCTAGAGTCAAAAAGCATAAAGTGCCAACCGTGGGGATCTGGTTGTGCTAAACCAGGTCGGAGCCAAACGTTAAAGCCGAACACGATGGAGCAAGGGATCAGGTTCTTCCCAGCGGAAAGTTTATCTAAGTTAAAGCCGAACGAGATGGAGCAAGGGATCAAGTTCGTCCCAGTGGAAAGTTTATCTCCGACTTAGTCATTTTCCTGGAGAAAAGTCCTCGTTGATGAGGTTCCAGGTGGGTTGGGATGCAAGCTGAATCCAAAGAGATGCTCGGTGACAGCAGCCAGCTGAAGTGCAGGACCTCAATGGGAGCCTCCCTTCCAGAAAGATGTTTGAGGCTCTTGATGGGAGGATCACTCGAAGCGGCCGAATTCCGGGCCCTAGATGGTGTCTTTATTGTCTGGGTGCTGCATAGCTTTGGTCCTCATGAAATCGGACTAAGAAGCTATTCTTGAAGTCCAGACCCTTTCAGGTGGGCAAACCAGCAAGTTGAGTCGACCGGCAGTTCCAGGCTGGTGGCAGCAGCTCAGCGATGGTCTGGTGGTGGCCTCCGGTTCTTTTTGCAGAAAGTTCAGAAAAGGTTTCTAAGTATCTAGACTTGCCATTATAATGGGAAAACAGTACATTCTAACACCAGATACGGATCCAGGGCGTTTTAGGCACTACTTGGGGGTTACGACTCAGTCTCTCAGAAGCCACCAATAGGATCCATGGCAAATCCAGGTGGAACTAGTCAGCAAAATTCAGCAGAGCCTTGGGCTTCTTGCAGCTTTCATGTTAGTGGATCTGTAGAGGAGGCTAGCCAACTAGCCTTTAGAGTCCACTCTTCTGTTGTGGATACAAGTGGGACAGGTCCAGCCACTGGGGGTTCTCTCCACAGGTTCAACAGCAAGTTCATTCCTTCTTCTGTCTTCCACAGGTGTTCTGAAGAGGGTGCAGAAGGTGCCACTTTATGACCAGTGCCAGCTCGTGGGTGGTGGAATCTCCTGGCCACTTCCAACCCGTGGGATAAAAGTTCCCAGTGGTGCTTTCATCATGCTTCCTGTGTGATTTACTGTAAAGTATCCCACAGTGTCCCTCTACCTAAAACCAATATGGCAGAACCGTTCTTGCTTTGTGTAGAACTCCCCAGTCCCACCCAGAGGTGTGACTAGTATAAAGGGCTCCCTTCCTTGGGGTTGCTCAAACCAGTTCGGGAGCAGCCCCTTCCCCACTGGGATTGGTGCCTAGTTGGCTACCAGGACAATGAAGGTGCCGGCCTAGGTGTGAGTTACATCTGCTTGTGACAGGGTAGGCACCCTTTGAAGTTTAACTAAGTTCCTGATCGCAGCACTGAGGGCCATCCCGTCAGGTGGAAAATCCTATTCCAAACCCAAGCCTTTCGTGCCTGTCTGGGAACAATACACACCTCACCACACGAGGGCCATTAACGGCGGGATGACACTGAACACTGTTCAGGAACATGCCAGCTTTCTATATCCAAAATAGTAATTGGAAATCACACTTTGTTTCAGATTAGATTTTAAATTACTATTAACTGGAGTCCATGGGTCATGGTTCTAGCTAATCCCAAACTGAAGTTATGCATCACAAGGTGTAGGACTGTAGCCTCGTGCTTCCCTATGGGAGAGCCAGTTTTGCCACAGTGCAAAAGTGACTTTGGAGTTTCTTTTCTGTAAAACTGAAGTACACATGTCCTACTTTTTAAATACAGTGCACCCTGCCCTATGGGTTTTTAGAGTCTGTCTTGTAGGTGACTTATAAGTATTAAAAGTAGTTTTAGCTCTGGCAGAATGTTTATTTTGCCGGGTCGAATTCGTACTTTAAAAGCTACACAGGGCTGACTTAAGGACTTCAGCGGTGGCACAATAGGTGCTGCAGTCCACTAGTGACATTTAACTTACATCCCCTGGGTACACTGGGTACCACATACTAGGACATATCATTAAGTTAAATGTGCCACTTAGGGCTTTTAACCAATTCAACAAGTCCTAGGGGTCAGGGCACATGCACTGGGGCCTGGTTAGCAGGGTCATAGTGTGCATAATCTAAAAAACAGCATCAGTAAAACAAATATGGGGGTGATCATACAAAAAGGGCATTTTCCTACACAAATAGCTTGTGAAATCTTTCAAAGCTAGTATAATAGAGCCCTCCCAGGGCTAGTGGAGTTCTTCTGGCCTTCAAGGAAAGGTAGACCTAGTCTGTCTTGTTCCTTTGGGATTTTCTCTGTAAGCTTGTCTTTTTCATTGTTGTGAGCATCCTGCTTCCACTCACACCTAACTCCAGGATCCTTGTGCCCAAGTACATGTGGGGCACCTAGGACTGAGGGAACTGCTGTAGGGTAGGCAGGAGTTTCTGCACCAGGCGGTCAGGTGTTGTTGACCAGAGGTAGAGACTGTGGGTCTTGGTGTCTGGGTCACCACGGGCTGAAGGAACTGTTGCAGGGCGAGGTATGAGTTTCTGCACCAGGCGGTCAGGTGTTGTTGACCAGAGGAAAAGAGTGAGAGTCCTGGGGCCCAAGAGTCTCTAGGCCACCTCGGACTAAGGGAACTAATACAGGGCGAGGTAGGAGGTCAGGCATTGTTGATCAGAGGAAGAGAGTGAGGGTCCTGGCATCTGTGGGCCACTTTGGGTCGAGGGAACTGTTGTAGGGTGAGGTAGGAGGTCAGGCATTCTTGATCAGAGGAAGAGAGTGAGCGTCCTGGTGCCTGTGGGCCACCTTGGACTAAGGGAACTATAACAGGAGGAGGTGTGAGTTTCTGCACCAGGCAGTCAGGCGTTGTTGACCAGAGGAAGAGACTGTGGGTCCTGGTGTCTGTGGGCAGGCTCGGACTGAAGGAACTGTTGTAGGGCGAGGTATGAGTTTCTGCACCAGGCAGTCAGGTGTAATTGACCAGAGGAAGAGCGTGAGGGTCCTGGCGTCTGTGGGCCACCTCGGGCTGAGGGAACTGTTGTAGGGTGAGGTAGGGGGTCAGGCATTCTTGATCAGAGGAAGAGAGTGAGGGTCCTGGCATCTGTGGGCCACTTTGGGTCGAGGGAACTGTTGTAGGGTGAGGTAGGAGGACAGGCATTCTTGATCAGAGGAAGAGAGTGAGCGTCCTGGTGCCTGTGGGCCACCTTGGGCTGAGGGAACATTAACAGGAGGAGGTATGAGTTTCTACACCAGGTGGTCAGGCGTTGCCGACCAGAGGAAGAGACTGTGGGTCCTGGTGTTTGTGGGCAACCTCTGGCTGAAGGAACTGTTGTAGGGTGAAGTATGAGTTTCTGCACCACACGGTCAGGCGTCATTGACCTTCCGGGCGAAGGGACGGAGTCTGCATTGCATGCATAGAAGGAGCCTATAAGGACTCCAAGTAGCATGAAAGAGAATGCACTGTATGGGCAGAGGAGAAATATGTGTATTACCAATTTGTATAAATGCACGTTGTGAAGCACTGTACTGTCAACCCAAACAGAGGTATCCTGGCGCTGTAACAAATCATACATGTGAATAATAAGGACAAAATGCAATACTAGATGGAAATGTTGACCATCATGGTATAGACGGAAGCAGCATAGTTTTAAAAGCCTTCCTGAACCTCAGAAGATTCTGTTCCTTTTTCGGGGCAGATTAGTCCATTGGCGAGCTGCAGCAATGGAAAAGCAATGAAATGTGGAACCACCAGCGGAGACAAGTCTCTTGAGCTTGTTTTTTGTTGATGTAGATAGAAAATTAAGTGAATACTCAAAAAGGATTGCCTAGGGGGTATATAGCTCTATACAGCAGGCAAAGAAATTTGAAAAGCACACGTCCCTTTACAGGCAACCAGTGAAGGTGGAAAAAGCATGTAACATGTGGCCTCTTGCTCCTTGCCAAAGGACACCCGTGTGACGTAAGGATGGATTACTTTCTGCATCAGGTGCAGAGCATTGCAATAATGCAAGCGAGATGGGTGAAGGATGTACAGGATCATCACTGTGTGAGGAAAGAAGAGCAAACCTAGAGGCCTCTGGAGTGTGTTCAGCTGTGCAGCCTGGGTCAGATCAGAGTCAAACTTCACCTTTGAGTTCTTCATGGTAGAAGGTTGACTTGGCTGAAGTCTAAATTAAGGATGTGAGCAAGGGAGCTTTAAGAATGGAGACGACTGGACAGGGCACAGATCCTCCATCTTGCATCCATTCAGTTTGAGATGACTCATATTCATCCATTCATCCGTTGCTGGTGTTGCAGGTGAGCAGCTGCAGCCTCCAAATTGTTACTGAATTTTTAAAACTATTTGGGTGCCATCTGCATACCTGTACAGATCAGACCAGCATGTCTGGATCAGCTGGGCAAAAGGGGCCATCTACAAATGAGGAAGCACAGGGGACAGAATTGATCCCTGGTAAACCAGCAACATAAGAGTCAAACAGTGGAGGGAAAGGCACCTGCTGAAATTGTGCACTGTGAGTATAAAATGTAAGGGGTCTATAGAGAAGCTGAATGTGCAGCGCACGGGCAGAGGGAATGAGTGTGTGCACCATAGTGGTAGGTCCTCTGAGTGTATGCCCCATGGTAGAGGCACCTCTGACAGTGTGCACCACAGTGGTGGATCTTCTCGATGTGCATTGTGGTGCTTGCAACATCGTGTTGGGTCCTCTGGGTGTGCACTGGATTTTATACACCATTGTGGTGGGTACTCTGGTTGTGCGCACCACAGTGGTGGGTCTGCTATGTGTGCACTGGGGTGTCTGCACCACAGTGATGGATCTTCTGAGTGTGCAGTGGAGTGTGTGGCCTGTGGTGGTGGGACCTCTGAGTGTACACTGGGGTGTGTGCACCATGGTGGTGGATCCTCTAGGTGTGCACTGGAGTTTGTTCACCATGGTGGTGGGTCCTCCGAGTGTGCACCTCGGTGGAGTGTCCTCTAGGTGTACACTGGAGTATGTGCAACACAGCGGTGGACTCTGAGTGTACACTGAATGTATAGGCTGATACTGGACTGTGTACTCTGCACTCACTTTTTCTTCTGAAATCTCTGTTCCTAGACTCAGACAGTTCACAGAAGCCGTGGGTGTCTTTGACCTGGTGCTGAAGCTAGAGCCTGTTTCTGCAGATGCTTATGTTGGGCGAGGAAATTCATACATGGAATACGGGCACATGGAAGCCACGAAACAGGCCCAGAGAGACTTCCTGACAGCACTACACCTCAACCCTAAGTGCCTGAAAGCTCGCATCAGCCTGGGCTATAATCTACAGGTAAATAAACCACTCCTCACTGTATGAGATTCTATGACTACAGGGTGTGTGTACAGTGGGCCCAAACCCATGAGTGTGAGAGTGTAGAGTACTTGTTTCCACGAGAGTGTGATCGAAAGATGTCCATGTCCACACGGCATGATCCCAATAGTGCATCTCTAGAAGGGTGTGATCCAACATTGCATGATCCCCATAGTGCGTGCCCACAAGTGTGTGATCCATCACTGCGTGTCAATGGAAGCATGATCCCCACATTGCGTCTCCCCAAGGGTGTGATCCCACACTGGGGAATCCTGATTCACAAAGGGCCTCTGAACTTGTGGCGGAGGCCCCACAGTCGTGGTGAGGTGGCCCACACTCGTGATGGGGCTTGCACTCGTGGCGGGACCTCCGCAATGGGAATATGCAGTACAGAAGTCCCACCACAACTGCGGGTCTCTGCCACAATTGTAGAGGCCCTTTGTAAATTGGGCCCAAGAGTCAACAGGGGCAGGATCCCAGAAGCTCATGTCCGGAAGGATGTGATACAGCACTGCATGTCAACAGATGCATGATCCCAAAAATGCTTGTCCACAAAGATGTGATCCCAACAGTGTGTGTGTTTAACGCTGGCATCCAACAATGTGTGTACTCGAGGGCTTACTTACACTAGTATGTGTTCACTAGGATGTGATCCCTGTACTGTGTGTTCACTAGGATGTGATCCCTGTACTGTGTGTTCGCTAGGATGTGATCCCTACTGTGTGTGTTCACCATGGTGTGATCCCTACAGTGTGTTCACTAGGATATGATCCCTATAGTGTGTGTTCACTAGGGTTTGATACCTACAATATGTGTTCAGTAGGATGTGATCCCTACACTGTGTGTTCACTAGGATGTGATCCCTACACTCGGTGTTCACTAGGATGTGATCCCTACAGTGTGTGTTCACTATGATCTCCACTTTGTATGTTCACTAGGATGTGATCCCTACATTGTGTGTTCACTAGGATGTGATCCTTACACTGTTTGTTCACAACGGTGTGATCCATACAGTGTGTTCACTAGGATGTGATCCCTACAGTGTGCGTTCACTAGAGTGTGATCCCTACAGTGTGTGTTCACTAGAGTGTGATCCCTACAGTGTGTGTTCACTAGAATGTGATCCCTACTCTGTGTTCACTAAGATGTGATCCCTACAATGTGGGTTCACTAGGTTAGGATCCCTACATTCTGTCTTCATTAGGGTGTGATCCCTACAGTGTCTTATCATTAGGAAGTGATCATTATAGTGTGTGTTCACTAGGGTGTGAGTCCTACTATGTATGTTCACTAGGGTATGATTCTTACAGTGTGTGTTCACTAGGGTATGATTCCTACAGTGTGTGTTCACTAGGATGTGATCCATACAGTATGTGTTCACTAGGATGTGATCCCTACAGTGTGTGTTCACTAGAGTGTGTTCCCTACAGTATGTGTTTTGTAGGATGTGATCCCTACAGTATGTGTTTTGTAGGATGTGATCCCTTCAGTGTGTGTTCATGAGGATGTGATCACGGCAGTGTGTGTTCACTGTGATCCTCACATTGTATGTTCACTAGGATGTGATCCCTATATTGTGTATTCACTAGGATGTGATCCCTACAGTGTTTGTTCACTAGGATGTGATCCCTACAGTGTGTGTTCACTAGGATGGGATCCCTACCTTGTGTGTTCACTAGGAAGTCATCCCTACAGTGTGTGTTCACTAGGATGTGATCCCTACAGTGTGTCCCCCTAAGGTATGATTCCTACAGTGTATTTTCATTAAGAAGTGATCATTATAGTGTGTGTTCACTAGGGTGTGATCCCTACCGTGTATGTTCACAAGGGTGTGATCCCTACCAAGTATGTTCACTAGGGTATGATTCCTACAGTGTGTGTTCACTGTGATCCCTACAGTGTGTGTTCACTAGGATGTGATCCCTACAGTGTGTGTTCACTAGGATGGGATCCCTACCTTGTGTGTTCACTAGGATGTCATCCCTACAGTGTGTGTTCACTAGGATGTGATCCCTACAGTGTGTCCCCCTAAGGTATGATTCCTACAGTGTATTTTCATTAAGAAGTGATCATTATAGTGTGTGTTCACTAGGGTGTGATCCCTACCGTGTATGTTCACAAGGGTGTGATCCCTACCAAGTATGTTCACTAGGGTATGATTCCTACAGTGTGTTCACTGTGATCCCTACATTGTGTGTTCACTAGGGTGTGATCCCTACAGACTTGTCCAACATTCGTCAATAACAGCAAAGCAGTTCTTCCTGATATCCTCATGAGTTAAATTGACATATTAGTCCAAACGGGAATCATTTACAATATTCCTCCGTTATCCAGGCCCTGTGTCTCTGCTGAATCAAGAGTGGCGATCTCCAGTCTGAGCTGCATATGGGGCTCTTCCTTCTACGGAGTCTGAGCAAGATTCCGCCCCAGACTCTGTACAAACTGGCCTTAGAAAGCAGTGAAACCTGCTGCTTAATACTGCTCGAGGCCTCACCCGCCTCTGACATGGTCTACCACGACACCCCTTAAAAACCTTAAATTACGGGGGAGCTTGGCAGGACTCCATGACACCCCTTATAAACTCTACATTAAAGGAAGAGCTTGTAGGGCCTCTGTGACACCCCTAAAACTCTAAATTAAAGATGGAGTTTGAGGGGACTCAGTGACGCCCCTTAAACACTCTAAATTAAAGATGGGGTAGGGACTCAGTGACACCCCTCGAAAGCTCTAAATTAAAGATGAGGTAGGGACTCCATGAGGCCCCTAAAAGCTCTAAATTAAAGTTGGAGCTTGAGGGGACTCTGTGACACACCAAAAAACAGTAAATTAAAGATGGGGTAGGGACTCAGTGACACCCCTCAAAAGCTCTAAATTAAAGATGGGGTAGGGACTCAGTGACACCCCTCGAAAGCTCTAAATTAAAGATGAGGTAGGGTCTCCATGAGGCCCCTAAAAGCTCTAAATTAAAGTTGGAGCTTGAGGGGACTCTGTGACACACCAAAAAACAGTAAATTAAAGATGGGGTAGGGAGTCAGTAACACCCATTAAAAGCTCTAAATTAAAGATGGGGTAGGGACTCAGTGACACCTCTCAAAAGCTCTAAATTAAAGATGGAGCTTGAGGGGACTCTGTGACACCCCAAAAAACTGTAAATTAAAGATGGAGCTTGAGGGGACTCAGTGACACCCCTCAAAAGCTCTAAATTAAAGATGGGGTAGGGACTCAGTGACACCCCTTAAAAGCTCTAAATTAAAGATGGGGTGGGGACTCAGTGACACCCCTCAAAAGTTCTAAATTAAAGATGGAGCTTGTAGGGACTCCATGACACCCCTAAAACTCTAAAGATGGATCTTTAGGTGACTCAACCACACCCCTTAAAAGCTCTAAATTAAAGATGGGGTAGGGACTCAGTGACACCCCTCAAAAGCTCTAAATTAAAGATGGGGTAGGGACTCAGTGACACCCCTAAAAACTCTAAATTAAAGATGGGGTAGGGACTCAGTGACACCCCTAAAAATTGTAAATTAAAGATTGGGTAGGGACTCAGTGACACCCCTAAAAACTGTAAATTAAAGATGGGGTAGGGACTCAGTGACACCCCTAAAAACTGTAAATTAAAGATGGGGTAGGGACTCAGTGACACCCCTAAAAACTGTAAATTAAAGATGGGGTAGGACTCAGTGACACCCCTAAAAAGCTCTAAATTAAAGATGGTGCTTGTAGGGACTCCATGACACCCCTAAAACTCTAAAGATGGATATTTAGGGGACTCAGTGACACCCCTTAGACACTCTAAATTAAAGATGGTGTAGGGACTCTGTGACAACCCTAAATGCTCAAAATTAAAGAGCGAGTAGGGACTCAGTGACACCCCTTAAAAGCTTTAAATTAAAGCTGGAGCTTGTAGGGACTCAGTAACACCCCTTAGAAACTGTAAATCAAAGAAACAGCTTGTAGAAACTCCACAATGCCCCTAAAAACTTTAAATTAAAGATGAAGCTTGAGGGGACTCGGCTAAACCCCTTGAAAGCTCTAAAGTAACATGGAGCTAGTAGGGACTCCACAACGCCCCTAAAAACACTAATTTAGAGAGGGAGTTTGTAGGCACTCCCTGGCAGCCCTTAAAAATCTAAACTAAACGCCTGGGTGATGTCCTGCTGCCGGCGTGCAGAGTCTGGTTGTGTCTGGGTGAAGTCTTGTTGGCTGCGTGCACAATCTGATTGTGAAGTCTTGCTGTGTGTACAGTCTGGCTGTGTCTGGGTGAAGTCTTGCTGTGTGTACAGTCTGGCTGTGTCTGGGTGAAGTCTTGCTGTATGCACAGTCTGGCTGTGTCTGGGTGAAGTCTTGCTGTGTGCAGTCTGGCTGTGTCTTGTGAAGTCTTGCTGTGTGCAGTCTGGCTGTGTCCTGTGAAGTCTTGCTGTGTGCACAGTCTGGCTGTGTCTGGGTGAAGTCTTGCTGTATGCACAGTCTGGCTTTGTCCGGATGAAGTCTTGCTGTGTGCACAGACTGGCTGTGTCTGGGTGAAGTCTTGCTGTGTGTACAGTCTGGCTGTGTCTGGGTGAAGTCTTGCTGCGTGTACAGTCTGGCTGTGTCTGGGTGAAGTCTTGCTGTGTGTACAGTCTGGCTGTGTCTGGGTGAAGTCTTGCTGTGTGTACAGTCTGGCTGTGGCTGGGTGACGTTTTGCTGTGTGCACAGTCTGGCTGTGTCTGGGTGACGTCTTGCTCTGTGCACAGTCTGGCTGTGTCTGGGTGAAGTTTTGCTGTGTGTACAGTCTGGCTGTGGCTGGGTGAAGTCCTGCTCTGTGCACAGTCTGGCTGTGTCTGGGTGAAGTCTTGCTTTGCACACTCTGGCTGTGTCTGAGTGAAGTCTTGCTGTGTGCACAGAGTGGCTGTGTATGAGTGAAGCCTTGTGTGCACACTCTGGCTGTGTCTGGGGTGAGATGTTGCTGTGTGTACAGTCTGGCTGTGTCTGAGTGAAGTCTGGCTATGTGCTCAGTCTCGCTGTGTCAGGTGAAGCCTTGCTGTGTCCTCAGTCTGGTGTGTCTGACGAACTCTTGCTGTGTGCACAACTCTGGCTGTGTCTGGGTGAGATGTTGCTGTGTGCTCAGTCTGGCTGTGTCTGGATGAAGACTTGCGGTGTGTACAGTCTAGCTGTGGCTGGGTGAAGTCTTGCTGTGTGTACAGTCTGGCTGTGACTGGGTGAAGTATTGCTGTGTGTACAGTCTGGCTGTGTCTGGGTGAAGTCTTGCTGTGTGCTCAGTCTGGCTGTGTCTGGGTGAAGTCTTGCGGTGTGTACAGTCTAGCTGTGGCTGGGTGAAGTCTTGCTCTGTGCACAGTCTGGCTGTGTCTGGGTGAAGTCTTACTGTGTGCACAGTCTGGCTGTGTCTGGGTGAAGTCTTGCTCTGTGCACAGTCTGGCTGTGTCCGGTGAAGTCTTGCTGTGTGCAGAGTCTGGCTGTGTCTGGGTGAAGTCTTGCTGTGTGTACAGTATGGCAGTGGCTGGGTGAAGCCTTGCTGTGTGCTCAGTCTAGCTGTGGCTGGGTGAAGTCTTGCTGTGTGCACAGTCTGTCTGTGTCTGGGTGAAGTCTTGCTGTGTGTACAATCTGGCTGTGTCTGGGTGAAGTCTTGCTGTGTGTACAATCTGGCTGTGGCTGGGTGAAGTCTTGCTGTGTGCACAGTCTGGCTGTGTCTGGGTGATGTTTTGCTGTGTGTACAGTCTGGCTGTGGCTGGGTGAAGTCCTGCTGTGTGCACAGTCTGGCTATATCTGGGTGAAGTCTTGCTTTGCACACTCTGGCTGTGTCTGAGTGAAGTCTTGCTGTGTGCACAGAGTGGCTGTGTCTGGGTGAAGTCTTGCTGTGTGCACAGTCTGGCTGTGTCTGGGTTATGTTTTGCTGTGTGTACAGTCTGGCTGTGGCTGGGTGAAGTCCAGCTGTGTGTACAGTCTGGCTGTGTCTGGGTGAAGTCTTGCTGTGTGTACAGTCTGGCTGTGTCTGAATGAAGTCTTGCTGTGTGCACAGTCTGGCTGTGTCTGGGTGATGTTTTGCTGTGTGTACAGTCTGGCTGTGGCTGGGTGAAGTCCAGCTGTGTGAACAGTCTGGCTGTGTCTGGGTGAAGTCTTGCTTTGTGCACAGTCTGGCTGTGTCTGGGTGAAGTCTTGCTGTGTGTACAATCTGGCTGTGGCTGGGTGAAGTCTTGCTTTGCACACTCTGGCTGTGTCTGGGTGAGATGTTGCTGTGTGTACAGTCTGGCTGTGTCAGAGTGAAGTCTGGCTGTGTGCTCAGTCTCGCTGTGTCAGGTGAAGCCTTGCTGTGTCCTCAGTCTGGTGTGTCTGACGAACTCTTGCTGTGTGGACAATCTGGCTGTGTCTGGGTAAAGCCTTGCTGTGTGCACATTCTGGCTGTGTCTGGGTGAGATGTTGCTGTGTGTACAGTCTTACTGTGGCTGGGTGAAGTCCTGCTGTGTGCACAGTCTGTCTGTGTCTGGGTGAAGTCTTGCTTTGCACACTCTGGCTGTGTCTGGGTGAGATGTTGCTGTGTGTACAATCTGGCTGTGGCTGGGTGAAGTCTTGCTTTGCACACTCTGGCTGTGTCTGGGTGAGATGTTGCTGTGTGTACAGTCTGGCTGTGTCAGAGTGAAGTCTGGCTGTGTGCTCAGTCTCGCTGTGTCAGGTGAAGCCTTGCTGTGTCCTCAGTCTGGTGTGTCTGACGAACTCTTGCTGTGTGGACAATCTGGCTGTGTCTGGGTGAAGTCTTGCTTTGTGCACAGTCTGGCTGTGTCTGGGTGAAGTTTTGCTGTGTGTACAGTCTGGCTGTGTCTGGGTGAAGTCCTGCTGTGTGCACAGTCTGGCTGTGTCTGGGTGACGTCTTGCTGTGTGCACAGTCTGGCTGTGTCTGGGTGAAGTTTTGCTGTGTGAACAGTCTGGCTGTGGCTGGGTGAAGTCCAGCTGTGTGAACAGTCTGGCTGTGTCTGGGTGAAGTCTTGCTTTGTGCTCAGTCTGGCTGTGTCTGGGTGACGGCTTGCTTTGTGCACAGTCTGGCTGTGTCTGGGTGAGATGTTGCTGTGTGCACAGTGTGGCAGTTTCTGAATGAAGTCTTGCTTTGTGCTCCGTCTGGCTGTGTCTGAATGAAGTCTTGCTTTGTGCTCAGTCTGGCTGTGTCTGGGTGAAGTCTTGCTTTGTGCTCAGTCTGGCTGTGTCTGAATGAAGTCTTGCTTTGTGCTCAATCTGGCTGTGTCTGAATGAAGTCTTGCTTTGTGCTCAGTCTGGCTGTGTCTGAATGAAGTCTTGCTGTGTGCTCAGTCTGGCTGTGTCCGGGTGAAGCCTTGCTGTGTGCACAGTTGGCTGTCTGGGTGAAGTCTTGCTGTGTGTACAGTCTGGCTGTGTGGGTGAAGTGTTGATTTGTGCTCAGTCTGGCTGTGTCTGGGGGAAGTCTTGCTGTGTGCTCAGTCTGGCTGTGTCTGGGTGAAGGCTTGCTGTGTGCACAGTCTGGCTGTGTCTGGGTGAAGTCTTGCTGTGTGCACAGTCTGTCTGTGTCTGGGTGATGCCTTGCTGTGTGCACAGTCTGGCTGTGTCTGGATGATATATTGCTGTGTGCACAGTGTGGCAGTTTCTGAATGAAGTCTTGCTTTGTGCTCAGTCTGGCTGTGTCTGGGTGAAGTCTTACTGTGTGCACAGTCTGGCTGTGTCTGGGTGAAGTCTTGCTCTGTGCACAGTCTGGCTGTGTCCGGTGAAGTCTTGCTGTGTGCACAGTGTGGCTGTGTCTGGGTGAAGTCGTGCTGTGTGTACAGTATGGCAGTGGCTGTGTGAAGCCTTGCTGTGTGCTCAGTCTAGCTGTGTCTGGGTGAAGTCTTGCTGTGTGCACAGTCTGGCTGTGTCTGGGTGAAGTCTTGCTGTGTGCACAGTCTGGCTGTGTCTGGGTGATGTTTTGCTGTGTGTACAGTCTTACTGTGGCTGGGTGAAGTCCTGCTGTGTGCACAGTCTGGCTGTGTCTGGGTGAAGTCTTGCTTTGCACACTCTGGCTGTGTCTGGGTGAGATGTTGCTCTGTGTACAGTCTGGCTGTGTCTGAGTGAAGTCTGGCTGTGTGCTCAGTCTCGCTGTGTCAGGTGAAGCCTTGCTGTGTCCTCAGTCTGGTGTGTCTGACGAACTCTTGCTGTGTGGACAATCTGGCTGTGTCTGGGTAAAGCCTTGCTGTGTGCACACTCTGGCTGTGTCTGGGTGAGATGTGCTGTGTGTACAGTCTGGCTGTGTCTGGGTGAAGTCCTGCTGTGTGCACAGTCTGGCTGTGTCTGGGTGAAGTCTGGCTATGTGCTCAGTCTCGCTGTGTCAGGTGAAGCCTTGCTTTGTGCTCAGTCTGGCTGTGTCTGAATGAAGTCTTGCGTTGTGCACAGTCTGGCTGTGTCCGGTGAAGTCTTGCTGTGTGCACAGTGTTGCAGTTTCTGAATGAAGTCTTGCTTTGTGCTCAGTCCGGCTGTGTCTGGGTGAAGTCTTGCTTTGTGCTCAGTCTGGCTGTGTCTTAATGAAGTCTTGCTTTGTGCTCAGTCTGGCTGTGTCTGAATGAAGTCTTGCGTTGTGCACAGTCTGGCTGTGTCCGGTGAAGTCTTGCTGTGTGCACAGTGTGGCTGTGTCTGGGTGAAGTCTTGCTCTGTGCACAGTCTGGCTGTGTCCGGTGAAGTCTTGCTGTGTGCACAGTGTGGCTGTGTCTGGGTGAAGTCTTGCTGTGTGTACAGTATGGCAGTGGCTGTGTGAAGCCTTGCTGTGTGCTCAGTCTAGCTGTGTCTTGGTGAAGTCTTGCTGTGTGCACAGTCTGGCTGTGTCTGGGTGAAGTCTTGCTGTGTGTACAATCTGGCTGTGGCTGGGTGAAGTCTTGCTGTGTGCACAGTCTGGCTGTGTCTGGGTGATGTTTTGCTGTGTGTACAGTCTTACTGTGGCTGGGTGAAGTCCTGCTGTGTGCACAGTCTGGCTGTGTCTGGGTGAAGTCTTGCTTTGCACACTCTGGCTGTGTCTGGGTGAGATGTTGCTGTGTGTACAGTCTGGCTGTGTCTGAGTGAAGTCTGGCTGTGTGCTCAGTCTCGCTGTGTCAGGTGAAGCCTTGCTGTGTCCTCAGTCTGGTGTGTCTGACCAACTCTTGCTGTGTGGACAATCTGGCTGTGTCTGGGTAAAGCCTTGCTGTGTGCACACTCTGGCTGTGTCTGGGTGAGATGTTGCTGTGTGTACAGTCTGGCTGTGTCTGGGTGAAGTCTTGCTGTGTGCACAGTCTGGCTGTGTCTGGGTGAAGTTTTGCTGTGTGTACAGTCTGGCTGTGTCTGGGTGAAGTCCTGCTGTGTGCACAGTCTGGCTGTGTCTGGGTGACGTCTTGCTGTGTGCACAGTCTGGCTGTGTCTGGGTGAGGTTTTGCTGTGTGTACAGTCTGGCTGTGGCTGGGTGAAGTCCAGCTGTTGCACAGTCTGGCTGTGTCTGGGTGAAGTCTTGCTTTCCACACTCTGGCTGTGTCTGGGTGAGATGTTGCTGTGTGTACAGTCTGGCTGTGTCTGGGTGAAGTCTGGCTGTGTGCTCAGTCTCGCTGTGTCAGGTGAAGCCTTGCTGTGTCCTCAGTCTGGTGTGTCTGACGAACTCTTGCTGTGTGGACAATCTGGCTGTGTCTGGGTAAAGCCTTGCTGTGTGCACACTCTGGCTGTGTCTGGGTGAGATGTTGCTGTGTGTACAGTCTGACTGTGTCTGGGTGAAGTCTTGCTGTGTGCTCAGTAGGGCTGTGTCAAGTGAAGCCTTGCTCTGTGCTCAGTCTGGCTGTGTCCAGTGAAGTCTTGCTGTGTGCACAGTCTGACTGTGTCCGGTGAAGTCTTTCTGTGTGCACAGTCTGGTTGTGTCTGAATGAAGTCTTGCTGTGTGATCAGTCTGGCTGTGTCGTGTGAAGCCTTGCTGTGTGCTCAGTCTGGCTGCATCCGGTGAAGTCTTGCTGTGTGCACAGTCTGGCTGTGTCTGGGAGACGCCTTGCTGTGTCTGGGTGAGATGTTGCTGTGTGCACAGTGTGGCTGTGTCTGAATGAAGTCTTGCTTTGTGCTCAGTCTGGTTGTGTCTGAATGAAGTCTTGCTTTGTGCTCAGTCTGGCTGTGTCTGGGTGAAGTCTTGCTGTGTGCTCAGTCTGGCTGTGTCTGGGTGAAGTCTGGCTGTGTCTGGGTGAAGTCTTGCTGTGTGCACAGTCTGGCTGTGTCTGGGTGAGATGTTGCTGTGTGCACAGTCTGGCTGTGTCTGGGTGAGATGTTGCTGTGTGCACAGTGTGGCAGTTTCTGAATGAAGTCTTGCTTTGTGCTCAGTCTGGCTGTGTCTGAATGAAGTCTTGCTTTGTGCTCAGTCTGGCTGTGTCTGAATGAAGTCTTGCTTTGTGCTCAGTCTGGCTGTGTCTGGGTGAAGTCTTGCTTTGTGCTCAGTCTGGCTGTGTCTGGGTGACGCCTTGCTGTGTGCACAGTCTGGCTGTGTCTGGGTGAGATGTTGCTGTGTGCACAGTGTGGCAGTTTCTGAATGAAGTCTTGCTTTGTGCTCCGTCTGGCTGTGTCTGAATGAAGTCTTGCTTTGTGCTCAGTCTGGCTGTGTCTGGGTGAAGTCTTGCTTTGTGCTCAGTCTGGCTGTGTCTGAATGAAGTCTTGCTTTGGGCTCAGTCTGGCTGTGTCTGAATGAAGTCTTGCTGTGTGCTCAGTCTGGCTGTGTCCAGGTGAAGCCTTGCTGTGTGCACAGTTGGCTGTCTGGGTGAAGTCTTGCTGTGTGTACAGTCTGGCTGTGTGGGTGAAGTGTTGATTTGTGCTCAGTCTGGCTGTGTCTGGGTGAAGTCTTGCTGTGTGCTCAGTCTGGCTGTGTCTGGGTGAAGGCTTCCTGTGTGCACAGTCTGGCTGTGTCTGGGTGAAGTCTTGCTGTGTGCACAGTCTGTCTGTGTCTGGGTGATGCCTTGCTGTGTGCACAGTCTGGCTGTGTCTGGATGATATGTTGCTGTGTGCACAGTGTGGCAGTTTCTGAATGAAATCTTGCTTTGTGCTCAGTCTGGCTGTGTCTGAATGAAGTCTTGCTTTGTGCTCAGTCTGGCTGTGTCTGGGTGAAGTCTTGCTGTGTGCTCAGTCTGGCTGTGTCTGGGTGAATTCTGGCTGTGTCTGGGTGAAGTCTTGCTGTGTGCACAGTCTGGCTGTGTGTGGGTGACGCCTTGCTTGTGTGCACAGTCTGGCTGTGTCTGGGTGAGATGTTGCTGTGTGCACAGCGTGGCAGTTTCTGAATGAAGTCTTGCTTTGTGCTCAGTCTGGCTGTGTCTGAATGAAGTCTTGCTTTGTGCTCAGTCTGGCTGTGTCTGGCTGAAGTCTTGCTGTGTGCTCAGTCTGGCTGTGTCTGGGTGAAGGCTTGCTGTGTGCACAGTCTGGCTGTGTCTGGGTGAAGTCTTGCTGTGTGCACAGTCTGGCTGTGTCTGGGTGAAGTCTTGCTGTGTGCACAGTCTGGCTGTGTCTGGGTGACGCCTTGCTGTGTGCACAGTCTGGCTGTGTCTGGGTGAGATGTTGCTGTGTGCACAGTGTGGCAGTTTCTGAATGAAGTCTTGCTTTGTGCTCAGTCTGGCTGTGTCTGAATGAAGTCTTACTTTGTGCTCAGTCTGGCTGTGTCTGAATGAAGTCTTGCTGTGTGCTCAGTCTGGCTGTGTCCGGGTGAAGCCTTGCTGTGTGCACAGTTGGCTGTCTGGGTGAAGTCTTGCTGTGTGTACAGTCTGGCTGTGTGGGTGAAGTGTTGATTTGTGCTCAGTCTGGCTGTGTCTGGTGAAGTCTTGCTGTGTGCACAGTCTGGCTGTGTCTGGGTGAAATCTTGCTGTGTACACAGTCTGGCTGTGTCTGGGTGAAAGCTTGCTGTGTGCAGAGTCTGGCGTTGTCTGTGTGAAGTCCTGCTGTGTGTTCACTCTGGCTGTGTCTGGGTGACGTCTTGCTGTGTGCACAGTAGGCTGTGTCTGGGTGAAGTCTTGCTGTGTGCACAGTCTGGCTCTGTCTGGATGAAGTCTTGCTGTGTGCACAGTATGGCTGTGTCTGGTGAAGTCTTGCTGTGTGTACAGTCTGGCTGTGTCTGGTGAAGTCTTACTGTGTGCACAGTCTGGCTGTGTCTGGGTGAGATGTTGCTGTGTGCACAGTGTTGCAGTTTCTGAATGAAGTCTTGCTTTGTGCTCAGTCTGGCTGTGTCTGAATGAAGTCTTGCTTTGTGCTCAGTCTGGCTGTGTCTGAATGAAGTCTTGCTTTGTGCTCAGTCTGGCTGTGTCTGGGTGAAGTCTTGCTGTGTGCTCAGTCTGGCTGTGTCTGGTTGAAGTCTTGCTGTGTGCACAGTCTGGCTGTGTCTGGGTGACGCCTTGCTGTGTGCACAGTCTGGCTGTGTCTGGGTGAGATGTTGCTGTGTGCACAGTGTGGCGGTTTCTGAATGAAGTCTTCTTTGTGCTCAGTCTGGGTGTGTCTGAATGAAGTCTTGCTTTGTGCTCAGTCTGGCTGTGTCTGGGGTGAAGTCTTGCTGTGTGCTCAGTCTGGCTGTGTCTGGGTGAAGGCTTGCTGTGTGCACAGTCTGGCTGTGTCTGGGTGAAGGCTTGCTGTGTGCACAGTCTGGCTGTGTCTGGGTGAAGGCTTGCTGTGTGCACAGTCTGGCTGTGTCTGATGAAGTCTTGCTGTGTGCACAGTCGGGCTGTGTCTGGGTGAAATCTTGCTGTGTACACAGTCTGGCTGTGTCTGGGTGAAGTCTTGCTGTGTGTACAGTCTGGCTGTGTCTGGTGAAGTCTTGCTGTGTGCACAGTCTGGCTGTGTCTGGGAGACGCCTTCCTGTGTGCACAGTCTGGCTGTGTCTGGGTGAGATGTTGCTGTGTGCAGTGTTGCAGTTTCTGAATGAAGTCTTGCTTTGTGCTCAGTCTGGCTGTGTCTGAATGAAGTCTTGCTTTGTGCTCAGTCTGGCTGTGTCTGGGTGAAGTCTTGCTGTGTTCTCAGTCTGGCTGTGTCTGGGTGAAGTCTTGCTGTGTGCACAGTCTGGCTGTGTCTGGGTGAAGTCTTGCTGTGTGCACAATCTGGCTGTGTCTGGGTGAAGTCTTGCTGTGTTCTCAGTCTGGCTGTGTCTGGGTGAAATCTTGCTGTGTACACAGTCTGGCTGTGTCTGGGTGAAGTCTTGCTTTGTGCTCAGTCTGGCTGTGTCTGGGTGAAGTCTTGCTGTGTTCTCAGTCTGGCTGTGTCTGGGTGAAATCTTGCTGTGTACACAGTCTGGCTGTGTCTGGGTGAAATCTTGCTGTGTGCAGAGTCTGGCGTTGTCTGTGTGAAGTCCTGCTGTGTGTTTTCTCTGGCTGTGTCTGGGTGACGTCTTGCTGTGTGCACAGTAGGGCTGTGTCTGGGTGAGATCTTGCTATGTGCACAGTATGGCTGTGTCTGGGTGACACCTTGCTGTGTGCACATTAGGGCTGTGTCTGGGTGAAGTCTTGCTGTGTGCACAGTCTGGCTCTGTCTGGATGAAGTCTTGCTGTGTGCACAGTATGGCTGCGTCTGGTGAAGTCTTGCTGTGTGTACAGTCTGGCTGTGTCTGGTGAAGTCTTGCTGTGTGCACAGTCTGGCTGTGTCTGGGTGAGATGTTGCTGTGTGCACAGTGTTGCAGTTTCTGAATGAAGTCTTGCTTTGTGCTCAGTCTGGCTGTGTCTGAATGAAGTCTTGCTTTGTGCTCAGTCTGGCTGTGTCTGAATGAAGTCTTGCTTTGTGCTCAGTCTGGCTGTGTCTGAATGAAGTCTTGCTTTGTGCTCAGTCTGGCTGTGTCTGGGTGAAGTCTTGCTGTGTGTACAGTCTGGCTGTGTCTGGTGAAGTCTTGCTGTGTGCACAGTCTGGCTGTGTCTGGGTGAGATGTTGCTGTGTGCTCAGTCTGGCTGTGTCTGGTTGAAGTCTTGCTTTGTGCACAGTCTGGCTGTGTCTGGGTGACGCCTTGCTGTGTGCACAGTGTGGCTGTGTCTCGGTGAGATGTTGCTGTGTGCACAGTGTGGCGGTTTCTGAATGAAGTCTTGCTTTGTGCTCAGTCTGGCTGTGTCTGAATGAAGTCTTGCGTTGTGCTCAGTCTGGCTGTGTCTGGGGTGAAGTCTTGCTGTGTGCTCAGTCTGGCTGTGTCTGGGTGAAGGCTTGCTGTGTGCACAGTCTGGCTGTGTCTGGGTGAAGGCTTGCTGTGTACACAGTCTGGCTGTGTCTGGGTGAAGGCTTGCTGTGTGCACAGTCTGGCTGTGTCTGGGTGAAGTCTTGCTGTGTGAACAGTCTGGCTGTGTCTGATGAAGTCTTGCTGTGTGCACAGTCTGGCTGTGTCTGGGTGAAATCTTGCTGTGTACACAGTCTGGCTGTGTCTGGGTGAAATCTTGCTGTGTGCAGAGTCTGGCGTTGTCTGTGTGAAGTCCTGCTTTGTGTTCACTCTGGCTGTGTCTGGGTGACGTCTTGCTGTGTGCACAGTAGGGCTGTGTCTGGGTGAGATCTTGCTATGTGCACAGTATGGCTGTGTCTGGGTGACACCTTGCTGTGTGCACAGTAGGGCTGTGTCTGGGTGAGATCTTGCTGTGTGCACAGTCTGGCTCTGTCTGGATGAAGTCTTGCTGTGTGCACAGTATGGCTGTGTCTGGTGAAGTCTTGCTGTGTGTACAGTCTGGCTGTGTCTGGTGAAGTCTTGCTGTGTGCACAGTCTGGCTGTGTCTGGGTGAGATGTTGCTGTGTGCACAGTGTTGCAGTTTCTGAATGAAGTCTTGCTTTGTGCTCAGTCTGGCTGTGTCTGAATGAAGTCTTGCTTTGTGCTCAGTCCGGCTGTGTCTGGGTGAAGTCTTGCTGTGTGCTCAGTCTGGCTGTGTCTGGTTGAAGTCTTGCTGTGTGCTCAGTCTGGCTGTGTCTGGTTGAAGTCTTGCTGTGTGCACAGTCTGGCTGTGTCTGGGTGACGCCTTGCTGTGCGCACAGTCTGGCTGTGTCTGGGTGAGATGTTGCTGTGTGCACAGTGTGGCGGTTTCTGAATGAAGTCTTGCTTTGTGCTCAGTCTGGCTGTGTCTTAATGAAGTCTTGCTTTGTGCTCAGTCTGGCTGTGTCTGGGGTGAAGTCTTGCTGTGTGCTCAGTCTGGCTGTGTCTGAATGAAGTCTTGCTTTGTGCTCAGTCTGGCTGTGTCTGGGTGAAGGCTTGCTGTGTGCACAGTCTGGCTGTGTCTGGGTGAAGTCTTGCTGTGTGTACAGTCTGGCTTTGTCTGATGAAGTCTTGCTGTGTGCACAGTCTGGCTGTGTCTGGATGAAATCTTGCTGTGTACACAGTCTGGCTGTGTCTGGGTGAAATCTTGCTGTGTGCAGAGTCTGGCGTTGTCTGTGTGAAGTCCTGCTGTGTGTTCACTCTGGCTATGTCTGGGTGACGTCTTGTTGTGTGCACAGTAGGGCTGTGTCTGGGTGAGATCTTGCTATGTGCACAGTAGGGCTGTGTCTGGGTGACACCTTGCTGTGTGCACAGTAGGGCTGTGTCTGGGTGACGTCTTGCTGTGTGCACAGTCTGGCTCTGTCTGGATGAAGTCTTGCTGTGTGTACAGTCTGGCTGTGTCTGGTGAAGTCTTGCTGTGTGCACAGTCTGGCTGTGTCTGGGTGAGATGTTGCTGTGTGCACAGTGTTGCAGTTTCTGAATGAAGTCTTGCTTTGTGCTCAGTCTGGCTGTGTCTGAATGAAGTCTTGCTTTGTGCTCAGTCTGGTTGTGTCTGAATGAAGTCTTGCTTTGTGCTCAGTCTGGCTGTGTCTGAATGAAGTCTTGCTTTGTGCTCAGTCTGGCTGTGTCTGGGTGAAGTCTTGCTGTGTGTACAGTCTGGCTGTGTCTGGTGAAGTCTTGCTGTGTGCACAGTCTGGCTGTGTCTGGGTGAGATGTTGCTGTGTGCTCAGTCTGGCTGTGTCTGGTTGAAGTCTTGCTTTGTGCACAGTCTGGCTGTGTCTGGGTGACGCCTTGCTGTGTGCACAGTGTGGCTGTGTCTCGGTGAGATGTTGCTGTGTGCACAGTGTGGCGGTTTCTGAATGAAGTCTTGCTTTGTGCTCAGTCTGGCTGTGTCTGAATGAAGTCTTGCATTGTGCTCAGTCTGGCTGTGTCTGGGGTGAAGTCTTGCTGTGTGCTCAGTCTGGCTGTGTCTGGGTGAAGGCTTGCTGTGTGCACAGTCTGGCTGTGTCTGGGTGAAGGCTTGCTGTGTGCACAGTCTGGCTGTGTCTGGGTGAAGGCTTGCTGTGTGCACAGTCTGGCTGTGTCTGGGTGAAGTCTTGCTGTGTGAACAGTCTGGCTGTGTCTGATGAAGTCTTGCTGTGTGCACAGTCTGGCTGTGTCTGGGTGAAATCTTGCTGTGTACACAGTCTGGCTGTGTCTGGGTGAAATCTTGCTGTGTGCAGAGTCTGGCGTTTACTGTGTGAAGTCCTGCTGTGTGTTCACTCTGGCTGTGTCTGGGTGACGTCTTGCTGTGTGCACAGTAGGGCTGTGTCTGGGTGAGATCTTGTTATGTGCACAGTATGGCTGTGTCTGGGTGACACCTTGCTGTGTGCACAGTAGGGCTGTGTCTGGGTGAAGTCTTGCTGTGTGCACAGTCTGGCTCTGTCTGGATGAAGTCTTGCTGTGTGCACAGTATGGCTGTGTCTGGTGAAGTCTTGCTGTGTGTACAGTCTGGCTGTGTCTGGTGAAGTCTTGCTGTGTGCACAGTCTGGCTGTGTCTGGGTGAGATGTTGCTGTGTGCACAGTGTTGCAGTTTCTGAATGAAGTCTTGCTTTGTGCTCAGTCCGGCTGTGTCTGGGTGAAGTCTTGCTGTGTGCTTAGTCTGGCTGTGTCTGGTTGAAGTCTTGCTGTGTGCACAGTCTGGCTGTGTCTGGGTGACGCCTTGCTGTGTGCACAGTCTGGCTGTGTCTGGGTGAGATGTTGCTGTGTGCACAGTCTGGCTGTGTCTGGGGTGAAGTCTTGCTTTGTGCTCAGTCTGGCTGTGTCTGAATGAAGTCTTGCTTTGTGCTCAGTCTGGCTGTGTTTGGGGTGAAGTCTTGCTGTGTGCTCAGTCTGGCTGTGTCTGAATGAAGTCTTGCTTTGTGCTCAGTCTGGCTGTGTCTGGGTGAAGTCTTGCTGTGTGCACAGTCGGGCTGTGTCTGGGTGAAATCTTGCTGTGTACACAGTCTGGCTGTGTCTGGGTGAAATCTTGCTGTGTGCAGAGTCTGGCGTTGTCTGTGTGAAGTCCTGATGTGTGTTCACTCTGGCTGTGTCTGGGTGACGTCTTGCTGTGTGCACAGTAGGGCTGTGTCTGGGTGAGATCTTGCTATGTGCACAGTAGGGCTGTATCTGGGTGACACCTTGCTGTGTGCACAGTAGGGCTGTGTCTGGGTGAAGTCTTGCTGTGTGCACAGTCTGGCTGTGTCTGGATGAAGTCTTGCTGTGTGCACAGTCTGGCTGTGTCTGGTGAAGTCTTGCTGTGTGCACAGTCTGGCTGTGTCTGGTGAAGTCTTGCTGTGTGCACAGTCTGGCTGTGTCTGGGAGACGCCTTGCTGTGTGCACAGTCTGGCTGTGTCTGGGTGAGATGTTGCTGTGTGCACAGTGTTGCAGGTTCTGAATGAAGTCTTGCTTTGTGCTCAGTCTGGCTGTGTCTGAATGAAGTCTTGCTTTGTGCTCAGTCTGGCTGTGTCTGGGTGAAGTCTTGCTGTGTTCTCAGTCTGGCTGTGTCTGGGTGAAGTCTTGCTGTGTGCACAGTCTGGCTGTGTCTGGGTGAAGTCTTGCTGTGTGCACAATCTGGCTGTGTCTGGGTGAAGCCTGGCTGTGTGCACAGTCTGGCTGTGTCTGGGTGAGATGTTGCTGTGTTCACAGTGTGGCAGTTTCTGAATGAAGTCTTGCTTTGTGCTCAGTCTGGCTGTGTCTGAATGAAGTCTTGCTTTGTGATCAGTCTGGCTGTGTCTGAATGAAGTCTTGCTTTGTGCTCAGTCTGGCTGTGTCTGGGTGAAGTCTTGCTGTGTGCTCAGTCTGGCTGTGCCTAGGTGAAGGCTTGCTGTGTGCTCAGTCTGGCTGTGTCTGGGTGAAGTCTTGCTGTGTGCTCAGTCTGGCTGTGTCTGGTTGAAGTCTTGCTGTGTGCACAGTCTGGCTGTGTCTGGGTGACACCTTGCTGTGTGCACAGTCTGGCTGTGTCTGGGTGACGCCTTGCTGTGTGCAAAGTCTGGCTGTGTCTGGGTGAGATGTTGCTGTGTGCACAGTGTGGCGGTTTCTGAATGAAGTCTTGCTTTGTGCTCAGTCTGGCTGTGTCTGAATGAAGTCTTGCTTTGTGCTCAGTCTGGCTGTGTCTGGGGTGAAGTCTTGCTGTGTGCTCAGTCTGGCTGTGTGTGGGTGAAGGCTTGCTGTGTCTGGGTGAAGGCTTGCTGTGTGCACAGTCTGGCTGTGTCTGGGTGAAGGCTTGCTGTGTGCACAGTCTGGCTGTGTCTGGGTGAAGTCTTGCTGTGTGCACAGTCTGGCTTTGTCTGATGAAGTCTTGCTGTGTGCACAGTCTGGCTGTGTCTGGATGAAATCTTGCTGTGTACACAGTCTGGCTGTGTCTGGGTGAAATCTTGCTGTGTGCAGAGTCTGGCGTTGTCTGTGTGAAGTCCTGCTGTGTGTTCACTCTGGATATGTCTGGGTGACGTCTTGCTGTGTGCACAGTAGGGCTGTGTCTGGGTGAGATCTTGCTATGTGCACAGTAGGGCTGTGTCTGGGTGACACCTTGCTGTGTGCACAGTAGGGCTGTGTCTGGGTGAAGTCTTGCTGTGTGCACAGTCTGGCTCTGTCTGGATGAAGTCTTGCTGTGTGCACAGTCTGGCTGTGTCTGGTGAAGTCTTGCTGTGTGTACAGTCTGGCTGTGTCTGGTGAAGTCTTGCTGTGTGCACAGTCTGGCTGTGTCTGGGAGACGCCTTGCTGTGTGCACAGTCTGGCTGTGTCTGGGTGAGATGTTGCTGTGTGCACAGTGTTGCAGTTTCTGAATGAAGTCTTGCTTTGTGCTCAGTCTGGCTGTGTCTGAATGAAGTCTTGCTTTGTGCTCAGTCTGGCTGTGTCTGGGTGAAGTCTTGCTGTGTGCTCAGTCTGGCTGTGTCTGGGTGAAGTCTTGCTGTGTGCACAGTCTGGCTGTGTCTGGGTGAAGTCTTGCTGTGTGCACAGTCTGGCTGTGTCTGGGTGAAGTCTTGCTGTGTGCACAGTCTGGCTGTGTCTGGGTGAAGCCTTGCTGTGTGCACAGTCTGGCTGTGTCTGGGTGAGATGTTGCTGTGTGCACAGTGTGGCAGTTTCTGAATGAAGTCTTGCTTTGTGCTCAGTCTGGCTGTGTCTGAATGAAGTCTTGCTTTGTGCTCAGTCTGGCTGTGTTTGTGTGAAGTCTTGCTGTGTGCTCAGTCTGGCTGTGTCTGGGTGAAGGCTTGCTGTGTGCACAGTGTGGCAGTTTCTGAATGAAGTCTTGCTTTGTGCTCAGTCTGGCTGTGTCTGAATGAAGTCTTGCTTTGTGCTTAGTCTGGCTGTGTCTGAATGAAGTCTTGCTTTGTGCTCAGTCTGGCTGTGTTTGTGTGAAGTCTTGCTGTGTGCTCAGTCTGGCTGTGTCTGGGTGAAGGCTTGCTGTGTGCTCAGTCTGGCTGTGTCTGGGTGAAGTCTTGCTGTGTGCTCAGTCTGGCTGTGTCTGGTTGAAGTCTTGCTGTGTGCACAGTCTGGCTGTGTCTGGGTGACGCCTTGCTGTGTGCACAGTCTGGCTGTGTCTCGGTGAGATGTTGCTGTGTGCACAGTGTGGCGGTTTCTGAATGAAGTCTTTCTTTGTGCTCAGTCTGGCTGTGTCTGGGGTGAAGTCTTGCTGTGTGCTCAGTCTGGCTGTGTCTGGGTGAAGGCTTGCTGTGTGCACAGTCTGGCTGTGTCTGGGTGAAGGCTTGCTGTGTGCACAGTCTGGCTGTGTCTGGGTGAAGTCTTGCTGTGTGCACAGTCTGGCTGTGTCTGATGAAGTCTTGCTGTGGGCACAGTCGGGCTGTGTCTGGGTGAAATCTTGCTGTGTACACAGTCTGGCTGTGTCTGGGTGAAATCTTGCTGTGTGCAGAGTCTGGCGTTGTCTGTGTGAAGTCCTGCTGTGTGTTCACTCTGGATATGTCTGGGTGACGTCTTGCTGTGTGCACAGTAGGGCTGTGTCTGGGTGAGATCTTGCTATGTGCACAGTAGGGCTGTGTCTGGGTGACACCTTGCTGTGTGCACAGTAGGGCTGTGTCTGGGTGAAGTCTTGCTGTGTGCACAGTCTGGCTCTGTCTGGATGAAGTCTTGCTGTGTGCACAGTCTGGCTGTGTCTGGTGAAGTCTTGCTGTGTGTACAGTCTGGCTGTGTCTGGGTGAGATGTTGCTGTGTGCACAGTGTTGCAGTTTCTGAATGAAGTCTTGCTTTGTGCTCAGTCTGGCTGTGTCTGAATGAAGTCTTGCTTTGTGCTCAGTCTGGCTGTGTCTGGGTGAAGTGTTGATGTGTGCTCAGTCTGGCTGTGTCTGGGTGAAGTCTTGCTGTGTGCACAGTCTGCCTGTGTCTGGGTGAAGTCTTGCTGTGTGCACAATCTGGCTGTGTCTGGGTGAAGTCCTGCTGTGTGTTCACTCTGGCTGTGTCTGGGTGACGTCTTGCTGTGTGCACAGTAGGCTGTGTCTGGGTGAAGTCTTGCTGTGTGCACAGTCTGGCTCTGTCTGGATGAAGTCTTGCTGTGTGCACAGTATGGCTGTGTCTGGTGAAGTCTTGCTGTGTGTACAGTCTGGCTGTGTCTGGTGAAGTCTTACTGTGTGCACAGTCTGGCTGTGTCTGGGTGAGATGTTGCTGTGTGCACAGTGTTGCAGTTTCTGAATGAAGTCTTGCTTTGTGCTCAGTCTGGCTGTGTCTGAATGAAGTCTTGCTTTGTGCTCAGTCTGGCTGTGTCTGAATGAAGTCTTGCTTTGTGCTCAGTCTGGCTGTGTCTGGGTGAAGTCTTGCTGTGTGCTCAGTCTGGCTGTGTCTGGTTGAAGTCTTGCTGTGTGCACAGTCTGGCTGTGTCTGGGTGACGCCTTGCTGTGTGCACAGTCTGGCTGTGTCTGGGTGAGATGTTGCTGTGTGCACAGTGTGGCGGTTTCTGAATGAAGTCTTCTTTGTGCTCAGTCTGGGTGTGTCTGAATGAAGTCTTGCTTTGTGCTCAGTCTGGCTGTGTCTGGGGTGAAGTCTTGCTGTGTGCTCAGTCTGGCTGTGTCTGGGTGAAGGCTTGCTGTGTGCACAGTCTGGCTGTGTCTGGGTGAAGGCTTGCTGTGTGCACAGTCTGGCTGTGTCTGGGTGAAGGCTTGCTGTGTGCACAGTCTGGCTGTGTCTGATGAAGTCTTGCTGTGTGCACAGTCGGGCTGTGTCTGGGTGAAATCTTGCTGTGTACACAGTCTGGCTGTGTCTGGGTGAAGTCTTGCTGTGTGTACAGTCTGGCTGTGTCTGGTGAAGTCTTGCTGTGTGCACAGTCTGGCTGTGTCTGGGAGACGCCTTCCTGTGTGCACAGTCTGGCTGTGTCTGGGTGAGATGTTGCTGTGTGCAGTGTTGCAGTTTCTGAATGAAGTCTTGCTTTGTGCTCAGTCTGGCTGTGTCTGAATGAAGTCTTGCTTTGTGCTCAGTCTGGCTGTGTCTGGGTGAAGTCTTGCTGTGTTCTCAGTCTGGCTGTGTCTGGGTGAAGTCTTGCTGTGTGCACAGTCTGGCTGTGTCTGGGTGAAGTCTTGCTGTGTGCACAATCTGGCTGTGTCTGGGTGAAGTCTTGCTGTGTTCTCAGTCTGGCTGTGTCTGGGTGAAATCTTGCTGTGTACACAGTCTGGCTGTGTCTGGGTGAAATCTTGCTGTGTACACAGTCTGGCTGTGTCTGGGTGAAGTCTTGCTTTGTGCTCAGTCTGGCTGTGTCTGGGTGAAGTCTTGCTGTGTTCTCAGTCTGGCTGTGTCTGGGTGAAATCTTGCTGTGTACACAGTCTGGCTGTGTCTGGGTGAAATCTTGCTGTGTGCAGAGTCTGGCGTTGTCTGTGTGAAGTCCTGCTGTGTGTTTTCTCTGGCTGTGTCTGGGTGACGTCTTGCTGTGTGCACAGTAGGGCTGTGTCTGGGTGAGATCTTGCTATGTGCACAGTATGGCTGTGTCTGGGTGACACCTTGCTGTGTGCACATTAGGGCTGTGTCTGGGTGACACCTTGCTGTGTGCACAGTCTGGCTCTGTCTGGATGAAGTCTTGCTGTGTGCACAGTATGGCTGCGTCTGGTGAAGTCTTGCTGTGTGTACAGTCTGGCTGTGTCTGGTGAAGTCTTGCTGTGTGCACAGTCTGGCTGTGTCTGGGTGAGATGTTGCTGTGTGCACAGTGTTGCAGTTTCTGAATGAAGTCTTGCTTTGTGCTCAGTCTGGCTGTGTCTGAATGAAGTCTTGCTTTGTGCTCAGTCTGGCTGTGTCTGAATGAAGTCTTGCTTTGTGCTCAGTCTGGCTGTGTCTGAATGAAGTCTTGCTTTGTGCTCAGTCTGGCTGTGTCTGGGTGAAGTCTTGCTGTGTGTACAGTCTGGCTGTGTCTGGTGAAGTCTTGCTGTGTGCACAGTCTGGCTGTGTCTGGGTGAGATGTTGCTGTGTGCTCAGTCTGGCTGTGTCTGGTTGAAGTCTTGCTTTGTGCACAGTCTGGCTGTGTCTGGGTGACGCCTTGCTGTGTGCACAGTGTGGCTGTGTCTCGGTGAGATGTTGCTGTGTGCACAGTGTGGCGGTTTCTGAATGAAGTCTTGCTTTGTGCTCAGTCTGGCTGTGTCTGAATGAAGTCTTGCGTTGTGCTCAGTCTGGCTGTGTCTGGGGTGAAGTCTTGCTGTGTGCTCAGTCTGGCTGTGTCTGGGTGAAGGCTTGCTGTGTGCACAGTCTGGCTGTGTCTGGGTGAAGGCTTGCTGTGTACACAGTCTGGCTGTGTCTGGGTGAAGGCTTGCTGTGTGCACAGTCTGGCTGTGTCTGGGTGAAGTCTTGCTGTGTGAACAGTCTGGCTGTGTCTGATGAAGTCTTGCTGTGTGCACAGTCTGGCTGTGTCTGGGTGAAATCTTGCTGTGTACACAGTCTGGCTGTGTCTGGGTGAAATCTTGCTGTGTGCAGAGTCTGGCGTTTACTGTGTGAAGTCCTGCTGTGTGTTCACTCTGGCTGTGTCTGGGTGACGTCTTGCTGTGTGCACAGTAGGGCTGTGTCTGGGTGAGATCTTGTTATGTGCACAGTATGGCTGTGTCTGGGTGACACCTTGCTGTGTGCACAGTAGGGCTGTGTCTGGGTGAAGTCTTGCTGTGTGCACAGTCTGGCTCTGTCTGGATGAAGTCTTGCTGTGTGCACAGTATGGCTGTGTCTGGTGAAGTCTTGCTGTGTGTACAGTCTGGCTGTGTCTGGTGAAGTCTTGCTGTGTGCACAGTCTGGCTGTGTCTGGGTGAGATGTTGCTGTGTGCACAGTGTTGCAGTTTCTGAATGAAGTCTTGCTTTGTGCTCAGTCCGGCTGTGTCTGGGTGAAGTCTTGCTGTGTGCTCAGTCTGGCTGTGTCTGGTTGAAGTCTTGCTGTGTGCACAGTCTGGCTGTGTCTGGGTGACGCCTTGCTGTGTGCACAGTCTGGCTGTGTCTGGGTGAGATGTTGCTGTGTGCACAGTCTGGCTGTGTCTGGGGTGAAGTCTTGCTTTGTGCTCAGTCTGGCTGTGTCTGAATGAAGTCTTGCTTTGTGCTCAGTCTGGCTGTGTCTGGGGTGAAGTCTTGCTGTGTGCTCAGTCTGGCTGTGTCTGAATGAAGTCTTGCTTTGTGCTCAGTCTGGCTGTGTCTGGGTGAAGTCTTGCTGTGTGCACAGTCGGGCTGTGTCTGGGTGAAATCTTGCTGTGTACACAGTCTGGCTGTGTCTGGGTGAAATCTTGCTGTGTGCAGAGTCTGGCGTTGTCTGTGTGAAGTCCTGCTGTGTGTTCACTCTGGCTGTGTCTGGGTGACGTCTTGCTGTGTGCACAGTAGGGCTGTGTCTGGGTGAGATCTTGCTATGTGCACAGTAGGGCTGTATCTGGGTGACACCTTGCTGTGTGCACAGTAGGGCTGTGTCTGGGTGAAGTCTTGCTGTGTGCACAGTCTGGCTGTGTCTGGATGAAGTCTTGCTGTGTGCACAGTCTGGCTGTGTCTGGTGAAGTCTTGCTGTGTGCACAGTCTGGCTGTGTCTGGTGAAGTCTTGCTGTGTGCACAGTCTGGCTGTGTCTGGGAGACGCCTTGCTGTGTGCACAGTCTGGCTGTGTCTGGGTGAGATGTTGCTGTGTGCACAGTGTTGCAGGTTCTGAATGAAGTCTTGCTTTGTGCTCAGTCTGGCTGTGTCTGAATGAAGTCTTGCTTTGTGCTCAGTCTGGCTGTGTCTGGGTGAAGTCTTGCTGTGTTCTCAGTCTGGCTGTGTCTGGGTGAAGTCTTGCTGTGTGCACAGTCTGGCTGTGTCTGGGTGAAGTCTTGCTGTGTGCACAATCTGGCTGTGTCTGGGTGAAGCCTGGCTGTGTGCACAGTCTGGCTGTGTCTGGGTGAGATGTTGCTGTGTTCACAGTGTGGCAGTTTCTGAATGAAGTCTTGCTTTGTGCTCAGTCTGGCTGTGTCTGAATGAAGTCTTGCTTTGTGATCAGTCTGGCTGTGTCTGAATGAAGTCTTGCTTTGTGCTCAGTCTGGCTGTGTCTGGGTGAAGTCTTGCTGTGTGCTCAGTCTGGCTGTGTCTGGTTGAAGTCTTGCTGTGTGCACAGTCTGGCTGTGTCTGGGTGACACCTTGCTGTGTGCACAGTCTGGCTGTGTCTGGGTGACGCCTTGCTGTGTGCAAAGTCTGGCTGTGTCTGGGTGAGATGTTGCTGTGTGCACAGTGTGGCGGTTTCTGAATGAAGTCTTGCTTTGTGCTCAGTCTGGCTGTGTCTGAATGAAGTCTTGCTTTGTGCTCAGTCTGGCTGTGTCTGGGGTGAAGTCTTGCTGTGTGCTCAGTCTGGCTGTGTGTGGGTGAAGGCTTGCTGTGTCTGGGTGAAGGCTTGCTGTGTGCACAGTCTGGCTGTGTCTGGGTGAAGGCTTGCTGTGTGCACAGTCTGGCTGTGTCTGGGTGAAGGCTTGCTGTGTGCACAGTCTGGCTGTGTCTGGGTGAAGTCTTGCTGTGTGCACAGTCTGGCTTTGTCTGATGAAGTCTTGCTGTGTGCACAGTCTGGCTGTGTCTGGATGAAATCTTGCTGTGTACACAGTCTGGCTGTGTCTGGGTGAAATCTTGCTGTGTGCAGAGTCTGGCGTTGTCTGTGTGAAGTCCTGCTGTGTGTTCACTCTGGATATGTCTGGGTGACGTCTTGCTGTGTGCACAGTAGGGCTGTGTCTGGGTGAGATCTTGCTATGTGCACAGTAGGGCTGTGTCTGGGTGACACCTTGCTGTGTGCACAGTAGGGCTGTGTCTGGGTGAAGTCTTGCTGTGTGCACAGTCTGGCTCTGTCTGGATGAAGTCTTGCTGTGTGCACAGTCTGGCTGTGTCTGGTGAAGTCTTGCTGTGTGTACAGTCTGGCTGTGTCTGGTGAAGTCTTGCTGTGTGCACAGTCTGGCTGTGTCTGGGAGACGCCTTGCTGTGTGCACAGTCTGGCTGTGTCTGGGTGAGATGTTGCTGTGTGCACAGTGTTGCAGTTTCTGAATGAAGTCTTGCTTTGTGCTCAGTCTGGCTGTGTCTGAATGAAGTCTTGCTTTGTGCTCAGTCTGGCTGTGTCTGGGTGAAGTCTTGCTGTGTGCTCAGTCTGGCTGTGTCTGGGTGAAGTCTTGCTGTGTGCACAGTCTGGCTGTGTCTGGGTGAAGTCTTGCTGTGTGCACAGTCTGGCTGTGTCTGGGTGAAGTCTTGCGGTTTGCACAATCTGGCTGTGTCTGGGTGAAGCCTTGCTGTGTGCACAGTCTGGCTGTGTCTGGGTGAAGGCTTGCTGTGTGCACAGTCTGGCTGTGTCTGATGAAGTCTTGCTGTGTGCACAGTGTGGCAGTTTCTGAATGAAGTCTTGCTTTGTGCTCAGTCTGGCTGTGTCTGAATGAAGTCTTGCTTTGTGCTCAGTCTGGCTGTGTTTGTGTGAAGTCTTGCTGTGTGCTCAGTCTGGCTGTGTCTGGGTGAAGGCTTGCTGTGTGCACAGTGTGGCAGTTTTTGAATGAAGTCTTGCTTTGTGCTCAGTCTGGCTGTGTCTGAATGAAGTCTTGCTTTGTGCTCAGTCTGGCTGTGTCTGAATGAAGTCTTGCTTTGTGCTCAGTCTGGCTGTGTTTGTGTGAAGTCTTGCTGTGTGCTCAGTCTGGCTGTGTCTGGGTGAAGGCTTGCTGTGTGCTCAGTCTGGCTGTGTCTGGGTGAAGTCTTGCTGTGTGCACAGTCTGGCTGTGTCTGGGTGACGCCTTGCTGTGTGCACAGTCTGGCTGTGTCTCGGTGAGATGTTGCTGTGTGCACAGTGTGGCGGTTTCTGAATGAAGTCTTTCTTTGTGCTCAGTCTGGCTGTGTCTGAATGAAGTCTTGCTTTGTGCTCAGTCTGGCTGTGTCTGGGGTGAAGTCTTGCTGTGTGCTCAGTCTGGCTGTGTCTGGGTGAAGGCTTGCTGTGTGCACAGTCTGGCTGTGTCTGGGTGAAGGCTTGCTGTGTGCACAGTCTGGCTGTGTCTGGGTGAAGTCTTGCTGTGTGCACAGTCTGGCTGTGTCTGATGAAGTCTTGCTGTGTGCACAGTCGGGCTGTGTCTGGGTGAAATCTTGCTGTGTACACAGTCTGGCTGTGTCTGGGTGAAATCTTGCTGTGTGCAGAGTCTGGCGTTGTCTGTGTGAAGTCCTGCTGTGTGTTCACTCTGGATATGTCTGGGTGACGTCTTGCTGTGTGCACAGTAGGGCTGTGTCTGGGTGAGATCTTGCTATGTGCACAGTAGGGCTGTGTCTGGGTGACACCTTGCTGTGTGCACAGTAGGGCTGTGTCTGGGTGAAGTCTTGCTGTGTGCACAGTCTGGCTCTGTCTGGATGAAGTCTTGCTGTGTGCACAGTCTGGCTGTGTCTGGTGAAGTCTTGCTGTGTGTACAGTCTGGCTGTGTCTGGTGAAGTCTTGCTGTGTGCACAGTCTGGCTGTGTCTGGGAGACGCCTTGCTGTGTGCACAGTCTGGCTGTGTCTGGGTGAGATGTTGCTGTGTGCACAGTGTTGCAGTTTCTGAATGAAGTCTTGCTTTGTGCTCAGTCTGGCTGTGTCTGAATGAAGTCTTGCTTTGTGCTCAGTCTGGCTGTGTCTGGGTGAAGTGTTGATGTGTGCTCAGTCTGGCTGTGTCTGGGTGAAGTCTTGCTGTGTGCACAGTCTGCCTGTGTCTGGGTGAAGTCTTGCTGTGTGCACAATCTGGCTGTGTCTGGGTGAAGCCTTGCTGTGTGCACAGTCTGGCTGTGTCTGGGTGAGATGTTGCTGTGTGCACAGTGAGGCAGTTTCTGAATGAAGTCTTGCTTTGTGCTCAGTCTGGCTGTGTCTGGGTGAAGTCTTGCTTTGTGCTCAGTCTGGCTGTGTCTGGGTGAAGTCTTGCTGTGTGCACAGTCTGGCTGTGTGCACAGTCTGGCTGTGTCTGGGTGAGATGTTGCTGTGTGCACAGTGTGGCAGTTTCTGAATGAAGTCTTGCTTTGTGCTCAGTCTGGCTGTGTCTGAATGAAGTCTTGCTTTGTGCTCAGTCTGGCTGTGTCTGAATGAAGTCTTGCTGTGTGCTCAGTCTGGCTGTGTCTGGGTGAAGGCTTGCTGTGTGCACAGTCTGGCTGTGTCTGGGTGAGATGTTGCTGTGTGCACAGTCTGGCAGTTTCTGAATGAAGTCTTGCTTTGTGCTCAGTCTGGCTGTGTCTGAATGAAGTCTTGCTTTGTGCTCAGTCTGGCTGTGTCTGGGTGAAGTCTTGCTGTGTGCTCAGTCTGGCTGTGTCTGGGTGAAGGCTTGCTGTGTGCTCAGTCTGGCTGTGTCTGGGTGAAGTCTTGCTGTGTGCTCAGTCTGACTGTGTCTGGTTGAAGTCTTGCTGTGTGCACAGTCTGGCTGTGTCTGGGTGACGCCTTGCTGTGTGCACAGTCTGGCTGTGTCTCGGTGAGATGTTGCTGTGTGCACAGTGTGGCGGTTTCTGAATGAAGTCTTGCTTTGTGCTCAGTCTGGCTGTGTCTGAATGAAGTCTTGCATTGTGCTCAGTCTGGCTGTGTCTGGGGTGAAGTCTTGCTGTGTGCTCAGTCTGGCTGTGTCTGGGTGAAGGCTTGCTGTGTGCACAGTCTGGCTGTGTCTGGGTGAAGGCTTGCTGTGTGCACAGTCTGGCTGTGTCTGGGTGAAATCTTGCTGTGTACACAGTCTGGCTGTGTCTGGGTGAAATCTTGCTGTGTGCAGAGTCTGGCGTTGTCTGTGTGAAGTCCTGCTGTGTGTTCACTCTGGCTGTGTCTGGGTGACGTCTTGCTGTGTGCACAGTAGGGCTGTGTCTGGGTGAGATCTTGCTATGTGCACAGTATGGCTGTGTCTGGGTGACACCTTGCTGTGTGCACAGTAGGGCTGTGTCTGGGTGAAGTCTTGCTGTGTGCACAGTCTGGCTCTGTCTGGATGAAGTCTTGCTGTGTGCACAGTATGGCTGTGTCTGGTGAAGTCTTGCTGTGTGTACAGTCTGGCTGTGTCTGGTGAAGTCTTGCTGTGTGCACAGTCTGGCTGTGTCTGGGTGAGATGTTGCTGTGTGCACAGTGTTGCAGTTTCTGAATGAAGTCTTGCTTTGTGCTCAGTCTGGCTGTGTCTGAATGAAGTCTTGCTTTGTGCTCAGTCTGGCTGTGTCTGAATGAAGTCTTGCTTTGTGCTCAGTCTGGCTGTGTCTGGGTGAAGTCTTGCTGTGTGCTCAGTCTGGCTGTGTCTGGTTGAAGTCTTGCTGTGTGCACAGTCTGGCTGTGTCTGAATGAAGTCTTGCTTTGTGCTCAGTCTGGCTGAGTCTGAATGAAGTCTTGCTTTGTGCTCAGTCTGGCTGTGTCTGGGTGAAGTCTTGCTGTGTGCTCAGTCTGGCTGTGTCTGAATGAAGTCTTGCTTTGTGCTCAGTCTGGCTGTGTCTGGGTGAAGTCTTGCTGTGTGCTCAGTCTGGCTGTGTCTGGTTGAAGTCTTGCTGTGTGCACAGTCTGGCTGTGTCTGAATGAAGTATTGCTTTGTGCTCAGTCTGGCTGTGTCTGGGTGAAGTCTTGCTTTGTGCTCAGTCTGGCTGTGTCTGGGTGAAGTCTTGCTGTGTGCTCAGTCTGGCTGTGTCTGGGTGACGCCTTGCTGTGTGCACAGTCTGGCTGTGTCTGGGTGAGATGTTGCTGTGTGCACAGTGTGGCGGTTTCTGAATGAAGTCTTGCTTTGTGCTCAGTCTGGCTGTGTCTGAATGAAGTCTTGCTTTGTGCTCAGTCTGGCTGTGTCTGGGGTGAAGTCTTGCTGTGTGCTCAGTCTGGCTGTGTCTGAATGAAGTCTTGCTTTGTGCTCAGTCTGGCTGTGTCTGGGTGAAGTCTTGCTGTGTGCACAGTCTGGCTGTGTCTGAATGAAGTCTTGCTTTGTGCTCAGTCTGGCTGTGTCTGGGGTGAAGTCTTGCTGTGTGCTCAGTCTGGCTGTGTCTGAATGAAGTCTTGCTGTGTGTTCACTCTGGCTGTGTCTGGGTGACGTCTTGCTGTGTGCACAGTAGGGCTGTGTCTGGGTGAGATCTTGCTATGTGCACAGTAGGGCTGTGTCTGGGTGACACCTTGCTGTGTGCACAGTAGGGCTGTGTCTGGGTGAAGTCTTGCTGTGTGCACAGTCTGGCTGTGTCTGGTGAAGTCTTGCTGTGTGCACAGTCTGCCTGTGTCTGGTGAAGTCTTGCTGTGTGCATAGTCTGGCTGTGTCTGGGAGACGACTTGCTGTGTGCACAGTCTGGCTGTGTCTGGGTGAGATGTTGCTGTGTGCACAGTGTTGCAGGTTCTGAATGAAGTCTTGCTTTGTGCTCAGTCTGGCTGTGTCTGAATGAAGTCTTGCTTTGTGCTCAGTCTGGCTGTGTCTGGGTGAAGTCTTGCTGTGTTCTCAGTCTGGCTGTGTCTGGGTGAAGTCTTGCTGTGTGCACAGTCTGGCTGTGTCTGGGTGAAGTCTTGCTGTGTGCACAATCTGGCTGTGTCTGGGTGAAGCCTTGCTGTGTGCACAGTCTGGCTGTGTCTGGGTGAGATGTTGCTGTGTTCACAGTGTGGCAGTTTCTGAATGAAGTCTTGCTTTGTGCTCAGTCTGTCTGTGTCTGAATGAAGTCTTGCTTTGTGATCAGTCTGGCTGTGTCTGAATGAAGTCTTGCTTTGTGCTCAGTCTGGCTGTGTCTGGGTGAAGTCTTGCTGTGTGCTCAGTCTGGCTGTGCCTGGGTGAAGGCTTGCTGTGTGCTCAGTCTGGCTGTGTCTGGGTGAAGTCTTGCTGTGTGCTCAGTCTGGCTGTGTCTGGTTGAAGTCTTGCTGTGTGCACAGTCTGGCTGTGTCTGGGTGACACCTTGCTGTGTGCACAGTCTGGCTGTGTCTGGGTGACGCCTTGCTGTGTGCAAAGTCTGGCTGTGTCTGGGTGAGATGTTGCTGTGTGCACAGTGTGGCGGTTTCTGAATAAAGTCTTGCTTTGTGCTCAGTCTGGCTGTGTCTGAATGAAGTCTTGCTTTGTGCTCAGTCTGGCTGTGTCTGGGGTGAAGTCTTGCTGTGTGCTCAGTCTGGCTGTGTCTGGGTGAAGGCTTGCTGTGTGCACAGTCTGGCTGTGTCTGGGTGAAGGCTTGCTGTGTGCACAGTCTGGCTGTGTCTGGGTGAAGTCTTGCTGTGTGCACAGTCTGGCTTTGTCTGATGAAGTCTTGCTGTGTGCACAGTCTGGCTGTGTCTGGATGAAATCTTGCTGTGTACACAGTCTGGCTGTGTCTGGGTGAAATCTTGCTGTGTGCAGAGTCTGGCGTTGTCTGTGTGAAGTCCTGCTGTGTGTTCACTCTGGCTATGTCTGGGTGACGTCTTGCTGTGTGCACAGTAGGGCTGTGTCTGGGTGAGATCTTGCTATGTGCACAGTAGGGCTGTGTCTGGGTGACACCTTGCTGTGTGCACAGTAGTGCTGTGTCTGGGTGAAGTCTTGCTGTGTGCACAGTCTGGCTCTGTCTGGATGAAGTCTTGCTGTGTGCACAGTCTGGCTGTGTCTGGTGAAGTCTTGCTGTGTGTACAGTCTGGCTGTGTCTGGTGAAGTCTTGCTGTGTGCACAGTCTGGCTGTGTCTGGGAGACGCCTTGCTGTGTGCACAGTTTGGCTGTGTCTGGGTGAGATGTTGAGGTGTGCACAGTGTTGCAGTTTCTGAATGAAGTCTTGCTTTGTGCTCAGTCTGGCTGTGTCTGAATGAAGTCTTGCTTTGTGCTCAGTCTGGCTGTGTCTGGGTGAAGTCTTGCTGTGTGCTCAGTCTGGCTGTGTCTGGGTGAAGTCTTGCTGTGTGCACAGTCTGGCTGTGTGCACAGTCTGGCTGTGTCTGGGTGAAGTCTTGCTGTGTGCACAATCTGGCTGTGTCTGGGTGAAGCCTTGCTGTGTGCACAGTCTGGCTGTGTCTGGGTGAGATGTTGCTGTGTGCACAGTGTGGCAGTTTCTGAATGAAGTCTTGCTTTGTGCTCAGTCTGGCTGTGTCTGAATGAAGTCTTGCTGTGTGCTCAGTCTGGCTGTGTTTGTGTGAAGTCTTGCTGTGTGCTCAGTCTGGCTGTGTCTGGGTGAAGGCTTGCTGTGTGCACAGTGTGGCAGTTTCTGAATGAAGTCTTGCTTTGTGCTCAGTCTGGCTGTGTCTGAATGAAGTCTTGCTTTGTGCTCAGTCTGGCTGTGTCTGAATGAAGTCTTGTTTTGTGCTCAGTCTGGCTGTGTCTGAATGAAGTCTTGCTTTGTGCTCAGTCTGGCTGTGTCTGGGTGAAGTCTTGCTGTGTGCTCAGTCTGGCTGTGTCTGGGTGAAGGCTTGCTTTGCTGTGTGCTCAGTCTGGCTGTGTCTGGGTGAAGTCTTGCTGTGTGCTCAGTCTGGCTGTGTCTGGTTGAAGTCTTGCTGTGTGCACAGTCTGGCTGTGTCTGGGTGATGCCTTGCTGTGTGCACAGTCTGGCTGTGTCTCGGTGAGATGTTGCTGTGTGCACAGTGTGGCGGTTTCTGAATGAAGTCTTTCTTTGTGCTCAATCTGGCTGTGTCTGAATGAAGTCTTGCTTTGTGCTCAGTCTGGCTGTGTCTGGGGTGAAGTCTTGCTGTGTGCTCAGTCTGGCTGTGTCTGGGTGAAGGCTTGCTGTGTGCACAGTCAGGCTGTGTCTGGGTGAAGGCTTGCTGTGTGCACAGTCTGGCTGTGTCTGGGTGAAGTCTTGCTGTGTGCACAGTCTGGCTGTGTCTGATGAAGTCTTGCTGTGTGCACAGTCTGGCTGTGTCTGGGTGAAATCTTGCTGTGTACACAGTCTGGCTGTGTCTGGGTGAAATCTTGCTGTGTGCAGAGTCTGGCGTTGTCTGTGTGAAGTCCTGCTGTGTGTTCACTCTGGCTGTGTCTGGGTGACGTCTTGCTGTGTGCACAGTAGGGCTGTGTCTGGGTGAGATCTTGCTATGTGTACAGTATGGCTGTGTCTGCGTGACACCTTGCTGTGTGCACAGTAGGGCTGTGTCTGGGTGAAGTCTTGCTGTGTGCACAGTAGGGCTGTGTCTGGATGAAGTCTTGCTGTGTGCACAGTCTGGCTGTGTCTGGTGAAGTCTTGCTGTGTGTACAGTCTGGTTGTGTCTGGTGAAGTCTTGCTGTGTGCACAGTCTGGCTGTTTCTGGGAGACGCCTTGCTGTGTGCACAGTCTGGCTGTGTCTGGGTGAGATGTTGCTGTGTGCACAGTGTTGCAGTTTCTGAATGAAGTCTTGCTTTGTGCTCAGTCTGGCTGTGTCTGAATGAAGTCTTGCTTTGTGCTCAGTCTGGCTGTGTCTGGGTGAAGTCTTGATGTGTGCTCAGTCTGGCTGTGTCTGGGTGAAGTCTTGCTGTGTGCACAGTCTGCCTGTGTCTGGTGAAGTCTTGCTGTGTGCACAGTCTGGCTGTGTCTGGGTGAGATGTTGCTGTGTGCACAGTGTTGCAGTTTCTGAATGAAGTCTTGCTTTGTGCTCAGTCTGGCTGTGTCTGAATGAAGTCTTGCTTTGTGCTCAGTCTGGCTGTGTCTGGGTGAAGTCTTGCTGTGTGCACAGTCTGGCTGTGTCTGGGTGAGATGTTGCTGTGTGCACAGTGTGGCTGTGTCTGAATGAAGTCTTGCTTTGTGCTCAGTCTGGCTGTGTCTGAATGAAGTCTTGCTTTGTGCTCCGTCTGGCTGTGTCTGAATGAAGTCTTGCTTTGTGCTCAGTCTGGCTGTGTCTGAATGAAGTCTTGCTGTGTGCTCAGTCTGGCTGTGTCTGGGTGAAGTCTTGCTGTGTGCACAGTCTGCCTGTGTCTGGGTGATGCCTTGCTGTGTGCACAGTCTGGCTGTGTCTGGGTGAGATGTTGCTGTGTGCACAGTGTGGCAGTTTCTGAATGAAGTCTTGCTTTGTGCTCAGTCAGGCTGTGTCTGAATGAAGTCTTGCTGTGTGCTCAGTCTGGCTGTGTCTGGGTGAAGCCTTGCTGTGTGCACAGTTGGCTGTCTGGGTGAAGTCTTGCTGTGTGTACAGTCTGGCTGTGTGGGTGAAGTGTTGATTTGTGATCAGTCTGGCTGTGTCTGGTGAAGTCTTGCTGTGTGCACAGTCTGGCTGTGTCTGGGTGAAATCTTGCTGTGTACACAGTCTGGCTGTGTCTCGTTGAAATCTTGCTGTGTGCAGAGTCTGGCGTTGTCTGTGTGAAGTCCTGCTGTGTGTTCACTCTGGCTGTGTCTGGGTGACATCTTGCTGTGTGCACAGTAGGACTGTGTCTGAGTGAGATCTTGCTATGTGCACAGTATGGCTGTGTCTGGGTGACACCTTGCTGTGTGCACAGTAGGGCTGTGTCTGGGTGAAATCTTACTGTGTGCACAGTCTGGCTCTGTCTGGATGAAGTCTTGCTGTGTGCACAGTCTGGCTGTGTCCGGTGAAGTCTTGCTGTGTGCACAGTCTGGCTGTGTCGTGTGAAGCCTTGCTGTGTGCTCAGTCTGGCTGTGTCTGGGTGAAGCCTTGCTGTGTGCACAGTCCGGATGTGTCTGGGTGAAGCCTTGCTGTGTGCACAGTCTGGCTGTGTCTGGGTGAAGCCTTGCTGTCTGCACAGTATGGCTGTGTCTGGGTGAAGCCTTGCTGTGTGCACAGTATGGCTGTGTCTGGGTGAAGTCTTGCTGTGTGCACAGTCTGGCTGTGTCCTGTGAAGTCTTGCTGTGTGCACAGTCTGGCTGTGTCCGGTGAAGTCTTGCTGTGTGCACAGTCTGGCTGTGTCGTGTGAAGCCTTGCTGTGTGCACAGTATGGCTGTGTCTGGGTGAAATCTTGCTGTGTGCACAGTCTGGTTGTGTCTGAATGAAGCCTTGCTGTGTGCACAGTCTGGCTGTGCCTCGGTGAAGTCTTGCTTTGTGCTCAGTCTGGCTGTGTCTGGATGAAGCCTTGCTGTCTGCACAGTATGGCTGTGTCTGGGTGAAGTCTTGCTGTATGCAGTCTGGCTGTGTGGGTGAAGTTTTGCTGTGTGCTCAGTCTGGCTGTGTCTGGGTGAAATCTTGCTGTGTGCACAGTCTGGCTGTGTCCGGTGAAGTCCTGCTGTGTGCACAGTCTGGCAGTGTCTGGGTGACGTCTTGCCGTGTGCACAGTCTGGCTGTGTCAGTCTTGCTGTGTGCACAGTCTGGCTGTGTCTGGGTGAAGCCTTGCTGGTCATGTGGTCACTGCCTGCGGTACTGACACTGCTGTGTCTCCACATCTAGAGCCTGGGGAAGTTTCAGAAAGCCTGGAACCAGTTCACTGTGGCCCTGGACATCGACGCCAAGTGTCACTTGGCCTTTGAGGGACGGGCCATCCTCAGCCTTCAGATGGGAGACACGTTTGCTGCTCTTCAAGACATCACTGCAGCACTGAAGGTGAGTGACCTTCCCATGACTTCCTGGAGGGGAGAGGGCGTAAGTTTGGTGGGGGGGCAATATCTTCAGGTTCAATCTCATGTTCTGATTTATGCATCTGTGCAAACTAATGTGTCCATGACTAAAGGTCCAACATAAGTAAACTAGAATTCACTCCATGGACTTCATGTGCCCCTATCCTTGTGACTTTGAGTGAATATGACTGCCAGAGATCTTGTACTCAGTGCCTGTCTTGTCTCAGCAGATCTTTTATTGATGGTGTGTTCTATGGGATCCACTCACAAGACCATGTGGGTCCTTATCATGGGTGGATCTGTGTTCGAAACTGGGTTACTGGTTGGGGGGGAGGGTGAAACCCTACTCAAGCAGGAACCACAGTCTTGTCATGGTGAAGCACAAGCAAACCTCAAATCAACCTGTGCGCAGCCCTCTGGTAACTTGGGACAAAGCACTCAGGCGTAACTTAGAGGCAATGTGTAAAGTATTTATGCACAAATCCAACCAGTAAGAAAGTAAGAATTCAACACAAGAAAAATCCTGTATCAATTTAACAGAATAGAGGAAACTTTAATAAATTATTTGGGATCCAAACAACACAAATCCAATCAGTAGAACCTGAGATATGCAGTTCCAAAGTTTTAGTTAAAAACAGTTCCTAGAAGCACAGAGTGCCAACTCTAGCTATCTGGTAGCGACGTACCAGGACAAAGTCACCAGTTTAGGTCGACCATGAAGGAGCGCAGCCAGATACAGGGAGCAGGTTAGGCCTGCTGAACAAAGAGCCTTAAATTCTAGTTGGAGGGAGTTGCAAGATTGTGCATTAAAGAATGGTTTCTGAGGAGCTGCAAGTCTGCAATATGAGATCCTGCATCATCGTCAAGGATGTAATTGACAAGGGGCTTATGATGTGAAGTCCTACGTCGAAGATGCGTTGCGCTTTGGCGTTTCCGAGGAAGCTGCGTGGCTACAATGGGGAGTGCTGCGTCATCATCAAGGATGCATTTGACTAGTGGCTTGTGTTGAGGATGCATTGCACAGCAGCAATTCCGGAGAGATTGCGGGCTGCAGTGTGAAGTCCTGCGTCGGGGATGTTTGGTGCATTCGCAGTTCCGAAGCAGAGCTGCAAGGAGATGCGTTGCGCTGTGGAAGTTCTGCCCACCGGGCCACAGTTGGCTTGTTAGATCACTTTCAGGCCCTTTTCCAAGGTTCCAAAACTGGGGTGGGACCACCTAAAGGGGAGGGGCAGGACTCACAGCAGGCAGAGTCCAGGTGCTGGGTTCAAGGAGGTTGAAGCCTTTTCTCTTCTTGGGGCTCTGATCAGGAGGCCAGCCAACTGGCCCTTGGAGATACTGTAGTGGTCCTGGGTCCAATATGCAGGTCCAGTCCTTCACTCAGGCAGCAGGGCAGCACATAAGTCCTTCTGAGTCTTCCACTGGTCCAGGAGTGTACTGAGGAGTTGGGTCTAAGGGTCCAGTTTTTATACCTGGTGCTCCCTTTAAGTAAAAGAAGGTTCTGGAGGTTTTCACTCCTAGATGTGCATGGTATTTCCTGCCTTCCTGCCCTGGCCCCAGATTATCTGTGGTCCCAATAGACTAGTGTCAAACCCTTTGTGATTCTGCTCAGGCAGAACCTCTGTGGTGCAAGTGTGGAGGGTGACAGCTCCTCCCCCTCATCGAGACAGATGGCCCACGGTGCCAACACCTGTGCTGAGCCATGTGCCCCAGGAAACAGGCTGCGGGCACCAAATGGATAGGATGAAAAATGCAAACTTTCTAAAAGTGGCATTTTCAGAATTGTGAACTAACCTTCGACTTTACCATTAAAGAGGGGTTTCTCTTGCAATTCTTTGGACACCAAACTCCAAATTCCTACCTACTTCTGTAGGAAATGGGGTCTGTAGTTCGCAGGGTACGTGCCCTGTCCAAGTAGGGACCACAATCCTAGTCAGAAATACACACTGTAAATTAACCTGTGCTCACCCTCTGGTAGCTTGGCACAGAGCAGGCAGGCTTTACTTAGAAGGCAATGCGTAAAGTACTTGTGCAACACTTAATTACTCTAACTCAATGAAGGACACCACAGAAGAAGAACTCAACACTGGGTTAAAAAAATTATAGAGCATTTTACTGAACTGAACACGACCAAAAATGACAATAATCCAATAAGGCAATCAGGAGCTACACTTGTTAGATCAAATTAGGAAAATTGAGTTCAATAAATACCTGCTGGAAAGACTCCCCACGGTACTAAAGGAGTGCTTAGGTTCTCTGTAGTGCCTACGTTCCGTTCAAAGGCGAGGGATAGTGTGTCCTGTGGGTTTAAATGTGGCCACGGAACCCGGGGGAATGCGTCTCTCCCAGTAAGGATAGTACGGTGCAGGAGTTACAGCTCACGGTGGGGCTGCGTTCCCCCGAGAAACAGGCTTGCTGCTGAGTCCCACGGATGATTCTTTCTGAAGAAGTGTGGTAGTCGAAGCCACGGTGATAAGGGTTGGTCGCAACTTTGTTCTCAGGGGCTTCCATGGAGCAGACCAGAGGACCCGGTGCTCCTTTTAGGTGGTCTCTCCCGGTGCCCTCGGCGTCCATCTGGTAGGGGGAGGCACCTCGCCTCGATGGCTGGGGGTGGCAGTCGCTGTTCCCAGGTGGTAGGAAGCCTCCAATTGGCTGGTAGAACAAATAATCCGGCGATGTGAGCGGACTGCCCGTGAGACACAGGCCTGGAGGGGGGAGAGAGCGCGGCCCACGGAGAGCCCCAAGCAGGTGAGGGAAAGCTCGGTGCACGCTGTGGCACTCCCAGGTTCTAGATGAGCTGGAAACCCCCGTCGGCCCAAGGCAGCAGTCACTGGGCGATGCAGTGGTTTTCTTGGCTTTCATTACGGCGCTTTGTTGATCTTGGGCAGAATGACACCTGGCAGTCTGAGGTAGCTGTCACTGGGGGATCCAGTGGTTTCCTTTGAGTGCGCTTCGTCACTTAGTTGAGGTGAATCCTAGTCGGCCGTGGGAAGATTACCGTTGGCAGCGGGAGGAGGATTCACCCGTCTTGGCACCTGAGAAAGCAGGTAGCAGGCCAACACACGGGGTACAAGAGAACAGGGCAGTGCCTCCTGGTACACGAGCGGAGTGCAGCAGGCCAACACAGCAAAGCAGAAGCTCCGCGGCAGTCCCTCCTGGCAGCACAGTTCCACGTAGCGCCAGAGTCTCCCAGCACCCTGAAGTGAACTAACTTGGTGGGGTTTGTGGTCCAGCTTGTATACTCTGGAGCCCAGGTTCTGCAAGGTTGGGGAATCTTCCTGACCTTCCTTTGAAGTCCCCAGGGCTCCTTCATTGCCATCTCACAAACCAGACACTATGCAGGGGGTTTACAGCCCTTTGGTGAGGAGAGGCACAGCCCTGTTCAGAAGTAAGTGCAAGCTCCACCCTCCCACCTAGCTCAGGAAGACCTATCAGCCTATTAATATGCTAACGCCACACCCAAGCCCCCCTTCTGTATGACTGCCTAGTGAGAATGCCCCAAGCCCAGCTTCATCTACCCCAGACGTGTATTCAGGGGCAGGCAGAGGCACAGAATGGTTACAGTAAGAAAATGCCAACTTTCTAAAAGTAGCATGTGCAGACTTACAACTTAAAATCAGACTTCACCGTAAGTTGTAATTTTAAATTGTGAGTCCACAGGCTCTAAACTCATATTTCTATCTCATCCCATTTGGAAGTTAGACTTAAAATAAGTTTAGCAGTTTTCACTACCTGGACAGGTTAGACTTGAAAGCACATGCCCAACATTTTACATACACTGCACCCTGCCCTTGGGGCTACCTAGGACCTATCTTAGGGGTGACTGATGTGTAGTAAAAAGGAAGGTTTGGGCCTGGAGGTCGAATTAGCAGTTTAAAACTGCACACACAGCCACTGCAGGGGCAGGTCTGAGCCATGTTTACAGGGCTACTTCTGTGGGTAGCACAACCAGTGCTGCAGGCCTACTGGTAGCATTTGATTTAGAGGCCCTGGGCAAATATAGTGCACTTTACTAGGGACTTACCAGTAAATCAAATATGTCATTTGTGGATAAGCCAATGTTACCATGTTTTAAAGAACAGAACACCTGTGCTTTAGCACTGGTCAGCAGTGGTAAACTGCACAGATCCTTAAAGACAGCAAAAATAGGTCAAAACACAGGAAGTCAGAGGGCAGAATGTTACGGGAGACCACCCCAATGATGCCAGGTCTAACAGCTCCTAATCGAAAGCTATCTCTTATTAAATGTAATGAGTTAACCCAATGTTATTGCATGGGAGAGACGGGCCTTGCAGTAGTGGAACACAAAATTAAGAGTTTTTCAGTACCAGGACTTGTAAAACATTAAAGTACGTGTTGAACTGTTTAAATACACTGCACCCTGCCCTCTGGGCCTACCTTTGTGTGACTTATATGTATTAAAAAGGAAGCTTTATCCCGGGCAAAAAGCTTATCTGGCCAGGTCGAAATGCCAGTTTAAAACTGCACACACAAGCTGCAGTGGCGGACCTGGGACATGTTTATAGGGCTACTTAGTTGGTGGCCCAACCAGTGCTGCAGGCCCACTAGTAGCATTCAAGTTACAGGCCGTGGGCACAGGTAGTACCACTTTACTAGGGACGTACATGTAAATCAAATGTGCCAGTTGGGTGTGATCCAGTTCCGTCATGAGGCAGGGAGAGAGCACCAGCACGTTGGCACTGGTCTGCAGTGGGAGAGTCTGCTGCAAAGTGCTAAAGTCAGCAAAAACAGGAGGATGGAAGGCTAGAAGTTGGTTAAAACCATGGCAACTGTGCCAAGTCTAACAGTCCATACAATGTGTGGGGCGCTCTAGGATCTCCTATAGCTTGGCCGAGTGTGATCTACAGGGCACCTGATGAACTGGAACGGGTGCCACACGAGGGCACGTCTGGATGAGAACCTACTGTGAGCCAACTGCTGGGAGTCGGACCCTCCGAGAGACCCTGTCCATGTTATCTTCTTGGGGGGAGACGCGTGTCTCAGCAGCAGTGACCCAGAACATCGCTTAGAACAGTGGCATGATGTCAGAACCCCTTTCAGAAGGCCACTGAGGCAAGCGGGAGCTACTGGGCCCAAGCAAGCTGGGTGAGGCCTTTTACTCCAGATGTCCCAGGGCCGAGCACTGCGACTGCTTTGTAACTGGACCGGTGTCCTTCAGCACTTGGCTCTCAGTGGTAGCACAGGCCCAGCAGTCTAGGGCCCTTCCAGAGGCGGGTCGATGTGTGGCATTCACAGGCTCAAGGCTCAAATTACACACAGGAATGGCAATAAGATGACTGTCCCGGCAAATACTTGCATTTGGTGAAAACCAGAATATTTTAATGTGATTGTACAAACTATTAAATCAACACACGTCAAAATCCTCACATCCTTTTAAGTTCAGTGTGCCGTCCCGGCAGAATCCTGAGTCCCTCTGTCCCTTCTAATGGGATTGGTTATTGTCTGCTCTATACTAAAGGTGACTCCCAGGTGCCGCCCACAGCAGTCCCCGAGCAACAAAGTATGTGTCTCGTTTTACCAGTCAAGCTAGCAGCATTGAGGAGTTAAGTTTCTGCAGGTCCCCAGCAGTCCGGGCCCCTGGAACAGTCTTACCCCAATGATGGTAGCCAGCAATCTTAGGACTGGGGCTTCTTCAAAGGCTCTGGTCTCCTGAAGGTGAGGGTCCTCACCCTCTTGAGGTCTTCCCACCGTGTTATGTACCATACACAGAGCACACACATCCCAGCATGCACATGCATGTATCGCACAGGCCTCATGCAGGCCAAGCATGAGTTAAGTACCCAGCCACAGAACTTCACATGCGTGGAGCAGCAGGAACCCCTAATGTGATACAAATAAAAGCCCTGTTTACACTACAAATCACTGTGAAACAAAACAGGCATGTGTGTCCCTGTGTCACCTGTCTCCAAGAGCCATCGCGGGGGTAGCGCCTGGTGCACCCCTTACCATGAGACAGGCCTAGGTGATGGCACGCACACACATGATCCATGTCTGCACATGACCGAAAATCATTATCAGGGGTCCAGAAAGCTGTGCATCGGGGGCACTTAGGGCAGGGGTGCACGTCCATCACCATGCAGGGGATTTTCCTGTCCCAATAGATGTAGGTTTCTTCACTAGAAGGAGGCTCAGGAAAATCTAACTTATCCTAGTCGGGCACTTGGCCGCAATCCACAACAGACTCATCTTAAGAAACACTGCACTCGTGCACTTGGACAGACACCGCACGCACAACAGATCTGACTCAATTTAAGAGACACTGCACTCGTGCACTTGGACAGACACCGCACGTACAACAGATCTGACTCATGTTAAGAGACATCTTCTTCTGAGAACTCTCTACCATCTAAACCTGAGAATCTTTCCCCCTCACTCTCTGAATTGGACTGACTGATTGCTCCCTGCACAGAACCTCCTAAAATATCAATCGATGAGCGTCAACCTATAGGGATTCCAACCACTGCCTCCCTATTGAGAACTAAGTTAATATCTACGCCTCCCAAAATCAATGTTATATCTTGGAATGTTGCAGGAATTAAGTCAAAGTTGGGTGATTCGGAATGGATAAGCTTTGTTAATAAACAAGATATCTGTCTTTTTCAGGAAACTTGGACTGCAGAACAGATATCCATACAAGGCTTTACAACCTATTTTTCTGCTGCCCAACCTGCCTTTGGTGGTTTTGGAAGACGGATAGGAGGGTTAATGATTTTGTTGAATAATAAGCTAGCATGTGACCACTCTATGATAAAGTTTAATTCCTACGATTTGCTCGGTGTGCAACTCACATTCCGACCTGGATTTAGGTTGATAGTTCTGAATATTTATGCAAGATCCGTTCCCCGTGGGTCAGAATCAACTGTTCTCACCCAGCTGACGGATTATATAGAGCTTTTGGACTCTTCAGATTTTTCTGATCATAGCAGGTGACTTCAATTGTTCTTTTGTGTTGGACAATACCATCAGTAACCTGACTACTGAGGAGGACGAACATTGGGGTATTCCCCAATCCAAGGAAACGGCGTCCTTGTCTGCTTCCCTTGTTGCATCTCAGTTGTCTTCCCTTTGTCTGAAACGTGGCCTGAGAGAATGTAACGGCCGCACTAAATCTGATCCAGAGCGAGCCATCACCTTCAAGCGAGGGCTCTCCTTTAGTACTATTGATTATATTCTGGTGGACATTAGGCTATGGTCAAGTTCACTGGACATGGAAATATTACCTCGCCCTGATAGTGATCATAATCCTCTGTGCCTTGTACTGACCAACTATGCATTTGTAAGAGTCCAGCATACAACGATCACTAATGTCCCACTCCCCTGCCTGAATCATAGACGTTCTCGGGTCTGCTGGCCGAAGGTTGAATCCAACCCGTACTTGATATGGGAAATGTATTCATCATTTTTAAAACTTTTCGCAGATTACGAGACACAAGAGGCCCCTGATATTCCCATTATGGCTATCCACAACAAAATGGTTGATTCCCTACAGGGTATTTTCTATAGGGAAATTCCTTCTAAACCGAGACCTGTTGACATCCCTCGTAGGGAGTGGTATAATAAGGACTGTGTGCGAGCAAGATCTAACCTAAACGAGGCTGTAAAAAAACTCCACCCAAGAGGTTATCAAAGATGCCCGACGTAGCTATGTTAAGGCCCTGAAACAAGCAACAAAAAGATTGGGATAATGAGATTTGGCAGAAGCTGCTTGAAGCAGTCAAATATCAAGATGTTAGCCTCCAGCTCGAAAGGGGGTAATGATGTTATTATTATGTACATCCAGTCTGAAAGATGGGTGTCTTATTTTTCTGAAATGTATGCCCTGCCTGTACCACAAGCTCCGGAGGTCCCTGGACATGATGATTGTCGGGCTGTTACCAAGTCTGCAACTGAGAGTATTGTTTTTACATTGGCCAAAACAACAGCTGCAATTAACTCTCTGAGGCCAGCGAAAGCTCCTAGTCCCGATAAGATTCCAGGGGACCTGTTTAAATCTGAACCTAAGATATGGGCATGGTACATAAACTCAGTGGCGTAGCGTGGGTTGTCAGCACCCGGGGCAAGCCAAGTAATTTGCGCCCCCTAACCCGTGGATTTTAGCACTCGAGTCCCCCCCCAGATGTTGCGCCCGGTGCGGCCGCCCCCCCCTGCACCCCCCACGCTACGCCACTGCATAAACGTATTGTCTAATGCCATAGCAGCTGGTAGCCCTATTCCCGATTCTTGGCGCGGTGCAGAAATAATCCCGATTCATAAAAAGGGTGATGTAGGTTCACCTGCAAATTATTGACCGATCAGCCTTATTGATATCCTTCAAAAGTTCTTTGCTAAGCAAGTCTTAGATAGGCTTACCGATTGGATTCAAGATAATCAAATCTTATCCCCTTTAAAGGCCGGTTTTCGGCCTAAAACTAACACCATGGACCAAGTCTTTAGGCTGTCATTACTATTTTGGAAGTACATCACCCTATCCAAGCAAAAACTCTACGTTGCTTTTGTAGATTTAAGATCTGTGTTCGATCTTGTTCCAAGAGAGAAATTGTGGGGAGTGTTAAACAAAATCGGTATCCCAGGAAACCTAGTGCATTTAATTCAAAGGTTACACGAAAAAACATTTGCACGACTTAGATGGGGTAATCAGGGGGAAATCACCGACAAAATAGATATTAGGAGAGGAGTGCGCCAGGGCTGCGTTCTTGCCCCAACGCTATTTACACTGTTTATTAACGAGGTGGTGCAAGTCGTTACCAACTGCCAAAATAACGCTCCATCTCTGAATAACCATAAAATTCGATTTTGCTATTTGCCGACGATTCCCTCCTGATCTCTGGAACTCCTATGGGCCTTCAGGTACTTGTGGATAAGTTTAGTTCGTTTTGTGGTGATTTTGGACTTGAGCTTAATCATAGCAAAACTAAACTTATGACCCTGAGATGTGGCCCTGCCAAGAGATATTCCATTTATTTATAATGGTACCCCCCTTGGCAAGGTATGCTCCATAGACTATCTGGGGGTGAGAATTAGCAATAATCTGCATTGGGGGGCCCAAATCGATAAAGGTTTAGCTCTTCTGGCCCATAGATCTGTGGCTATTCTACGTTTCCACAAGACTACCTCTGAGAGAGTGGTTACCCCAACCATTAAAATCTACAGAGCAAAGGCACAGAGTGCTGCGGTCTATGGGGCAGAAATCTGGGGGTCCTCGAACACTGGCAAGCTCTCAGTGGGGGAAAACAACTTTGTAAGGTCAACTTTGGCTTGTCCTCGTAATACTCCACTGCTGCTAATGTTCTGGGACCTTGGTCTTTCATGCATCTCAGATGTAATTGCCCTACGGCCATTGCTTTTCTGGGTCCGCGTATGGACTACCCCTGAGCTATCCACATATAAGGAGTCTATTCAAGACATCCTAGACAGACCTAATGTACTTACCATTCCTTGGTTTAATCACATCTCAAAATGGTTCCATAGATTGGGTCTCTTAGAGTTTTGGAGCCATCCTGACAGTATAAGGAAGGATCAGAAGAACCATTTGAAAACTGTTTACTGGACGTATGTCAGGGAAAACTATCTGCTGTGCTCAACACATGGCAGATTGACTTTACAATTTTTTGACTTTAAATGGTATCCGTATCTTGAACCATTTATGGATACAATTCTTGACCCACTAAGTAAGAGTCTGTATATTCAGTTCAGATATGGTTGCCTGCCTCTTAAATCTTACGGCAGTACTTGGAGCTTGACTCCAAGATCTGATCTTTGTCCTAGTTGTAATCATACTTCAGAATCTATTTTACATTTTATGTTTATATGCCCCGCATATATGATTGCGCGACGGAAGTGGTTACGACCCGTGTGCAGAAATATGGGGATGAGACATTGTATGGCTGCCTTAAGGATCATGATGAGGGATACTTCCTCCCCCCTATCTTGTGCGGTTAGCAAGTACATCACAGCTTCTTGGCATATACGTATCCGTCTCCTGGAAAAAAATGATGATGAGGAATACATTTTTTAAAATGTTTTAGCTGATAATTTTTAACCATGCACCTAAGACTGAAATAAAGCCCCATGTCTAATTCGAATGATAGGTATTAGGGGGTTAAGTGCATTTTGAAGGAAAGTAATTTTATGTGTTTTAAGGCTGAACATGTGTTATTTTATTTTATTTTCTCCCTTTTATCAAAAACTTTTTTGTATTTGAATGTTGTTTTTGCTTTTATGGTTGAAAGTAACCGAATAAAGCTATGTGAACTCGAAGAGACACTGCACTCGTGCACTTGGACAGACACTGTACGTACAAAAGATCTGACTCATGTTAAGAGACACTGCACGCATGCACTTGGACAGACACTGCACGTACAACAGCTCTGACTCATGTTAAGAGACACTGCACTCGTGCACTTGGACAGACACCGCACGGACAACAGATCTGACGCATCTTAAAAGACACTGCACTTGTGCTCTTGGACAGACACCTCACGTACAACAGATCTGACTCTAGTTATGAGAAACTGCACTCGTGCACTTGGACAGACACCGCACGTACAACAGATCTGACTCATCTTAAGAGACACTGCACTCGTGCATTTGGACACACACTGCACGCACAACAGATCACACTCATCTTAAGCGACACTGCACTCGTGCACTTGGACAGACACCGCACATACAACAGATCTGACTCAAGTTAAGAGACACTGCACTCGTGCACTTGGACAGACACCGCACACACAACAGATCTGACTCGTCTTAAGAGACACTGCACTAGTGCACTTGGACAGACACTGCACGCACAACAGATCACACTCATCTTAAGAGACACTGCACTCGTGCACTTTGACAGACACCGAACGCACAACAGATCTGACTCATCTTAAGAGACACTGCACTAGTGCACTTGGACAGACACCGCACCTACAACAGATCAAACTCATCTTAACAGACACTGCACTTGTGCACTTAGACACCACACATACAACAAATCAGACTCAAGTTGAGACACTGCACTCGTGCACTTGGACAGACACCGAACGCACAACAGATCTGACTCATCTTAAGAGACACTGCACTAGTGCACTTGGACAGACACCGCACCTACAACAGATCAAACTCATCTTAACAGACACTGCACTTGTGCACTTAGACACCACACATACAACAAATCAGACTCAAGTTGAGACACTGCACTCGTGCACTTGGACAGACACCGAACGCACAACAGATCTGACTCATCTTAAGAGACACTGCACTAGTGCACTTGGACAGACACCGCACCTACAACAGATCAAACTCATCTTAACAGACACTGCACTTGTGCACTTAGACACCACACATACAACAAATCAGACTCAAGTTGAGACACTGCACTTGTGCACTTGGACAGACACCGAACGTACAAGAGATCTGACTCATCTTAAGAGACACTGCACTCATGCACTTGGACAGACACTGAACGTACAACAGCTCTCACTCATGTTAAGAGACATGGCACTCATACACTTGGACAGACACCAAACGTACAAGAGATCTGACTCAAGTTAAGAGACAATGCACTCGTGCACTTGGACAGGCACCGCACGTACAACAGATCTGACTCAAGTTAAGAGACACTGCACTCGTGCACTTGGACAGATACCGAACGTACAACAGCTCTGACTTCTGTTAAGAGACACTGCACTTGTGCACTTGGACAGACACCGAACGTACAACAGCTCTGACTCATGTTAAGAGACATGGCACTCGTACACTTGGACAGACACCGAACGTACAAGAGATCTGACTCATCTTAAGGGACAATGCACTCGTGCACTTGGACAGACACCGCACGTACAACAGATCTGACTCAAGTTAAGAGACACTGCACTCGTGCACTTGGACAGACACCGAACGTACAACAGCTCTCACTCATGTTAAGAGACACTGCACTTGTGCACTTGGACAGACACCGCACCTACAACAGATCTGATTCATGTTAAGACACTGCACTCACACGCTTGGGCAGACCCCACACGCACAACAGATCTGCCTCATCTTAAGAGACACTGCACTCGTGCACTTGGACAGACACCAAACGTACAACAGATCTGACTCATGTTAAGAGACACTGCACTCGTGCACTTGGACAGACACCGCACCTACAACAGATCAAACTCATCTTAAGAGACACTGCACTCATGCAGTTGGACAGACACCGCACATACAACAGATCAGATTCTGCACTTGTGCACTTTAACAGACACCACACTCACAACAGATCTGACTCCTGTTAAGAGACACTGGACTCATGCACTTGGACAGACACCGCACGTTCAACAGATCTGACTCATCTTAAGAGACACTGCACAAGTGCACTTGGACAGACACCGCACCTATAACAGATCAAACTCATCTTAACAGACACTGCACTTGTGCACTTAGACAGACACCACACATACAACAAATCTGACTCAAGTTAAGAGACACTGCACTCGTGCACTTGGACAGATACCGAACGTACAACAGCTCTGACTTTTGTTAAGAGACACTCCACTTGTGCACTTGGACAGGCACCGCACGTACAACAGATCTGACCCATGTTAAGAGACACTGCACTGGTGCACTTGGACAGACACCGCACCTACAACAGATCAAACTCATCCTAAGAGACACTGCACTCATTCAGTTGGACAGACACCGCACATGCAACAGATCAGATTCTGCCCTCGTGCACTTTAACAGACACCACACTCACCACTGACTCATGTTGAGAGACACTGCACACGTGCACTTGGACAGACACCGAACATACAGCAGATGTAACTCATGTTAAGAGACACTGCACTCACAAGCTTGGACAGACCCCACACGTACAACAGATCAGATTCTGCACTCGTGCACTTAGAGACACCACACTCACAACAGATCTGACTCAAGTTAAGAGACACTGCACTTGGACAGACACCACACGTACAACAGATCTGACGCAAATTAAGAGACACTGCACTTGTGCACTTGGACAGACACCACACGTACAACAGATGTGACTCAAGTTAAGAGACACTGCACTTGTGCACTTGGACAGACACCGCACGTACAACAGATCAGACTCATGTTAAAAGACAGTGCACTCACACGCTTGGACAGACACCGCACGTTCAACAGATCTGACTCATCTTAAGAGACACTGCACTAGTGCACTTGGACAGACACCGCACCTATAACAGATCAAACTCATCTTAACAGACACTGCACTTGTGCACTTAGACAGACACCACACATACAACAAATCTGACTCAAGTTAAGAGACACTGCTCTCGTGCACTTGGACAGATACCGAACGTACAACAGCTCTGACTTCTGTTAAAAGACACTCCACTTGTGCACTTGGACAGACACCGCACGTACAACAGATCTGACTCAAGTTAAAAGACAGTGCACTCACACGCTTGGACAGACCCCGCACGCACAACAGATCTGGCTCATCTTAAGAGACACTGCACTCGTGCACTTGGACAGACACCGAACGTACAACAGATCTGACTCATGTTAAGATACACTGCACTCACAAGCTTGGACAGACCCCACACGTACAACAGATCAGATTCTGCACTAGTGCACTTTAACAGACACCAAACTCACTACAGATCAGACTTCTCTTAAGAGACACTGCACTCGTCCACTTGGAGAGTTACCATGCACAAGGCATCTGACATATCCTAGAGGACATTTTATTTTTGCAATCGGACAGATACCAGGCTCACAGACCGACCCATCTCCTCCCACTACACTGCACTCTTGAGATCTGACCCACAACAGCCGCGCCTCTGAGGTAGTTTGGTCCTCTCCAGGTGGGATTCAGACCAACTCGTGGGGGATGAGAATGTTTTAAACTGTAAGTGCCTTGCTTGTGTGTGAAGGTGTTTCCTGATTCTTTTGCAGCTGACCAAAACCGCTGAGCTTTTGACCAACCGTGGTGCCATCCACCACTTCCTCGGAAAACTTTCCAGCGCCATGAAGGACTACCAGGCGGCTGTGGCAGTCAACCCGCTTTATGCACTCGCCTATTTCAATGCAGCCAACGTCTACCTGCACAACAGACAGCTCTCACAGGTAAGTCCCACCGTGAATCTCAGACTGCGAGCCTTCCTGAGCGCTGAGTCTGTGGCATGTCTAGGGAACACACTAGGTGCCATAGTCACACTACAGAGCCTGATGGCACCCTTTGGAGGGGGCTGAGTCACACTACAGAGCCTGATGGCACCCTTTGGGGGGGGGGGGGGGCGGAGGGGGCTGAGTCACACTACAGAGCCTGATGGCACCCTGTGTGTGTGTGTGGGGGGGCTGAGTCACACTACAGAGCCTGATGGCACACCAGAGAGCCTAACGGCACACTAAGCACCCTAGTCACACTGAGGACCTGAAATCCCTTTAGAGGCCCTGACAGCACACCAGGTGCCCTGAGTCACACTAGAGGCCCTTACAGCACATCCGGCATCCTGAGTCACACTAGAGGTCCTTACGGCACACCGGGTGCCCTGAGTCACACTAGAAGCCCTTACTGCACACCAGATGCCCTTAGTCACACTAGAGGCCCTTACAGCACAGCAGGCACCCTGAGTCACACTAGAGGCCCTTACAGCACACCGGGTGCCCTGAGCCATACTAGAGGCCCTCACAGCTCACCAGGCACGCTGAGTCACACTAGAGGCCCTTACGGCACACCAGGTGCCCTGAGTCACACTAGAGGCCCTTACAGCACACCAGGTGCCCTGAGTCACACAAGAGGCCCTTACGGCACACCGGGTGCTCTGATGGCACACTAGCCGTCCTGACGGCACATCGGGTGCCATAGTTGTACTAGAGGCCCTGAGTCACACTAGAGGCGCTGAGTGAAACTAGAGGCCTTGACGGCACACTAGCGGTCCTGAAAGCATACCAGGTGCCCTAGTCACACTAGAGAGCCTGATGGCACACCGGAGAGCCTAACGGCACACTAAGCACCCTAGTCACACTGAGGACCTGAAATCACTTTAGAGGCCCTTACTGCACACCGGGTGCCCTGAGTCACACTAGAGGCCCTTACAGCACACCAGGCACCCTGAGTCACACTAAAGGCCTTTACAGCACACCGGATGCTCTGATTCATACTAGAGGCCCTTACGGCACACCGGGTGCCCTGATGGCACACTAGCAGTCCTGACGGCACACCAGGTGCCCTAGTCGTACTAGAGGCCCTGTGTGAAACTTGATGCCCTGAGGGCACTCTGGCGGTCCTGACAGCACGCCGGGTGCCCAGGTCACACACTACAGAGCCTTATGGCACACCTGAGAGCCTAACAGCACACTAAGCACCCTAGTCACACTGAGGACCTAAAATCACATTAGAGGCCCTGACGGCACACTGGGCACCCTGAATCACACTAGAGACTCTTGCGGCACACCAGGTGCCCCAACGGCACACTAGCGGTCCTGACGGCACACCGGGTGCCCTAGTCCACTAGAGAGCCTGATGGCACACCGGAGAGCCTAACGGCACACTAAGCACCTTAGTCACACTGAGGACCTGAAATCACATTTGAGGCCTTGACGGCACACTAGTGGTCCTGACAGCACACCAGGTGCCCTAGTCCACTAGTGGCCCTGATTGCACACTAAAGACCCTGAGTCACACTAGAGGGTTTGCTTTGAAGGGCACATTTGGTGCCCTCCATGCATAAACCAGTCCACACCGGTTCAGAGACCCCAAGTCCCTGCTCTGGCGCGAAACTGGACAATGGAAAGGGGAGTGACCACTCCCCTGTCCATCACCACCCCAGGGATGGTGCCCGGAGCTCTTCCAGCGGGTCCCTGCGTTCTGCCATCTTGATTCCAAGGTTGGCAGGAAACTCTGAGAGCATCTGAGTGGCCAGGCAGGTGACGTCAGAGCCCCCTCTTGATAAGAGCTTACCTGGTTAGGTGACCAATCCCCCTTTCAGGGCTATTTAGGATCTCTCTCTTGAGTGGATCCTCAGTTTCGGGTTGCAAGATTCCAGCAGGACTCCTCTGCAACCTTTACTTCAGCTTCTGGCCTCGGGAACCGTGACTGGACCCTCCAGGAACCTACAAGCTGCAGATCCACGAGGAAGTCTCTTCAGCAACATTGTATCCAGAGTTCCTGCCAGCTTTGCAACAGTTTCCTCATCGTGCATCCTCAGAAGACTGCAACTCTTCATCCTGAAAAAGAAGAAGAAGGAATCTCCCTTGGAGTGAAGTAGTCACTTCCCTGCAACCGCAGGCTCCTACAACAAGCGACAACCAGCTGTGTGGATCCCCTCTCCTGCTGAGCTGCATGGATCCTGCATCAGTGGTGGTGGTCCGGAGTACTCCTCTTGGTCCTCTCTGCCAGCTGTCCAACTTTGTTGGAGGTAAGCCTTTGCCTTCCCATGCAGGACAGTACCCCCATGCACTGCGTCTCTTGCAGCTGCCAAAGCACTCTTTCCTGCAAATCCCAGCCTCCTGCATGGTTCTCCTGCGGTGTGGGTTCCTTTTTTGTAGTGCTGCAAGGGCTTCTTCTGCGACTCCTGTGTCTCCATCCTGTGGGACTCCTGTGGGTGCTGCCTCTGCTCCTGTGGACTCTATGCATTGCTGAGGATCTCCTGTGACTCCCCCTCCTGGGATGAGTCCTCATGGGCCTTGCTGGTCCCTGGCAGCACCTCTCTTCCACTAACCACAAGGTTGCCTTTGCCAAGGCTTGTTGGTTGAATTCCTGCACTGACACCCATCTGCAATCTTCCTTCCAGCATGGGACTTCATCTGCATCCATCAGGAACTCTTCTCCGGCTTCAGGGCTGCAGTGCTGACCTGTTCTTCATCACCGTCGACCAACTCCTGCATCCACAGCTGGGTGGGCCGTAGCCTCTACTCCTCCTGGACTCCACTGTGACTCTTGGACTTGGTCCCCTCTCTCCACAGAACTTCTTTCTTCAGGAATCCACCGCTGATTTTCTTGCAGTCTTGTCTGGGTTTCTTCATTTCCTCCTTTTGGGTGGTTTGGGGAAAATCCAGTGTTTTACTCCTGCATTCATGGTCGCTGGGGGGAGGAGGGGGGGTACTGTGTGACTTACCTCTGTAGTTTTCAAGTATGGGAGCTCCCCTCTACACATTTAACTTACCTAGGTGGGGGTACCTTGTTTGCATTCAGTTTTTTTAGTATATGGTTTGTGCTCCCCCAGTGTCACTAATGGTTTTTGCTATTTGCACTGTTGTCTAACCCTTTCTGTCTCTATTTCTGATTGCTAGTGTATATATTTAGTGTATTACTTACCTCCGAAGGGTGGGTCACCTGTCTAGTGATTTATGATAATCTGTGCCAAAAATGAAGTACCTTTATTTTTGTACAACTGAGTATTGTCTTTCATGTGTGTAAGTGCTGTGTGACAACAGTGGCATTGCATGAGCTTTGCATGTCTCCTAGTTCAGCCTCGGCTGCTCATCCACAGCTACCTCTAGAGAGCCCTGGCTTCTAGACACTGCCTACACTTCACTAAGAGGGGATACATGGACCTGGTATAAGGTGTAGGTACATTTGGTATCCACCACACACCAGACCAGCTTCTTACAGGGTCCCTGTGCTTGTGGTTTATATTCCTGCTACTTTCTGGTACCCAAAAAGGACAAGGACCCCCACCCTACCCTAGACCTTTGATGCCTCAATCTCTTCCTCAAGAAGAAGTTCAAAATGCTTACTCTGGGTCCATCTGCGCCGGACCCAGGAGACTGGATGGTAGCGTTGAACTTGCAGGACGGTTACTTCCACTTTCCTGTCCTGCCTGCCCACAGACATTACTTGAAGTCTACGGTAGGCCATGAGCACTGTAAGTTCACCGTGCTTCCCTTTGGCCTTACCAGCACCCCTCGGGTGTTCACCAAGGTGATAGTGGTGGTCGCAGCTCATCTGCGCAGATCAGGGTTTTCAGTCTTCCCCAACTTGATGGCTGGCTGTTGAAGGCACACTTGCCCCATACTGTTGTCTCCCACCTCCAGACTACAGCGGACCTACTTCATTTGCTGGGGTTCACTATAAATGTGCCAAAGTCACACCTGACTCCCTGTCAGATGCTCCCTTTCATCGGAGCTGTTCTGGACACAGTGCAGTTTCGAGCTTATCAAGTCCAGGATACTCAGACTATGATACTGATGTTTCAGCCTCTTTCCTGAATTGCGCTGAGAATGACTCTGAGGCTGTTCATAGACAACACCACTGCCATGTGGTGCTGCAACGGGTGGGGTGGAGTTGGGTTGTAGACCCTTTTTCAAGACATGGCTGGAACAGGGCATTTGCCTGGTAGTTCAACATCTGGCTGGCTCTCTAAACACCAGAGCGTTCAAACTCAGCTGACAATGCTTAGTTGATCACGAATAGTGTCTCCATCCAGAGGTGGCACAAGGTCTCTTTCAGCAGTGTGGAGAGCCTTGGTTATATCTGTACACCTTTGCAGAGAACGTGCAATGTCAGCAGTATTGTGTGTTGGCATTTCTAAGGCATCAGTCACTTGGCGACGCCTTTCGTCTTGAGTGGAACTTAGGCCTCCTGTACGCCTTTCTACCCATTCCACTTCTGCCCAGAATTCTCAGAAGATCAAGAACTACCATAGTAATCCACGTGGCTCCAGACTGGGTATGAAGAATCTGGTTTCCAGAGCTATTGAGCATGGTCCTCGATCAGACTGCCCGTTCGGGAGGATCTTCTGTCGCAGTAGCAGGGGAGGGTTCTCGACCCAAACCTGTCCAGGCTCTGCCCCTTTGCTTGGAAATTGAGCAGCGACAGTTGACAGCCTGCGACCTTCCGACCGAAGTCTGTAATATAATCTTGGCAGCCAGGTGTCCCTCCACCCAAACGGAATATGCCTGTTGTTGCAAGAAATTTGTGCCATGGTGCACAGATAAGTCACTGGTCCCCCTTTCTACCCCATCTCTCTGAGGATCTAGTGTTGATACTTTTGTCGGCCCAGCAGGGCTCTGCCGTGGGCACTCTCACAGATTATTTGTCTGCAGTCTCTGCTTTGTTAAGGTTGCCTTTCAACCTTCTTTGTTTAAATCTCCTATTGTAAATAGGTTCCTTAAAGGCCTTACTCACACAATTCCTCCATCCCCGTTCATTACGCCCCAAGGGGACTTGAGTTTGGTTTGACATTCCTGATGTGCGCTTGTCCTCTTAGGCTTTTCAGTTTGAAAACTGCCTTCCTTGTGGCCATCACATCTGCCCATAGGGTGACTGAGCTGCAGGCGTTGTCATCTGACCCGCTCTACCATTCCATCTATCCTTACAAGGTGGTGCTTTGCACTAGGACCTCCTTTCTGCCGAAAGTGGTCACGCCCTTTCACGTAGGCCAATCCATCACCCTCCCTACTTTTAACGCCCCTTTGCATCATTCTAAGGAAGAGGAAAGGCTCCACCGCCTGGACCCAAAAAAGTGTTTGTGTTCCACCTTGATCGTACCAAAGAGTTCTGGGTGGATGATCAGCTCTTTGTTGGTTAGGTGGGTGCGAAGAAAGGTCAGACGGTGCAGAAGAGGACCATCTCCATATGGGTCGTACTCTGCATTAAAATGTGCTATATACTGGCTCGGAAGCAAAGCCCTGAAGGTTTACGTACTCACTCTACCAGAGCTAAAGCTGCGACCACTGCATTAGCACGCAGAGCTCCGGTCCTGGACATCTGTCAGGCAGCAACGTGGGCATCCTTGCACACCTTCACCAAACACTGCTGCCTGCACAGTCACGTCCGCAGGGATGGGCACTTTGCCCGTTCGGTCCTGCAGGACTTTCTGGTGTGATCTTAGCTCGCAGACCCACCCTCAGGGATGGTATTTCTTGGGTATCTATTCTAAGGTAAGAAATCTGCAACTAGATGTTGTCCCTACCAGGTAAGGCATTACCGAAGGTAAGTAACTTGTCCAATGGGACAAAGGAATGTAAGAGAAAGAAGCAATTAAAGGAAAGGATCAACAGATGAAATACTGAATTAAAGAATGAATGGAAGAATTAAGGAAATGTGAAAAATAGCAAAACGTATAAAGGGGAAAGGAAGGAAAGATGAGAGAAAGTGTGAAAGGATTAAGCAGTAAAGGAAGCGGTGATTACAAAGTGTAAATGAAAGGAAGGGTGAAAGAAAGGAAAACAGGTGAGAGAAGTAAAGACTAAAGAAAGGATGAAATGCAGGAAGAAAGCAGAAAGGGCTCAAAGAAATGAGGAAATAAAGTAAGAAAGGATTAAACAAATGCTGAAAAAGGATTAGCAAGGATGGAAGCACTGAAGATGAAAGAAAGAAGGGTGAAAGGCAAAAAGAAAGGATCAAAGGAATATAAGATGAAAGGAAAAGGATGAAAAAATGAAGGTAAAACAACAGTAGACAAAAAAGGATGAAAGAAAGAAGTGAAGAAGAAAGAAGCAAACATGCGTAGACACGTGTATACAAGGGAAAGGATGAAAGAAAAGGAAGAGAATATAAAACGAAGGAAAGAGGAAGTGAAACAAGATCAAGTGAAATCTAGAAAAGGCTAAAGGGATAAAACGGGAAAAGAAGTGAAAGAATAGGAAGCAACCAACGTATGGAATATGGACTAACGAAAGAAAAGGAGGAGGATAATGAAATCAAGAAGGAAAAAAGCAAGCTGGAAAGAGAAAGCTGGGGAGAGGAAGATGGGGAGAGGAAGAGGAAGATGGGGAGGGAAAGATGGGGAGGGAAAGATGGGGAGGGAAAGATGGGGAGGGAAAGATGGGGAGGGAAAGATGGGGAGGGAAAGATGGGGAGGGAAAGATGGGGAGGGAAAGATGGTGTAGGAGGCTGGCCTGGCTTATAATGTTTACCTCATGGTACTACACCTTGTGCCAGGTGTTTCTAGCAGCTTAGGCTGATAGAAGGTAGCTATGGCAAATCAGCTTAGGCTGAACTAGGAGACATGCAAAGCTCCTACTATACCACTTATATCACTTAGCACTATATCATAAGAAAACACAATACACAGAGTTACTAAAAATAAAGGTACTTTATTTTTATGACAATGTGCCAAAAATATCCCAGAGGATATACTCCCTTAGGAGGTAAGTAAAATACACAAAATATACAGTGCAAACACTGTAGAATACAATAGAATGTTATAGGAGACAATAGGCCTAGGGGCAACACAAACCATATACTCCAAAAGAGGAATGCGAACCACAAATGGACCCCAGGCCTAGTGTAGTGTGTAGAGGGTCGCTGGGAGTGTAAGAAAACACTAAGGGTGTCCAAGATAACACACCCAAAGACCCTGAAAAGTAGGAGTAAAGTTACCCTACCTCCCTAGAAACACACTAAAGTCGTGATAGGAGATTCTGCAAAGACCACAACTGAGTGAAAAGCACTGAAGACTGATTTCTGGACCTGAGGACTTGCAAAGGAAGGGGACTAAGTCCAAGAGTTGCTAAAGTGTCCACGGGGGACAGGAGCCCACTAAACCCCAGATGAAGGTGCAAAATGTCTGCCTCAGGTTGGAAGAAGCTGCAGGTTTTGCAACAACGAAAGGAGGTAGGAGGTTCTGCGTTGTGCAGATGTCCCACAGCGTGCTGGAGGATGCAGGGTTGTTTTCTTGGCAAAATACCGCAAACAAGCCTTGCAACCTGCAAGAGTCGCGTTTGGAGAAAAAGGGTGCTGCCCGGGCCCAGGAAGGACCAGGATGTCGCCACTCAGGTGAGGAGACAGAGGGGGCCCTCAGCAACGTAGAGAGCCCTCTGGAAAGCGGGAAGCACCCGCAGAAGTCCCTGAACACGAGTTCAAGAAGACTGAACACGGCGGTCGTCTCGTCACTGCAAAGAGAGATCCCACGACACCGGAGGTCAACTCGGGGAGCTGAGCATAGCAGGACGGAGTGCCGGGGATCTAGGCTCGGCTGTGCATGCAGGATTTCATGGAAATGTCAAAGAAGCCCTTGTAGCTGCAGATAACACAATGCACAGGATTACTGTCTGGGGAGGGTAGGCAAGGACTTTCCTCCTCCAAATTTGGACAGTTGGACCACTGGACAGTCTGGGTCACTTGGGTCCACCACCTGTGTTCCAGGGGCCACGCTCGTCAGGATGAGAGGGGTCCCAGAGTACCGGTGACGCTGAAGTTTGGTGCCTGCTGGAGCAGGGGGAAGATTCCGTCGACCCACAGGAGATTTCTTCGTGGCTTCCAGGCTGAATGCAGGCATCCCCCAGAGCATGCACCACCAGGAAACAGTTGAGAAAGCCGGCAGGATTAGGCGCTACAATGCCGCTGGTAGTCTTCTAGCTACTTTGTTGCAGTTTTGCAGGCATCCTGCAGCAGTCAGCGGTCGATCCTTGGCAGAAGTTGAAGAGAGAAGTGCAGAGGAGTCCTGCTGGATTCTTGCAAGTTGTAATCTCAGGAAAAGCCCACTAGAGAGACCCTAAATAGCCCTCAGAGGAGGATTGGCTACCTAGTCGGGTATGCACCTATCAGGAGGGTTCTCGGACGTCACCTGCTGGTACTGGCCACTCAGAGGCCTCCAGAGTGCCCCCACACTTCTGGATCCTAGATGGCAGAGGTCTGAGACACATTGGAGGACCTCTGGGCACCACCGCTGGGTTGGTGATGGACAGGGGAATGGTCACTCCCCTTTCCGTTGTCCAGTTTCGCTCCAGAGCAGGGACTGGGGGTTCCCTAAACCGGTGTAGACTGGCTTATGTAAGGAGAGCACAATCTGTGCCATTCAAAGTATTTCCAGAGGCCAGGAGAGGCTACCCTTCCACAGCCTTTAACACCTATTTCCAAAGGAAGAGTGTGTAACACCCTCTCTCAGACAAAATGCTTTGTTCTGCCTTCCTGGGACTGGGCTGCCCAGACCCCAGGAGGGCAGAACCCTGCCTGTGAGGTGGCAGCAGCTGTAGCTGCAGTGCAAGCCTCAGGGAGCTGGTTTGGCAGTACAGGGGGGTCCATGGCGGAGCCCCTGGGATGCATGGAATTTGCTCCCCAATACCAGATTTGGAATGGGGGGACAATTCTGGGGAAATGGCCCTGAACTATGTGGGGGAACCTTTGCTAGTGCCAGGGTGCCCTCATACTTAGTAACTTTGCACCTAACCTTCAGCAAGTGAAGGTTATATATATAGGTGACTTATAAGTTACTTAAGTGCAGTGTAAAATGGCTGTGAAATAACGTGGACGTTATTTCACTCAGGCTGCGGTGGCAGGCCTGTGTAAGAATTGTCAGAGCTCCCTATGGGTGGCAAAAGAAATGCTGCAGCCCATATGGATCTCCTGGAACTCCAATGCCATGGGTACCTATGTACCATATACTAGGGACTCATAAGGGGGGTCCAGTGTGCTAATTGAAATTGGTAAATGAAGTCACTGGCCTACAGTGACAAATTTAATAGCAGAGATAGCATGACCACTGAGGTTCTGGTTCTCAGAGCCTCAGTGACACAGTCAAGCACTACTGACAACACATACATTAGGCCACAAACTATGAGCACTGGGCCCTGGCTAGCAGGATCCCAGTGACACAGTAAAAACACACTGACACACACTCACAAACAGGCCAAAAGTGGGGGTAACCATGCTAGAAAGATGCTACTTTCTCACATGAATGTTTACATTTTTCAGCATTCCGTCCATCATCTGTTCTTTTTGCTTTTGTCGCCCCAAATGGGAAGGGTATGTCCAGACATGGGTCCCATGCTCACTGCACCACTGGATTCAAGCTAGCCTGGCTGATGAAGGGTGATACCCGAAACCGGTCCCAGGATGCTTATTTGCAGTCCAGAGAAGACCTGGCCTGGCACTTCGGGCTGGACTGTTCACCTGGGGAACAGGGTCAAGACTGATTTGCATATGGCTGGGTTCAAACTGGGGTGGAATGGTGAGCAAAAAAACGATACATTAAACCCCGATCTTTGTGACTAGGGGTGCATAATTGCATTGTTCAGCATTCCTTGCATCATCTGGTCTTTTTGCTTTTGATAAGAACACTGGGCATCTCTGGTTCATGTTTCTTGTACAGAATATGAAGTGTGTTTAAGTGTCTTTACTCACCTGTTCCATAACGTATCCATAACTCTGACTATCCTTGACTTATGAACATTGCAACAAATCTAAGTAGCATTATAGTAACATCTGTGTCATTTGACAGTACAGTGACTCAATTGAAACCATTTCGAAAAGCCGACTCAACTTGTGGCACAACACGAAGGTCAGCTTCCTTCAATTTGCTGTTAAGCTCTTGAACAATATGGCCCGTACTTTTTGAATATATCTCTGCAGACACCAACTCCTCCTTGACAATCATTCATTCCCCTGGCAATAATTGGAAATTCAGTGTTCACCAAAGCATCAGCAATGTTTTAGTGAGTTAACATCTCCAAGTTCATCTTGTTTGATGTTGATGACCAAATTCATCAAGTTGCACAGATATAGGTGTGAATTTTTGATGCACGGAAGGTCAGTTGTTCCACTTGTAGACATTCGTCTGATTCTATCACATTCTTTGACAGATGGTTCAAGATAACTGTCAACGGCAATGTGCAGTTCTTGCAAGGTGCACACTGACCTATATCTGTAGAACAGTCTGAACGACCTCTCCGAAGTTTTGCACAGATGAAATCTTAACTATTCGAATTGTGACATATAGTCCACAACAACAGCAGTTTTCAATGCGGACACCTTTTCAAATTGAAATTCTTCAGGTGAAAGTTTTTGTTTCGAGCTCTTGTACGAGTTTGTGCTTCACTGGTTTGGTTGCAGCATCTCCATCAAATAATGTGTTTGTTGGAAGAAGATCATGCGACAGAATGTCCTCGATAAATTCACCCCTTTCTTTTGCCACATCCATCTCTCTCTGTGCTTGCAAAAGTTGTTTTTTGTTAGCTGTTTTGTAGCGGCTGTTTGGAAAAAACTTACTATGGTAATTAAAGTGTGGAAGTTAAGCTTTAGTGATTATGTCAAACAGCGTTTTCTCTTTCAATGCAAATCTCTCCTGCTTCAGTTCTGCCTATAGTTTCGATCTATGTCTTTATATTGTTATTCACTTATTGTTTAGTCACAAAGTTGTGTATTCGCACAAGCTCAGTCATTTCAAAGGGGTTTCCTTGTTTGTTAAAACATTCCTCTATCTTTTCCACACGTTCGTGGTGAGGAACAGTTTCACAATGGTCCATTCCTTTTGAATTTGCCATCTCTCTGAAAACATTGCAAGTAGAAAGGAATTTATGGTAAACTAGCTGCCATTGAGCCACATATTCACTTTTACATGTCTGACCAACAATTCCATAGAGCTTTGTTCCAGTTTGATATCTGGAATCACAGCATTGGCACTTCCCTCTCTGCCTTTCACCACAAAATGTCTTTGGATGAGTTTTCTGTAGCGGTAGGATTTTTGGGATAACCCTTGTGGCATAATAGCCAATATACAATGATTTCTAGTCTACACATCATATGATCATTTTATTTGCTCTTGAGGTTACCATACATACATTTTGATGTCCTAGTTGTGTATTTAAACTCTCCACAGTTTTCCATAACTGTTATGGCCTCAGCGCTGACAAAGCTCAAACCTATGTCATGGTTTGTTCGGTTTCCTTTTCTCTTGCATACATTTGTTCTTTGTCTTAGAGATACCCTTTATAGAAGCAAATAATAGATTTTGCAATCTTTTCATGGAGAACCCTCATTCAAGAAGTCCCAGTTTTTATTTGTATGATATTTTAAGTCATTGCTAACATGACTGTAATTAACAACTAACACTATGTGGTCTTTATGGTTTTTTTTCCCTCTGGTTTCTAATATATTTTATCTACCTTGATATATAGGCCTTTTCAAGCTCCTCCGTGTGATGGTTTTAGCATAAGCTTGCATCTGTAATCTAATCTTTAACATTTTAGTTTGAAAAGTTTCACTTAACGTGGAGGAATTTAGTGCAGGGTAAGTTGTCTTTCAAGATTCTATGATCCTGCCATACTGAAGTTATGCATCAGATATTTTTCTAAAAAACATTTGTCTGCAGTCTCTCATTGTTTTCAAATATTGATTCCAACAACTGGATCTGTTCATAACCAACAATCGTGGTGAATTTTACATTTCTCTCCTGTCCATGTCGCCAGTTTGTAAAGGCAGCAAATCATTGATCCTCTCCAGATGAAAAGATTGCCGTTTGTTGGCCCCTTCCATAATAGAGGGCCTGTATGGGTTCCTTCTATCATACAGATATTTATCTGCAAAGGTCCGTGTAAAGATTGCTGTCACTCGTGCAAAGGTGGCTTCCACACTGGTGCCCTTCTACTGCATAAAGAACGTGTCTCTAAACAGAACACATTTTCACTGAGAGTCCGTCTCGCATACTTCACTATGAAGTCTCTGGGAACAGATTCCTTATTAATGCTCAGATCTAACATAGCTCTTGGAATTTGCAGAGAATGTTCTTGGTCAATATTACTGTATAAAGCTTCAACATCATTTGTGATTAGAAATTCTTTTGTAAAAGTCTCTCTTTTGTGTGACAGTTGTGGCGTCTCTCTCGTGTTGTCATTCTATTGACAAATGGTCTGAAGAAGTCCACATACTGACTCAATGGTCCTAATAATTTGTTTATTCTCAACACAACAGGGTTGAAATTGGGCTGTTCATGTTCTTAGGTACTTTTGGGCTCTGTGGAATAATACTGTTAGGAAACAATAACCCTTTTCCCTAATCCAGCATTGTCTAAGGCTTCCCGACACAACATGTTGTGTTCTCCCCTTGCGGGTAGGGTTGTCCAGTGAAGAAACATATTTAGAAGTCCTGTCTATCGTGCAAGTTCTTGACTGGAACCTGTCTTTGAGAAAAAACAAGATCCAGATATTGTGGTGGCGAATATGCAATGTCACCCAATAATGGACAGATACCCCTTCTGTAGCCCTGGCGGCCAGTGCTGCCCAGGGCCACGCCTGTTCCTGGCTGACGAGACACCATCTCCAGCATTGGTGCCATCAAGGTGCAGGTTCTCCTTCTGTAGGCCCAGCGGCCATTTGCTGCCTGCCTCAGAACCTGGGCCTGGCCAACGAGACACCATCTCCAGGTTCGGGGCCACCAAGGTTCAGGTTCTCATTCTGTAGCCCCGGTGGCCAGTGCTGCCTGTCTCAGAGCCTGGTCCTGGCCAAAGAGACACCATCTCCAGTGTTGGGGCCTCAATGGTGCACGTTCTCCTTTTGTAGCCCTGGCAGCTAGTGCCACCCACCTCAGAGCCTGGTCCTGGCTGACAAGACACCATCTACAGCATTGAGGACACTAAGGTGCAGGTTCTCCTTCTGTAGCTCCAGGGGCCAGTGCTGCCCAGGTCAGAGCCTGGTCCTGGCCAACGAGACACCATCTCCAGCGTCGGGGCCACCAAGGTGCGTGTTCTCCTTCTGTAGCCCCGGTGGCCAGTGCTACCCACCTCAGAACCTTTTCCTGGCCGAACATACACCATCTCCAGTGTTAGGCCTCCAAGGTGCAGGTTCTCCTTTTGTAGGCCCAGCGGCCAGAGCTGCCCGCCTCAGGACCTGGGCCTGGCCAACGAGACACCATCTCTACCATCGGGGCCACCAAGGTGCAGGTTCTCCTTCTGTTGCAACGGTGGCCAGTGCTGCCAGCCTCAGAGCCTGGTACTGACCGACGAGACACAATCTCCAGGGTCGGGGCCACCAAGGTGCAGGTTCTCCTTCTGTAATCCCAGGGGCAAGTGCTGCCTGCCTCAGAGCCTGGTCCTGGCCGATGAGACACCATCTACAGCGTTGGGGTCCCCAAGGCGCGAGTTCTCCTTCTTTAGCCCCGACGGCCAGTGCTCCCCACCTGAGAGCCAAGTCATGGCTGACGTGACACTATCTCCAGCGTCGGGGGACTTATCACGGACATTTGTGGAAATGCCGCAAGGCATCCCAGTAGTAAAGCAGTGCCTTGCATGGCAGAAGCAGCCACTTTGTGGCACTGTATTGTCGAAGAATGTTGATCAGCCACCCTAGTGGATGGATCCTGCTTGAGCCCAGCTCTGAATAACCCTTACAGGGTTCCAAATCCCTGAGATCCTCTGTAGGATTCGGGTTCATTCCAAGTGGAATAAGGGTGGCCATAGACGGCTATAGTGTGCTGCATCTAAGTGCTTTAAAAACTGATTGCCAGCAGATCTCTTACACTAGGGGACATTCTAGGTTTCATTGTAGGTCCTTCTAAAAGGGCCCTGGATAGGTGATGTGTAAATAAAGGCCCACATATTTTATAATGTGTTTGTGTATTAGCAGTGAGGTTTTGTTAGTCATTACTAGGGGTGTGTGAAGCTTTTTTTGCCTGAAAACATCCATGACGCCCCCAATTCCTTTGTGTGTACGCTGAAAACTTTCACAGTTTACCTTCGCCTACAGCTTTCTGCGGGTTGGCAGATATTTTAACTCTAATTGAACTCAGACGCACTGGAAAATGCAAACCTACATTAGCTTTTGCTTGTTTTTGATTTGCAGCTCATTTATGTACATTTGAATTGTGAAGAAAAGGAACACGTACTGTTTCTGCAACATATAACATATGCAAAACTTGTTACTCTTATATAAGGATTAGTTACCTAGATTGTCAGAAAAATGCACATTTTCACTTAATTGTGACTGGGCAGAAGTATTCTCTAATCTTTGCAAGGTTGCACCTTTTCCCTTAAAGCCTTGTGAAGATTATAGTCAAATTGATTTGCAACTTTGAACCGTGTAATGATTTCTGTGTCAAACTATGTTTGTGTTCTAAGCCTGGGGCAGAGCTTTGAGCGAGTCCTTAGTGCTTGCTGTACCCACTGCAGATCAGTTGTTGGGGAGGGTGGGTGATACAAACTTCAGAATACACCGTATTACAAAACCATATGGTTCCGTTTAACCCCCAGACCTTTTGTTAAGTTACTTTTGTGACAATCGTGCTGGGGTACAGGGAGTGTGAAAGGAGAGACGGTGGGTCTTTTAGCACACATCAGCATCTCAGTATGTGTCAATTAAGTTCACAAATACTTCAAGCAGTTAGTATGACACAAATGAAGCACATTTTTTGTAATTGTGAAGTGTGATCCAAAAAGAAGATTTCAATAGGATCAAATTAATTCAAGACAGTTTACTTGGTGAAACGCAAATTATTAATATTCACAGAAACCCAAATTCCACATGTAAACTTCTGTGCGGTGTATATTTTTATCAGTAGAACTGCATGTGCTACTTTAGTGGCCATTTCTATGGAAACTGTGCTGCCTGTAAATGACACCATTACGCAGCACTATAATAATATATTTGTGACAATGGGCTCCAGAATATACCACCATCTACACATCAGACCCTTCCCAATCTCCTCCTGAATTGGCCTGGCTCATGGTCTACACACGTTCTTAGTGTGACGCTTTGATTTTTCACAATCACAATGACCTAACTGAGTTAACATTGATGGCAGCCCCACACTCAGCACCACTGGAGCTGACCGCGCAGGGCAGGCTGTGGAGGATTGGCCGCCAGAAGGAGGAGGGCCAACCATCTGCTGAGAATGGCCAAAGGCTGAGCACAGTGGAAAACAAATGTCAGGGCACTCATGAATCAAAACTAAATCTTTCATATATGTTTATAGTCCAAGCTTGTCGTTTCGTGCAAATAGTATCAAATAATCAGTCGGACCGGGATTCATGAGAAAAATCACTGAACATAATCTTGAGATACGAAGTCCATCAAAGCTATAATAGCCGTCCTTGGAACCAAAATGTTTATTAAAAACAAAACAGCCAACACGTGTTTCGTCCTATGAGATAATAACTCTCAAAGACTTCATTAGGGCTTCCATACAGTTCCATACAAAAGCTAGTAGATCCAACTCATCAAAATTAATCTGGGTATCCTTAATAGTCCATAACAAAGTTTTTTGAATACTGAAAACACTGTGGCGTGTAGAGCAACTATTGATAAATAAATCACAAAGTCAGAGGGCTGCGTTCATATCAACACACGGCGCCTCTGTATCACGTTGATTAAATGATTTACTAGCTTTTGTATGGAACTGTATGGAAGCCCTGATGAAGTCTTTGAGAGTGATTATCTCATAGGACGAAACACGTGTTGGCTGTTTTTTTTTATTAAAGATTTTGGTTCCAAGGACGGCAATTATAGCTTTGATGGACTTCGTATCTCAAGATTATGTTGAGTGATTTTTCTCACAAATCCCGGTCCGACTGATAATTTGATACTATTTGCACGAAACGACAAGCTTGGACTATAAACATATATGAAGGATTTAGTTTTGATTCATGAGTGCCCTGACATTTGTTTTTCACTATTTGGTTTCCTTTGGAAACACTAGAGGAGAGAGGAAGATCCTCTTGCCAGGAGCACCGTGCTTGAATTTTGTGTTCAATCTTGATGTGATGACTAACTGTGAGCGCTGTTTTCCTATGATTGTCTTCCCAATTGCTTTCGCTGAGCGCAGTGGAGGTGTTGACGAGTAAGTTAAAAAAAAAAACTTGAAATTCAAGTATTGTAATATGATCGTCCCTAACATTTAAAAAAAAAAAACAGAAAACAGAAATTCACTGAAAAACAAATGGTTAAAGTGACTTATAGTGAGGTGTGGTAATAAGATCCTAGCTTACATTTAAAAAAAACCTACAAATTCACTGGAAAAAAAACAAAGGTTAAGGTGATGTTATAGTTAGTTGCTGGAATGAGGTAAAAACGAATGATTAAAAACCAAAAACCACTGTAACTCACAAGTTATCATTCTGGCCTGGTTCTGACTCTTCTCTGACTGCACCATGTCTTTGTTCTGTCCCAACTCAGCTCTGACCTGGTTGTGGGTCGGCTCTCACCCTGCTGTAACCGTCCTCTATGGTGGTTCTGTCTCAGCAGGGAATCATTTCTGTGTCGGCTGTGTCCTGGCTCTGGGTCGTCTGTGTCCTGGCTCTGGGTCGTCTGTGGCCTGGCTCTGGGTCGGCTGTGGCCTGGCTCTGGGTCGGCTGTGGCCTGGCTCTGGGTCGGCTGTGGCCTGGCTCTGGGTCGGCTGTGGCCTGGCTCTGGGTCGGCTGTGGCCTGGCTCTGGGTCGGCTGTGGGTCAGCTGTGGCCTGGCTCTGGTTCAGCTGTAGTCTAGGTCGTCTGTGGCCTGGCTCTGGGTCGGCTGTGGCCTGGCTCTGGGTCGGCTGTGGCCTGGCTCTGGGTCAGCCTGGCTCTGGCTCAGCTGTGGCCTGGCTCTGGGTCGGCTGTGGCCTGGCTATGGGTCGGCTGTATCCTGGCTCTGGGTCGGCTGTGGCCTGGCTCTGGTTCAGCTGTAGTCTGGGTCGGCTGTGGCCTGGCTCTGGGTCGGCTGTGGACTGGCTCTGGGTCGGCTGTGGCCTGGCTCTGGGTCGGCTGTTTCCAGGCTCTGGGTCGGCTGTGGGCTGGCTCTGCTTTCGTTCCAGCTCAGCTCTGCCCTGTCTCTGGTTCAGCTCTGCCTCAGTTCCAGCTCGGCTGTGTCCTGGCTCTAACTTGGCAGTGGCTCGGCTCTGGCTCTAATTTCTTGCCTTGCCACCTCTTTCCTTCCCTGATGTGCTGCTTGACTTTTCCAGGCCAGAGATTACTACTCGAAGGCCCTGGGGCTGGATCCCAGCAACGAGTCGGCGGCCCTGAATCGCGCCATCACTAACGTGCTGCTGTGCAACCTGCCCGAGGCCATGCAGGACTTCGAGTGGGTGATCAGGCAAAGTCCCTTCTCGGCCACCGTCTACTTCAACCGGGCCACCCTGTACAGCGCCCTCCAGCAGCACCAGCTGGCAGAGCGGGACATCAGCAAGGGTGAGTTGCGGCATGGCCCGGGGGCAGACAGTAGGCTGTGAGTGAGTGAGTGTGTAAGTGTGTGAATGAGTGTGTGAATGAGTGTTTAAGTGAGTTAGTGAATGAGTGTGTGACTGAGTGAGTGTGTGAATGAGTGAGTGAGTGACTGCATGAGGCTGTGAGTCAGATGATGTGTGCTAGACTGTACAGCGCCCTCCAGCAGTACCAGCTGGCAGAGGAGGACATCAGCAAGGGTGAGTTATGGCACGGCCCGGGGGCAGGCAGTGGGCTGTGAGTGAGTGTGTGAATGAGTGAGTGTGTAAGTGTGTGAATGAGTGAGTGTTAGCCTTAGGGATTATTTCCTGGAATGTTGCAGGCTTGAAATAAAAAATTGGAAACCCTGACTGGTTAAAATGAGTGACGGAAAATCTTTTTATCTGCTGCCAGGAGACCTGGCTCGAAGAATCCCCGCATATTAATGGCTACACCACATATAGGCCCTCATTTCGACCCTGGCGGTTTCAAACCGTCAGGGTGGAGGGCAGAGGAAGCACCACCAACAGGCTGGCGGTGCTTCCCAGGCCATTCTGACCGCGGCGGTAAAGCCGCGGTCAGAAAAGGGGAACAGGCGGTTTCCCGCCGGTTTTCCCCTGGCCCAGGGAATCCTCCATGGCGGCGCTGCATGGGGATTCCGACCCCCATCCCGCCAGCCTGTACCGCCAGGAAGAGGCTGGCGGGAACGGGTGTCGTGGGGCCCCTGGGGGCCCCTGCACTGCCCATGCCACTGGCATGGGCAGTGCAGGGGCCCCCTAACAGGGCCCCACAAAGATTTTCACTGTCTGCTTAGCAGACAGTGAAAATCGCGACGGGTGCCACTGCACTCGTCGCACCCCTGCAAATCCGCCGGCTCCATTCGGAGCCGGCTTCCTCTTTGCAGGGGCTTTCCCGCTGGGCTGGCGGGCGATCTTTTGGAGATCGCCCGCCGGCCCAGCGGGAAAGTTGAAATGACCCCCGCGGTCATTTGACCGTGGTGCGGTCTTTGGGCGGTTTGCACCCGGCGGGCGGCGCCCGCCGCCTGCCGGGGTCGGAATGACCCCCATAGTGTCCCTGCAATTAAGGCCTCTGCAGGTAGGGCTAAGGGTGGCCTTGCTACTTTTCTATCTGTAAAGGTCGGGGGATGGAAGCACGTGTTGTGGGCACATCCCCTTTTTTTCTGGCTTTATTTCTGAAATTAGCAGAGCCATTTGACATATTACTGATTAATTATTATAATAATACCTTTGATAATTCTGACACAAGTGTGGTTGGCAGCTTGGAGACGTTAATATATAAGGCAACAACCATTAGTAGAAAGGACCTAAGAATAATCTGGGTCGGCGACTTTAATGCCCACTTGTGTGAGCCAGAGTATTTGGACTGCTGCGGACTCTTGGATGAAAATGATAACCCCACTCAGCATTTTAAACACTCTCCATATGGGAATGCTCTTAACTCTTTGATAACAGCTAATTCTCTACTTTTCCCCATACCAGCTATTAGAGGGGTACCAACATTTATAAGGGGAGACACTCATACTACTATTGATTATATTATCTATTCTAGAGAATTATCCTCCTTTGCAGGGCAATTTAGGGTGACCCCGACCTGCATCAGCGATCACAACCCCTTATCTATTGCGATTAATTTGGACTTGACGAGTGACTCAAGAAGAGGGAAGCAACGCCCTGTTATGAAGTTTTCAACCCAAAAAGGACTCACAATTAAATGGGGAAAGATAGATAGCAATAGCTTCTTTAAAGACTTAGGGGGTTATTACAACTTTGGAGGAGGTGTTAATCCGTCCCAAAAGTGACTGTAAAGTGACGGATATACCACCAGCCGTATTACGAGTCCATTATATCCTATGAAACTCGTAATACGGCTGGTGGTATATCCGTCACTTTACCGTCACTTTTGGGACGGATTAACACCTCCTCCAAAGTTGTAATAACCCCCTTAATGTTGAATAAACGGTCAGATGTTATGACATCCTTGGATGAAGATAGGGCCCCCCATTAAATTGTCCGTGCATTTTCCTCTCTGACAAAGTATATGGCTGAGAAACTACAGCCCTCTGGCACTAATAAGGTATATGGCCCAAGATGGTTTAACCACACATGTACCACATCTTTAAGTAATCTAAAGAAAATAACTAGTGCATCTCCCCAAGATCGACAAGCAGTCAAAATTGCCAGGAAAAATTATAAGGAAGCACTTGCCAAGAGGAAAGCCGAATTAAGTGAGTCTGCGTGGGAGGAATTGATGGAAGCAAGCAAAATTAAAGATACAATTGCATTCTGGCGTGTGGTTAACTCTTCACTGCTGAATGACAAACATGAGATGTCCATGGATACTGTCATTCCAGCCAAAACGTGGGTGGATTATTTCAAAAAAACTTTTGCTATAGAGACAAATGTTCAACTAGAAAAGCCAAATTGTTTGAAGTTAATAGGAAACAATCAGTGTAGTCTGGCTTTCAGCAATATTATAAGCATGGGATGATGTTAAACAAGCCATTCAAGATTGCCCTTCTGAGAAAGCTCCTGGCCCAGACAAAATCCCTGCTGATTTATATAAAACGCTTCCTGATTTCTGGGGCCACTGCTTACTAATGTCCTGAGATCGGCTGTGACGGGCCCTTTAGTAGATACTTGGAAAGAGGCGATCATTGTCCAGATTTCTGGGGCCACTGCTTACTAATGTCCTGAGATCGGCTGTCACAGGCCCTGTAGTAGATACTTGGAAAGAGGCGATCATTGTCCAGATTTCTGGGGCCACTGCTTCCCAATGTCCTGAGATCGGCTGTGACAGGCCCTGTAGTAGATACTTGGAAAGAGGCGATCATTGTCCAGATTTCTGGGGCCACTGCTTCCCAATGTCCTGAGATCGGCTGTAACAGGCCCTTTAGTAGATACTTGGAAAGAGGCGATCATTGTCCAGATTTCTGGGGCCACTGCTTACTAATGTCCTGAGATCGGCTGTGACGGGCCCTTTAGTAGATACTTGGAAAGAGGCGATCATTGTCCAGATTTCTGGGGCCACTGCTTACTAATGTCCTGAGATCGGCTGTGACGGGCCCTGTAGTAGGTACCTGGAAAGAGGCGATCATTGTCCAGATTTCTGGGGCCACTGCTTACTAATGTCCTGAGATCGGCTGTGACGGGCCCTGTAGTAGGTACCTGGAAAGAGGCGATCATTGTCCAGATTTCTGGGGCCACTGCTTACTAATGTCCTGAGATCGGCTGTGACAGGCCCTTTAGTAGATACTTGGAAAGAGGCGATCATTGTACAGATTTCTGAGGCCACTGCTTACTAATGTCCTGAGATCGGCTGTGACGGGCCCTTTAGTAGATACCTGGAAAGAGGCGATCATTGTCCAGATTTCTGGGGCCACTGCTTACTAATGTCCTGAGATCGGCTGTGACAGGCCCTGTAGTAGATACTTGGAAAGAGGCGATCATTGTCCAGATTTCTGGGGCCACTGCTTACTAATGTCCTGAGATCGGCTGTGACGGACCCTTTAGTAGATACTTGGAGAGAGGCGATCATTGTCCAGATTTCTGGGGCCACTGCTTACTAATGTCCTGAGATCGGCTGTGACAGGCCCTTTAGTAGATACTTGGAGAGAGGCGATCATTGTCCAGATTTCTGGGGCCACTGCTTACTAATGTCCTGAGATCGGCTGCGACAGGCCCTTTAGTAGATACCTGGAAAGAGGCGATCATTGTCCAGATTTCTGGGGGCCACTGCTTACTAATGTCCTGAGATCGGCTGTGACGGGCCCTTTAGTAGATACTTGGAAAGAGGCGATCATTGTCCAGATTTCTGGGGGCCACTGCTTACTAATGTCCTGAGATCGGCTGTGACAGGCCCTTTAGTAGATACTTGGAAAGAGGCGATCATTGTCCAGATTTCTGGGGCCACTGCTTACTAATGTCCTGAGATCGGCTGTGACAGGCCCTTTAGTAGATACCTGGAAAGAGGCGATCATTGTCCAGATTTCTGGGGCCACTGCTTACTAATGTCCTGAGATCGGCTGTGACAGGCCCTGTAGTAGATACTTGGAAAGAGGCGATCATTGTCCAGATTTCTGGGGCCACTGCTTCCCAATGTCCTGAGATCGGCTGTGACAGGCCCTGTAGTAGATACTTGGAAAGAGGCGATCATTGTCCAGATTTCTGGGGCCACTGCTTCCCAATGTCCTGAGATCGGCTGTGACGGGCCCTTTAGTAGATACCTGAAAAGAGGCGATCATTGTCCAGATTTCTGGGGCCACTGCTTACTAATGTCCTGAGATCGGCTGTGACGGGCCCTGTAGTAGATACTTGGAAAGAGGCGATCATTGTCCAGATTTCTGGGGCCACTGCTTACTAATGTCCTGAGATCGGCTGTGACGGGCCCTTTAGTAGATACTTGGAAAGAGGCGATCATTGTCCAGATTTCTGGGGCCACTGCTTACTAATGTCCTGAGATCGGCTGTGACGGGCCCTTTAGTAGATACTTGGAAAGAGGCGATCATTGTCCAGATTTCTGGGGCCACTGCTTCCCAATGTCCTGAGATCGGCTGTGACGGGCCCTGTAGTAGATACTTGGAAAGAGGCGATCATTGTCCAGATTTCTGGGGCCACTGCTTCCCAATGTCCTGAGATCGGCTGTGACAGGCCCTGTAGTAGATACTTGGAAAGAGGCGATCATTGTCCAGATTTCTGGGGCCACTGCTTACTAATGTCCTGAGATCGGCTGTGACAGGCCCTGTAGTAGATACTTGGAAAGAGGCGATCATTGTCCAGATTTCTGGGGCCACTGCTTACTAATGTCCTGAGATCGGCTGTGACGGGCCCTTTAGTAGATACTTGGAAAGAGGCGATCATTGTCCAGATTTCTGGGGGCCACTGCTTACTAATGTCCTGAGATCGGCTGTGACGGGCCCTTTAGTAGATACTTGGAAAGAGGCGATCATTGTCCAGATTTCTGGGGCCACTGCTTACTAATGTCCTGAGATCGGCTGTGACGGGCCCTTTAGTAGGTACTTGGAAAGAGGCGATCATTGTCCAGATTTCTGGGGGCCACTGCTTACTAATGTCCTGAGATCGGCTGTGACGGGCCCTTTAGTAGATACTTGGAAAGAGGCGATCATTGTCCAGATTTCTGGGGGCCACTGCTTACTAATGTCCTGAGATCGGCTGTGACGGGCCCTTTAGTAGATACTTGGAAAGAGGCGATCATTGTCCAGATTTCTGGGGCCACTGCTTACTAATGTCCTGAGATCGGCTGTGACGGGCCCTGTAGTAGGTACCTGGAAAGAGGCGATCATTGTCCAGATTTCTGGGGCCACTGCTTACTAATGTCCTGAGATCGGCTGTGACGGGCCCTGTAGTAGATACTTGGAAAGAGGCGATCATTGTCCAGATTTCTGGGGCCACTGCTTACTAATGTCCTGAGATCGGCTGTGACGGGCCCTTTAGTAGATACTTGGAAAGAGGCGATCATTGTCCAGATTTCTGGGGCCACTGCTTACTAATGTCCTGAGATCGGCTGTGACGGGCCCTGTAGTAGATACTTGGAAAGAGGCGATCATTGTCCAGATTTCTGGGGCCACTGCTTACTAATGTCCTGAGATCGGCTGTGACGGGCCCTTTAGTAGATACTTGGAAAGAGGCGATCATTGTCCAGATTTCTGGGGCCACTGCTTACTAATGTCCTGAGATCGGCTGTGACGGGCCCTTTAGTAGATACTTGGAAAGAGGCGATCATTGTCCAGATTTCTGGGGCCACTGCTTACCAATGTCCTGAGATCGGCTGTGACGGGCCCTTTAGTAGATACTTGGAAAGAGGCGATCATTGTCCAGATTTCTGGGGCCACTGCTTACCAATGTCCTGAGATCGGCTGTGACGGGCCCTTTAGTAGATACTTGGAAAGAGGCGATCATTGTCCAGATTTCTGGGGCCACTGCTTCCCAATGTCCTGAGATCGGTTGTGACGGGCCCTTTAGTAGATACTTGGAAAGAGGCGATCATTGTCCAGATTTCTGGGGCCACTGCTAACTAATGTCCTGAGATCGGCTGTGACAGGCCCTTTAGTAGATACTTGGAAAGAGGCGATCATTGTCCAGATTTCTGGGGCCACTGCTTACTAATGTCCTGAGATCGGCTGTGACGGGCCCTTTAGTAGGTACCTGGAAAGAGGCGATCATTGTCCCGATTTCTGGGGGCCACTGCTTCCCAATGTCTTGAGATCGGCTGTGACGGGCCCTTTAGTAGGTACTTGGAAAGAGGCGATCATTGTCCAGATTTCTGGGGCCACTGCTTACTAATGTCCTGAGATCGGCTGTGACGGGCCCTTTAGTAGATACTTGGAAAGAGGCGATCATTGTCCAGATTTCTGGGGCCACTGCTTACTAATGTCCTGAGATCGGCTGTGACGGGCCCTTTAGTAGATACTTGGAAAGAGGCGATCATTGTCCAGATTTCTGGGGCCACTGCTTACTAATGTCCTGAGATCGGCTGTGACGGGCCCTTTAGTAGATACTTGGAAAGAGGCGATCATTGTCCAGATTTCTGGGGCCACTGCTTACTAATGTCCTGAGATCGGCTGTAACAGGCCCTTTAGTAGATACTTGGAAAGAGGCGATCATTGTCCAGATTTCTGGGGCCACTGCTTCCCAATGTCCTGAGATCGGCTGTGACAAGTCCTTTAGTAGATACTTGGAAAGAGGCGATCATTGTCCAGATTTCTGGGGCCACTGCTTACTAATGTCCTGAGATCGGCTGTGACGGGTCCTGTAGTAGGTACTTGGAAAGAGGCGATCATTGTCCAGATTTCTGGGGCCACTGCTTACTAATGTCCTGAGATCGGCTGTGACGGGCCCTGTAGTAGGTACTTGGAAAGAGGCGATCATTGTCCAGATTTCTGGGGCCACTGCTTACTAATGTCCTGAGATCGGCTGTGACGGGCCCTTTAGTAGATACTTGGAAAGAGGCGATCATTGTCCAGATTTCTGGGGCCACTGCTTACTAATGTCCTGAGATCGGCTGTGACGGGCCCTTTAGTAGATACTTGGAAAGAGGCAATCATTGTCCAGATTTCTGGGGGCCACTGCTTACTAATGTCCTGAGATCGGCTGTGGCGGGCCCTTTAGTAGATACTTGGAAAGAGGCGATCATTGTCCAGATTTCTGGGGGCCACTGCTTACTAATGTCCTGAGATCGGCTGTGACGGGCCCTTTAGTAGATACTTGGAAAGAGGCGATCATTGTCCAGATTTCTGGGGCCACTGCTTACTAATGTCCTGAGATCGGCTGTGACAGGCCCTTTAGTAGATACTTGGAAAGAGGCGATCATTGTCCAGATTTCTGGGGCCACTGCTTACTAATGTCCTGAGATCGGCTGTGACAGGCCCTTTAGTAGATACTTGGAAAGAGGCGATCATTGTCCAGATTTCTGGGGCCACTGCTTACTAATGTCCTGAGATCGGCTGTAACAGGCCCTTTAGTAGATACTTGGAAAGAGGCGATCATTGTCCAGATTTCTCGGGCCACTGCTTACTAATGTCCTGAGATCGGCTGTGACGGGCCCTTTAGTAGATACTTGGAAAGAGGCGATCATTGTCCAGATTTCTGGGGGCCACTGCTTACTAATGTCCTGAGATCGGCTGTGACGGGCCCTTTAGTAGATACTTGGAAAGAGGCGATCATTGTCCAGATTTCTGGGGGCCACTGCTTACTAATGTCCTGAGATCGGCTGTGACGGGCCCTTTAGTAGATACTTGGAAAGAGGCGATCATTGTCCAGATTTCTGGGGCCACTGCTTACTAATGTCCTGAGATCGGCTGTGACGGGCCCTTTAGTAGATACCTGGAAAGAGGCGATCATTGTCCAGATTTCTGGGGCCACTGCTTACTAATGTCCTGAGATCGGCTGTGACGGGCCCTTTAGTAGATACCTGAAAAGAGGCGATCATTGTCCAGATTTCTGGGGCCACTGCTTACTAATGTCCTGAGATCGGCTGTGACGGGCCCTTTAGTAGATACCTGGAAAGAGGCGATCATTGTCCAGATTTCTGGGGCCACTGCTCACTAATGTCCTGAGATCGGCTGTGACAGGCCCTTTAGTAGATACTTGGAAAGAGGCGATCATTGTCCAGATTTCTGGGGCCACTGCTTCCCAATGTCCTGAGATCGGCTGTGACGGGCCCTTTAGTAGATACTTGGAAAGAGGCGATCATTGTCCAGATTTCTGGGGCCACTGCTTACTAATGTCCTGAGATCGGCTGTGACGGGCCCTTTAGTAGATACTTGGAAAGAGGCGATCATTGTCCAGATTTTCAAGAAGGGGGACAGGGCAGATCCTTTGTGCTATCGCCCAATTTCTTTATTGGATAGCTCAGTTAAAATCCTAGGCCGAGTGATCCTAAATAAGTTAGAAAATTGGGCGATCGAATCTCACTCCCTTTCAGAAATCCAATTTGGCTTCCGGCCCGGTGTGGGCACAGTAGAACAAACTCTTAACTTGACCCTCATAGTCCAGAAATATACCAAAGTCAAAAGGGGGTGCATACACTTAGCATTCATGGATCTGTCCTGTGCTTTTGACACAGTTAACAGGGAGAAACTGTGGATGGTCATGTTGAATATGGGTGTGGACAAAGACAATCCTTTTACTCAGTACAGGGAAGTTTCCCTCATTAAAGGGGGTCAGACAGGGCTGCGTGCTGGCCCCTTTTCTTTTTCTTTTATATATAAATGGGTTAGAGAAATTTCTCTGTGAATCGGGGAAGGACTCCCCAGTCATCAATAACTCCCCAATTCCTGTACTTTTGTATGCGGACGATGCTGTACTCATATCAAGGACAGCAAATGGCCTCCAGATTTTATTGAATGCTTTTAATACTTTTATGGGGAACCTTGGTCTTAAAATTAATAGAACTAAGTCATTTGTGATGAAGACCGGACCCAAATTAGCAAAAACGAAAAATTTTGCTCTAGATGGGCATGAGATACTCAAGGTCCCACATTTTACGTATCTGGGGGTCCCCATTGACGTGTTTTAATTGGAAATTTTTAGTAAACATACGTTCAATACAATTTCAAAAAGCCATAGAAGCAGTTTTCAGGTTTGTGAAAAGACTCCGACACAAACCTGTTAAAGAAATGATGACTGTTTTTTCCTCCAAATGTCTTTCTATTGCGACATTTGCAGCCGGGGTTTGGGGGTATGCAGAATGCTCAGGCCTCCAGATTGTAGAAAATAAATTTTTAAGAAGGCTACTAGCAGTCCCCCAATCTACACCAGTAACGTTCTGTCATAAAGAAGTAGGTTTGAGATACATATCTAGCTATATAAAGCTTCAACTCGTACTATTGTGGTTAAAAATTTGGACTAAGCCAGAAGCGTCCCTATGCAGAAAGGTGATACAGGACTGTCTCCTTTTATCACGATCTCTGGATATACCTTGGCTTAGACACGTTCATCTCTCCCTTCTATCTTTAGGACTAGGAGAATTTTTTCTTAAACTGGATACTTTAACAAGACAGGACATTAAAAAGGTTAAAGACATGTATTGGCAGAAAAGCCAGGACATGGAGCCAGCCTGGGGCGCAAGTAGATTACTGGTGAGGAACGAGACACAACAATTCCAACAAAAGTTATATCGGACTATTATTAATCACGAGCGATAAAGGTTTTTACTCACGAGGCTACGTTTAAATACATTACATTACCTGGTAGCATTCCCATCATGTGGAACCTGGTGTAAGAACCTTCCTGCTTGTCGCTGTGATGGAAAGACACCTCAGAGTACATTGCATTTTATGCTCTTTTGCACTTTATATGTTGTTCCGAGAAAAAGGTTTTTACGTCCGCTATTTTTATTTAAAAGTATTAGAACTAGCCAGCTTGCTTATTTATATTTACATAACCTGGGAAATGTGGATATAATTCAGGCTGTGTTCAATTTTATATATGCTGCTCATGGTATTCGGAAAATGTATTAATAACACTTTTTAGTAATTTTATGACTAAGAAATTTGTATGCTGTATTTATTGGATGACTTTTATGGTCTTTTTGTACCGAATAAAGTAATGAATGATGATGATGAGTGAGTGTGTAAGTGTGTGTGAATGAGTGAGTGTGTGAATGAGTCAGTGTGTGAGTGCATGAGGCTGTGAGCCAGGTGAAGTGTGCTAGACTGTACAGCACCTTCCAGCAGCACCAGCTGGCAGAGGAGTACATCAGCAAGGGTGAGTTACGGGCACGGCCCAGAGGCAGCCAGTAGGCTGTGTGAGTGAGTGAGTAAATGAGTGAATGTGTGACTATAAGTGTGTAAATGAGTAAGGGGGTCATTCCGACCCCGGCGGTCAGGGACCGCCGGGGCCGGGGATGCGGGAGCACCGCCAACAGGCTGGCGGTGCCCCGCAGGGCATTCTGACCGCGGCGGTTTGGCCGCGGTCAGACAAGGAAAACCGGCGGTCTCCCGCCGGTTTTCCGCTGCCCTGGGAATCCCCCATGGCGGCGCAGCTTGCTGCGCCGCCATGGGGGATTCCGACCCCCTCACCGCCATCCTGTTCCTGGCGGCTCCGACCGCCAGGAACAGGATGGCGGTGAGGGGTGTTGTGGGGCCCCTGGGGGCCCCTGCAGTGCCCATGCCAATGGCATGGGCACTGCAGGGGCCCCCGTAAGAGGGCCCCACTTTGTATTTCAGTGTCTGCTGTGCAGACACTGAAATACGCGACGGGTGCCACTGCACCCGTCGCACATACCCACTCCGCCGGCTCCATTCGGAGCCGGCTTCCTCGTGGGGAGGGGTTTCCCGCTGGGCTGGCGGGCGGCCTTCTGGCGGTCGCCCGCCAGCCCAGCGGGAAAGCCAGAATGGCCTCCGCGGTCTTTCGACCGCGGAGCGGCCATTTGGCGGCTCCCTCCAGGCGGGTGGCTCCCGCCGCCCGCCGGGGTCAGAATGACCCCCTAAGTGTGTAAATGAGTAAGTGAGTGTATGAGGCTGTGAGTCAGATGATGTGTGGTATACTGCACAGGGCACCCCAGCAGTGCCAGCTGGCAGAGGAGTACATCAGCAAGGGTGAGTTACGGGTACTGCCCAGGGGCAGCCAGTAGGCTGTGTGAGTGAGTGAGTAAATGAGTGAATGTGTGAGTGTAAGTGTGTATATGAGTGAGTGTATGAATGAGTGAGTGAGTGTATGAGGCTGTGAGTCAGATGATGTGTGGTAGACTGCACAGAGCACCCCAGCAGTGCCAGCTGATAGACAAGTACATCAGCAAGGGTGAGTTACGGGCACTGCCCTGGTGCGACCGAGTGGCTGTGAGTGAGGAGTGTGTAAGTCAGACACATAAAGGGGACAGCATCAGTAAGTAGAGTGAATGAGCATGCATATCTCTGAATGACTGGATGAGTGACTGTGTGAGTAGGCGAAGGTGTATCCGAGTGACTGAGTAAGATAATATCTGAGAAAGTGAATGACAGTGAATCACAGAGCATCTGGGTAACAGGGGGAGGAGGTGAAGATATTAATGAGTCTCCAAATGTGTGGACAGTAGACTGTGTAATTGATTGGTGGAGCTGAGTTTACATAGAACAAGTGATTGACTGAATGAGGAACTAAGCGAGTGACTCAGTGAAGCAGTCAGTGCATGAGTAAGTGAATACTTTTCTGTTGTGCTAGTGTGTGAAGTATGTCCTCAGACTGCAGTGCAGTGTGTCATGTCATGCACGAGGAAGCAGTGTGTGTCCTCTGGTGGGAAGGACGTGCCTATGTCTAATGCAGAGAAGAGCAGAGCATGGTCTGTGCAGTGAGGTAGAGTGGAGGATGTCCTCCAAGGAAAGGGGAGTGCAGTGAGCCTACAGCTGCTGCCCCAGGGGTGTGTGAAAGATGGAGGGCTGAGGCCTCTGGGCCTGTCCTGTCTCATTGTGAGCTCCAGCCAGGGAGGTTAAAGATGGAGGGCTGAGGCCTCTGGGCCTGTCCTGTCTCATTGTGAGCTCCATCCAGGGGGGGGTGAAAGATGGAGGGCTCAGACATCTGGGCCTGTCCTGTCTCACTGTGAGCTCCAGCCTGGGAGGTGAAAGGTGGAGGGCTGAGGCACCTGGGCCTGTCCTGTCTCACTGTGAGCTCCATCCCCAGGGAGGTGAAAGATGGAGGGCTGAGGCCTCTGGGCCTGTCCTGTCTCATTGTGAGCTCCATCCAGGGGGTGTGATAGATGGAGGGCTGAGGCACCTGGGCCTGTCCTGTCTCACTGTGAGCTCCAGTCCCAGGGAGGTGAAAGATGGAGGGCTGAGGCCTCTGGGCCTGTCCTGTCTCACAGTGAGCTCCAGCCCCAGGGAGGTGAAAGATGGAGGGATGAGGCATCTGGGCCTGTCCTGTCTCACTGTGAGCTCCAGCCAGGGAGGTTAAAGATGGAGGGCTGAGGCCACTGGGCCTGTCCTGTCTCATTGTGAGCTCCAGCCAGGGAGGTGAAAGATGGAGGGCTGAGGCACCTGGGCCTGTCCTGTCTCATTGTGAGCTCCAGCCCCAGGGAAGTGAAAGATGGAGGGCTCAGACATCTGGGCCTGTCCTGTCTCACTGTGAGCTCCAGCCTGGGAGGTGAACGATGGAGGGCTGAGGCATCTGGGCCTGTCGTGTCTCACTGTGAGGTCCAGCCCCAGGGAGGTGAAAGATGGAGGGCTGAGGCATCTGGGCCTGTCCTGTCCTGTCTCACTGTGAGCTCCAGCCAGAAAGGTTAAAGATGTAGGGCTGAGGCCTCTGGGCCTGTCCTGTCTCACTGTGAGCTCCATCCCCAGGGAGGTGAAAGATGGAGGGCTGAGGCATCTGGGCCTGTCCAGTCTCACTGTGAGCTCCAGCCCCAGGGAGGTGAAAGATGCAGGGCTGAGGCTTCTGGGCCTGTCCTGTCTCACTGTGAGCTCCAGCCAGGGAGGTGAAAGATGGAGGGCTGAGACATCTGGGCCTGTCCTGTCTCACTGAGAGCTCCAGCCAGGGAGGTTAAAGATGGAGGGCTGAGGCATCTGGGCCTGTCCTGTCTCACTGTGAGCTCCACCCAGGGGAGGAGAAAGATGGAGGGCTGAGGCATCTGGGCCTGTCCTGTCTCACTGTGAGCTCCACCCAGGGGAGGAGAAAGATGGAGGCCTGAGGCACCTGGGCCTGTCCTGTCTCACTGTGAGCTCCAGCCAGGGAGGTTAAATATGGAGGGCTGAGGCCTCTGGGCCTGTCCTGTCTCACTGTGAGCTCCAGCCAGAGAGGTGAAAGATGGAGGGCTGAGGCATCTGGGCCTGTCCTGTCTCACTGTGAGCTCCAGCCCCAGCGAGGTGAAAGATGGAGGGCTGACGCATCTGGGCCTGTCCTGTCTCACTGTGAGCTCCACCCAAGGGGGGTGAAAGATGGAGGGCTGAGGCACCTGGGCCTGTCCTGTCTCACTGTGAGCTCCAGCCCCGGGGAGGTGGAAGATGGAGGGCTGAGGCATCTGGGCCTGTCCTGTCTCACTGTGAGCTCCAGCCAGGGAGGTGAAAGATGGAGGGCTGAGGGGTCTGGGCCTGTCCTGTCTCACTGTGAGCTCCAGCCCCGGGGAGGTGAAAGATGGAGGGCTGAGGCACCTGGGCCTGTCCTGTCTCACTGTGAGCTCCAGCCCCAGGGAGGTGAAAGATGGAGGGCTGAGACACCTGGGCCTGTCCTGTCTCACTGTGAGCTCCACCCAGGGGGGGTGAAAGATGGAGGGCTGAGGCATCTGGGTCTGTCCTGTCTCATTGTGAGCTCCATCCAGGGAGGTGAAAGATGGAGGGCTGAGGCCTCTGGGCCTGTCCTGTCTCACTGTGAGCTCCAGTCCCAGAGAGGTGAAAGATGGAGGACTGAGGCCTCTGGGCCTGTCCTGTGTGATCTTGAGCTCCATCCAGGGAGGTGAAAGACGAAGGGCTGAGGCCTCTGGACCTGTCCTGTCTCACTGTGAGCTCCAGTCCCAGAGAGGTGAAAGATGGAGGGCTGAGGCGTCTGGGCCTGTCCTGTCTCACTGTGAGCTCCAGCCCCAGGGAGGTGAAAGATGGAGGGCTGAGGCATCTGGGCCTGTCCATTCTCACTGTGAGCTCCAGCCCCAGGGAGGTGAAAGATGGAGGGCTGAGGCACCTGGGCCTGTCCTGTCTCACTGTGAGCTCCAGCCCCAGGGAGGTGAAAGATGGAGGGCTGAGGCATCTGGGCCGGTCCTGTCTCACTGTGAGTTCTATCCCCAGGGAGGTGAAAGATGGAGGGCTGAGGCATCTGGGCCTGTCCAGTCTCACTGTGAGCTCCAGCCAGAGAGGTGAAAGATGGAGGACTGAGGCCTCTGGGCGTGTCGTGTCTCACTGTGAGGTCCAGCCCCAGGGAGGTGAAAGATGGAGGGCTGAGGCATCTGGGCCTGTCCTGTCTCACTGTGAGCTTAATCCCCAGGGAGGTGAAAGATGGAGGGCTGAGGCATCTGGGCCTGTCCTGTCCTGTCTCACTGTGAGCTCCAGCCAGAAAGGTTAAAGATGTAGGGCTGAGGCCTCTGGGCCTGTCCTGTCTCACTGTGAGCTCCATCCCCAGGGAGGTGAAAGATGGAGGGCTGAGGCATCTGGGCCTGTCCAGTCTCACTGTGAGCTCCAGCCCCAGGGAGGTGAAAGATGCAGGGCTGAGGCTTCTGGGCCTGTCCTGTCTCACTGTGAGCTCCAGCCAGGGAGGTGAAAGATGGAGGGCTGAGGCATCTGGGCCTGTCATGTCTCACTGTGAGCTCCAGCCAGGGAGGTGAAAGATGGAGGGCTGAGGCATCTGGGCCTGTCCAGCCTCACTGTGAGCTCCATTCCCAGGGAGGTGAAAGATGGAGGGCTGAGGCCTCTGGGCCTGTCCTGTATCACTGTGAGCTCCAGCCGGGGAGGTTAAAGATGGAGGGGTGAGGCCTCTGGGCCTGTCCTGTCTCACTGTGAGCTCCAGCCGGGGAGGTTAAAGATGGAGGGCTGAGGCATCTGGGCCTGTCCTGTCTCACTGTGAGCTCCAGCCCCAAGGAGGTGAAAGATGGAGGGCTGAGGCGTCTGGGCCTGTCCTGTCTCCCTGTGAGCTCCAGCCCCAGGGAGGTGAAAGATGGAGGGCTGAGGCATATGGGCCTGTCCTGTCTCACTGTGAGCTCCAGCCCCAGGGAGGTGAAAGATGGAGGGCTGAGGCACCTGGGCCTGTCCTGTCTCACTGTGAGCTCCAGCCAGGGAGGTTACAGATGGAGGGCTGAGGCGTCTGGGCCTGTCCTGTCTCACTGTGAGCTCCAGCCCCAGGGAGGTGAAAGATGGAGGGCTGAGGCACCTGGGCCTGTCCTGTCTCACTGTGAGCTCCATCCCCAGGGAGGTGAAAGATGGAGGGCTGAGGCCTCTGGGCCTGTCCTGTCTCACTGTGAGCTCCAGCCAGGGAGGTGAAAGATGGAGGGGTGAGGCCTCTGGGCCTGTCCTGTCTCACTGTGAGGTCCACCCCCAGGGAGGTGAAAGATGGAGGGCTGAGGCCTCTGGGCCTGTCCTGTCTCACTGTGAGCTCCAGCCAGGGAGGTGAAAGATGGAGGGCTGAGGCACCTGGGCCTGTCCTGTCTCACTGTGAGCTCCAGCCAGGGAGGTGAAAGATGGAGGGCTGAGGCCTCTGGGCCTGTCCTGTCTCACTGTGAGCTCCAGCAAGGGAGGTGAAAGATGGAGGGCTGAGGCCTCTGGGCCTGTCCTGTCTCACTGTGAGCTCCAGCCAGGGAGGTGAAAGATGGAGGGCTGAGGCCTCTGGGCCTGTCCTGTCTCACTGTGAGCTCCAGCAAGGGAGGTGAAAGATGGAGGACTGAGGCCTCTGGGCCTGTCCTGTGTGATCTTGAGCTCCATCCAGGGAGGTGAAAGACGAAGGGCTGAGGCCTCTGGACCTGTCCTGTCTCACTGTGAGCTCCACTCCCAGAGAGGTGAAAGATGGAGGGCTGAGGCGTCTGGGCCTGTCCTGTCTCACTGTGAGCTCCAGCCCCAGGGAGGTGAAAGATGGAGGGCTGAGGCATCTGGGCCTGTCCATTCTCACTGTGAGCTCCAGCCCCAGGGAGGTGAAACATGGAGGGCTGAGGCACCTGGGCCTGTCCTGTCTCACTGTGAGCTCCAGCCCCAGGGAGGTGAAAGATGGAGGGCTGAGGCATCTGGGCCGGTCCTGTCTCACTGTGAGTTCTATCCCCAGGGAGGTGAAAGATGGAGGGCTGAGGCATCTGGGCCTGTCCAGTCTCACTGTGAGCTCCAGCCAGAGAGGTGAAAGATGGAGGGCTGAGGCCTCTGGGCCTGTCGTGTCTCACTGTGAGGTCCAGCCCCAGGGAGGTGAAAGATGGAGGGCTGAGGCATCTGGGCCTGTCCTGTCTCACTGTGAGCTTAATCCCCAGGGAGGTGAAAGATGGAGGGCTGAGGCATCTGGGCCTGTCCTGTCCTGTCTCACTGTGAGCTCCAGCCAGAAAGGTTAAAGATGTAGGGCTGAGGCCTCTGGGCCTGTCCTGTCTCACTGTGAGCTCCATCCCCAGGGAGGTGAAAGATGGAGGGCTGAGGCATCTGGGCCTGTCCAGTCTCACTGTGAGCTCCAGCCCCAGGGAGGTGAAAGATGCAGGGCTGAGGCTTCTGGGCCTGTCCTGTCTCACTGTGAGCTCCAGCCAGGGAGGTGAAAGATGGAGGGCTGAGGCATCTGGGCCTCTCCTGTCTCACTGTGAGCTCCAGCCAGGGAGGTGAAAGATGGAGGGCTGAGGCATCTGGGCCTGTCCAGCCTCACTGTGAGCTCCAGTCCCAGGGAGGTGAAAGATGGAGGGCAGAGGCCTCTGGGCCTGTCCTGTATCACTGTGAGCTCCAGCCGGGGAGGTTAAAGATGGAGGGGTGAGGCCTCTGGGCCTGTCCTGTCTCACTGTGAGCTCCAGCCGGGGAGGTTAAAGATGGAGGGCTGAGGCATCTGGGCCTGTCCTGTCTCACTGTGAGCTCCAGCCCCAAGGAGGTGAAAGATGGAGGGCTGAGGCGTCTGGGCCTGTCCTGTCTCACTGTGAGCTCCAGCCCCAGGGAGGTGAAAGATGGAGGGCTGAGGCATATGGGCCTGTCCTGTCTCACTGTGAGCTCCAGCCCCAGGGAGGTGAAAGATGGAGGGCTGAGGCACCTGGGCCTGTCCTGTCTCACTGTGAGCTCCAGCCAGGGAGGTTAAAGATGGAGGGCTGAGGCGTCTGGGCCTGTCCTGTCTCACTGTGAGGTCCAGCCCCAGGGAGGTGAAAGATGGAGGGCTGAGGCATATGGGCCTGTCCTGTCTCACTGTGAGCTCCAGCCCCAGGGAGGTGAAAGATGGAGGGCTGAGGCACGTGGGCCTGTCCTGTCTCACTGTGAGCTCCATCCCCAGGGAGGTTAAAGATGGAGGGCTGAGGCCTCTGGGCCTGTCCTGTCTCACTGTGAGCTCCAGCCCCAGGGGTGTGAAAGATGGAGGGCTGAGGCCTCTGGGCCTGTCCTGTCTCACTGTGAGGTCCACCCCCAGGGAGGTGAAAGATGGAGGGCTGAGGCCTCTGGGCCTGTCCTGTCTCACTGTGAGCTCCAGCCAGGGAGGTGAAAGATGGAGGGCTGAGGCCTCTGGGCCTGTCCTGTCTCACTGTGAGGTCCACCCCCAGGGAGGTGAAAGATGGAGGGCTGAGGCCTCTGGGCCTGTCCTGTCTCACTGTGAGCTCCAGCCAGGGAGGTGAAAGATGGAGGGCTGAGGCACCTGGGCCTGTCCTGTCTCACTGTGAGCTCCAGCCAGGGAGGTGAAAGATGGAGGGCTGAGGCCTCTGGGCCTGTCCTGTCTCACTGTGAGCTCCAGCCCCAGGGAGGTGAAAGATGGAGGGCTGAGGCCTCTGGGCCTGTCCTGTCTCACTGTGAGCTCCAGCCCCAGGGAGGTGAAAGATGGAGGGCTGAGGCCTCTGGGCCTGTCCTGTCTCACTGTGAGCTCCAGCCCCGGGGAGGTGAAAGATGGAGGGCTGAGGCCTCTGGGCCTGTCCTGTCTCACTGTGAGCTCCAGCCCCGGGGAGGTGAAAGATGGAGGGCTGAGGCCTCTGGGCCTGTCCTGTCTCACTGTGAGCTCCAGCCCCGGGGAGGTGAAAGATGGAGGGCTGAGGCCTCTGGGGCTGTCCTGTTTCACTGTGAGCTCCAGCCCCAGGGAGGTGAAAGATGGAGGGCTGAGGCCTCTGGGCCTCTCCTGTCTGACTGTGAGCTCCAGCCCCAGGGAGGTGAAAGATGGAGGGCTGAGGCCTCTGGGCCCGTCCAGTATCACTGTGAGCTCCAGCCGGGGAGGTTAAAGATGGAGGGGTGAGGCATCTGGGCCTGTCCTGTCTCACTGTGAGCTCCAGCCCCAGGGAGGTGAAAGATGGAGGGCTGAGGCCTCTGGGCCTGTCCTGTCGGCCTGTCCTGTCTCACTGGGAGGTCCAGCACCAGGGAGGTGAAAGATGGAGGGCTGAGGCATCTGGGCCTGTCCTGTCTCACTGTGAGCTCCAGCCCCAGGGAGGTGAAAGATGGAGGGCTGAGGCACCTGGGCCTGTCCTGTATCACTGTGAGCTCCAGGCGGGGAGGTTAAAGATGGAGGCCTGAGGCCTCTGGGCCTGTCCTGTCTCACTGTGAGCTCCAGCCAGGAAGGTTAAAGATGGAGGGCTGAGGCGTCTGGGCCTGTCCTGTCTCACTGTGAGCTCCAGCCCCAGGGAGGTGAAAGATGGAGGGGTGAGGCACCTGGGCCTGTCCTGTCTCACTGTGAGCTCCACCCAGGGGGGGTGAAAGATGGAGGGCTGAGGCCTCTGGGCCTTTCCTGTTTCACTGTGAGCTCCAGCCCCAGGGAGGTGAAAGATGGAGGGTTGAGGCACCTGGGCCTGTCCTGTCTCACCATGAGCTCCAGCCCCAGGAGGGGTGGAAGATGGAGGGATGAGGCCTCTGGACCTGTCCTGTCTCACTATGAGCTCCAGCCCCAGGGAGGTGAAAGATGGAGGGCTGAGGGGTCTGGGCCTGTCCTGTCTCACTGTGAGCTCCAGCCAGGGAGTTAAAAGATGGGGGGGCTGAGGCATCTGGGCCTGTCCTGTCTCACTGTGAGCTCCAGGCCCAGGGAGGTGAAAGATGGAGGGCTGAGGCGTCTGGGCCTGTCCTGTCTCACTGTGAGCTCCAGGCCCAGGGAGGTGAAAGATGGAGGGCTGAGGCGTCTGGGCCTGTCCTGTCTCACTGTGAGCTCCAGCCTGGGAGGTGAACGATGGAGGGCTGAGGCGTCTGGGCCTGTCCTGTCTCACTGTGAGCTCCAGTCCCAGGGAGGTGAAAGATGGAGGGCTGAGGCACCTGGGCCTGTCCTGTCTCACTGTGAGCTCCAGCCAGGGAGGTGAAAGATGGAGGGCTGAGGGGTCTGGGCCTGTCCTGTTTCACTGTGAGCTCCAGCCAGGGGGGGGTGAAAGATGGAGGGCTGAGGCCTCTGGGCCTGTCCTTTCTCACTGTGAGCTCCATCCCAAGGGAGGTGAAAGATGGAGGGCTGAGGCACCTGGGCCTGTCCTGTCTCACTGTGAGCTCCAGTCCCAGGGAGGTGAAAGATGGAGGGCTGAGGCACCTGGGCCTGTCCTGTCTCACTGTGAGCTCCAGCCAGGGAGGTGAAAGATGGAGGGCTGAGGCACCTGGGCCTGTCCTGTCTCACTGTGAGCTCCAGCCCCAGGGAGGTGAAAGATGGAGGGCTGAGGCCTCTGGGCCTGTCCTGTCTCACCGTGAGCTCCAGCCCCAGGGAGGTGAAAGATGGAGGGCTGAGGCCCCTGGGCCTGTCCTGTCTCACCGTGAGCTCCAGCCAGGGAGGTGAAAGGTGGAGGGCTGAGGCATCCGCGCCTGTCCTGTCTCACTGTGAGCTCCAGTCCCAGGGGTGTGAAAGATGGAGGGCTGAGGCACCTGGGCCTGTCCTGTCTCACTGTGAGCTCCAGTCCCAGGGGTGTGAAACATGGAGGGCTGAGGCACCTGGGCCTGTCCTGTCTCACTGTGAGCTCCAGCCCCGGGGAGGTGAAAGATGGAGGGCTGAGGCCCCTGGGCCTGTCCTGTCTCACTGTGAGCTCCATCCCCAGGGAGGTGAAAGATGGAGGGCTGAGGCATCTGGGCCTGTCCTGTCTCACTGTGAGCTCCAGCCAGGGAGGTGAAAGATGGAGGGCTGAGGCACCTGGGCCTGTCCTGTCTCACTGTGAGCTCCAGCCCCAGGGAGGTGAAAGATGGAGGGCTGAGGCCTCTGGGCCTGTCCTGTCTCACTGTGAGCTCCAGTCCCAGGGGTGTGAAAGATGGAGGGCTGAGGCCTCTGGGCCTGTCCTGTCTCACTGTGAGCTCCAGCCCCATGGAGGTGAAAGGTGGAGGGCTGAGGCCCCTGGGCCTGTCCTGTCTCACCGTGAGCTCCAGCCAGGGATGTGAAAGGTGGAGGGCTGAGGCACCTGGGCCTGTCCTGTCTCACCGTGAGCTCCAGCCAGGGAGGTGAAAGATGGAGGGCTGAGGCCTCTGGGCCTGTCCTGTCTCACCGTGAGCTCCAGCCAGGGAGGTGAAAGATGGAGGGCTGAGGCCTCTGGGCCTGTCCTGTCTCACCGTGAGCTCCAGCCCGGGGAGGTGAAAGATGGAGGGCTGAGGCATCTGGGCCTGTCCTGTCTCACTGTGAGCTCCAGCCCCAGGGAGGTGAAAGGTGGAGGGCTGAGGCCTCTGGGCCTGTCCTGTCTCACCGTGAGCTCCAGCCAGGGAGGTGAAAGGTGGAGGGCTGAGGCACCCGCGCCTGTCCTGTGTGATCTTGAGCTGAGGCATCTAGGATGTTGGTCGCCTCCATCTCTGGCCCAGATGCTGCGCATCCGAATATTTCTGTTAATCGATATCCCTCGTCTCCCTGCCATGTATTAATTACTATTATCCGCCTGGCTGTGAGGCAGGAATGTCAGTCTGTCCGGCGTGTCCGCTGCGGAAGAGGGGTGTGAAGAGGTCTGTCCTCTGCCTCCAGGAGCATCGATCTGTGGGCTGAGCGAGGGCCTCAGTTCATAGACATGTGAAATGTATTTATAGAGCGCTGCGGGTGGGAGAGGCGGCTTCACGGCGCTGAACGGGAGAGTTCGAGGCCGGGGGGTCGGGGAGTGACCCTAGTGCAGCCTCTCTTGAGATGTTGGGCCGAAGTAAAGACCTCCCAAGAGGTCGGTTTTCAGGGGGTTTCCGGACTGGACGGGGGAGTTCGGATCCGAGCCGGAGGTGGTTGCAACGCTTTGCACCCGAATTCATTCATTCATTCATTCGTTCGTTCGTTTTATTTATAAAATCACCCTTGAGGGTATCTGGATCCTTTAAAGGTTTTTTTCTTGAGCATTAACCTCGGGGGCTCGTAGGCCCCCTGTAGAGTAGTGGGCAGTGGCCCCCAGTGCCTGAATGGAGCCTGTGTGTGGATCCAGGGGCCACTGCGAACCTCCCAGGGCTGGTGTCATGTGCAGACGTTTGAGGGCTTGGGCAAAGAGGGCTCTGGCCTCGGGCCCCCGGCCCCAGCCTTCCAGGGGCCACGGTAGACCCAGCTCCGGTCCCGGCCTTTGCAGGGGCCCCTGATAGACCCAGCTCTGGCCCCGACCTTTCCTGGGGCCCCTGATAGACCCAGCTCTGGCCCTGGGCCCGGGCCCCAGCCTTCTAGTGGCTCCTGAGAGAATAAGCTTTGGCCCCGGGCTCCAAACTTTCAGGGGCCCCTGATAGACCCAGCTCTGGCCCCGACCTTTCCTGGGGCCCCTGATAGACCCAGCTCCGGTCCCGGCCTTTGCAGGGGCCCCTGATAGACCCAGCTCTGGCCCCGGGCCCGGACCCCAGCCTTCTAGGGGCCCCCTATATACCCAGCTCTCTTCTGCAGAGTCCTGCACTGATGACCTTGAATAACTCTTAATCAGATTATTTTAAATACCGTTTTCCTTTCATTTATTTTTAATTCGGGTGATTTGTGAGTCTAGTACAGACATTTTGCAGACATGTGTGTGTTTCCCGCAGCATCCAAACATGAAAGTTTCTTCTTATGAAAAGAGGACCTTACACTGAGAAAGAAGGGGCTACACAGATTATTTACAATATCCAAAACACACGTCACTATCTCTGAATATTAGATGTTAACACATAGGAGTGTGTCCGTGACCTGTGACCTGTGACCTGTGACCTGGCCAAAGAGGGCGTGAAAGAGCTGAAACTGGATGATAAATTCAAGGGCGTCCGAGCAGGGGCCCCGGGCCCCAGAATCCTTCATCTGTCCCTGCTCAAGGGGCGCCTGCCCCCTGATAGCACCCGGGGGGTCTGCGCCACCCTGGTCCCCCCAGGGGAGCGTGAAGGAGTGGGAGACTTCCAGAGGAAGGGGGGTGCCTGTGGCCGAACCCCCCGGTCCCCAGGGGTTCTGTCTCGTGCACGCGGTGTAGCACTCTGCAGTGTTAGCAGGCTTCTGGGAGCTACTCTCTTGATGGACGCGCCTCCAGGAGCAGCCCGGAGGGGGACACTGTGGGGCTCAGAGACCGATGATCCCGGGGTGGGGATGCGAGCCTGTGCACTCGGGGTCCCCCGAGGTGGGGCTCGGCGGGAGTTTGTGCTTGTAGCACTGAGTTCCCCCAGTTGCCGTGTGACGGGTGTGTCTCTCCCACGTGGCTCCAAAGCGGGAACCTGGCAGATGGGCACAAGGTTTGACGACCCGGAGTACGAGTTCCAGTGGCCAGGAGGGCATCTGGGCATCTGGGCATCTGGGCATCTGGGGAGATTTTTCCAATGCGAGCGGCCACGAGCTTCCGTCATCAGATGGCGGCCACTCAAGTACTGATGGTGCCGTTCGCACTGATGTTTCAGCGCAGCCGGTGCTCAGTGCGCGCAGCCGGTGCTCAGTGCGCGCGGCCGGTGCTCAGTGCGCGCGGCCGGTGCTCAGGGCGCGCGGCCGGTGCTCAGGGCGCGCGGCCGGTGCTCAGTGCGCGCAGCCGCAGCCGGTGCTCAGTGCGCGCAGCCGGTGCTCAGTGCGCGCAGCCGGTGCTCAGTGCGCGCAGCCGCAGCCGGTGCTCAGTGCGCGCAGCCGGTGCTCAGTGCGCGCAGCCGGTGCTCAGAGCACGCAGCCGCAGCCGGTGCTCAGTGCGCGCAGCCGGTGCTCAGTGCGCGCAGCCGCAGCCGGTGCTCAGTGCACGCAGCCGGTGCTCAGTGCGCGCAGCCGGTGCTCAGTGCACGCAGCCGCAGCCGGTGCTCAGTGCGCGCGGCCGGTGCTCAGTGCGCGCAGCCGGTGCTCAGTGCGCGCAGCCGGTGCTCAGTGCGCGCAGCCGGTGCTCAGTGCGCGCAGCCGCAGCCGGTGCTCAGTGCGCGCAGCCGCAGCCGGTGCTCAGTGCGCGCAGCCGCAGCCGGTGCTCAGTGCGCGCAGCCGCAGCCGGTGCTCAGTGCGCGCGGCCGGTGCTCAGTGCACGCAGCCGGTGCTCAGTGCACGCAGCCGCAGCCGGTGCTCAGTGCGCGCGGCCGGTGCTCAGTGCGCGCGGCCGGTGCTCAGTGCGCGCGGCCGGTGCTCAGTGCGCGCGGCCGGTGCTCAGTGCGCGCAGCCGCAGCCGGTGCTCAGTGCACGCAGCCGCAGCCGGTGCTCAGTGCGCGCGGCCGGTGCTCAGTGCGCGCGGCCGGTGCTCAGTGCGCGCGGCCGGTGCTCAGTGCGCGCAGCCGGTGCTCAGGGCACGCAGCCGCAGCCGGTGCTCAGGGCGCGCGGCCGGTGCTCAGGGCGCGCGGCCGGTGCTCAGGGCGCGCAGCCGGTGCTCAGTGCACGCAGCCGGTGCTCAGTGCGCGCAGCCGCAGCCGGTGCTCAGTGCACGCAGCCGGTGCTCAGTGCGCGCGGCCGGTGCTCAGTGCACGCAGCCGCAGCCGGTGCTCAGTGCGCGCGGCCGGTGCTCAGTGCACGCAGCCGCAGCCGGTGCTCAGTGCGCGCGCCGGTGCTCAGTGCGCGCAGCCGCAGCCGGTGCTCAGTGCGCGCAGCCGGTGCTCAGTGCGCGCGGCCGGTGCTCAGGGCGCGCGGCCGGTGCTCAGGGCGCGCGGCCGGTGCTCAGTGCGCGCGCCGGTGCTCAGTGCGCGCAGCCGGTGCTCAGTGCGCGCGGCCGGTGCTCAGGGCGCGCGGCCGGTGCTCAGTGCGCGCAGTGCGCGCGCGGTGCTCAGTGCGCGCAGCCGGTGCTCAGGGCGCGCGGCCGGTGCTCAGGGCGCGCGGCCGGTGCTCAGTGCGCGCGGCCGGTGCTCAGTGCACGCAGCCGCAGCCGGTGCTCAGTGCGCGCAGCCGGTGCTCAGGGCGCGCAGCCGGTGCTCAGGGCGCGCAGCCGGTGCTCAGTGCGCGCAGCCGGTGCTCAGTGCGCGCAGCACGGCTACCTCTTCCCGTATTCTCCATAGAGTCCCCTGGAGTCGCCGATGCCTGTGGCTGGTCCACTACCTGATTAAGAAGATCTCTCGCTTAAACTGTGCTTTATGGAAGGTCAGAGCCCTCGTTTTCCAAAGGAGAGCATCTCTGTGATGCAGAATATCCTCAAGACGATGTTCTGCAGGACCTACAAGACTCTAGCAGCCCGGACCCTTCTCCTGATGTACATCTATCATCCCCTACACCGGTTCTGGCTGCTAGGAGAGCATTATCCTTGGCCTCGTGATTCTCTCAGCAGCAGAACTATTCATTTCATTTTACTTACACAAGAGGTTAAAACTACTTTACTGACTTGAGTTTTGGACCAATCTTGAGCTTCACAGAAGCCCTAACTTCAATTTAAGGAGGTTTTAACAGATGTTTTAATGCACACAGGTCACACTCGGCGAGTAGCGGGGAGCGGGAAAGGAGGAAGTCCTGGTTAGACCCAGTCAGGCATATTTCGACCCCGTGATGAGGGTGATATCTTGTTTTTCACTTTGGCAAAAACATACAACCCTGTGGATCTTTCCACACCCACGGGATTTCCACCACGTGGCGTGTATAGATGAGAATTGTCACTCCATCTTCCCTGGAGTGTATCGGTTGGCCAAGGTGAGGGTTGTCACAGCCAGTGGGCGGGATGACGGTGCCCACCCAATCTCGCTGTAGTTTGTCAAACTCCAAATCAGATAGGAGAGTCTCTTGGAGCAGGGCGATGTCCGCTTCTCTGGAGGCCAGCTGAGAGAGCGCTTCTTTTGTCCTAATATAATGTGTGATTCCATGTACGTTGAGTGAACATATAGATCTTTCCTCTTATGGGGAGTCCTCCTTACTCCACCCAGCTCCGGTAGAATGGGAAAAGTCTTTAGGGCTCAGTGGACAGAGGTGCACGGGTCTCGTTTAAGAGAGGTGAAAAGGGAAGTTTAACAACTTCAGTAGAGCGAATAGAGAAGATGATCAGCATGCAGGCCAATCCCGGGTTCTACAATGCAGGAGCCCGACCTACCCACTGCATCCTAGCGGAGCGAATCTAAACAAGTATTCAAACTACTCACGCTTAGAAAGCCCTCCCCGACCAAGAAGCAACATACATGAACCACCGGCTGAACTTCCATCAACCACCCAGAAACCTCTGTTCCGCCTCCCTGCCACTTCCACATACATCGTGTACCCGCCGGAGCCTCTGCCGAGGCCACTCCTTCTACCCCCTCTCCGCCCAGTCATGGAACGCCCTCCATCTCCGAACATCACCCTCGCTGACAGGCTTCAGGAAGAGACCTCACCGGAAGTTTATGATGGAGGTGGTCTGGTTATTGTTACCTCACCTGAAATGTCTGATGGAGGTGGTATGGTTGTTGCTACCGCATGTGAAGCGTGAGGTGGAGGTGGTCTGCTTGTTATCTGACCGTAAGCGTCTGATGGAGGTGGTCTGGTTATTGCTACTTCATGTGAAGCATGAGGTGGAGGTGGTCTGGTTACTGTTACCTGACCTGAAGCGTGTGACAGAGGTGGTCTGGTTATTGTTACCTCACTTGAAGGGTCTGGTGGAGGTGGTCTGGTTATTGCTACCTTACTTGAAGGGTCTGGTGGAGGTGGTCTGGTTATTGCTACTTCATGTGAAGCGTGAGGTGGAGGTGGTCTGTTTGTTACCTGACCTGAAGCGTCTGACGGAGGTGGTCTGGTTATTGTTACCTCACCTGAGGGGTCTGGTGGAGGTGGTCTGGTTATTGTTACCTGACCTGAAGCGTGTGGTGGAGGTGGTCTGGTTATTGTTACCTCACCTGAAGCGTGTGGTGGACGTGGTCTGGTTATTGTTACCTGACCTGAAGCGTGTGGTAGAGGTGGTCTTGTTATTGTTATTGTTACCTCACCTGAAAGGTCTGGTGGAGGTGGTCTGGTTATTGTTACCTGACCTGAAGCGTGTGATGGAGGTGGTATGGTTATTGTTACCTCACATGAAGGGTCTCGTGAAGGTGGTCTGGTTATTGTTACCTGACCTGAAGGGTTTGGTGGAGGTGGTCTGGTTATTGTTACCCCACCTGAAGGGTCTGGTGGAGGTGGTCTGGTTATTGTTACCTCACCTGAAGGGTCTGGTGGAGGTGGTCTGGTTATTGTTACCTCACCTGAAGGGTCTGGTGGAGGTGGTCTGGTTATTGTTACCTCACCTGAAGCATGTGATGAAGGTGGTCTGGTTATTGTTACCTCAGCAGAAGTTTATGATGGAGGTGGTCTGGTGATTGTTGCTCACCTGAAGTGTCTGATGGAGGTGGTGTGCTTGCTGCTACTTCATGTGAAGCGTGTGGTAGAGGTGGTCTGGTTATTGTTACCTGACCTGAAGCGTCTGACGGAGGTGGTCTGGTTATTGTTACCTCACCTGAACGGTCTGGTGGAGGTGGTCTGGTTATTGTTACCTGACCTGAAGCGTCTGACGGAGGTGGTCTGGTTATTGTTACCTCACCTGAAGGGTCTGGTGGAGGTGGTCTGGTTATTGTTACCTCACCTGAAGGGTCTCGTGGAGGTGGTCTGGTTATTGTTACCTGACCTGAAGCGTGTGATGGAGGTGGTCTGGTTATTGTTAACTGACCTGAAGGGTCTGGTGGAGGTGGTCTGGTTATTGTTAGCTCACCTCAAGGGTCTGGTGGAGGTGGTCTGGTTATTGTTACATCACATGGTGGGTCTGGTTATTGTTAACTCACCTGAAGGGTCTGGTGGAGGTGGTCTGGTTATTGTTACCCCACCTGAAGGGTCTGGTGGAGGTGGTCTGGTTATTGTTACCTCACATGAAGGGTCTCGTGGAGGTGGTCTGGTTATTGTTACCTGACCTGAAGGGTCTGGTGGAGGTGGTCTGGTTATTGTTAGCTCACCTGAAGGGTCTGGTGGAGGTGGTCTGGTTATTGTTACATCACATGGTGAGTCTGGTTATTGTTAACTCACCTGAAGGGTCTGGTGGAGGTGGTCTGGTTATTGTTAGCTCACCTGAAGGGTCTGGTGGAGGTGGTCTGGTTATTGTTACATCACATGGTGGGTCTGGTTATTGTTAACTCACCTGAAGGGTCTGGTGGAGGTGGTCTGGTTATTGTTACCCCACCTGAAGGGTCTAGTGGAGGTGGTCTGGTTATTGTTACCTCACCTGAAACGTCTGATAGAGGTGGTATGGTTGTTGCTACCGCATGTGAAGCGTGAGGTGGAGGTGGTCTGCTTGTTATCTGACCTTAAGCGTCTGATGGAGGTGGTCTGGTTATTGCTACTTCATGTGAAGCGTGAGGTGGAGGTAGTCTGCTTGTTACCTGACCTGAAGCATCTGATGGAGATGGTCTGGTTATTGTTACCTCACTTGAAGGGTCTGGTGGAGGTGGTCTGGTTATTGTTACCTGACCTGAATGTCTGGTGGAGGTGGTCTGGTTATTGTTACCTGACCTGAAGCGAGTGATGGAGGCGGTCTGGTTATTGTTACCTGACCTGAAGGGTCTGGTGGAGGTGGTCTGGTTATTGTTACCCCACCTGAAGGGTCCGGTGGAGGTGGTCTTATACTGATGCTGACTTGACTGAGAAGTGTGCTGGGACCCTGCTAACCAGGCCCCAGCACCAGTGTTCTTTCCCTAACCTGTACCTTTGCCTCCACAATTGGCACAACCCTGGCACCCAGGTAAGTCCCTTGTAACTGGTACCCCTGGTACCAAGGGTCCTGATGCCAGGGAAGGTCTCTAAGGGCTGCAGCATGTCTTATGCCACCCTAGGGACCCCTCACTCAGCACAGACACACTGCTTGCCAGCTTGTGTGTGCTGGTGGGGAGAAAATGACTGTCGACATGGCACTCCCCTCAGGGTGCCATGCCAACCTCACACTGCCTGTGGAATAGATACGTCACCCCTCTAGCAGGCCTTACAGCCCTAATGCAGGGTGCACTATACCACAGGTGAGGGCATAGCTGCATGAACACTATGCCCCTACAGTGTCTAAGCAAAACCTTAGACATTGTAAGTGCAGGGTAGCCATAAGAATATATGGTCTGGGAGTCTGTCAAAAACGAACTCCACAGCTCCATAATGGCTACACTGAATACTGGGAAGTTTGGTATCAAACTTCTCAGAATAATAAACCCACACTGATGCCAGTGTTGGATTTATTAAAAAATGCACACAGAGGGTATCTTAGAGATGCCCCCTGTATTTTACCCAATTGTTCAGTGCAGGACTGACTGGTCTGTCCCAGCCTGCTGCTGAGAGACGAGTTTCTGACCCCATGTGATGAGGGCCTTTGTGCTCGCTGAGGACAGAAACAAAAGCCTGCTCTGGGTGGAGGTGCTTCACACCTCCCCCCAGCAGGAACTGTAACACCTAGCAGTGAGCCTCAAAGGCTCAGGCTTCGTGTTACAATGCCCCAGGGCACTTCAGCTAGTGGAGATGCCCGTACCCTGGACACAGCCCCCACTTTTGGCGGCAAGTCCAGGAGAGATAATGAGAAAAACAAGGAGGAGTCACTGGCCAGTCAGGACAGCCCCTAAGGTGTCCTGAGCTGAGGTGACTCTGACTTTTAGAAATCCTCCATCTTGCAGATGGAGGATTCCCCCAAAAGGATTAGGGATGTGCCCCCTCCCCTCAGGGAGGAGGCACAAAGAGGGAGTAGCCACCCTCAAGGACATTAGCCATTGGCTACCGCCCTCCCAGACCTAAACACACCCCTAAATTCAGTATTTAGGGGCTCCCCAGAACCAAGGAACTCAGATTCCTGCAACCTAAGAAGAAGAGGACTGCTGAACTGAAAACCTGCAGAGAAGACGGAGACACAAACTGCTTTGGCCCCAGCTCTACCGGCCTGTCTCCCCACTTCTAAAGACACTGCTCCAGCGACACGTTCCCAGGGTCCAGCAACCTCTGAAGCCTCAGAGGACTACCCTGCATCTAGAAGATCCAAGAACTCCCGAGGACAGCGGCTCTGTTCCCCAAAGACTGCAACTTTGCAACAAAGAAGCAACTTTGAAACAACAAACGTTTCCCGCCGGAAGCGTGAGACTTTGCACTCTACACCCGACGCCCCCGGCTCGACTTGTGGAGAACAAACACCACAGGGAGGACTCCCCGGCGACTACGAGACCGTGACTAGCCAGAGTTGACCCCCCTGAGCCCCCACAGCGACGCCTGCAGAGGGAATCCCGAGGCTCCCCCTGACTGCGACTGCCTGCTTCAAAGACCCAACGCCTGGTAAAGACACTGCACCCGCAGCCCCCAGGACCTGAAGGATCCAACCTCCAGTGCAGGAGCAACCCCCAGGTGGCCCTCTCCCTTGCCCAGGTGGTGGCTACCCCGAGGAGCCCCCCCCTTGCCTGCCTGCATCGCTGAAGAGACCCCTTGGTCTCCCATTGATTTCTATTGCTAACCCGACGCTTGTTTGCACACTGCACCCGGCCGCCCACGTGCTGCTGAGGTTGTACTTTCTGTGCTGACTTGTGTCCCCCCCGGTGCCCTTCTAAACCCCCCTGGTCTGCCCTCTGAAGACGCTGGTACTTACCTGCTGGCAGACTAGAACCGGGGCACCCTCTTCTCTATTGAAGCCTATGCGTTTTGGGCAGCACTTTGACCTCTGCACCTGACCGGCCCTGAGCTGCTGGTGTGGTAACTTTGGGGTTGCTCTGAACCCCCAACGGTGGGCTACCTTGGACCCAAACTTGAACCCTGTAGGTGGTTTACTTACCTGCAAGAACTAACTAACTCTTACTCCCCCTAGGAACTGTGAAAATTGCACTGTCTAGTTTTAAAATAGCTATATGTGATTTATATGAAAACTGTGTATGCTATTTTGATTATTCAAAGTTCCTAAAGTACCTACCTGCAATACCTTTCATTTAAAGTATTACATGTAACATTTGAACCTGTGGTTCTTAAAATAAACTAAGAAAATATATTTTTCTATACAAAAACCTATTGGCCTGGAATTGTCTTTGAGTGTGTGTTCCTCATTTATTGCTTGTGTATGTACAACAAATACTTAACACTACTCCTTTGATAAGCCTACTGCTCGACCACACTACCACAAACTAGAGCATTAGTATTATCTCTTTTTGCCACTATCTTACCTCTAAGGGGAACCCTTGGACTCTGTGCATACTATTCCTTACTTTGAAATAGTGCATACAGAGCCAACTTCCTACATCTGGTTATTGTTATCTTACCTGAAGGGTCTAGTGGAGGTGGTCTGGTTATTGTTACCTCACCTGAAACGTCTGATAGAGGTGGTATGGTTGTTGCTACCGCATGTGAAGCGTGAGATGGAGGTGGTCTGCTTGTTATCTGACCTGAAGCATCTGATGGAGGTGGTCTGGTTATTGCTACTTCATGTGAAACGTGAGGTGGAGGTGGTCTGCTTGTTACCTGACCTGAAGCGTCTGATGGAGGTGGTCTGGTTATTGTTACCTCACCTGAACGTCTGGTGGAGGTGGTCTGGTTATTGTTACCTGACCTGAAGCGTGTGGTGGAGGTGGTCTGGTTATTGTTACCTGACCTGAAGCGTGTGATGGAGGTGGTCTGGTTATTGTTACCTGACCTGAAGGGTCTGGTGGAGGTGGTCTAGTTATTGTTACCCCACCTGAAGGGTCTGGTGGAGGTGGTCTGCTTATTGTTACCTGACCTGAAGCGTGTGGTGGACGTGGTCTGTTTATTGTTACCTGACCTAAAGGGTCTGGTGGAGGTGGTCTCGTTATTGTTACCTCACCTGAAAGGTCTGGTGGAGGTGTTCTGGTTATTGTTACCTGACCTGAAGCGTGTGCTGGAGGTGGTCTGGTTATTGTTACCTGACCTGAAGGGTCTGGTGGAGGTGGTCTGGTTATTGTTACCTCACCTGAAGGGTCTAGTGGAGGTGGTTTGGTTATTGTTACCTCATCGGAAGTTTATGATGGGGTGGTCTGGTTATTGTTATCTCACCTGAAATGTCTGATGGAGGTGGTATGGTTGTTGCTTCCTCATGTGAAGCATGAGGTGGAGGTGGTCTGTTTGTTACCTGACCTGAAGGGTCTGGTGGAGGTGGTCTGGTTATTGTTACCTGACCTGAAGCGTGTGGTGGACGTGGTCTGGTTATTTTTACCCCACCTGAAGGGTCTGGTGGAGGTGGTCTGGTTATTGTTACCTGACCTGAAGCGTGTGATGGACGTGGCCTGGTTATTGTTACCTGACCTGAAGGGTCTGGTGGAGGTGGTCTGGCTATTGTTACCCCACCTGAAGGGTCTGGTGGAGGTGGTCTGGTTATTGTTACCTCACCTGAATGTCTGGTGGAGGTGGTCTGGTTATTGTTACATCACATGGTGGGTCTGTTTATTGCTACCTCACCTGAAGGGTCTGGTGGAGGTGGTCTGGTTATTGCGACTTCACCATATAATACACTTACCAACCCCTTAGTCATCCTTAGCCAAACCTTCAGCTCAGCCGTGGGTAGCCGTGGCTCTGAGCAGCGAGGCTTACACAAAAAAACAAGTGTAAAGAATATAAACAGCACCTAAACAATTGGAGGAGAAATGGATAAGACACCAAAGAGATCTGACACCACTTTATAAAAATAGACTGTCTTTTATGTATTTTTAGACACAACAAAAAAGATTTAAAAAGATCCAGAGAAATAGTATTGTAAATCTGGTTATTTGACTCAACTGTGAATAAACATTGGCAAATTCAACACATTTGACACTTAAAATCTTTTCACCAAAAAGTCTGGGCTAGTTGGAATGTGGTCATTTAAAGTCACTTTAGAAGACCAGCTCGAGTAGGGAGCCAGTTGGGGACCAGCCATGTCCTCAGAAACAGTTGCCTTATCCGGAGAAGCGGTCTTCAGTCAGTTCCAAGCACTTTTATCTTTTGCAGGACCTTCCTATGGAAGTGGTCCTGATGCAAGGGATGAAAGATGCTGGAGATAAAGTAAATAGTGAGTAACAGACATTTATTAAAGTGCAACATTCACCTGACAGGTACCTTGGTGCTATAAAACCCATGCCGGTTGCATACAGTACAGTAGCCTCCGCTTCTCTATGCCTGCACATGGGATGCAGATGCTCAAAGGATGCTATGGATGCAATGCAGTCGATGGGGGTCTTGCTGCGAGAACTCCCTGGTGCACAAATGGGTGAGGCGGTCGTGATCATACAGTTGACGTCCCTTGAAGTGCTCTTGATGCTGGCAGAAAGCCAATTGTCCCTACACTACCGGTCTCCCTTTATCGTCGTCACAGGTCAAATCTTCCTGAGTCGATAACCCATCCTCTGTGAGTCCCAGCTGCACTTTGATGACTCTCCAGGGCTCAGCAGACTCAGGTGCAACTTTGTGTCCTGATCCCTTGACCTGGGCGGTGGCAGTTGGTAGTGGGTAGAAGACTTTGGGCTGCCAACGTGCCCCAGAAAGTGTCTCAGCGGTTGTGTCCCTGTGCTGTGAACAGGAGGCCAGTTCACTGACCCTTGAGAGTCTCGCCTGTGGCTGGGCGTTGGAGAGGGCCTCTCCTCGAGCAGGACACAGCAGGTACAGTCTCTCTCTCTACTAGCCACCAGGTTCAGCTGGTGCAGCCTCTCTTTCCTGGTTCACCAGTGTAGCAGCGCAGTCCTTATTTGGTTCTGTTTCCAGTCCAGTTGAGATCTGAGTTTGTGGTGCCCTACTTAAGCTCAGAAAATACCCCCAGGGCAGGATTTGGTTGTTAGTCAATGGGCTACCAGGTTCACTCCCACCTCATGACCACTTGTTGCAAAGTGTGGGATCTGGGCATCCCAGGATGCACCATTCTGCCCACTTCCAGCATGGCAGGAGCCCTCTCCCGGTGTGTGCTGCTCCTTAGCCCAACCCAGAGGTGTGGCTAACAAGTGCCCTATGTACCCCTGAAAAAATGGTTTGGCAGCTAGTTTTCCCACTCCTTTCCCAAGTGCCAGCCTGTCCTCCTGAACAGTGGAGCAGCCCCTCTCCCAAGTGTTACCCATTTGCCCTTCAAAGGCGGCTTGCCATTTGAAGCTCACCTTTTGTGCCAACACCTGTGTAGCTTCCTGCAGGGGGAGGGGACACCTCATTCCAGAGCAGGCCTCTATTGTATCCTTTCCTGGGAGTCTGTAGCACGTCTCCCCAGAAGGGCAGAAAGTTGTCCCAACTACAAGACCCATTGGGCAGCCACTATGGGCACAGGGGACTGAAGGCAACAAAGTGCCAACTTTGCAAACGTTTGGCACTGCAACTTGTTACATTAATTTCGACCTGACAATCAAGTCCGGTTTAATGTAAGGAGTTGTTTGATACCTTGGATGACTGGCTTTGGTCGCACCATTCCAGAGTTAGCACAGCTGAAGGTCACCGTGTAGCTCTGCACTCGCCAGTTGAGTGACCAAGATTATCCACAGTAAAAACAGCTTTGTGTTTTCACTGTCAAAACATGTAAAGTTGCATGTTCTGCCTGTGAGAGAATGGCTCCTTGTTGCAGTACCCCCTCCCCCCACTCACACTTTTTGCCTGGTTTCTGGATGCAACTTGGACTGGAGTGCACTGGGATCCTGCTAACCAGGGTCCCAGTGCCAGTGTTCGTTCCCTAAAACATTGTAGAGGTAACTGGATACACCTTTAGCTACCACTATAAGTCCCTAGTAAAAGGTACCTAGGTGCCCGGGGCATGGGGTACTAGAGGGTAGGCCCCTGAGGGCAGCAGCACTGACTGTACCACCCTCAAGGGCCATGCATCCAGATGCACCCAGCACAGCCATAGCAGACCGAGTGTTCTGGTGCAAACCTAAAATACAAATTCAACATGGCACACTCTCTGTGTGCCCTGTCCAACCTACACCGCATTTACTATGGGTAAGACACCCCCCTGGCAGGCCTTACAGCCCTAAGGCAGGGTGCTCCATTTTCTATGTGAGGGCATAGCTGCATGAGCAATATATCCACACTGTGACCCTGCCAAACCTGGGACATAGTAGACATGTTGCGCTCTGCCTTAGGAGTCAGTAAGCTTGCCGTAGATGTGACTTTTACATACCCCAGGGAGAAGTCTGGCTTTGCCATTGCTTTAAATCGCAAAGTCGGGCCAGCAGTTAAACTGCATGTCCAGCCTGCAAATGGCAGGCTGCGAGTCTCGCTTTACACATTTCCCATCCAGGGTGGCACAACCAGTGCTGCAATCCCTGAGGAGACCCTCTAAATGATTTGCCCTGGGTACCATTTACTATGGAGTTACGGGTAGGCTGGCTCAGCTAATTGGGTAAAAGCCAATTTGACATATCAGTTTAAGGGTCAGGGCACTGGCATCGAGGTCTGGTTAGCATTGGCATCAAGGTCTGGTTAGCATTGGCATCGAGGTCTGGTTAGCATTGGCATTGGGGTCTGGTCAGAGTCGAAAAACCAGCAACATCAGTACAAAAACTTAGGGGTGACCATACAAAAAGAGACATTTCCTTAGTTACGAGTGGAGTGATGGAGGTGTGATGTTGCTTCCCCGACTGCTCTGTGTGTTAATGACAATGATGGGCTTGTTGTCTCTTTGGCTGCTACCCTATTCGGCTTGCCTTTGAGAGGGGGCAGTCACTGTTCTGTTTCCTTGTGGAGTACACATGTTTGTGCTGTGACTGGTGGCCTCTCCAGCATTCACTCTTCATTAACGCTTGTCTTGTGTCTTCTCTCTTCAGCTCTGTCCCTTCAGGTTGACGACGCCTTCATGTACAAGCTGAGAGCTGACATTCGCCTCAGACTTGGGCTCCGGGATGAAGCTCTTCTAGATTATAAGCGAGCTGTGACGCTACAGGAATCTTGTAACAGGAAGTGAAGTGGCACTCTGTCAATTTACTGCTCTAGAGTGGCCGCCTCGGCTCACTCCATGCACCAGAGGGATCACCACAGTTCATCCCTACTCCGGTGGGGTCTCCTCGGCTCACTCCTCACCAGAAAGACCACCACAGCTCAGTGTGCCAGAGTGGCCACCTTGGCCCATTCCACACACAGGACGGACACCTCAACACGCTCCAGAAGGGTCACCACAGCTCATGGGTACTTCAGAGGGGCCACCTTAGCTCACTCCATGCTCCAGAGAAGCCTCCTAAGCTCACTTCTCTCCAGAAGGACAACCACAGCTCCTCTGTACTCCAGAGGTGTCACCTCGGCTCACTCCATGCACCAGAATGCCCACCTTGGCTCATTCCGCACACAAGAAGAGGACCTCCGCTCACTCCACTCTCCAGGAGGGTCACAACATCTCATGCATACTCCAGAGGGACCACCTTAGCTCCATCTGTGCTCCAGAGGAGCCTCCTTAGCTCACGCCTCTCCAGAAGGACCACCACAGCTCATCCGTACTCCAGAGGGGTCCCCTTGGCTTACTCTGTGTCAGAGTAGCCACCGTGGCTCATTGCGCACAGAAGAGCTCAGCTCACTTCATTCTCCAGAAGTATCTCATGCATACGCCAGAGGGGCCACCTTAGCTCACTCCTTTCCAGAAGGATCACCACAGTTCATTTGTACTCAAGAGGGTCCCAGCTCAGCTCACTGAACAGGGGCCACATCAGCTTACTCCAGAAGCACTTCTTCAGCTCACTCCTCACTCCAGCAGGGGTACCCAAGCTCAGTCTGCTCTCTAGAAAGGCCACCATAGCTCATCTGTACTCCAGGGGCCCTACCTCGGCTTGGTGCAGAAGCTCTACGTCCACCTACTCCATACTCCAGAAGCACCTCTTCAGGCCACCTCTCACCAGTAAGGGCACTCGAGCTCACTTAGTACTCCAGAGGGCATTGCCATTCACTCCTTACTGTAATGGTATTATGTCTGCCCTCTCTGTAGTCCAGGAGAACTCTGTCAGCTCCTAATAGCTAAGGATATGTGTCAGTTCGCTCCTGCTCCATGGTATGTGTTCTATGGTAAGCCACTCCAGAAACCCTACATCAGCTCACACCTTGGCCAGAGGGCTCAGACTGACTCACTTCGCACTCCAGATGTGTCAGTGTTATTGCAAATATATGTTGTTTGTCTTCCACAAAAAGCACACAATGCTGGATATTAGCAGTGCCCACGAACAAGCACAGCCTGCCCATAGACGAGTACCCCATGCCTTTATTCTGGAGGGCCCCCTCTAGTCATGCCACCCTCTGTCTTCTCTAGCTGTCCTCCTGCCTTGTATATTCGCTGTGCATTGTCTTGAACTTTAAGGTTTCTGTCAACTCTCTATCTGTGTTCTCTCTACCATCTTCCGCGGTATGTTCTCCATGCCTCATCACAAACTTTGTTCTCGATCCCACACTCAGTCCCACAATCTGGTCTCTCTCTGCCGTCTTCCTTTGTATGTTCTCGATGCCTCATCACACAATTTGTCCTTGGTCCCACACTGTTCTCTCTCTGCATGTTCTCGATACCTTGTCACACACTTTGTTATCGATCTCACACTTAATCCCACACTCTCGTCTTTCTCTGCCGTCTTTCTTTGTATGTTCTTTATGCCTCATCACACACTTTGTTCTCGATCCCAAACTGTTCTCTCTCTGCATGTTCTCGATGCCTCATCACACACTTTGTTCTCGATCCAACACTTAATTCCACACTCTGTTCTCTCTCTGCAGTCATCCTATGTTCTTTATGCCTCATCACACACTTTGTTCTCGATCCTAAACTGTTCTCTCTCTGCATGTTCTCGATGCCTCATCACACACTTTGTTCTCGATCCTAAACTGTTCTCTCTCTGCATGTTCTCGATGCCTCATCACACACTTTATTCTCGATCCAACACTTAATTCCACACTCTGTTCTCTCTCTGCAGTCATCCTATGTTCTTTATGCCTCATCACACACTTTGTTCTCGATCCCCCACTTAATCCTACACTGTTCTCTCTGCATGTTCTTGATGCCTCATCATGTACTTTGTTCTCAATCCAACACTTAATCCCACTTTGTTCTCTCTTTACCGTCTTCCTCTGCATATTTCCAAGGCCCCTCCATGCACTTTGTTCTTCATCAGCTCTCCAACAATCTTTTTTCTGTCTGACATATTTAGTAAGCTCTATTTTCTCTCTCATGCACTTTATCTGCTCCCTCTTCTCTCAGATCTGTTCTCTATCTGACGCCTTCCTCTGTGTCCTCTCTGCACCTGGTTCTTGGTCAGCTCTCACGCACTCTGTCCTGTACCTCACGCCTTCTCTCTGTGCTCTCTCTGCACCTGGTTCTTGGTCAGCTCTCACGCACTCTGTCCTGTACCTCACGCCTTCTCTCTGTGCTCTCTCTGCACCTGGTTCTTGGTCAGCTCTCACGCACTCTGTCCTGTACCTCACGCCTTCTCTCTGTGCTCTCTCTGCACCTGGTTCTTGGTCAGCTCTCACGCACTCTGTTCTCTACCTCACGCCTTCCTCTGTGTCCTCTCTGCACTTGGTTCTTGGTCAGCTCTCACGCACTCTGTCCTGTACCTCACGCCTTCCTCTGTGTCCTCTCTGCACTTGGTTCTTGGTCAGCTCTCACGCACTCTGTCCTGTACCTCACGCCTTCTCTCTGTGCTCTCTCTGTAGTTTGTTCTTGGTCAGCTCTCACGCACTCTGTTCTCTATCTCACGCCTTCCTCTGTGTGCTCTCTCTGCACCTGGTTCTTGGTCAGCTCTCACGCACTCTGTCCTGTACCTCACGCCTTCCTCTGTGTCCTCTCTGCACCTGGTTCTTGGTCAGCTCTCACGCACTCTGTCCTGTACCTCACGCCTTCCTCTCTCTGCTCTCTCTGCACCTGGTTCTTGGTCAGCTCTCACGCACTCTGTCCTGTACCTCACGCCTTCCTCTGTGTGCTCTCTCTGCACCTGGTTCTTGGTCAGCTCTCACGCACTCTGTCCTGTACCTCACGCCTTCCCTTCCTCTCTCTGCTCTCTCTGCACCTGGTTCTTGGTCAGCTCTCACGCACTCTGTCCTGTACCTCACGCCTTCTCTCTGTGCTCTCTCTGTAGTTTGTTCTTGGTCAGCTCTCACGCACTCTGTTCTCTATCTCACGCCTTCCTCTGTGTGCTCTCTCTGCACCTGGTTCTTGGTCAGCTCTCACGCACTCTGTCCTGTACCTCACGCCTTCCTCTGTGTGCTCTCTCTGCACCTGGTTCTTGGTCAGCTCTCACGCACTCTGTCCTGTACCTCACGCCTTCTCTCTGTGCTCTCTCTGTAGTTTGTTCTTGGTCAGCTCTCACGCACTCTGTCCTGTACCTCACGCCTTCCTCTCTGTGCTCTCTCTGCACCTGGTTCTTGGTCAGCTCTCACGCACTCTGTCCTGTACCTCACGCCTTCCCTTCCTCTCTGTGCTCCCTCTGTAGTTTGTTCTTGGTCAGCTCTCACACACTCTGTTCTCTATCTCACGCCTTCCTCTGTGTGCTCTCTCTGCACCTGGTTCTTGGTCAGCTCTCACGCACTCTGTCCTGTACCTCACGCCTTCCTCTGTGTCCTCTCTGCACTTGGTTCTTGGTCAGCTCTCACGCACTCTGTCCTGTACCTCACGCCTTCCCTTCCTCTCTGTGCTCTCTCTGCACCTGGTTCTGTGCTCTCTCTGCAGTTTGTTCTTGGTCAGCTCTCACGCACTCTCTTCTCTACGTCACGCCTTCCTCTGTGTGCTCTCTCTCCAGTTTGTTCTTAATCAGCTCTCACGCACTCTGTTCTCTATCTCATGCCTTCCTCTCTGTGCTCTCTCTGCAGTTTGTTCTTGGTCAGCTCTCACGCACTCTGCTGCCAATTTGCTCTCCACAGTTCAAGCCCTCATTTACCTCCTGTGTTCTCTGCCCTCCTTCTCATGGCCTCTGTGCTCTCCTTGTCTGCCCTCTCAGCTTCTCTGCATTGTTCCCTGTTGGAAGCTGTTGTGCTCTAAATCTTCACGTTTTGGGTTTGTGGCTCATTTGCCTCTTGGTCTCTTTATATTCTGTACATTACCCCTGTCGTCTCGGCCTGCTCTCTTGTGTGGTCTGTGTGCTGCCCTCTGCCCTCTGTCCTCTCCTGCCCTGGGGCTCTCCTGATTGAAAATCACATCTCAGACGCTGTGGTAATCCCTGCCCACTCGTGATCTCTCTCTTCTGCGCTCAGTGTTTCCATCAGTCTGTCCCTGGTTCTCCCCTACACCCCTCTTTCATTTGTCCCTCTCTGGGTGGAGGGAGAGCCCAGAGAGGAGATGTGAACTCTCGGCTGTTCCCGTGGGACACCGGGGGTCCCGTGGGAGGAGTCGGAGGGCCCCGTGGGACACCGGGGGTCCTGTGGGAGGAGTCGGAGGGTCCCTTGGGAGCTGGTGGTTTCCACTGCCCTTCCCTGTCCCACATCCTAGCTGGTAGTTGAGCATGTCCACTCCGTTGCCTTTGGACACTTCTTGTGGGTTGTTCGTGAAAGGAGCCCCCCCATCCTGCTCGCCCCCTGTGATGAAGACTTTGCGTGGACTCTGCTATGACCCAGAGGGTCTCAGAGCTGACTGGTGGGATACACAATACTGTCTGCAAGTTTAGTGTAAAGACGGGCAGAAGCTTCCAGTCTCCTCACAACGAGGAACTCTCTGTTCCAGAGTTGGAGTGTCCGCAGCCAACGCCCCTTGCCAGGTTTAGAACCAAAAGCCTGGAGATGTGGCTTCCGACTGCCGGGGGGGCTGCCTGGACTTTGAGGGCGAGACCAGACCGGCTGCTCAGGAGGGATATCAGTGTTGTCCACGTGCGAGGGAGATGTCTGAAGTGGGTCATGAAACAGCAGACAGGACACGCCCACGACACCTGCTGTGCACTGGGGAGGAGTTTGCACCCCTTTGTGCTGGTCCAGCATGACCTGGCCGCACACCCTCCGTGGACAGGGAGGAGACTGGAACTGAAGTCTGCACACTTCTGCTACAATGTCCATGCACCATGGGGCACTTCATGGAGGTGGATTGAAGTCTGAGATCTTCATAAAAGAGGCCAAAGTGCCAAGGTGAGCTCAGCACGGGAGAGGCCAACATCAGGACCTAATGCTCACCGCTGTTTGGGTGATGGGTTTTGTCTCTGTGTCCGTGGGAGATTCTTTCCCCACAAGATCCACTGAGCATGGGAACTCCACCACACCCTGTGCCCCCAATGCTGCCTTCACTCCCCTGAACTCTCCGCAGATACCACCAGGTAGGCAAGCTGGAGCAAGGTGGCTGCTCGCTAGATGCTGGGACAACTGCACGACAGCGTGTGGCCAGTGCCAAGCACGAACTGATAACGAGAAAATATTGGGCCCCTCTGGAGAGCCTGGGGAAGGGAGGAATGAGCCACAACACCAGAAGCTGGAAGCAGCCTGGACACCAAACCCCAGCATTAGCTAGTTGCTTAATGAGGGTTCCCATCTCACCCTACCAGAAGTGGCACCGTGGATGGGAAGAGACCTTCTCACCCTACCAGAAGTGGCACCTTGGATGGGAAGAGACCTTCTCACCCTACCAGAAGTGGCACCTTGGATGGGAAGAGACCTTCTCACCCTACCAGAAGTGGCACCGTGGATAGGAAGAGACCATCTCACCCTACCAGAAGTGACACCGTGGATGGGAAGAGACCCTCTCACCCTACCAGAAGTGGCACCTTGCAAGGGAAGAGACCATCTCACCCTACCAGAAGTGGCACCTTGGATGGGAAGAGACCATCTCACCCTACCAGAAGTGACACCGTGGATAGGAAGAGACCATCTCACCCTACCAGAAGTGACACCGTGGATGGGAAGAGACCTTCTCACCCTACCAGAAGTGGCACCTTGGAAGGGAAGAGACCATCTCACCCTACCAGAAGTGACACAGTGGATGGGAAGAGACCATCTCACCCTACCAGAAGTGACACCGTGGATGGGAAGAGACCCACTCACCCTACCAGAAGTGACACCGTGGATGGGAAGAGACCCTCTCACCCTACCAGAAGTGGCACCTTGCAAGGGAAGAGACCATCTCACCCTACCAGAAGTGACACCTTGGATGGGAAGAGACCTTCTCACCCTACCAGAAGTGGCACCTTGGATGGGAAGAGACCTTCTCACCCTACCAGAAGTGGCACCTTGGATGGGAAGAGACCTTCTCACCCTACCAGAAGTGGCACCTTGGATGGGAAGAGACCTTCTCACCCTACCAGAAGTGGCACCTTGGATGGGAAGAGACCTTCTCACCCTACCAGAAGTGGCACCGTGGATGGGAAGAGACCATCTCACCCTACCAGAAGTGACACAGTGGGTGGGAACAGCCCGGACACCAAACCCCAGCATTAGCTGGTCGCTTCATGAGGGTTCCCATCTCACCCTACCAGAAGTAGCACCGTGGATGGGAAGGGACCCCAAAGATGTGCAGATGAGAGGGGTGTGAAATGTCCCATGGGAGCAGCTCACGCTACATCCCACAGTAATGCTAAAAGGTATCATCATTCCTTCTTCCGTTGTTTACAAATCCATGTATGTTCAGAGCTGTCTTGTCTGTGAATTAAGTAAAGTATTTTTATCATCACAATATTAAGCACTGGCTGGACATTCTATGATTGACTTATGGAGGTTGGTTTATGAGTTCTCGATTTCTAACCCCACCTTGGTCTGCTCGACTTGGCTGCCCTGAGGGTCAGGATCTAGGGAGCTGTGTGTGGTGCCCAGGTTTGGGGTTAAGCTGTTGGAAGCTAGTGGCAAAGAGCTCTGATTGCCACAGACTGGCCCAGTAACCCCTGCCTGCTGAGGGACTCCTGGCAAAGTCCCACAGTATGGAGACGGATGGAGGACGAGGCAGCCGGGCTCAAGGATATTGAGGTGAATCAAACTTTAGGGAGCAGAATGTCTCAGGCTACACATGACGTCGCTCTTCACCATTCCCCAGTAAGAATCACCTCAAAACATACGAGTGCAGCTCGTGTCTCTTTCCGAGGTCCCCTTGTCTTTGAATGCAGTGACCGACTTTTACATATATACATATATACATATATACATACATATTGCAGGGACTCTATTCAGACACCTGTTTGATGTACATTGTCGGCGCAGCACCTGCACTGCAGAAACCTGGATTCCCTACTGGGAGGTGCTCACTGCCCCATCGCCTCTTCTTCACTTAGGTTCCAGGAGAGAAACACACTCCCTGGGCAGATAGAGCTCTTCTAAACAGCTGCAAATGGAATGGAAATCACTTCAGATGGAGCTGATCCAAGGTCTCCCCCTGAAATCCGTCCAGGGCAGAAGAAGAACGCTCATCATGGAAGCCAAGTCCACCCACAAGAACATCCTGAGAAAACCCCCAACAAAAGCAAAGCTCTCTTGAAGGTCATTGTAGGAGGCTGGCCTGGTTTGTAGTGGGTACCCTGGGTCCTTACACCTTACACCAGGGCCAGTTATCCCTTGTTAGTGAATGTAGTAGTGTTCTAGCAGCTTAGGCTGATAGAGGTAGCTATAGCAGAGCAGTTTAGGCTGAACTAGGAGACATGCAAAGCTCCTGCAATACCACTTATAGTTACACAGTACTTACACACAAGTAAAGAATACTCACTGTTACCAAAGATAAAGGTAGTTTATTTGGGTGACACAAGGCCAAAAATATATTAGAGGCAATACTTCTGTTAGAGTGTAACACCCTGCTCCCAAAGGAAATGCTTTGTTCTGCCTCCCTGGGACGGGCTGCTCAGACCCCAGGAGGGCAGAACCCTGTCTGTGAGGTGGCAGCAGCTGTAGCTGCAGAGAAACCCCAGGGAGCTGGTTTGGCAGTACTTGGGGTCCATGGTGGAGCCCCCAGGATGCATGGAATTGGCTCCCCAGTACCTTATTTGGAAGGGGGCGGGGGACAATTCCATGATCTTGGACATGTTACATGGCCATACTCTGAGTTACCATTGCGAAGCTACATATAGGTATTGAACTCTATGTAGTGCACGTGGGTAATTGTGTCCCCTTACTCACAAAGTCCGGGGAAATGGCCCTGAACTATGTGGGGGCACCTTTGCTAGTGCAAGGGTGCCCTCACACTTAGTAACTTTGCACCTAACCTTCAGCAAGTGAAGGTTAGACATATAGATGACTTATAAGTTACTTAAGTGCAGTGAAAATGGCTATGAAATAGTGTGTGCACTATTTCATGCAGCCTGCAGTGACAGTCCTGTGAAAGGGTTTGTCTGAGCTCCTCATGGGTGGCAAAAGAAATGCTGCAGCCCATAAGGATCTCCTGGAACCCCAATGTCCTGGGTACCTAGGTACCATATACTAGAGGCTTCTAAGGGGGGTTCAGTGTGCCAATTGAAATTAGTAAATGAAGTCACTGTCCTATAGTGACAAATTTAAAAGCAGAGAGAGCATAAGCACTGAGGTTCTGATTAGCAGAGTGTAGGAAAGTACCATCTTGCCTGCCATGTTACCCCCATATTTCACTGTATATATGTTGTTTTAGTTGTATGTGTCACTGGGACCCTGCCAGCCAGGGCCCCAGTGCTCATAAGTGTGCCCTGTATGTGTTCCCTGTGTGATGACTAACTGTCTCACTGAGGCTCTGCTAACCAGAACCTCAGTGGTTATGCTCTCTCTTTGCTTTCCAAATTGTCACTAACAGGCTAGTGACCAATTTCACCAATTCACATTGGCATACTGGAACACCCTTATAATTCCCTAGTATATGGTACTGAGGTACCCAGGGTATTGGGGTTCCAGGAGATCCCTATGGGCTGCAGCATTTCTTTGGCCACCCATAGGGAGCTCTGACAATTCTTACACAGGCCTGCCACTGCAGCCTGAGTGAAATAACGTCCACGTTATTTCACAGCCATTTACCACTGCACTTAAGTAACATATAAGTCACCTATATGTCTAACCTTTACCTGGTAAAGTTTGGGTGCTAAGTTACTTAGTGTGTGGGCACCCTGGCACTAGCCAAGGTGCCCCCACATCGTTCAGGGCAAATTCCCCGGACTTTGTGAGTGTGGGGACACCATTACACGCGTGCACTGGACATAGGTCACTACCTATGTACAGCGTCACAATGGTAACTCCGAACATGGCCATGTAACATGTCTAAGATCATGGAATTGTCATCCCAATGCGGAGACAATTCCATGATCCCCCGAGTCTCTAGCACAGACCCGGGCACTGCCAAACTGCCTTTCCCGGGATTTCACTGCAGCTGCTGCTGCTGCCAACCCCTCAGACAGGTTTCTGCCCTCCTGGGGTCCAGCCAGGCTTGGCCCAGGAAGGCAGAACACAGGACTTCCTCAGAGAGAGGGTGTTACACCCTCTCCCTTTGGAAAAAGGTGTCAGGGCTGGGGAGGAGTAGCCTCCCCCAGCCTCTGGAAACGCTTTGAAGGGCACAGATGGTGCCCATCTCTGCATAAGCCAGTCTACACCGGTTCAGGGATCCCCCAGCCCTGCTCTGGCGCGAAACTGGACAAAGGAAAGGGGAGTGACCACTCCCCTGACCTGCACCTCCCAGGGCTCCTCCAGTGTGCTCCAGACCTCTGCCATCTTGGAAACAGAGGTGCTGCTGGCACACTGGACTGCTCTGAGTGGCCAGTGCCAGCAAGTGACGTCAGAGACCCCTTCTGATAGGCTCTTACCTGTGTTGCTATCCTATCCTCCTTCCTAGGTAGCCAAACCTCCTTTTCTGGCTATTTAGGGTCTCTGCTTTGGGGAATTCTTTAGATAACGAATGCAAGAGCTCATCAGAGTTCCTCTGCATCTCTCTCTTCACCTTCTGCCAAGGAATCGACTGCTGACTGCTCAGGACGCCTGCAAAACCGCAACAAAGTAGCAAAGACGACTACTGCAACCTTGTATCGCTGATCCTGCTGCCTTCTCGACTGTTTTCCTGGTGGTGCATGCTGTGGGGGTAGTCTGCCTCCTCTCTGCACTAGAAGCTTTGAAGAAATCTCCCGTGGGATGACGGAATCCTCCCCCTGCAACCGCAGGCATCAAAAGAACTGCATCACTGGTCCTCTGGGTCCCCTCTCAGCACGATGAGCGTGGTCCCTGGAACTCAGCAACTCTGTCCAAGTGACTCCCACAGTCCAGTGACTCTTCAGTCCAAGTTTGGTGGAGGTAAGTCCTTGCCTCCCCACGCTAGACTGCATTGCTGGGTACCGCATGATTTGCAGTTGCTCCGGCTCCTGTGCACTCTTCCAGGATTTCCTTTGTGCACAGCCAAGCCTGGGTCCCCGACACTCTAACCTGCAGTGCACAACCTCCTGAGTCGTCCTCCGGCGTTGTGGGATCTCCTTTTGTGACTTCGGGTGAGCTTCGGTTCACTCTTCTTCGTAGTGCCTGTTCCGGCACTTCTGCGGGTGCTGCCTGCTTCTCTGAGGGCTCCCTATCTTGCTGGGCGCCCCCTCTGTCTCCTCACGCAATTGGCGACATCCTGGTCCCTCCTGGGCCACAGCAGCAACCAAAAACCCTAACCGTGACCCTTGCAGCTAGCAAGGCTTGTTTGCGGTCTTTCTGCGTGGGAACGCCTCTGCAAGCTTCTTCACGACGTGGGACATTCATCCTCCAAAGGGGAAGTTTTTAGCCCTCTTCGTTCTTGCAGAATCCACAGCTTCTACCATCCGGTGGCAGCTTCTTTGCATCCTCAGCTGGCATTTCCTGGGCATCTGCCCAATCTCAACTTTGTCGCCACTCTTGGACTTGGTCCCCTTGTTCCACAGGTACTCTCGTCCGGAAATCCACCTTTGTTGCATTGCTGGTGTTGGTCTTCCTTGCAGAATTCCCCTATCACAACTTCTGTGCTCTCTGGGGAATATAGGTGCACTTTACACCTACTTTTCAGGGTCTTGAGGTGGGCTATTTTTCTAACGCTCACTGTTTTCTTACAGTCCCAGCGACCCTCTACAAGCTCACATAGGTTTGGGGTCCATTCGTGGATCGCATTCCACTTTTGGAGTATATGGTTTGTGTTGCCCCTATACCTATGTGCTCTCATTGCAATCTATTGTGACTATACATTGCTTGCATTACTTCCTTTTGCTATTACTGCATATTTTTGGTATTGTGTACATATATCTTGTGTATATTTGCTATCCTCATACTGAGGGTACTCACTGAGATACTTTTGGCTTATTGTCATAAAAATAAAGTACCTTTATTTTTAGTATAACTGTGTATTGTGTTTTCTTATGATATTGTGCATATGACACTAAGTGGTACTGTAGTAGCTTCACACGTCTCCTAGTTCAGCCTAAGCTGCTCTGCTAAGCTACCATTATCTATCAGCCTAAGCTGCTAGACACCCTATACACTAATAAGGGATAACTGGACCTGGTGCAGAGTGTAAGTACCCCTTGGTACCCACTACAAACCAGGCCAGCCTCCTACACAGAGCCTCAGTGACACAGTCAGACACTATACACAACACACACATTAGGCCATAAACTATGAGCACTGGGGTCCTAACTAGCAGGATCCCAGTGAGACGGGCAAAAACATACTGACTGTTAGAAATTGGGTTTTTGGTTGGCAGTCAGGTTACCCTCTGTCCAAGCAAGAACCCTCACTTTAGTCAGGGTAAGTCACACACAATCCAAATTATCCTGTGCCCACCCTCTGGTAGCTTGGCACGAGCAGGCAGGCTTAACTTAGAAGGCAATATGTAAAGTATTTGTACAATAAATCATAAAATAACACAATATAGCACCACAAAAATACACCACACAGTGTTTAGAAAAATATATAATATGTATCTGGATAACTGCAGGTCAAAACGAATAAAGATGCAATGTGAAATTGTAGAGATATCACTGAAAAGTGATATAAAGTGTCTTAAGTATTTAAAAAGCAAACAAAGTCTCTTTCAAGCACAAAGTACCTGGTTTAAAGTGGAAAATCTCTGCAAAGGGCCGCAGAAGAAGACATACGTGGAAAAATGGTGTGTGCGTCGATTTCTCCCCTGCACACACAGACTTGTGTAGTTATTTTTCACGCGGGGAAGTCGTGCGTCGTTTTCCGGAGCGTGGACAGTCTCTTTCTGTGGTTCGCAGGATTACCAGATGTCCCGAGGTCTGTGCGTGAAATCCTAGGCTTGTTTTCCTAGGCTTGTTTTCCGGCTTCACGTCGTTCCGGCGGGCTGTGCGTGGAATCTTCTCCCTCATGGCAGGCGTCGTGTCGATTTCCTTTCTGGAGTCTGGCGGCGTTGTCCAGGTGAGGCCGTGCGTCGAAGTTCCGCTCGCACCGCAGGCGTCGTGTCGAGCGGCGTCTTTCCGGATCGGCATGCAGTGAATTTTTCACCGCGGAGCAAGCTGTGCGTCGATTTTTTCAGCGCACAAGGCATCCAAATGAAAAAGAGAAGTCTTTTTGGTCCTGAGACTTCAGGGAACAGGAGGCAAGCTCTATCCAAGCCCTTGGAGAGCACGTCAGCAGCAAGGCAAGAGTTCAGCAAGGCAGCAGGGCAACAGCAAGGCAGCAGTCCTTTGTAGAAAGCAGACAGGTGAGTCCTTTAGGCAGCCAGGCAGTTCTTGGCAGGATGCAGGTTCTGGTTCAGGTTTCTTCTCCAGCAAGTGTCTGATTAGGTAGGGCAGAGGCCCTGTTTTATACCCAAATGTGCCTTTGAAGTGGGGGAGACTTCAAAGAGTGGCTAAGAAGTGCACCAGGTCCCCTTTCAGTTCAATCGTGTCTGCCAGGGTCCCAGTAGGGGGTGTGGCAGTCCTTTGTGTGAGAGCAGGCCCTCCACCCTCCCAGCCCAGGAAGACCCATTCAAAATGCAGATGTATGCAAGTAAGGCTGAGTACCCTGTGTTTGGGGTGTGTCTGAGTGAATGCACAAGGAGCTCTCAACTAAACCTAGCCAGACGTGGATTGTAAGGCACAGAAAGATTTAAGTGCAAAGAAATGCTCACTTTCTAAAAGTGGCATTTCTAGAATAGTAGTATTAAATCTGACTTCACCAGTCAGCAGGATTTTGTATTACCATTCTGGCCATACTAAATATGACCCTCCTGCTCCTTTCAGATCAGCAGCTGCCACCTCAACAATGTATGAGGGCAGCCCCAATGTTAGCCTATGAAGGGAGCAGGCCTCACAGTAGTGTAAAAACAAATTTAGGAGTTTTACACTACCAGGACATGTAAACTACACAGGTACATGTCCTGCCTTTCACCCACACAGCACCTTGCTCTAGGGGATACCTAGGGCACAGATTAGAGGTGACTTATATGTGGAGAAAGGGGAGGTTTGAGGCTTGGCAAGTACTTTTAAATGCCAAGTCGAGGTGACAGTGAAACTGCACACACAGGCCTTGCAATGGCAGGCCTGAGACAAGGTTAAGGGGCTACTTAAGTGGGTGGCATAACCAGTGCTGCAGGCCCACTAGTAGCATTTAATCTACAGGCCCTAGGCACATACAGTGCACATTACTAGGGACTTATAAGTAAATTAAATAGTCCAATTGGGTACGATCCAATGTTACCATGTTTAAAGGGAGAGAGCATATGCACTT